>NC_044396.1:37732461-38377650 GCF_006542625.1 Nomascus leucogenys
GATGCTGGGGAAATGATAGTGAGCAAAACAGACCCCTAATCTGATGGAGTTTGCAATTTAGAGGGGAGGAGTGTATTGATTGCCTCAAAAATGTGAACCACAAATTGTAGCAATTGTAGAGGCTGAGCGATGCCACAAAAGTACTTAATAGGAAAAAAGTCCTTTTCTGGAGAGTCAAGATCCTTTTCTGATGAAGTGATGCTCAACTGAGTTCAGAAAGTTGGGTAGGTATTTGCTACCTGAAAGGAGGAAAGGGCTAGGAAGCGTTGTAAGTAGAAGAAATAATGAAAGCATGGAGCCTGGGGAATATGCAGGAACTAAGAGGCCCTGTGTTAGAACAGGGGGCATGGGAAAAGTGTGGCCGAAGGAAACCAATGAGGAGAGGCTGAGTCTCGCAGGCTACTGCTGGCCATGTTGAGGGTATTTTCTTTATTACAAGATTAACAACAAAAAAAAAATGGAGAAATCATATGTGTGAATATGTATGTTGACATTTTGTTAAAAGTATAAAATACTCTTGTATTTAGAAATAAGCCACGTTTTCAACAGTCTAGCTTGATTAAACAAAAAGTAAAACTCTTCATCCTTGTTCTCCTTCCTTGTTGCATTCTTTGGAACATCAGTGTTTGGCATTTCCCCGTATTTATCTGTATTGTTGAGGGTGAGCTCCACGAATTCCAGTTACATTTCTTGATTTGTAATGCGTGGCAGTGTCTGCTAGCTCCCCACCATGAAAGCTGGACTGAAAGTGGGGAGGTTGTCTCCTTTCTCCTTCCCCAACCTATTTGTGGTTTTGCATTAAAAATTTTAATTCTCTCAGGTTATTTTACAAGTCTAGTTAGAAACTTAACTATATCTTGATTTCTGTAGCTTTGCAGTAAGACTTAATATCAGGTAAAGTGATTCCTTCCACTTTATTCTTCTTTTCAAAATTGTTTAAGCTATCCCAGGGCCTTTCCCTAGGAATCTTAGAAGGAAGCTTTTCTATGCCTATCAAAAATATTGCTGGGATTTTCATAGGAATTGCATTGAATCTATAAATTAATTTAAAGTCTATTGACATTTTTGATAAGTTTAGACTTCTGATCTCTGAATAGGGCATGTAGCTCTGTTTATTCAGATATTCTCTTATTTGCCTTGACCCTGCTAATTAGGCATATTAATGTAGTTTTATGAAATTATTCTTATTCACATTTACCTATTTACCATTATTTTTGTGGTAATAATGATAACCCAAATGAAAACAAACCAAGCCTGTCTATTTGGAGCTTGCTACAGCAAGGAAGACAGCTACCATCACTGAAGATCGGCAGGTCCTCAAAAGCAATCAGGGGAGTGGGAAAGTTTTACTGAAAAGGAGGGAAGACTTCAGGTATTTCTGATTAGAAGTTGTTTGTTATGGGGAAGCTGGAGTGAGCTAACTAGAAGCTAAATATCTTTCATAATTGGTTTGGGAAGCATATTTAACTTTATCGGTCCTGAGTTGGAAATGAGGGTAGGAGCCTGGGAGAGGTGGGCCAATTCCTATAGAGGTGGTTTGGTTTCTAGAGCTGGTTAATGCAGAAATTTGGGGTTAGAGTTCTATAGGCATGCACGGTCTAGCCATGGTCAGTGTGTATATTTAGTCTCTTTTGTTCTCTATTCTTTCTTGCATCTTAGAAATTTCTTGCAGAATCATTTTTGTTTTCTTCTTAAAGAATATTCTTTACTGGTTCGTTTTCTAAAGCTCTCTTGGTAATAAAAAACTTATTTTTCAGTCTGAAAAATGTTGTTTCATCCAATTTCATGAAAGAATATGCATTATTTCCTTTTGCTTCTGTGTTGAATTTGCTCTTTTTTTGGTTTCTTAAATTAGAAATTTATATCATTGATTTAAAGTCTTTCTTTTCTTCCAATATAAGCATTTAGTACTTTAAATTTACCAATTGGGACTGTTGTAGCTGCATCTTTACATATTTTGAAATGTTGCATATTCACTGTTATTCAGTTCAAAATGTTTTCAATTTACTTTGTGATTTCTTCTGTAACTCATTGACTATTTATCATTGTGTTGTTTATTTTCAAAATATTTGGGAGTTTTCAGATATATTTCACTTACTAATTTCTAGTTTAATTTTTGGGGGTCAAGTTTCAAACACCTGTAATAGTTTATGTTTGTGAAAGTGTCATATGCCCTTGGAAAGAATTTGTCTTCTACTATTGTTGGCCAGCATGTTCTATAAATGCCAAGTAAGCCAAGTGACTTGATTGCATTGTTCAAGTCTATACATCCTTACTGAATTTCCACTGTTTTTTCCTATCAATTACTGAAACAAGAGTGTTAAAATCCTCACTGATAGTTGTGAATTTATGTCTTTCACCCCTCACTGCTGCCACTTTTTTCTTCACTTATTTGGGACCGCTATTACATGTGCGAACCTTTAGTGTTGTTACATGCTTATTGCAATTGATGTCTTTATTGTATTGCCTCTTTTAATCTTTTTTTTTTGGATGGGTATTTGCCTAATCTTTTTATATCCTTTTCTTTTAACTATGTGTATCTTTATATTTAAAAACGTTGAGTGGTTTCTTGCATTCTTATTCAAAATGACAATTATCTACCTTTTAAGTTAGGCTTGTAGACCTTACACATTTAGAACATCTTGGGTTTGTGATTTGAATTTTAATACGCCAGATTGCTACTTGCTTTCTACTCCTGTCATTTGTTCAATTGTCATAATTTTACTTCTACATATGCTACAAACTCCACAGTATAACAGTCAATTATATCCTAAGGAGATGAAAAGTGACATAAAAATGTCATTTATATTTACTCCTGTATTATACTTTGTTTTCATTTGCCATCATTTCCTTTCTGCTTATGGAACTTCCTTTAATATGTTTTTGCAGTGCAGGTGTGCTAGCAATGAAACTTATTTTTTTCAGATTTTTGTTTCCTGAAAAAGTCTTTATTTCATCTACTTTTTAAAATGACATTTGTGCTGTGCAAGGAATTCTATGTTGAGAAGTTTTTTATCTTCATTATCTTAAAATGTCTTTGTTTTTAATCGTTAAAAAGAAATAAAAATCTATAGAGTTGTTATTCTCATTTTTTAATATATCAAGCTAATCCTATTAACTAATGTAACAGATAGATTATTGAACAATGAACCAAGCAATTTAACTAGATAAAGAGAGGGGTGAAGAAAGGAGAAAGCTAATGGAAGAGAGAACTCACAGAATTCCATAATAGGAAGGCTTGTAATATTTAAGAACAGATACAAGGAATTAGATGAGTAAGCAATTCAAAGGAATGAAGGGATATAATCAGATTATAGGAAGCTGGACTGATTCTGGAGGTAAGGCAGTTCTGAGCATGCAAAGCATCAGCCCCTCCCTGGACTGGCGTGGGAGCCTACATTGACCCGAGAGGCCAGGGCGTGGGTGGGTTTCACATGCACTCTAGGAAATTCAAGATGAGAATGACATTTGAGGGAAAGAGGAAAGTTGCAGGTCAGATCTTAAGGTTCTTGCAAAATAACAGCCACACAGAGGTCATTATCCACAATTATGGAGGCTACTAGAAGGGTATGGTTGTTGTAGTTATGTTATTCCCCTGTTCTCCTTTCCTTTTGTTCAGAAAATATACATAAATGAAGAGACTTTTGAAAAATGTCCGTAAGCCACTGGCAGGACCCTAAAAAAGGGAGAATTGTTGAGCTTGATCTCTTAATGTCAACTTTGAATGACTTCTATTTGAATTTTCTCTGAACTTGTAAAATGAGGGATTGAAGGCAAATACTTTTCATTTTGAAAATACAGAAACATAGAATTTATTTCATTCATAGTAAAGTAGAATATTGTGTGCGTATATATTACATATGTATGTATATATGTGCATGTATATACACATATATGTTGCATGTATACACACACACACACGAAAACACACACTGTTGTATACGAGTTTATATTAGTTTGGTGCAAAAGTAATTGCGAGTTTTGCCTTTAATTTCAATGGCAAAAGCTGCAATTACTTTTGCACCAATCTAATAAACGTACCAAGACATGTGGCAGAAGCACTCATATGTTACCATAGCTGTTTTCTTTGCTTAGACTTTGAGATTTTATAATAAGCACTATTAAAAAAATAAATAAATCTTGGACATTTTTAAAAGCAAAAATAAAATGGACATATAAATTATATATATATTTTTGTTATTATACTTTAAGTTCTAGCTACATGTGCACAATGTGCAGCTTTGTTACATAGGTAGACATGTGCCATATTGGTTTGCTGCACCCATCAACTCGTCATTTACATTAGGTATTTCTCCTAATGCTATCCCCCCCAGCCCCCCTCCCCTCACCGACAGGCCATGGTGTGTGATGTTCCCTGCCCTGTGTCCAAGTGTTCTCATTGTTCAGTTGTCACCTATAAGTGAGAACATGTGGTGTTTGGTTTTCTGTCCCTGTGATAGTTTGCTGAGAATGATGGTCTCAAGCTTCATCCATGTCCCTGCAAAGGACATGAACTCATCCTTTTTTTTAATAGCTGCATAGTATTACATGGTGTATATGTGCCACATTTTCTTAATCCAGTCTATCATTGAAGGACATTTGGGTTGGTTTCAAGTCTTTGCTATTGTGAATAGTGCCACAATAAACATACCTATGCGTGTGTCCTTATAGTAGCATGATTTATAATCCATTGGGTATATACCCAGTAATGCAATCACTGGGTCAAATGGTATTTGTAGTTCTAGATCCTTGAGGAATTGCCACACTGTCTTCCACAATGGTTGAACTAATTTACATTCCCACCAACAGTGTAAAAGTGTTCCTATTTCTCCACATCCGCTCCAGCATCTGTTGTTTCCTGACTTTTTAATGATCGCCATTCTAACTGGCGTGAGATGGTATCTCATTGTGATTTGATTTGACAAACCTGACAAATGGAACAGATGACCAGTGATGATGAGCATTTTTTCAAGTGTCTGTTGGCTGCATAAATGTCTTCTTTTCAGAAGTGTGTTTATATCCTTTGCCCACTTTTTGATGGTTTTTTTTTTTTCTTGTAAACTTGTTTAACTTCTTTGAAGATTCGGGATATTAGCCCTTTGTCAGAGGGGTAGATTGCAAAACTTTTTTCCCATTCTGTAGGTTGTTTGTTCACTCTGATGGTAGTTTCTTTTGCCATGCAGAAGCTCTATAGTTAAATTAGATCCCATTTGTCAATTTTGGCTTTTGTTGCAATTGCTTTTGGTGTTTTAGTCATGAAGTCCTTGCACATGCCTATGTTCTGAAACCTAGGTATTGCCTAGGTTTTCTTCTAGGATTTTTGTGGTTTTAGGTCTAATATTTAAGTCTTTAATCCATCCTGAATTAATATTTGTATAAGGTGTAAGAAAGGGATCCAGTTTCAGCTTTCTACATATGGCTAGCCAGTTTTCCCAGCACCATTTATTAAATAGGGAATCCTTTCCCCATTTCTTGTTTTTGTCAGGTTTGTCAAAGATCAGATGGTTGTAGACGTGTGGTGGTATTTCTGAGGCTTCTGTTTTGTTCCACTGGTCTATATATCTGTTTTGGTACAAGTACCATGGTGTTTTTGTTACTGTAGCCTTGTAGTATAGTTTGAAGTCAGGTAGCATGATCCCTCCAGCTTTGTTCTTTTTGCTTAGGATTGTCTTGGCAATGAGGGCTCTTTTTTGGTTCCATATGAACTTTAAAGTAGTTTTTTCCAATTCCGTGAAGAAACTCATTGGTAGCTTGATGGGGATGGCATTGAATCTATAAATTACCTTGGGCAGTATGGCTATTTTCATGATATTGATTCTTCCTATCCATGGGCATGGAATGTTCTTCCATTTGTTTGTGTCCTCTTGTATTTCAATGAGCAGTGGTTTGTAGTTCTCCTTGAAGAGGTCCTCCACATCTCTTGTAAGTTGGATTCCTAGGTATTTTATTCTCTTTGAAGCAATTGCGAATGGGAGTTCACTCATGATTTGGCTCTCTGTTTGTCTGTTATTGGTGTATAGAAAAGCTTGTGATTTCTGCACATTGATTTTGTATCCTGAGACTTTGCTGAGGTTGCTTATCAGCTTAAGGAGATTTGGGGCTGAGACTATGGGGTTTTCTAAATGTACAATCATGTCATCTGCAAACAGGGACAATTTGACTTCCTCTTTTCCTAATTGAATATCCTTTATTTCTTTGTCTTGCCTGATTGCCCTGGCCAGAACTTCCAACACTATGTTGAATAAGAGTGGTGACAGAGGGCATCCTTGTCTTGTGCCAGTTTTCAAAAGGAATGGTACCAGCTTTTGCCCATTCAGTATGATATTGGCTGTGGGTTTGTGATAAATAGCTCTTATTATTTTGAGATATGTTCCATCAATACCAAGTTTATTGCGAGTTTTTAGCATGAAGGCTGTTGAATTTTATTAAAGGCCTTTTCTGCATCTATTGATATAATCATGTGGTTTTTGTCGCTGGTTCTGTTTATATGATGGATTACATTTATTGACTTATGTATGTTGAACAAGCCTTGCATCCTAGGGATGAAGCAAACTTGATCGTCATGGATAAGATGTTGATATGCTGCTGGATCAGTTTGCCATTATTTTATTGAGGATTTTCACATAGATGTTCATCAGAGATATTGATCTAAAATTCTCTTTTTTTGTTGTGCCTCTGCCAGGCTTTGGTATCAGGATGATGCTGGCCTCATAAAATGAATTAGGAAGGATTCCCTCTTTTTCTATTGATCGGAATAGTTTCAGAAGGAATGGTACCAGCTCCTCTTTGTACCTCTGGTAGAATTTGGCTGTGAATCACTCTGGTCCCGGACTTTTTCTTGTTGATAGGCTATTAATTATTACCTGAATTTCAGAACTTGTTATTGGTCTATTCAGAGATTCAACTTCTTCCTGGTTTAGCCTTGGAAAGGTGTATGTGTCCAAGAATTTATCCATTTCTTCAGATTGTCTAGTTTATTTGCACAGAGGTGTTTATAGTATTCTCTGATGGTAGTTTGTATTTCTGTGGGATCAGTGGTGATATCCCCTTTATCATTTTTTATTGCATCTATTTGATTCTTCTTTCTTTTCTTCTTTATTAGTCTTGTTAGCAGTCTATCAATTTTGTTGATCTTTTCAAAAAACCAGTTCCTCAATTCATTGATTTTTTAAAGGTTTTTTTGTGTCTTTATCTCCTTCAGTTTTGTCTCCTTCAGTGTTGCTCTGATCTTAGTTATTTCTTGCCTTCTATTAGCTTTTGAATTTGTTTGCTCTTCCTTCTCTAGTTGTTTTAATTGTGATGTTAGGGTGTCGATTTTAGATCTTTCCCTCAGTCTTTTGTGGGCATTTAGTGCTATAAAATTTCCTCTACACACTGCTCTAAATGTGTCCCAGAGATTCTGGTATGTTGTTTCTTTGTTCTCATTGGTTTCAAAGAACATCTTTATTTCTGCCTTCATTTCCTTATTTACCCAGTAGTCGCTCAGGAGCAGGTTGTTCAGTTGCCATGTAGTTGTGTGGTTTTGAGTGAGTTTCTTAATCCTGAGTTCTAATTTGATTGCACTGTGGTCTGAGAGAGAGTTTGTTGTGATTTTTCTTCTTTTACATTTGCTGAGGAGTGCTTTATTTCCAATTACGTGGTCAATTTTAGAATAAGTGTGATGTGGTGCTGAGAAGAATGTATATCCTGTTGATTTGGGGTGCAGAGTTCTGTAGATGTCTATTAGGTCCCCTTGGTGCAGATTTGAGTTCAAGTCCTCGAAATCCTTGTTAACCTTCTGTCTCGTTGATCTGTCTAGTAGTGACAGTGGGGTAGTAAAGTCTCCCATTATTACTATGTGGGAGTCTAAGTCTCTTTGTAAGTCTCTAAGGACTTGCTTTATGAATCTGGGTGCTCCTATATTGGGTGCATATATATTTAGGATAGTTAGCTCTTTTTGTTGAATTGATCCTTTTACCATTATGTAATGCCTTTCATTGTCTCTTTTAATCTTTGTTGGTTTAAAGTCTGTTTTATCAGAGACTAGGATTGCAACCCCTCCTTTTATTTTGCTTTCCATTTGCTTGGTAGATCTTCCTCCATCCTTTTATTTTGAGCATATGTGTGTCTCTGCATGTGAGATGTGTCTCCTGAATACAGCACACTGATGAGTCTTGTCTCTTTATCCAATTTGCCAGTCTGTGCCTTTTAATTGGGGCATTTAACCCATTTACATTTAATGTTAATATTGCTATGTGTGAATTTGATCCTGTCATTATGATGTTAGCTGGTTATTTTGCCCATTAATTGATGCAGTTTCTTCATAGCATTGATGGTCTTTACAATTTGGCATGTTTTTGCAGTGGCTGGTACAGGTTGTTCCCTTCCATGTTTAGTGCTTCCTTCAGGGGCTCTTGTAAGGCAGACCTGGTGGTGACCAAATTTCTCAGCATTTGCTTGTAAGGGATTTTCTCCTTCACTTATGAAGCTTAGTTTGGCTGGATATGAAATTCTGGGTTGAAAATTCTTTCCTTTAAGAATGTTGAATATTGGCCCACACTCTCTTCTGGCTTGTAGGGTTTCTGCTGAGAAATCCACTGTTTGTGGGTAACCCGACCTTTCTCTCTGGCTGCCCTTAACATTTTTTCCTTTATTTCAACCTTGGTGAATATGACAATTATGTGTCTTGGAGTTGCTCTTCTTGAGGAGTATCTTTGTTATGTTCTCTGTATTCCTGAATTTGAATGTTGGCCTGCCTTTCTAGGTTGGGCATGTTCTCCTGGATAATTTCCTGAAGAGTGTTTTCCAACTTGGTTCCATTCTCCCTGTCACTTTCAGGTACACCAATCAAACATAGATTTTGTCTTTTCACATAGTCGCATATTTCTTGGAGGTTTTGTTCATTTCTTTTTACTCTTTATTCTCTAAACTTTTCTTCTTGCTTTATTTCATTAATTTGATCTTCAATCACTGAAATCCTTTCTTCCACATGATTGAATTGGCTATTGAAGCTTGTGTATGCACCACGAAGTTCTTGCGCCATGGTCTTCAGGTCCATCAGGTCATTTAAGATCTTGTCTACACTGTTTATTCTAGTTAGCCATTCATGTAACCTTTTTTCAAGGTTTTTAGCTTCCTTGGAATGGGTTAGAAAATGCTCCTTTAGCTCAGAGAAGTTCGTTATTACCAACCTTCTGAAGACTACTTCTGTCAACTTGTCAAAGTCATTCTCCATCTAGCTTTGTTCCATTGCTGGCGAGGAGCTGAGATCCTTTGGAGGAGAAGAGGCACTCTGGATTTTAGAATTTTCAGCTTTTCTGCTCTGGTTTCTCCCCATCTTTGTGGTTTTATCTACCTTTGGTCTTTGATGTTGGTGACCTACAGATGGGGTTTTGGTATGGATGTCCTTTTTGTTGATGTTGATGCTATTCCTTTCTGTTTTGTTAGTTTTCCTTCTAACAGACAGGTCTGCCAGGTGCAGGTCTGTTGGAGTTTGCTGGAAGTCCACTCCAGACCCTGTTTTCCTGGGTATCACCAGTAGAGGCTGCAGAACAGCAAATATTGCAGAACAGCAAATATTGCTGCCTGATTCTTCATCTGGAAGCTTCATTCCAGAGGGGCATCTGCCTGTATGAGGTATCTGTCAGCCCCTATAGGGAGGTGTCTCCCAGTTAGGCTACATGGGGCTCAGGGACCCACTTGAGGAGGCAGTCTTTCAGTTCTCAGATCTCAAACTCTGTGCTGGGAGAACCACTGTTCTCTTCAGAGTTGTCAGACAGGGACGTTTAAGTTTGCAGAAGTTTCTGCTGCCTTTTGTTCAGTTATGCCCTGCCCACAGAGGTGGAGTCTATAGAGGCTACCACCTTGCTGAGCTACAGTGGGATCTGACCAGCTGGAGCTTCCCAGCCACTTTGTTTACCTACGCAAGCCTCAACAATGGTGGACGCCCCTCCCCCGGCCTGGCTGCAGCCTTACAGGTCAATCTCAGCCTGCTAAGCTAGCAGTGAGCAAGGCTCTGTGGGCATGGCATCCACTGAGCCAGGCACGGGAGAGAATCTCCTGGTCTGCCAGTTACTAAGACCCTGGGAAAGCACAGTATTTGGGCGGAAGTGTCCCATTTTTCCAGGTACAGTCTCTCATGGCTTCCCTTGGCTAGGAAAGAGAAATCTCCCAAACCCTTACTCTTCCTGGGTGAGGCGACACCCTGCTCTGCTTTGGCTTGCTCTCTGTGGGCTGCACCCACTGTCCAAGCAGTCCCCATGAGATGAAACAGGTACCTCAGTTGGAAATGCAGAAATCACCTGTCTTCTGTGTCCATCATGTTGGGAGTTGCAGACCGTAGCTGTTCTTATTCGGCCATCTTGGAATGGACTGATGAATTATATTTTAACTGACACTTGTGGTGGACAATTTATGGTGGACCCAATGACCTCACCCCTTGGAGTTCATGTCCTCTGCAGTCCCATTCCCTAGAGTGTGGGTACAGCCTGATGGTCCCTAGCCAATAGAATATGGCCAAGGTGATAGGCTGTCACTTTCAATGATTACAATAGTACATGGGACTCCATCTTTCTAGAGGACCCATTCTAGAGACTCTCTCCTTCACTGGCTTTGAGGAAATAAGTGGCCTGGTTGGCCACAGGTGCCAAGGTGCCAAAGTGGCACATAGGTTCCAAGCCTGTGTGGCAAACATTATTGAAGTTTCTGTCTCTGTAAATTTTCCTTTCATGAGTCTTTCAAATAAATGAAATCATTCCATATGTTATCTCTTGTATCTGGCTTCTTTCACTCCACATAAATGTTTTTGAGGTTCATCAGTCTTGCAGCATGTCTCAGTACTTCATTCCTTTCTATTGCCCAGTGGGATTTTATTGTAAGGACATAACACATTTTATTTAGTCATTCACCAATATACTAAAGGGGAAAGCTTAGATTATTGATTTGAGATCATTCTTCTTTTCTAATATAGGTACTCAAGTTTAATTACAATAAGCACTGTTTCAGTTGAATACCATAAATGTCAATGTGTTGTATTTTTATTTTCATTCAGATCAAAATACTTTCTGATTTACCTTATAGTTTCTTCTTTTACTCATGTATATTATTTAGAAATCTATTGTTTGATTTCCTAATATTTGTGGTTTCCCCAGATTATGTTGTTATTGATTTCTAGTTTAACTTCTCTGTGGTCAGAGCATATAGTTTGTATTATTTCAACCCTTTCCATTTATTAAGACTTGGTTTATGCCAGGATATGGTCTGCATTGGGGTATAGTCCATGTGTACTACTTAAAAAGGGTGTCTATTCTGCTGCTGTTGGAGGGTATGTTCCAGAGGTGACTGTTAGTTCAGGCTGGTTGATTGTGCTCCTCTATGTCTTTATCAACTGCTATTTTTTCCTATACACAAGCCATAGTTTCCTATTTCCTTAGGTATCTTAAGATATTTTGGTAAAAACTAGATATTTTAGATAACATAAGATGACAACATTGCAATTATATCCCCATCTCCTCCTGCCACCCTGCAGGATTTGTGTGGTTATTGCTGTTTTCCTATTATTATTTTTCTTTATTAACTTTCCTAGACTAACTCCCTGAAGTCTGTATTCCCTGTTGTATGTTGAGCACTGAACTCTTAGTTTTTAGTTAATGATTGATCAGTGATTTCCTTAGGTGTCTCACGCCAGTAATTCTACTTTTTTCTGAGAGGCTGTATGTGTGTGCATGTGCACGTGTGTGTATGTGCATTTGTGTGTGAGTGCATGTGTGTGAGTGCATGTGTATGTGTGTGTGCATGTGCATGTGTGAGTGCATGTGTGTGCATGTGTATGCATGTGTGTGTGCATGTGCATGTGTACCTGTGTGCGCATGTGCATGAGTATGTGTGTGAGTGCACGCATGTGCATGTGAACATGTGTATGTGTGTGTGTGTGCATGTGCATGTGTATGTATGTGTGCGTGTGCCTGTGTATGTGTATGAGTGCATGCGTGTGTGCGTTGGGTCACATGTTCAATGCTGAGACAATTCCATGTTAGTTTCCACTTTTAGCTTGCACAGAGCCTCCAGGTCAGCCAGAGATAGCTGGGACCCTCCATGTTTTTCCTGCACATGCACTTGGCCTTCTAGATCTCCAGGAATATGTCAAAGCTTTTCACATCCCCCTTTGGACATCTTCTCCAGATCATCCTTTTAAATTTTTGGTCAGGCTCCTGTTTGCATTAGGCAGCTACCATGTTAAGCAATTGCCCTGGAATAGAGTTTTTCAGGAAGCGAGCTCTGAGCCCGATTGAATAATGGCAATATCTTGGAATGTGGCTTTTCCAAGGAGGTAGAAGACAGCTGCGATTGCACCACTGCACTCCAGCCTGAGTGACAGAGCGAGACCCCATCTCAAAAAAAAAAAAAAAAGATGTTTCCCAAAATGCATTCAATGCAACTATGGAGGGAAAATAAAAATTGAAAAGAAGATAGGAAATTGAAATGGAATTATTTCAAATTCAAACGAATAATAATAACCAGGAAACAAAACATGAAGATGAAGAAGATTTTAAATAACTTTTTAGGGAAGAAAAAATCTAAATTGAAATAGAATAGAAAATGGAGACAGAAAATCCTTCTTCGTAGCTCTAAAAAGTTAATTCGAGGGGTCAAACTAACTTACTTTCATCTGGCACCCTGATTTCATCTTCAATAATTTTCTGGGCCTTAATCATTCTTATTTCTCTTCATAATATAAGACTAGTGACAACTGGCCACTAAACATTTGAAATTTCAAAAGGTAAGTATCATGAATGCAACTGTTTTAGATATCCGTGAAATCATATATCTGAAAATTTTCTAGCATATAGCCTCTATCACCAGACGTCCTTGCAAACATGGAGAGAAGTCACTGTGGGGTGGCAAAATAAGCTTCATGAGTGATAAGGTGTCTTCCGCCTCCAGGGCGAGTTCAAGGCTCGCTGCGGTTGCACACATTTGGCCTTCTCTCTACTACCTCACTTTGTCCTCAGTGGATATCTGGCTCGGGCCTCCAGTCTGTCATGTGATGGCTGTAGTGTAGAACAGCAGGCCTACTCCCTTATTACAGGGTCTCTGTTCAGCAATGACAAGCATTTGACAAGGAAGGACTGAAATATTTTGGGAACCTGAGTAAGTTACAGTTTACAAAAGGCCTTTGTGCTTTGACAAGCTGAAATGTTATTTCTGATGGACTAAATGCCAGCTCTACCTGAACCCAAGGAAGTGAGAAAAATGAAGTTCCTGCAGTAACAACAACACAGCTGCTGCTTCTCCCAGCAGCAGAAGGAGGGACCTTTAGTGCATGTGCAGCTGGGGTCATGGCCTGTCACACACAGGAAGCGGTCACAGAAAAGCTCAGTATTGTGGTTGAGTTGTGTGCTCTTCATACCTCATCAGCGCAGCAGGAAAGAGTCCCTAGGATGGACGTTCCCCCTCCTCATTTGAGAAAGGAAATAACGTGATGTTCATGACCATGCAACTTCTGTAGGAACATGGCATGGTGTTAAATTCCAAATACTGCTTCTTATGGTGGTTAATATATTACATATTTGCATAGGAGCAGTTTACAAATAAAAATGATGTTTTGTTGTTACCCTGAAAGCTAGAAGAAAGAGGTATTATTTTTAATAACTGTGGCACTTCAGTTCTGATTATTTTGTGGGGGTCACTTGTTTGCATTAGTGCCAGTGACAATACATTTTGATACTCTGATTCCCGGTTGGTCATTTTCACACATAGTCAAAAATTTCAGTATAAAGACTTAAATGACCATGGTAGCTATTAAAATGGTGATTCTTTGGTGTCAGCAGAAATAAAACAATTGCCCAACAGGCACCTCCTGGGGTAATATGGAGCTAATTGGCAGGTGGGGACGTCCAATCCTTTAAGGGAGGTTTTTTATGTTTCTAAGTGCATTGTCTGCAAACACTTAGATTTTTACTATTTTTATCTGACTTTGCATAGCCTTTTGAACTTTACCTTAAAAAAATTTTTTTTATTTTTAAAAGAATTTAATATTCTCAAGAATCAAATCAATGATCTGTGAATATGCTTAAGTTGTCTTTTATTATTAGTTTAGAAATGTAGCACAATAACCGCTCATTAAACTATTATATTTCTGAATTGAATTGTTATTAAAAGTTACCACACAAAAATAATGCTACTATAATTCTACTACTCTGCACACGTGCTTCTTGAGCATGAAAATTCATAATTTTAAGGGGTTGTTTCAAGAGAATTCACTGCTTTTCTAAAAGCACCCTATGTGTTACTCTTTTAACTTTGATCAGAGAACCTACAATTGTCGTTTGGACCAGTTCCTCCCCATTTCCCATCCCAGACCTTTTCTCCACTCCTCTGTAAGCCCTAGAGGGCTAGCACATGTGGAGTGCATTCCCTAGGCGTCTGGTTGGCTAGGTAGGAGTCCCTGGGTAGCAGAGCAGCAGAGGAAGAGATTTGGGTGTTTCCTCTCCTTCCTTGTGTCACAGTCATACCTCCTGCCCTGAAGAGCAAGCAGTTTGGTCACCCTTTGCCTAGAGTGCCAGCTCCCACTGGGTTTCAGAGTCTCGGTTCCCTCCCTGTGCCCCTTCCATCCTGTGGGTGGGGCCAGTCTCCGGCTCCTACTTAACTCTGTGCGCCTCCTTGTCTCGTTTGTTCCTTTCCTCTGTCTGCGTCTCTGTGAGTAAGCCCTGCTTTTAAGGATCTTCATTTGACCATTGGGGTGAAATATGTTGTTTGCAGGGACCCTTATTCCTTCACATGCCCATCTTGCTACCTAGCTAAAGGGTCCTGGAAGCCCGGGAATTATGGGCAATTTATGTGTCATTCAGAGTAGGCTAAGTCATGCTGCAGTAAGGAAACAAATATTAAATTTAAACAACACGAACTATCACTGGCTTAAAACATAGAGGTTTATTTCTTGCTTTATGTTAAATGCACATGTTGAGACTATATCTAGAATAGGGAGGGGACTCTCTGCTTTTTATAGAAACTTGGGATTCCAATTGTCATGGCAGAGAGGAAGGGATTGACATTTGTAATAAAATATTCTCTTCTGGGAGTGGCACACGCCAGGCTCTCCACAGCCATTTGGCCTTAGAACTAGTCATATGGACCCACCTAACCAGAAGAGGGGCAGGGAATTCAGTCTTGTCATCTGAGGGCAGAAAGCCAGCACGTTTAACAAGTAGCACTAGTTCCTACTAAGTCTGTGCTTCTGTCGCACATACTCAGCTCATGGTCCTCCCCAAAGGCAAGATGTTCTCACCTCTTCTTAAGGGGGGAAGCCCAGGGTTTCAATCCTGACAGGCCCTATATTCAAAGTCAAGACTGTCTGCAGAGTGTCTGAGGCCTCCACAGGTGGACCTCTGCCTTGGTCTACAGACCAATGAGCTGTCCCTTTATACACCTGATACATGATGGTGAAAAGGGCAGAAAAAGTCGACAATAAACACTCTCTCCACTTGAAAAAATAATAATGAGAGACATACAGAAGTCACTGGGACTCTAAGTCTTCATTCCCTAGGCAGATATTTTGAGCATCCCTCACCCAGGAAGTGGAATTATTCCTTGACCCAGCTCTGATTCTTCTTCCCGGAGTGCCTTGATCACCATGGTCTCCAACAAACCCTGAAATATTCTTCCTTCTTCATATGCTCCTTGGTCACATTTGAAATGGTCACTGGGCATGGTTGCTCCTTGGGGACTAGTTTCTTGAGCCACTACTTCCCCATGGAATGTTATGCACATTTGGTTCTTTTAATTCTTATCTAGTCTCAGTCTCTTTTCTCCCTGGCTGATGGTTTCTTTAGGCAGCAAAACTCTCAAGACACTTTGGTGGCTTTCAAGAGAATTGATTCCTCAAGCATATGTGGCAAAAACACGCCCACTGTTATTTTCTAGATATGTTTTTTAAATTCGCTATGTTTCTCTGCTTTCTGGGTACCATGTCTTTCTCTCTCACAACTTTAATTCTGGCTTTGGAAGCTGAAATCTTATCTCCCTGAATCATTTTGTCCACTTGAGATTTATTTGGTGCCAAAATTGTAACTGATCATTGCTTTAAACTACCTCAATCCATCCCGATATTGTAACAATGCATGTGACTTCTGTGCCTTGGTATTAAAAAAAATGTTGTTTGTAAAATGTCCCACAACCTGGATTTATGTGAAGATTTAGGTTAACATTTTTGGCAGGAATACCACATAGGCCATTAGCATTCTTCTAATAATTGCATCAGATCTGGTGGCACATCACGTCAATTTGTCTTATTAATGATATGAAGCTTGATCGCTTGATCCCTTACTAATCATTTTGCCATTTTAAAAACAGCTTTTTCACTTTGTAAATAATCTGCATGGGGTACTTTGGGCAAGGAAGTCCATTCTGGATTAAAGGACACTAAAAATACTCTCTGGGTGGTCTCGTGTGCTTTAGCCACAGCTTGCTGTTGGCAAGCTGCTTGGTCTGGGATGGTCCTGGCTGCAGTGACAGCTCTCCCGCTGGGGTCTCTCACTCAGGCTCTTTCCTGTGGGGGGCACATTCTCATGGTGGGGTGGGGATCTCCAGTAGAATGCTAAACTTCATAACTGTTTTTCCAAGGCTTTGCTAGGGTCTAGTTTGCTATCACTCATTGGCCAGAGAAAAATCCCACTGCCAATCTCAGTCAGTGTAGAAATATATGTCCAAAGTGCATGGTCACAGGGAGGGCTAAATAAAATGGAGGCTCTTAATGAGTCAGAAGGTAAATGCATGTGTAATACTGCAGGTGACTGACAATTCTCCTCTGCAGGGAATAGTACAGTCTCCATTCCCATCAGGAATGAAATTTTATCTGTTACGAATTTATTAGACTATCTATTTCTCCAGGACCTCCTCCACAGTATATGTTGTTAAATTTTGGGTTATATCATCAATCTGATTTTGGAAAATTGTATATCACATCTTAAAAAATTGCATTTCACTTATGCAAAACAGAGATCATTTTTAGTATGGTGAACTGCCATTTGTAGATTTTTTTTTCCTGTAAGCTGGCTTTTTATATCTTCAATCTATTATTAATTGTGTAATTGCAGCTTCATATATTACAAATGAAACCCTTTGTAAAATGTTGCAAATATTTCCCCATATATTACCATTATTAGTTTTACTTTGCTTATGGTGTTTTTTTGTTTGCCTGTTCATCACAGAAATTTTTTATGTAATAAAAAATTCTATTAATAAATATTTTCCCTGATTGCTTCAGGATTTCAAATGATAGGAAATTGTTTCCTACTGCCATGTTTCAGAGAAATTCATTGGTGTTTTCTGTTAATTCTTGTATGGTTTCATTTTTCACATTTAAATGACTGATCAATTTGCAATTTATCTTGCTTTCTAGAATAATAATTGAATTTCTTTTTTCTTTTAAAATATGAACATCAATTTATTTTAATAATAAGAAAGAACATCAATAAATTTCTTTTTTTCCTTTGAAATCCACTTCCTACTTTAAAAAAATATATGTATATTTATTATACTTTAAGTTCTAGGGTACAAGTGCACAACGTGCAGGTTTGTTATATATGTATACATGTGCCATGTTGGTGTGCTGCACCCATTAACTCACCACTTACTTTAGGTATATCTCCTAATGTTACCCTCCCACTCCCCTCACCCCACAACAGGCCCCGGTGTGTAATGTTCCCCTTCCTGTGTCCAAGTGTTCTTATTGTTCAATTCCCACCTGTGAGTGAGAACATGCGGTGTTTGGTTTTTTGTCCTTGTGATAGTTTGCTGAGAACGATGGTTTCCAGCTTCATCCATGTCCCTACAAAGGACACGAACTCATCATTTTTTTATGGCTGCATAGTATTCCATGGTGTATATGTGCCACATTTTCTTAATCCAGTCTATCATTGTTGGACATTTGGGTTGGTTCCAAGTTTGCTATTCTGAATAGTGCTGGAATAAACATACGTGTGCATGTGTCTTTATAGCAGCATGATTTATAATCCTTTGGGTATATACCCAGTAATGGGATGGCTGGGTCAAATGGTATCTCCAGTTCTAGATCCCTGAGGAATCGCCATACTGACTTCCACAATGGTTGAACTAGTTTACAGTCCCACCAACAGTGTAAAAGTGTTCCTATTTCTCCACATCCTCTCCAGTACCTATTGTTTCCTGACTTTTTAATGATCGCCATTCTAACTGGTGTGAGATGGTATCTCATTGTGGTTTTGATTTGCATTTCTCTGATAGCTAGTGATGATGAGCATTTTTTCATGTGTCTGTTAGCTGCAAAAATGTCTTCTTTTGAGAAGTATCTGTTCATATCCTTTGCCCATTTTTTGATGGGGTTGTTTGTTTTTTTCTTGTAAATTTGTTTGAGTTCTTTGTAGATTCTGGATATTAGCCCTTTGTCAGATGAGTAGATTGCAAAAATATTCTCCCATCCTGTAGGTTGCCTGTTCACTCTGATGGTAGTTTCTTTTGCTGTTCAGAAGCTCATTAGTTTAATTAGATCCCATTTGTCAATTTTGGCTTTTGTTGCCATTGCTTTTGGTGTTTTAGACATGAAGTCCTTGCCCATGCCTATGTCATGAATGGTATTACCTAGGCTTTCTTCTAGGGTTTATATGGTTTTAGATCTAACATTTAAGTCTTTAATCCATCTTGAATTAATTTTTGTATAAGGTGTAAGGAAGGGATCCAGTTTCAGCTTTCTACCTATGGCTAGCCAGTTTTCCCAGCACCATTTATTAAATAGGGAATCCTTTCCCCATTTCTTGTTTTTGTCAGGTTTGTCAAAGATCAGATGGTTGTAGATGTGTGGTATTATTTCTGAGGGCTCTGTCCTGTTCCATTGGTCTATATATCTATTTTGGTACCAGTATCATGTTGTTTTTGTTACGGTAGCCTTGTAGTATATTTTGAAGTGAGGTAGCATGATGCCTCCAGCTTTGTTCTTTTGGCTTAGTATTGTCTTGGCAATGCAGGCTCTTTTTTGGTTCTATACAAAATTTAAAGTAGTTTTCTACAATTATGTGAAGAAAGTCATTGGTAGCTTGATGGGAACGGCATTGAATCTATAAATTACCTTGGGCAGTATGGCCATTGACATGATATTAATTCTTCCTATCCATGAGCATGGAATGTTCTTCCATTTGTTTGTGTCCTCTTTTATTTAGTTGAGCAGTGGTTTGTAGTTCTCCTTGAAGAAGTCCTTCACATCCCTTGTAAGTTGGATTCCTAGGTATTTTATTCTCTTTGAAGCAATTGTGAATGGGAGTTCACTCATGATTTGGCTCTCTGTTTGTCTGTTATTGGTGTATAGGAATGCTTGTGATTTTTGCACCTTGATTTTGTATCCTGAGACTTTGCTGAGGTTGCTTATCAGCTTAAGGAGATTTTGGGCTGAGACGATGGGGTTTTCTAGATATACAATCATGTCATCTGCAAACAGGAACAATTTGACTTCCTCTTTTCCTAATTGAATGCCCTTTATTTCCTTCTCCTGCCTGATTGCCCTGGCCAGAACTTCCAGCACTATGTTGAATAGGAGTGGTGAGAGAGGGCATCCCTATCTTGTGCCAGTTTTCAAAGCGAATGCCTCCAGTTTTTGCCCATTCAATATGATATTGGCTGTGTGTTTGTCATAAATAACTCTTATTATTTTGAGATAAGTCCCATTAATACCTAATTTATTGAGAGTTTTTAGCATAAAGTGTTGTTGAATTTTGCCAAAGGCTTTTTCTGCATCCGTTGAGATAATCATGTGGTTTTTGTCTTTGGTTCTGTTTATATGCTGGATTACGTTTATTGATTTGTGTATGTTGAACTGGCCTTGCATCCCAGGGATGAAGCCCACTTGATCATGGTGGATAAACTTTTTGATGTGTTGCTGGATTCGGTTTGCCAGTATTTTATTGAGGATTTTTGCATGTATGTTCATCAGGCATATTGGTCTAAAATTCTCTTGTTTGTTGTGTCTCTGCCAGGCTTTGGTATCAGGATGATGCTGGCCTCATAAAATGAGTTAGGGAGGATTCCCTCTTTTTCTATTGATTGGAATAGTTTCAGAAGGAATGGTACCAGCTCCTCTTTGTACCTCTGGTAGAATTCGGCTGTGAATCCATCTGGTCCTGGACTTTTTTTCGTTGGTAAGCTATTAATTATCGCCTCAATTTCAGAGCCTGTTATTGGTCTATTCAGAGATTCAACTTCTTCCTGGTTTAGTCATGGGAGGGTGTATGTCTCGAGGAATTTATCCATTTCTTCTAGATTTTCTAGTTTATTTGCACAGAGGTGTTTATAGTATTCTCTGATGGTAGTTTATATTTCTGTGGGATTGGTGGTGATATCCCCTTTATCACTTTTTATTGCATCTATTTGATTCTTCTTTCTTTTCTTCTTTATTAGTCTTGCTAACAGTCTCTGAATTTTTTTGATCTTTTCAAAAAACCTGCTCCTGGATTCAATGATTTTTTGAAGGGCTTTTTGTGTCTCTATCTCTTTCAGTTCTGCTCTGATCTTAGTTATTTCTTGTCTTGTGCTAGCTTTTGAATGTGTTTGCTTTTGCTTCTCTAGTTCTTTTAATTGTGATGTTAGGGTGTTAATTTTAGATCTTTCCTGCTTTCTCTTGTGGGCATTTAGTGCTATAAATTTCCCTCTACACACTACTTTAATTGTGTCCCAGAGATTCTGGTATGTTGTGTCTTTGTTCTCATTGGTTTCAAAGAACATCTTTATTTCTGCCTTCATTTCGTTATGTACCCAGTAGTCATTCAGGAGCAGGTTGTTCAGTTTCCATGTAGTTGAGAAGTTTTGAGTGAGTTTCTTAATCCTGAGTTCTAGTTTGATTGCACTGTGGTCTGAGAGACAGTTTGTTATAATTTCTGTTCTTTTACATTTGCTGAGGAATGCTTTACTTCCAACTCTGTGGTCAATTTTGGAATAAGTGCAATGTGGTGCTGAGAAAAATGTATATTCTGTTGATTTGGGGTGCAGAGTTCTGTAGATGTCTATTAGGTCTGCTTGGTGCAGAGCTGAGTTCAATTCCTTGGTATCCTTGTTAACTTTCTGTCTTGTTGATCTGTCTAATGTTGACAGTGGGGTGTTAAAATCTCCCATTATTATTGTGTGGGAGTTTAAGTCTCTTTGTAGGTCACTCAGGACTTGCTCTATGATTCTGGGTGCTCCTGTGTTGGTTGCATATATACTTAGGATAGTTAGCTCTTCTTGTTGAATTGATCACTTTACCATTATGTAATGGCCTTCTTTGTCCCTTTTGATCTTTGTTGGTTTAAAGTCTATTTTATCAGAGACTAGGACTGCAACCCCTGTCTTTTTTTGTTTTCTATTTGCTTGGTAGATCTTCCTCCATCCCTTTATTTTGAGCCTATGTGTGTCTCTGCACATGAGATGGGTTTCCTGAATACAGCACACTGATAGGTCTTGACTCTTTATCCAATTTGCCAGTCTGTGTCTTTCAGTTGGAGCATTTTGCCCATTTACATTTAAAGTTAATATTGTTATGTGTGAATTTGATCCTGTCATTATAATGTTAGCTGGTTAATTTGCTCATTGATGCAGTTTCTTCCTAGCCTCGATGGTCGTTACAATTTGGCATGTTTTTGCAGTGGCTGGTACTGGTTGTTCCTTTCCATGTTTAGTGCTTCCTTTAGGAGCTCTTTTAGCACAGTCTTGGTGGTGACAAAATTTCTCAGCATTTGTTTGTCTGTAAAGGATTTTATTTCTCCTTCACTTATGAAGCTTAGTTTGGCTGGATATGAAATTCTGGGTTGAAAATTCTTTTCTTTAAGAATGTTGAATATTGGTCCCCACTCTCTTCTGGCTTGTAGAGTTTCTGCTGAGAGATCTGCTGTTAGTCTGATGGGCTTCCCTTTGTGGGTAACCGGACCTTTCTCTCTGGCTGCCCTTAACATTTTTTCCTTCATTTCAACTTTGCTGAATCTGACAACTATGTGTCTTGGAATTGCTCTTCTCAAGGAGTATCTTTGTGACGTTCTCTGTGTTTCCTGAATTTGAATATTGGCCTGCTTTGTTAGGTTGAGGAAGTTCTCCTGGACAATATCCTGTAGAGTGTTTTCCAACTTGGTTCCATTCTCCCCGTCACTTTCAGGTACACCAATTAGATGTAGATTTGGTCTTTTCACATAGTCCCATATTTCTTGGAGGCTTTGCTCATTTGCTTTTATTCTTTTTTCTCTAAACTTCTCAGTTTATTTCATTCATTTGATCTTCAATCACTGATACCCTTTCTTCCAGCTGATTGAGTCAGCTATTTAAGCTTGTGTATTCATCATGTAGTTCTCATGCCATGGTTTTCAGCTCCATCAGGTCATGTAAGGCCTTCTCTACATTGGTTCTTCTAGTTAGCCATTTGTCTAATCTTTTTTCAAGGTTTTTAACTTCTTTATGATGGGTTTGAACTTCTTCCTTTAGCTCTGAGAAGTTTGATCATCTGAAGCCTTCTTCTCTCAACTCATCAAAGTCATTCTTCATCCAGCTTTGTTCCATTGTTGGTGAGGAGCTGTGTTCCTTTGGAGGAGGAGAGGTGCTCTGATTTTTAGAATTTTCAGTTTTTCAGCTGTTTTTTCCCCACTTTGTTGTTTTATCTACCTTTGATCTTTAATGATGGTGACGTACAGATGGGTTTTGGTGTGGATGAGTTTCCATTTGTTAGTTTTCCTTCTAACAGGACCCTCAGCTGCAGGTCTGTTGGAGTTTACTGGAGGTCCACTCCAGACCCTGTTTGCCTGGGTATCAGGCAGCAGAGGCTGCAGAACAGTGAATATTGCTGAACAGCAAATTTTGCTGTCTGATCATTCCTCTGGAAGTTTTGTCTCAGAGGGTACCCGGCCGTGTGAGGTGTCAGTCTGCCCCTACTGGGGCATGCCTCCCAGTTAGGCTACTTAGGGGTCAGGGACCCACTTGAGGAGGCAGTCTGTCCATTCTCAAATCTCAAAGTCCATGCCGGGAGAACCACTACTCTCTTCAAAGCTGTGAAACAGGGACATTTAAGTCTGCAGAGGTTTCTGCTGCCTTTTGTTTGGCTATGCCCTGCCTCCAGAGATGGAGTCTACAGAGGCAGGCAGGCCTCCTTGAACTGTGCTGGGCTCCACCCAGTTCTAGCTTCCAGGCTGCTTTGTTTACATATTCAAGCCTCAACAATGGTGGACACCCCTCCCCCAGCCTCACTGTCACCTTGCAGTTTGATCTCAGACTGCTGTGCTAGCAATGAGTGAGGCTCCATGAGCATGGGACCCTCTGAGCCAGGTGCAGGATATAATCTCCTGGTGTGCCATTTGCTAAGACCATTGGAAAAGCGCGGTATTAGGATGGGAGTGACCTGATTTTCCAGGTGCTGTCTGTCACAGCTTTGTCGGCTAGGAAAGGGAATTCACTGACCCTTTGTATTTCCTGGGTGAGATGATGCCTCGCCCTGCTTTGGCTCATGCTCAGTGCACTGCACCCACTCTTCTGCACCCACTGTCTGACAAGCCTCAGTGAGATGAACCCAGTACCTCAGTTGGAAATTCAGAAATCACCCATCTTCTATGTCACTTATGCTGGGAGCTGTAGACTGGAGCTGTTCCTATTTGGCCATCTTGGAACTGCCCCAATAAATTTCTTTATTCAAGAGAACCAACTTAATTTGGAAAAGTATGTGGGGATGGTCAAGCCTAACCGTGATATTGCAAACAATAGAGATTTTGAAGGAAAGTGATTAAAAGAAGGCTGATAGTCCACAAACGCAAGAAGGTAAACCACAGTAAGTTAGTAGTTTATCAGAGAGAACCAGAGAAAGACACAGGTAAGAAAAGCCTTCCTGGGATTGGGATAAGCTTCAAAAACTGGCCTAAAACCTACTACTTCAAAGAAGCTGGAATTTAGTTGGATCAGACTGTGCAGCAATTTATGGCCCAGGGCATTGTTGAAAACAACAGAGAAACCAGACGGCAATTAGTGGAGGCTAACAACTGGTGTGATGTCATCCAAGGCAGTGGAATTAACAGGGATATGAAAGAAAGAGAAAGGCAGAGAGAACCCTAATGTAAACATTGTCTTTCCAAGGTGGCTGTGCACCTGCCCATGGCTATGTTTTCTGCAGAGTGATGTCAGGTGCTGCACACTGTCATGGAAATAACAATCACTGAATAGTCCAGCTAAGGCAGTAACCAAGTAATAAACCAAATAAACAGGCAAAGAAAAGCAATGAAAAGCCCTAAACCAGATGAAGATAGCACAAGTAAACAATAACAACAAACTATTGACCAAAACCTCCTAAGGCTATAAACAGAAAAATCCTCCATAACATAATAGAAAACCACATCCAGCAACATTTAGAAAGTAATACATTATGACCAAGTAGGACTTATCCCAGAAATACAAGGTGATTTAACATCCAAAAATCAATGAATGTAAGATACTCTATTGATGGAATAAAAGAACAAAATTCAAATGATCATCTCAATTGCTGCCAATAAAAGCATTTGATAAAATCCAATACCAATTTAGAAGAGAACTCCACTTGATAAAGGACATCTATGAAAAACTCAAAGCTAACATCATGTCAATGATAAATTATCATGATGAATTGATGGTGAATCACTAAAAGCTTTTCCCCTGTGATAAAAAACAATACATGGCCTGAAAATCTGTATTCTTCATAAGCATTTACTGTAATTCCATATGGTGAATTCACAGATCAATACTCTGCAATCTCTGTAAGAGAAAAACAGAATTTTTTATCTGATTAGAACTGGGAATTAATAACCTATTAAAGAGCACAGATTAAGGGGGAATAATCATTAAAAATGGCATGCACATATCTTAACCTTTCAATAAACTTGGATTAGTGTAGGTTACCAAAAAAGTGACAAGGAGTTTGTTGCAGGTAGTTTATTTGGGACTTGGGAAGTGATTCCAGAAAGCAGAAAGGAGGTAATAGGGAGAACAGAACTCCAATACACAGCAAACATCTCACAGCCTTGCTAGGGGCATTAAAGACTTGAATCCACCAGATCATTCTTGGGCCTAGTCATTGCAGCTGTGCCTGAGATCAGAAGTGGGCAGAGAAATGTGAATTGCAGCACTAATGGCATCTGCTACCAATATTTATCCTATTCAATAACAGAACATTTTATTGTAGGTCATGCCAATGCCCCTTCATTCTTCAAACTTTGAATGCTGGAAAATTTCCAGAAAGCTTGGTCTAACTGCAATGTATTTAGGGGACCTTTACAACTTACTGAACCTCTCTTTCCTTTAGTTTTCTCATATTAATATTCAGATAACCCTAGTAACTAAGTTGTAAACTTGTTTTAAGGAATAAATAATCATTACATATAAAGCTATGGAAAAACACCTGACACAAATTTAGCTCTCAATAGATGCTATTTGTATTGTTAAACTAGCTGCATTATCTGTAGTTACACACTTTTACTATACACAACCATAATGATTTGCTTTTTTACGTATTTTAAAGTGGATCAAATTTTAAAACACCTTTGGAAAGAAACCACAGAATCAGAATGTGTCTAGATTTTCATGATTTTCCTTCAGTCTTTTATATATGTTTGTCCATACCACAATTTTTTATTGGTTATTTAACCTTCATCGAGTCTTTTCAAAATAGTTAACAGACATTAAATTCCAATATTCATGTACTTTTTTTTTGCAAAGCAATATACATAATGCACATTATTCAAAATGCACAACCCTGTAATCAGTGAGGAGCAAAACCTCTCCTTCCTTGTCCCTGGGCCTCCTAGGTTATTTCCCAGAATCAGTGGCTTTTACCATTTTCTCAAAATTCCTATTAGAGATAGTCTGTGCCTTCAGAAAGTTTTCCTTAACTTTTTGCTCCACATTTATGTTGGGAGCAGGCCCCCCAAAATCTGCCATAAACTGGCCCCAAAACTGGCCATAAACAAAATATCTGCAGCACTGTAACATGTTCATAATGGGCCTAATGCCGAAGCTGGAAAGTTGTGGGTTTACAGAAATGAGGGAAAGGAAAACCTGGCCCGCCCAGGGCGGAAAACCGCTTAAAGGCATTCTTAAGCCACAAACAATAGCATGAGCAATCTGTGCCTTAAGGACATGCTCCTGCTGCAGTTAACTAGCCCAACCTATTTCTTTAATTTGGCCCATCCCTTCGTTTCCCATAAGGGATACTTTTGGTTAATCATGTATCTATAGAAACAGGCTAATGACTGGTTTGCTGTTAATAAATACATGGGTAAATCTCTGTTTGGGGCTGTCAGCTCTGAAGGCTGTGAGACCTCTGATTTCCCACTTCACACCTCTATATTTCTGTGTGTGTGTCTTTAATTCCTCTAGTGCCACTGGGTTAGGGTCTCCCCGACCAAGCTGGTCTCAGCAAGTGTCATCCATCATGGGGGTTCGAATCCAGGTCAAAGGGTCACCAGAGTGATGGTTGGAATGGAAAACTAGCTGGAGGACACCCAAGTACTCTTAAAACAATCTCCATGGTGAGTAAGAAGGAGAGGCCAGAAGTGTCAGGGTAACAATGGGACAGGTGTGGGGTCTGGTTTGTTTCACCTTGGAGCTTTTTCACACTGATGATGAGGAGGAACGAGAGTATAGCGAAGTAACAGAAGAGGTTACAGAGCACATTTATTTACCAGCTAAAGCTAAAGCAGCAAAGGAAGGGGAGGTTCATCCCTACCCTTCTGCACCCTCTCTTTATTATTTTGAAGAAAAAGATCCTCCAGATCTTTCTTTTCCAGAAGACACTGGGCAAAAAAGTAGTTGCCCCAGTGACTGTTCAAGCAGTGCCTTGAATGACTGCTCTTAGTTCTATTCATGCAGGAATTCAGCAAGCTAGATGAGAGGGCGATTTAGAGGCTTGGCAGTTCCCTGTTAGAATACATGCCCCACATCAACAGGGAAATATAGCTACATTTGAGCCTTTTCCTTTTAAATTACTCAAGGAATTTAAACAAGCTATATAAATCAGTATGGATCAGGTTCTCCTTTTGTAATAGGACTGTTAAAGAATGTTGCTGTTCCCAGTCAGATGATTCCTACTGACTGGGACACTCTTACTCGAGCTTGTCTAACTCCTGCTCAGTTCTTGCAATTTAAAACTTGGTGGGCAGATGAAGCTTCCATTCAGGCTGCTCGCAATGCTCAGGCCCAACCTCAAATTAATATAACTGCAGACCAACTTTTGGGGGTTGGCAGCTGGGCTGGTTTAGATGCACAAGTGGTCATGCAGGATGATGCCATAGAACAGCTTAGCAGAGTGTGCATTAGAGCTTGGGAAAAAATCACTTTAAGTGGGGAACAATACCCTTCCTTTAGTGCTATAAAACAGGCACCAAGAAAACCAGACTTTGATATTATATCTCGGTTACAGGAGTCTCTTAAAAAGATGATTGCAGATTTGCTTGCTCAGGATATAGTGTTGCAGGTATTAGCTTTTGACAATGCTAATCCTGATTGCCAGGCTGCTCTGTGACCTATCAGAGGGAAAGAACATTTAGTTGATTATATCAAGGCCGGTGATGGTATCAGAGGTAATCTGCATAAAGCTACTCTGCTAGCACAGCCAATGGCAGGACTGAGAGTGGATAAAGGAAATACTCCATTTCCTGGAGCTTGTTTTAACTGTGGGAAGCATGGTCATACTAAAAAAGAATGTAGAAAAAAATCAGTGAGTCGGGCTGCCAGATAGTGGTAAAAGAAAACTGCTGATCCTGAAATATGTCCAAAATGTGAAAAAGGAAAACATTGGACTAAATAGTGTCACTCTAAGTTTGATAAAGAAGGGAACCCGATTTTGGGAAACACCATGAGGGGCCCATCCCGGGCCCCATTCTAAACCGGGGCATTTCCAGCTCAGGCCATTCCCTCACACCCGTACAATGTCTGTCCTCTACCACAGCTGGTATTGCCACAGTAGATTTATGCTGCACAAAAGCTGTGAGCCTTCTGCCTGGGGAACCCCCACAAAAGGTCCCAACAGGAGTCTGTGGACCCTTGCCAGCAGGGATAATAGGATTACTTTTAGGAAGGTCTATTTTAAGTTTAAAAGGGGTACAAATACATACAGGAGTCATTGATTGAGATTATAAAGGGGAAATTCAAATTGTTATGTCTACTTCTGTACCCTGGAAAGCAGAGCCAGGACAGCGTATAGCACAGCTCCTGTTTGTGCCATATGTGGGAATGGGAGAAAGTGAAATTAAACAAACAGAAGGATTTGGAAGCACAAATAAACAAGGCAAAGCAGCTTATTGGGTAAATCAAATTACTGATAAACATCCTGCCTGTGAAATTTAGGGAAAGAAATTTAAAGGTTTGGTAGATACAGGAGCGGACGTTTCAATCATTTCTCTACAGCACTGGCCATCCACGTGGCCAATTCAACCCACTCAGTTTAACATAGTTGGAGTTGGTAAAGCCCCTGAAGTATATCAAAGTAGTTATATTTTGCATTGTGAAGGGCCCGATGGACAACCTGGGACTATTTAACCAATTATAACTTCTGTACCTATAAATTTATGGGGAAGAGATTTATTACAACAATGGGGAGCACAAGTTCTAATTCCAGAACAATTATATAGCCCTCAAAGTCAACATACAACGCATGAAATGGGGTATGTCCCTGGTATGGGACTAGAAAAAAATTTTCAAGGTTTGAAAGAACAGCTTCAAGCGGAAAAACAAAGTTCCTGCCAAAGATTAGGAAATAACTTTTGATGGTGGCCATTGTTAAGCCTCCAGAACCTATATCTTTTAAATGGTTAACAGATAAGCCAATTTGGATAGAACAATGGCCGCTAAGTAAAGAGACACTGGAGGCTTTAGAGAAATTAATTAGTGAACAATTAGAAAATGGGCACATAGCTCCAACATTTTCTCCTTGGAATTCTCCAGTTTTCATAATGAAGAAAAAAATCAGGTAAATGGAGAATGTTAATGGATTTAAGAGCCATTAATTCAGTTATACAACCTATGGGAGCATGACAACCAGGATTGCCTTCTCCTGCTATAATTCCAAAAAATTGGCCTTTAATAGTCATAGATTTAAAAGACTGTTTCTTTACTATCCCTTTAGCTGAGAAAGACTGTGAACGGTTTGCATTTACAATTCCTGCAGTAAACAAACTGCAGCCTGCTTAGCATTTTCATTGTTTTACAGATGGGTCCAGTAAGGGTAAAGCTTCTTATTTTGGATCAAAGGTAAAGTTTTCCAGACGCCCTATACTTCAGCTCAAAAAGTGGAGCTTGTAGCTGTAATTGAGGTATTGACTGCTTTTGATATGCCTATTAATGTGATTTCTGATTCTTCATATATGGTTCATTCCACACAGTTAATTGAAAATGCTCAGTTACGATTTCATACAGATGAACAACTGATGACTTTATTTACCCAATTGCAAACAGCAGTTAGGAGTAGAATGCATCCCTTTTACATCACTCACATTAGGGCTCATACACCTCTTCCAGGACCTTTGACTAAAGGGAATGAAATGGCTGATTGCCTAGTTGCAAATGTAGTATCTAATACTAGACATTTTCACAATTTAACCCATGTTAATGCCTCTGGTCTCAAATGCAGATACAGCATTACCTGGAAAGAAGCTAAAGTTATTATCCAGCGATGCCCAACTTGCCAAATGGTACATTCCTCATCTTTTACAGGAGGAGTTAGTCCTCGAGGATTGGAACCTAACTCTCTTTGGCAAATGGATGTCACACATATTCCCTCGTTTGGGAGACTAGCTTATGTACATGTATGTGTGGACACCTTTTCTCATGTTGTCTGGGCTACATGCCAAATAGGAGAGTCTTCTGCCTGTGTTAAATGTCACCTTTTGCAGGGTTTTGTGGTGATGGGCATTCCAGCTTCTATTAAAACAGATAATGCCCCAGGCTATACTAGCCAAGCTCTGGCTACATTTTTCTCTATGTCGAATATTAAACACATTGCTGATATCCCATACAATTCTCAAGGTAAAATAATAACTTGGGGTAGAGGTTATGCTTGTGTTTCTCCAGGCAAAAGTCAACAGCTGATTTGGATACCATCAAGACACCTGAAATCTTATTATGAGCCAGATTCTGGGAGGATCCCAAGGACCCCTCAGTTGCAGCTATGTCAAGACTGACACTGAGGAGGACCCCAACTGTCATAAGCAACACCCGTCGATCACAGCCACCCACCTGGGGACAGATCAAGAAGCTGTCACAGATGGCAGAAGAAAACCTGAGGAAAGCTGGACAGCCAGTCACAATGAGTAATTTAATGGTAGCTATGATAGAAATTTTCACCACTGCTGTGAGTATTCTTTCAATAAGGGCTGACACAGAGAACAGTCATACTTATTGGGTATATTTATCAATCTTGACTGGCAATAATGCATGGGTGCAATCACTTTATGACACAGTTACACATGCTTTCTGATCTCAGTATTTACCATAGTAAAACTGCTCCTATAATTGAGGCATACCACCTACAAAAACCTATTTGTAAACAGGATTGGACCCAGTTAGAAAAAATGAACATACTAGTTTAGGAAGATTGCATTGCAGAACAGGCAGAGGTGCTGCACAACGATTCCTACAGAATCATTACTAATTGGTCCCTTAAGGGGATGTTTAGCTTGAATTGCACCTCTCAGTCTGCATGCCACGGCCACACTATGTTCATCTGGTCTGAACAAAATGGTCAGATGGTAGATATAATAATAAGTATGGCAAGAGTTCCTATTATCCGGAACCATGGCGGTATAGTGGCACCTCAACCTCAAATGATATGGCCTGCTCTAGGAGCTTAACGTAAGGATTTAAAATTAAAAGAACAAATATTTAAAGCATCCCAGGCACACCTGACCTTAATGCCAGGAACTGGAGTGCTTAAAGGAGATGAAAATGTATAAAACACTTGGAAGCTCTGTGATTTCAATGATGATTGTGCTTTTAATCTGTGTTGTTTGTCTCTGTATAGTCTGCAGATGTGAATCCTGACTTCTGTGAAAATTAGCTCACCGTGACAAAGCTGCCTTTGCATTTATCAATTTGCAAGTCAGAGAAGGGGGACATGTTGGGAGCAGGCCCCCCAAAATCTGGCCATAAACTGGCCCCAAAACTGGCCATAAACAAAATCTCTGCAGCACTGTAACATGTTTATAATGGCCCTTACACCCAAGCTGGAAGTTTGTGGGTTTACGGGAATGAGGGCAAGGAACACCTGGCCCGCTCAGGGTGGAAAACCTCTTAAAGGCATTCTTAAGCCACAAACAATAGCAGGAGTGATCTGTGCCTTAAGGACACTCCTGCTGCAGTTAACTAGCCCAACCTATTCCTTTAATTTGACCCATCCCTTCGTTTCCCATAAGGGATACTTTTAGTTAATTATGTATCTATACTATAAACAGGCTAATGACTGGTTTGCTGTTAATAAATATGTGGGTAAATCTCTGTTTGGGGATCTCAGCTCTGAAGGCTGTGAGACCCCTGATTTTCCACTTCGCACCTCTATATTTCTGTGTGTGTGTCTTTAATTCCTCTAGTGCCACTGGGTTAGAGTCTCCCCAACCAAGCTGGTCTCAGCACATTTAAATAAACTTTAAAGTTCTTTTTTTTTTCCCTACAAATGGTAGCATAGTATATAGGTCATGTTTATTTCCCCTTTCTCTATCACAACTTAAACTTTTCTCTTATGCTTTGTTCAATGTAATTTCTATTGGAATCTAATTTACTATTTATAATTTACCAGTGAAAAGTGCCAATCTTCAGGACATGTGGGAGACATTTTGAGAAATAGATCTACCTGGGAAACCCACCTCTGGATCAAAATAAGGAACATTTCCAATTTCCCTGGAAGTTCCTTTGTGCTTTTCTAGTAATCCTTCCAGCCATAGAGGCACCTTTGGTGCACAGGTGAGTCTTCCTGTTCCTGAGCACAAGTGCACAACACTCTGCCCTGGGCTCGCTCCTCTCCCTCCACGCAGTGCTACGGCCGTATGACTCATGGGCTGCTCCTCTTCCTTATTGCGCAGTGTTCTGTGGGATGAGTAGACCATAGCTTATTCAACCACCTGTAATGAATTTTTATTTGTTCTCACTTAAAAGAAACCAGTAAACTTTAATGATATCTAATTTCTATACAATAAATGTCCCTTATTAATTTCACAATTCTATACATTTTGGCTTTGTGTGTATGTGGTGTGTGTGGTGTGTATATGGGTATGTGTGATGTATGTATGTGTGTGGTGTGTGTCTATTTGTAGTCTGGTATGTACATGTGCACGGTGGCTATGTGGTGTGTTTGTGTGTGGTGTGTATGTGTATAGTCAGTGTGTGGTGTGTGTATGGCGTATCGTGTATGTAAGAGTGGTGTGGGTGTGTATAGTGAATGCATATGTGTGTGAAGGTGTGAGGTGTGTATCGTGTGTATATGGGTAGTCAGTGTGTGGTGTGTGTATGTGTATAGGGTGCGTGTCATGTGCACATGTGTATGAGGTTTGTGTGTGTATATAGGTGTGGTGTGTAATCTAAACACACAACAGTTTCAGCACCCAAGAGAAGTCCTTCATTTCCTTCTCCAGTCTCTCTCAGGCCCCTACCCCTACAACCAAAGGGCAATTGCTGTTTTGAGTTCTATCATTATCCATTTGTTTTCCTTTGTCTCAGATTTCACCTGACTGGAGCCCTACAGTATCCACTGTTTACAGTGTGTGGCTTTTTGGCTCTGCATGAGCCAAAATGAGATTCAGCCATATTGTTGTATGTTCATTCCTATCTATTGTTGAGTGCTGTTGTATTGTCTGGATATACTACAAAATGTACACCTCTTGGTAGACATTTGGAATGCTTCCAGTTTAGGACTATTATACCTAAATCTGCTGTGAACATTTGTGTACAAATCTATTTGTAGACATATGAATTTAATCCTCCTGGATAAGTAGCTAGTCATGAGGTTACTGCGTCACAGTGTGGATAAGAATGCGTGTTTATTGCATTTGTGGATATAGAAAGGCAGGTGTAGGAGATAATGTTATGGATGTGGAATAAGATTATTAAACAAATATTGGCAAAGTGGAACAACGGTCCGAAAGTTACATTATTGAATATTCTAGGTAAAAAACGTAAAAGTTAAATATACTTAGGGAAAAATCAACTGCAGGAATAGTAAATATGGACATAGCCATTTATCCCAATAAGTATATGCTATTTTGTTGCCACAAAAGGCTAAACTGAAGGTAACCTGCTGCATATATTCAGAGGTATGGTGTCCATGATGTGGCACATTAGCAATACTTTTAAGGTGTTCTTCCTTCTTTAGAACATTATCTACTCTCTTACAACCAGTCTGTATGCAAGATTTTGGAAGGAAATTTAATGAATTAGAATGCCTCCAGTGTGTGTGGACGTTTTGTTTAAATAACTGGAAAATTTACATTAAAAATATTTTGTATATGTTTTCACATACTTTAAGAATTATCAAATGGAAAAAAATAATGAACTTAATCTTGCATAGATTTACAAACACCTTTGGGGAGACTGAAATAATAAAGGTTTTAAGTTCATGTAAAGAGTATATTTTCAATAGAATTTTCAAAAAGTGGGTTGAGAGGGGACACACACACACACACACACACACACACAGAATGTGAGAATGTTCTGGCTTTGTTCATGGAAGATAATGTCTGCTGTACTCCACATCTTTGTATGTGGGAAAACCCCTTGGGAGAAATTTCCTGTTAGCCTTGATATTTTTATAAATTAACAAATTTGTACCACTAAGTCTTTGCGAAATTTAGTTATTCATTCTCCATAAATTGTCAGTTATCAGAAACAGGTCTCTGGAAAGGTATGTTTTAATTTGTTAATTGGTTTGAGGCAGATAACTAAAATTGGAAGATGAGGCATTGTGAGCAAATCACTTTTCATATATCATTTCGCTTAATGTTTAGGAAACTCTTCAAAGTGAATATTATTATGAATAATTTGCAGGTGAGGGAATTTAGTGTACAAGATGCTAAGTAACTTCTCCAAGGTCACAAAGCAGAATTGGGACATGTTTTCATTCTGCTTTCAAACCCTCAACGTTTTCTACATCCCACTTTCCCAATGTACAGCAGTGGTGAGTCACTGCCAAAATGAATCATATATTAATTCTTATTGTAATTTATTCCCGATCAGCTAAATTCTGTCAAGATTTAAGTTATTTCCCAAAAGAAAGTCAGGCACATTCAGGTGAAGACATTTATACATTTGTTTCTGCAGTACATTAAATTACTCCCTTGTGACCTAAAATGGAAAGCTTTTAGTCATATATTCAACTTCTCTCCACAGAAAGGCTGGCTGACATGTATTTTAACTAGTGAACTTTACTAAAAAGAATTAATTCTGATCATATTTTTTTCCATAGTTAAATTAAGTCTTTGAGGGGAGCTTATTTTGAACTTAAAAAATAGTTTTACAGGAATAAAACCATGTTACAAATACAAATGCACCTACCCAGGGAGGTGTTTCAGAAGTGGTGTGAAGAGAATAAAAACCATTTCATTAGATTTAGTAAATTTAGCCTTTCCTATTGTAGTCCTAATCCTAGTACAGTACATTGTTGGCTTTGATGGTTGTTTAAGGAAGATTGGATGAATAATTAATTCTTTGTACATATATCCCATTGGAAGGAATATGAGTTTTGTGTAGAAAGAATGGGTTCCCCAAATGCTTTTCTAATTTATTTTCAACTTATCAGTTGGATGCATAGTAGGGTTTAACAAAATCACTAGCACTTGGCTTTTCCTCTCTCCTTTTCCACAAACAAGTAAACTACTAAGTGGATTTCAGCTGGAAGTCACTTCTTCTGTGACTTCTCCCTGAGTGGCTCCCCTGAGTGGTTTGTATGAAGTAATTCATCCTTCACAAAGAGCTGGATAACAGAAAAATTTTGTAAAATAACAATTTTTGCTTTTAAATTTTGTTTTATTTGTTATTTTGTTCTCTTTACTCTTTTGAGATATTGAGAAATCCTAAATTAATCGATGCCCATATTAAGCAGCCCAGTGATATCATGTATTCTGGGTCCATTGTTTTTTATTAGATGTTTTGTTAAAAGCTGAAAAAGACCAGCTTTTAAATGCTCCAATTATGTTTTTCCCTAAAGCTAATATAATTATTGGGGAAAAGCATTTATTCCTAAAAATAAATGCTACTATATATTGTATTTTTTATGTTGGTAAATGATAAGCTGTTTAAAGTGTTCTTTTAGAATTGACAAAATATTGTCAAAAAATTTGGGAAACAAAAAGAAAAAAATATATTACTCTTAGTAATAAAACAGTCTTTACTAAAATTTTGTTTTAATTTTCAAAGATTTTGGGTGCACATTTAATACTTTGTTGTAACAATATTGTTCAGACAAGACTGTGCTCTGCTCTGTTATTTAGCTCCGCATCCTGAGGATTTTCCAATGTAATTAAACAATCCTCATGATCATAAACTATAAATAATTACTTAATATTCCATCGTCTGGAAAGATCCTAATGTGTTTTAATAGTCTTCTGTTTGTCAATATTTTGTTGTTCCCAAAGGTTCACTGTGACAAATAGTAGTATAATAAGTATGTTTGATGATACGGAATTTAGGATTATACCATTAGAAAATAGTCTTGGAAACAAAATTGTGATGCCAAAGGGTATCAACATTTCCATAGCTCATGATACAAATTGTCAAAATTTCAGATACCAAAACTGAAGCTGTGTGTTCAGATAGAGTACATGAGTGAGTTCACGTAGCCACACTGCTGTCATCATGGACAGGTAGTGTCTTCACTGTAGATGTTTCCTTAGTGTGTGAAAAACTACAGCACATTTTTTAAAAATGCATTTGATTCCCAGAAAGGTTAAAGTCTTTGTTTTCATATTTAAATTACTAGAAATATTTATCACTAATGAAATGTCTGTGTATGCTCTTTGCCTATAGATTTATTGGGACTATCATTGCTTATTGACATATATGAGCCCTTTATAAATAAAACATTAATACTTTTTAGATAATAATCTTTTTGAGATCTGCAATGGGTTTCATGATTAAATGTATGTACATGGTTTGGCCCTTTTTAAGCTTGGATTCAAATGTGAGTCTAATTTATTCTTGTTGTTGTGTGCAGTACATTCTCATGAATATATTTTTTAAATTTTCACTATTGGCTCTGGAGAAGGTTTGAAAGCCCTTTGTCACAGGGCTTTTTTTTAACATTTGAATTAACTGTTAAACTGAGCAAAGATGTATTGACTATCTACTCTGTGGCTGTCCCTAGGGGACCCTCACTCTCCCCCTCCAATACTCTCTTGATGCTGTCTATTTTTCTCTCCCTGCACATTCCCTCCAAGCCATATTCCTAACTCCCAAGCCTTCGTGGGCTGTCTCTCTGGTGTTGGCCACAAACCAGCATCTCTGCTCTCATTTCCTCTCCAGTTTCAGACCCAGGCATACAGTGTGCTCTGTGCCTTGGAAGTCCTGCACATACACCCATGCTGAATCGATCGTGTTGTCTTCTGCCCCTTTTAGTGCTACCTGTCCCGCTGCTGCGCTGATAGCACTTCGCTGGTTTTTCAAGTGAGAAGCCTTACTTACTCCTCCCTCCACGTCATTTCCCATCCAGTCACCAGACCTGTGGTTTTTCTTCCTGCACCTGTGTCTCCCTATGCCCTCCGCCCTGCTCTAGGTCAGGCCACTGTCCACTTTTACTGGGGATATTGAGAACCTCTCAGTTGGTCTCACTACTTTCAGTATCCCCCTCTTTTAACCCCTTTCCTCATAATAAAGAGAAAAATATCCTTCAAAAAACGTACGAATCGTTAAGTCACTGTTTCCTAAAATGCATCAAACATTTCCATTACTCTTAGGATGAAGCCCCACATCCCAGGGTGCTGATAAGGGCCCCGTGTTCACACCATACTTCCGTCTCAGATAGCTTCAACCAAAACCCCTGTCTTCATCTGTGATACAGACAGATTGAGCAGTTCCATAAATTAACTTCTTGAGTTTGTCCTGCTCTCTCTTGCCTTTGGATTATTTCCTGTGACGTTTTTTTACCTGGACTATCCCTCCCATCTCTTCATTCCCCTAGTCTATGTTCACCTGGCTAATGCATACTCTGTACTGAATTTCAGCTTAGATATTCCTTCTGTGAGCTGTCTTTTCCTAGCCCACAGCTGTACTTGTCACTGCTTTACTTATTTTCCCCCATCACTACATCAGAGACCCTTGGCATCAGAAACAGTGTTGTTCTGTCCTTACATGCCCAGTGGCTAGCCAGTGTCTGCAACATGGTATGGTCTGAATCAATGCCCACTGATCGAACAATGAATGGGGCTGAAGTGCAATGCAGTATTCTCAATGGGGGTACTGTCCGAGGAACCCTAACAATAAGATTGTCCCTGATTTTTTTGTGAGTTGCTTCTTCCTGTACTTCAAGTGTACCATTGAAAGCTGATGTTAACAAAAATCACAAACGGTAGATGCTAATATAGTAGTTTCAAGTTATAAGTAGTCATGTATGGTGTCCAACAAGAGCACTTTAATACACGCTGAACATCTGACATCTCACCTATGTATCTGTCTTTTGTTAGACTCTGTGAGGACGCAAAGTTAACCAAGATTCGTCCCCTGGGCTATGTCAAGTCAGTCTCCATTTAGTGGAAAAATGCAAATGGCAGGGACTCTACCTGAAGGCAATATCACTGAGTTCATAAGTGTAGATATGTAGATGCAGATGTGGAGGCCGATACAAATGCAGATGTAGGTGGGGATGCGGATGCAGATGTAGATGCAGAAGAAGAGGTATTCGCTGATGCAGATGTGGATGCAGAGGTAGATGTAGATGAGGATGCAGATGCAGAGAGACACAGATGCAATGCAGATGAAGATTCGGATTTAGATTTAGATGTTGATGTTGAAATGAATGCAGATGTAGATACAAATTTAGATGTAGATGCAGCTGTAGATGTTGATGTGGATGCAGATGCAGATGTAGATGCAGATGCAGATGTAGATACAGATACAGATGCAGATGTAGACACAGGTCTAAATTTAGAGGCAGATGCAGATTTAGATTTAGATGTGGATGCAGATGTGGACACGGATGCAGATGTAGACGGGGATGCGGATGTGGACGCGGCTGTGGATGCGGATGTGGACGCGGCTGTGGATGCAGATGCGGCTGTGAATGCAGATGTAGATTATGTAGATGTAGATGCAGATTCGGATTGATATTTAGATGTCGATGTTGATATGAATGCAGATGCCAATGTATATGTGGATGTAGATGTAGATGTGGATGTAGATGTAGATGTAGATGTTGATGCAGATATAGAGGGGAATGCAGATGTAGATGCAGACATGGATGTAGATGATGCAAATGCAGATGTAGATGTAGATGTGGATGTAGATGATGTAGATGTTGATGTGGATGCAGATGCAGATGTGGATGCAGATATAGATTATGTAGATGTAGATGTAAATTTAGATTTAGATGTAGACATGGATGCAGATGCAGATTCAGATTTAGATGTAGATACACATGTGCATGTGGATGTAGATGTGGATGTGGATGCAGATGCAGATGTAGATGTGGATGCAGATGTAGATGCAGATGCAGATGTAGATGTGGATGCAGATGTAGATGCAGATTTAGATGCATTTAGATGCAGTTGTAATGTAGATGTAGAGACTGATGCAGATGTAGCGATGTAGATATAGGTGCAGATATAGAGGCAGGTTTAGATTTATTAATTTATTTATTTTTGAGACAGAACTTCACTCTGTCACTGGAGTGCAGTGGTGCCATCTTGGCTCACTGCAACCTCTGCCTCCCAGGTTCAAGTGATTCTCCTGTGTCAGCAACCCAAGTAGCTAGGATTACAGGTGCCCGTTACCACACCCGGCTAATTTTTATATTTTTAATAGAGATGGGGTTTCGCCATGTTGGCCAGGCTGGTCTCGAACTTCTGACCTCAGGTGATCCACCCACCTTGACCTCCCAAAGTGCTGGGATTACAGGTGTGAGCCACGATGGCTGGCCTCAGATTTAGATTTAGATGTAGATGTGGATGAAGATGTAGATATACATGTGGATGCAGATGTGGATGTGGATGCAGATGTAGATGTAGATATTCATTCTCCAGGCCCTTTATTCTCTGGGTAGTTTCTACATTGTTTAGTCAAGGAAATGGAAGTAATAGTGAAGCAGGCTCACTGTGCACTGGTCATCCACATCTCAGTCTGGTGAGACAGATCATGCATGCAGTAAGTTGTATCAAGAGGGTTTATTACTTACAGATAGGCAGTGAGGGACAACAGAATCCTGGGATCCATGTTGAGCTGGTCCCCAGGCTCAAGAAAGCTGCTTAGGGTAGATGGAGCCTGACTGTGCATGTCCCACTTGCACCACAGCTGAGGAACCCTGAAAGGCAGCTTGCCCTGGATTCTTTACCTCAAGGGAAATGTGACTTGCTGGGCAAAGCTTTAAAGGACACCCTGCTTCCAGGGAATAGAGGAGCAAGGCAAGGACAGTCTTGGGCAGTTCATTCCTAATTCAAGATGGTACATGCCCCAGGAGGGACAGGAGCAAGGCTCAGGCCCCTCCCTGCCTCAGGACACTGTATTCCCAGCACATTCTACAGTTTTTCTCGAGAATTACAAGCAAGAAATGGGAGAGAAGCAGGTTACTCCAGGGGTACCTGAAGAACTGCCTTGCAAATAGAAGTAACTGTGTATGGTAAAAACTGTTTACCATAGAGTTTTTATGTGTTTATATGTGTTTAATCTCACCTTCCAAACCAGTTTCCATGGAAACCAAACAAAAAATAAGAAAATATCTATTATATATTCAACTGCTTTCAATGGACATAAATTCATATTTTTATTTTATTTCAATTAGACACCTAATATCTTGACTATGAAAAAGCATTTTGAACCAGATACAGATGATGAAATATACTAAAATTTTTCCATCTTCAACCATCATTTGCTAAATTCACTCATTCACTTAACTTTTTTTTATTATTTTGTTATATTTTTACTTGACAGACTTATTTATTTTAGTCCTTGCATCCCCCTCCAGGCTATCTGACATTCCTTACACCTCCTAACCCCAGGGGCAGCCTGACCACATTTTGTGCTCTGGTAAGGGGAGACCAGGGCCACTGCACCTTTAGAGTTTGTGAACCAGCACCAGGACTGGGGTTAATGACTCACCCCACCAACTGAGTCCTCTAGAACACTGGGCTCTGGGCAGCTCCTAATCCCCTCCAGAGCTCCAGAGCCTGCACACAAGAAGCGCCACCCCTATTAACACCACTCGGGACTCTGGGGAACCTACCAAGACTGCAGAGGCACGCGCGGAGACAGCAAGGTTTGCCGAGAAGAAAGCAAAGACCAGACTGCCTCCCTCCTGAGATGCCTCAGCACCGGCAACTGTGCTTCTCCAGCCCAGGCTGCCTCCTCCTTGGCGGCAACACCAAAGGTCCCCATGGCCAAGCCTAGAGCCACAGACCCTATCCCCTCCCACCAGCCAATAGGAAGCTAAAGCAGTGAAAATACCAAGCTTTGTGGCCAGAAAAAAAAAAATTTCACCGGAAGTAAAATTTAAATTGAAGCCTAAGTCCGCTGGGCCAGCAGCAACAGCAAAGGCCTTGATTTGCAGACACGTGCTCTTCCCCCAGCCACACTTCCTTCGTATTTCCCAAGCCCAGGGTCTCCAAAGACAGAAGGAAGGGGCTTTGGGCCGAGTCTGTCCGTTACCAAGAGGCAGCCTTCTGGGAAATCAAGGTTAAGGCAGAGGTGTCCTCAGGGGGTCCCTGGTGTGGGGCACTGAGGGCTGTAAATAGGACCTACGTGAGAACCGGGTGTCCCAGCCCCGAGGTTCTCTCTTCCTGAAGAACTGGCACTGGTGACTAAGAAGATGGGAACAGCGGTCAGCCAGCAGCAAGACGAGACCCCGTGTCCCCTAGGAATACTGGGGCTGGAGTGAGCCAGAAGAGGGCATGCGAGGGGCCGCCTGCAGTTGGAGGGGGCCTCCGGAAGCCATGCACAGCTTTGGGCTGCTTTTTCTCTGCCACTGGGTCAGCGCCCAGGCCTTCCTGGCCACGGGCCAACTCTTGGCCTCCTCTCTTAGAAGGAACCTGTTTTAGGGTCAGCTCGGGCCAAGCTGCCTAGCCCAGGACTGGAGGTCAGGAGAGCTCCCAAGGAGCCTCAGACCTGGGGGACGAGACTGAAGGATGCGTCCAGGGAAGGCCAGGGGGCCACTGCCTCCCAGAGCAACACCGAGCCTGCTGCTCCTGGAGGCGGGCAGGTGGTCTGGAGCCGGGCCAGTTCCTCCTAGGCCTTGGGACAGGGTGAGGCCCGGGTTTGGCTGCCACCAGTAACTCCCCTCTCCGCCCACACTGCGGGCCCTGTCAGGACTCAGAAGGACCAGGGCAGACCGCATTTGCTTTTCAGGCCACAGATCATCATCTTTGGGCCCAGTGACTATGTGAGCTGTGGGCCCCGCAAGGCCTCTGCGGGGTCGCTCGGGCCAGGCCTGGGCTGCAATTCTCGGGAAACCAGTCCTTGAGGCTCCAAAGCTCCTCCAGGCCCTATCTCTCCTCAGCGTCAGGCACGACAGTCTCCGAGGCTGGGCTTTCCGAGCCACATGGTCCTAAGGCCTCCTCGGAATCCAGCACCTTCTGAGAGCTTACGTCCCGAAACCCGGCCCCCAGGGCGCGCTGGGCTCGCCTTGACTACGGTTTCCCCAGGGCCAGACTTCCCTGAGGAGGACCTGGCCCAGCGGGGCTCCGGGCTTGCGTCCCCCTGGAACAGGCGCCCTGGCCACCTCAGGGGCACTTGGGACGGTTCTCACCGCCCCCACAGGGCCGGGCCAGGAAGTGGCCGCGGGGCCGGGGAGGGCTCGGTGCTCCAGAAGGCACCGCGCTCTCCTTGGGTGGGAAGGCACTGGGCCAGCGGGGCTGGGGCGGGCAGCCCCCAGGCAAGGCCGCCAGCACTGCGCCAGCACGGCGAGCCGCTGGTAGCGCGACCTGGCCCTGCACCCAGCCCCCGGCAACTCCTGGGCGGCCTGCGTCAGCTGCACTGTGCAGCCCTCGCGGATGGGATGACCAGGGCTCGAACCCGAGGCGGGGTGGGCCGCTGCTGCCTACCGTTCTTGAACTGGAAGCCCGCTGGACCACCTGGGCGTCGCAGGTGGTGTAGAAGGCCAGGCTGCGCTGGCTCTGGGAGTGGCGGCGAGGCCAGGACTGGAAGGGCCGGGCCTCTGGGGCCTCAGCTGGCCTCCCAACTTCTGCCCAGCTCCACTCGCCTGGTTCTTTCAAGGTGAGATCTGCAGGGCAGGCTGGGCGGCCCCGGGCAAGCCTCTGTTTCTGCATCTGGGTCATCTTTGCCTGCTCTGGGAGGGCAGGGTTGTTTTGGTTTGAATTCCAGAGCCTGCCATGTAGTCGGTGCTGGGATACCTCTCTGTGCAGGTCTGGGGTGGCGGGTCTGGAGGCGCGGGGCCCTGGCCGGACTCACTCTCCGCCTCGTCTAGGTGATATATATATATATATATATATAATTTTTATAATGATTATGTAAATGTTGTACATAATTTGAAGGAAATTGAGGAAAGTGAAAGTACAGTATAATAAATACTTGCCCCAGTCATGGTTTTAGAAAGCACCGTCTCAATTATTCTGTAATCTTTACTCAAAATAGGCAAATTAGAACTCCATTTTGGTGAATGCAATTCATCAAAAGGATTGGTGATATTGTATATACTGGTAATACACCTTATCTTATTTTATAAATATATAAAATATATGAAAGTGTTCATATACAAAATGTATGAAATAGAAAAAATATTTGAAATGAAAAAGCATTTTAAAGTATTTGTAATTTAAGACGTTCTTGAAAAGAAACAAAATAAAGATTAATAAGTAACCCTGCCTAAAAATTAAAGTAATGAAAAGATATGTTAAAATTTGAAAGCTTTATTTATTGGAAAACAAGTGTGCTCAAGATTGTCATTTACTTGGGAAACAATTCATTGTCAGAAGAACGACAGGCTTCCCAAGCAGGGCTAGGGAAGGCGGGCTGGCCGCCAGAGGGCAGGATGCACTTGTAATCAAGCCGATTCTATAACTGATTATGTTCCTACTACCTCCATCCAAAAGTCTGTGCTGTGATAGATAAAGTCACTTTAAGTATTTGTGTTGTATCTATTGGGGACATACAGTATTTGTTTACTTAACTTTTATTGCAGATATATAGCAGTTATATATATTTTTTATAAACATGAATGATCTGTCTTGAGAAAAATATAGGAAATGAGTGAGCTCGAAACAATCTGAGTGTTTCCACGAGCCAAAAATTCATTTTTATCTGGTTTTCAGGGTTTTAAGTGTTGCTATACTTTACTCCTGACTACTGTATTTCTAACAAAATATGCTTGTGTGAACAAAACGGGGACAGTAATTTCTGCAGTTTTAATTCCAAGAGAAGTAAATATGTAGAGAATTGCAAGAAAGTAGTTTTATTTTTGAATAATGAAGAAGAGAAAGAGGAAAACAGATATTTGGCAGGAGATAATTCCAGCATCAAATTGTCATCGTTGCTGAGGCAAGTAAAAGAAATGCCTTGATTTTCAGGCTCTTAATTATAATTAAGCACGTTTAAAGTTGGTGAGGATGACATTTTAACTGTAGTAAGTTCTAAACGGTTGAATTATATCCAGGCAGCTTCACTACACTTAGCTGTTGCTAAAACTGCTATCATCCAATTTTGGAACACTTCATGTGGAACTAAGTGGAAACCACTTTATAAATGTTGTTAATAACCAGAGCACATTGCAGTTTATACTTTTACAAACATTCTCTCATTAAGCCTTGGCACAACACATTTTACAGATGAATAAACAAGCTTAGATTAAGTAATAAGCTTGCGGTCATATGGCTTGTGCATGATGCTAGTTCCCAAGAGAATAGCTATTATCTAGGGCTAAATCCTAAATCTCTGAATCCCTAATCAGCTAACTAGAGTGGTTGCATTTAGGACAAGAAAAATGTAAGCACAGCAAATAAGTTTTATTATGAGCTCAGGGCTTCAGGCTCAAGCCTCATACCTAGTCCTTTTTTTTTTTTTCCCCAGATGAACAAGACTAAGCATAATGTTATTTGTGTTTTGGGAAAGAAACCTCAAATCTCAACCTTATCCAGACACAAATATGTGATGCTGAATTTATTCCTAAGAGGAGATAACCAGGCATATTGAAAAGTGCCTTTAATCTCTAACTTTGAAGGCATCTCAGGAGTTACAGGCAGGGATAAGGATTCACCCTGGGGAGGTGCTTTCCCAATCTTTGCTTCTATACTCCTTCTGGGAATGATGAGTTGAGTAGCCACTTCCCCCATCCACCCAATCCAGGAAAATAGAATGGATGGTGCCATTAGTTTCTTGCAAGAAGTTGTCTCTGCTCATTTACTTCCCTTGTCAGGCCAGAGCCTGCAGTATTGTCCAACCAAGTTTCTCAGCCAAGATGTCAAGGACAGTTTTATTGCCTGACCATATGCAAAATAGAATCAAATATTTTATTGTCCTAGTATATTCTTCAAAGTTGTACATGTCATGAAAAAGTGGAAAAGGCACATCTTTATTTGAAGAGATCAAATCTCAAGAAAAATGAAAGCTCCTGCATCTGCATCTCCACAGATACATTAAGAACACTGGTTATGAAACCCACATGGGAGTGTCTCAGTTTATGTAGTTCCTCCTCTGGCTTGGAGATCTGAGCAGCTCCACCCTGGAGTCTGACCGGGGCTGGGGGCTCTACTTTAGCAACTGTAACCTGGGACACCTTTCCTGTCCCTACATGGAATTCCTGCAGGCCATTCACCCAATTCAGACACTCGATGAATACTTCTTGAACACCAGTTAGATGAACAGGCATCTGTGTTAGTAGCTAGGATTCAACAACAAGCAAAACCAGACATGCCAGCACTGTATTACTCCATACTCAAGTCTCTCTAAGTAGTATTTTCTCAAGAGCCAATAAGATTCATGGAACTGTTTCACCAGGTGGGCATTTGGTGAACAGAGAAACACAGCTAAATACTCAACCAAATATATCATTCCAGCAACTTACAATCTAAACATCCTTTCATAATATTCATTCTCAGGAAAACCAGCCAGCCAATTAACCAACCAACCAACCAACCAGTCAACCAAACAATGACGAAAACCCCAAATCCCGTGTTCTAACAAGCTAATATATAAGTTAGAATCTGGGAGGCAGCATGGCACAGTAATTAGCATGTGAGCTCTAGAATTTGATGAGACGGGTGTGGTTTCTGGCTTTGTCTCTTACCAGCTGAGTGACTTTGTCTTTCACCAGTCTATTCTGAGTTTCTTTTTATCATAGTGTTTTCTTCAAAGTGCAGTTCAGGGTTAATAAGAGTATCTGCTTTTTATGGTTACTGTGAGGATTCAATTTACATAAAGCAGTAGTACCACACTGGCTGCTGTGTAGTGAGTGCTCAATGTATGAAACTATTGTAATTAATAACATCATTACTGCTGTCAGCCACAGATCACATACTTGGGAAGAGGGAAAACAGAAGAGATCAAAAGAGCACTTTCAACTTTTCTAAGTTACCAGTGAGTCTATGCCGATGGTTCTATAAAATTAAAGATGATTTTGAAGACAGAAATCCCCCAAATTAGCATGTCCTAACAAGTCCTTGACTAATGCATAGTCTTTTCTAATTGTGGTTTTTGCCATTGAAAGTAATGGCGTAAACCGGAATTACCTTTGCCCCAACCTAATACTTAGGCAGTGACATCAAGAAAACTTGTATTTGCTGGCTAAATTTGCAAATTTACAATGCCATGGTCTTCACTGAATACCCCTTCTTCCTGTAGAGTAGACACTGTATTTGAAATCTCTTAACTCATGTTTTCATTTTATCCTATCACCAGTGGTCCTAGTATTTGAATGATGGATCAAAGTTGGAGTCTGGTTGAGACAGAGTTTGCCTTCTTTAAGAATAGGATAACCTGTATTTATAAAATTCAATTGTGAAAACAAAGCCCATGGTTTGGCATTTCCTGCAGCCTCCATCTCTTGATGGGCTCCCTGCTTTTTTTTTTTTTTCAGACCCACCAGGAACCTTCTCAGAGCTTTAGGATCATGGTGCTACCATCTGCATTTGATACCTGATTGCTGCTACTGCCTCTGCTCCTGAACCCCTTCTCCTCTTGTATGTGTCAATTTGCTTGAATGGGAGAATTATCTCAAAACATTTCTGCAAGGAATCTTTGCTCTGGGCTCTTTGTCAGCCTGTCTTTTAGAATCCAGTAAAGGTGAATATGTCCTCTGCCCTGTGATTCTTTTCCCTAAAATCTTGTTTTGTCTCAGCTCATACTTTTCCTGCGCAATCCCATCTCTGCAGTATCAGCCCAAACATTACTTTCACTGCCTTTACTCCCTAAGATTTGCTTCTATTTTTGCTAGGCTCTCTTTTTCTTATTTCCCAAATATTCATTCAGTTATTCATTCATTCAGAACACATACATATCCTGTCGCTGTGCCTGGGAATGAATATGGTCCTGAGGACATTCTGACCAGCAAGAAAGTTCATGTGCCTGAGAGCCTGGCACTTGCAGCTGATCCAAAGGGCTGTCAGAATGCAATGAGCACACAACAGAGGAGCCTGGTCAGCTCTTGGGGCAGGAAGTCAGGGAAGGCTTCCTGGATAAAATGGTACTGCCTCAGTGGAGTCTGGAAGAGTGAGTTGGAGTTAATCAGGCCAAATGGGGCTGCCTGAGATGAGGTACTGACTGCAGGTTATTCAGTAGGAAGTACAGAGTGTGAGAAGCTGTGGGCAGAGACAAACCCCTGTAGTAAGAAAAGCAGGACGCAGCACTGAATCCCATCCTGGGGTGTAGACCTTGTTCTGAAAGTGACAGGTAGCCAGGCCAAGGCTCTGGTGATCACATTTGTGTTTTGGAAGTCTCTGGACTCCTTTCAGGCAGGCTGGTTGTGTTTCTGATCACCTTCGTTTGTTTGTAGAATCTACCTTGGCTCATACAGGGGCAAAGGATGCCTGGGTGCAGCTGGATCTGAACACCTTTCTTTTTCAGTTTACCTCTCACAAGTTATATACTGATTGAGCAAAACAGGCTTTCTTCTCCTTCAAGTAATTCTGTTATTCTCTGTATTTCTTTTTTTTCTTCTTTAGAGGCAGGATCTTGCTCTGTCACTTAGGCTAGAGTGCAGTGGTGCCATCATGGCTCACTGCAGCCTCAACCTCCTGGGCTCAAGCCATCCTTCCCTATCTCGGCCTCCCAAGTAGCTGGGACTACAGGTGTATACCATGATGCAGGGCTATTTTGTTTTCTAGAGGTGGGGGTCTCACTATGTTGCCCAGGTTGATCTTGAACTCCTGGTCTCAAGCAATCCCCCCATCTCAGCCACCCAAAGGAGGGATTACAGGTGTAAGCCACCCTGCCTGGCCTTCTCTGAATTTCTGATATGCTTCTTGCAAGGAAGCACATGCACACGTGTACTCAAGCACCTTGATGTCCATGAAAACAGTCCCCAAGCCCTTCCCATTCACTGGCTATGGCTGCCCCTCCATCTCAGAAAAATTAGAACACACAAACAGGCACACTTATCATACTTCATCCTAGACCCTGAGTATTCTTGCAACACAAGGTGCTGCAAGTCAGGCCATGTGATCCAGAGAATCCATACGCCACTGTTAACAAATTTGGATGGCAGACATGAGTTGAAATTCTGAAGTTGAATAATTCATGATACAGTGCTGCTTTCTTGAAAAATAGATTTATTTTATCATATAACTTTGTTATTATATTTGTATTTTATATTTAGATCATTTTCAAACTTTTTACTCTTGCTCCCAAGAATGGAATTGGCTCAAAAAACAAATCCCGTGCAATAAATTCCTTATTTATATCCTGAAAGATGAAAGTATTAAAATGTATCAGTGTAATCAGATGTCCTCATCCACACTAAATAAATGAAGATCATTCCTTTCAAAAGGGGCACCCCGTGGATCACTTGTTTGGGCCTTGGAAGTTCAGAATCTCCACTTGGGTTAGGTTGAGTGTTTCATATTTGTCTATAATTTCCTCTATCCAAACTCACCTATCCCTGTTCATTCAACATGGAGCTACTTTAACATCAGAGTATGTGAATTCACTTGAAATAAGGTGTTTTTGGTTGATTGAGCTTAATGCCTATGGTATTTCCATAAAGAATAGTTGGGTAACTACAGATGGATCCTTATTGGTGAGATTTACTATATCAGCAGGAAGCTAGTGGTGAAAGATCTGTTGGGCAGGAGACATTTCCCTAATCCATTTAAGCCAGACCATATCAGTGACCAATTAGTTGCTGACTTGTAGGCAGGCCCAGGGCCAAAGGACAGAGGGCAATTCTTCTCTTCTCAGTTGACACGAATCCTCCTGTGTTGGGCTGTGATTGAGTCTAGAGGTCAGCAGCACATTAATCATCACTGCAGAGAACCAGCCCTGAGGCATTCTTCATAGCCTGCCCTGGTCACTGAGCCTGGCATTTTAAAAACCATCTAGTCAGATTCTGGAAGAAAGATGCATCTTCATCATTTCCGGATCCTGACCAAAGGATGTGCTTCAAAGGCACAAAAAGACATAGGCATTTAACTAAACAATAGGCTATTAATAAGTGAACACTTATAAATGTGTTAAATTATCTAAATATGAGTAAAGGAATAACTTGCAGGTATGTTCAATTTAGTGCCATTTACCTTTTTAAAAATAAAAACAGTAATAGTATAAATTGTTTATGGATACATGCACATTTAATACAGTTATAAAAATCCCCATGATAAAAGTGCACACAAACAGCAGGTCAGAAGTTCCTTGGGAAGGAGAGTGGGGAAGGATGTAGGTTGGAATTGTTTGTGTCAAAGTGAAAACGTGTTAAATCCTAAAGGTGGGACATACATTTCTTTAGATATTTTTTCTATGCTTAAAACATTTCACAACTTATTTACTTATTAATTATTTTCCCAACTTTACTGAGATGTAGTTGACAGTTTAAAATGGAATATATTTAAGTCATACAACTTGATGATTTGCTATATGCATACATTGTGAAATATTCATCACAATCAAGCCATTAACATGTTCACCTCACAGTTACAATTTTTTTTGAGGTGAGAACACTTAAGATCTAACCTTTTAGCAAATTTTGAGCATACAATATCATATTGTTAACTATATTCACATTGTTGTGCATTATCCCTTCAGAACTTACTTGTATTGCATAATTGAAACTGTATTCCTTGGACAGCATCTTCCCACATCTCCATTCCCTGAGCCTCTGGTAACCACCATTCTACACTTTGTTTCTGAGTTTGATATTTTTGGACTCCTCATGTAAGTGAGATCATGCTGGATTTGTCTTTCTGCATCTGGCTTATTTCACTTAACATGATGTTCTCCAGATTCTTCTGTGTTGTCACAAATTGTAAGCTTTCATTCTTTTCTAAGGCTGAATTATATCCCATTGTGTACAGGTGTGCACATATGTGTGTGTGTATCAGTTGTTTTTATAACTTTGCAAGCACTGTTCCACTGCTTTTTAGCATACACTTTGATAAATGAGAAGTCTGGAGGCTTTTGGATTCCTTTGTAGAATATTTGTATTTTTTTTTTTTATCTCTGTGGATCTCAGGATATCCTCAAGATCTTCGTTTCTCCAAAATTTCTGTCATTTTTGCATCTTTCCTACTTGCTAGCCAGCCCTTCCAACTTGAATGTTTGTGCCTTTTTCTAATACTACAAAATTTTTTGTTCATTTCATGTCTTCCATCTTCTCAATTTATAAGCCTCTATTTGCCAGAGATGGTCTGTATAGATCTTTAATTTTTCTCTTGTATTTTCCTTTTCTTTGACTTTTTTCCTTTTTATTTTTGTTTTGATTTCATAGTCCTCCTTGATATTGACACTTTTATTTCAACAATCCTATGTTTATATCTAAATTCTTCTTAGTCACTTGTTTTTTTTTTATTTTTATTATTATACTTTAGGTTTTAGGGTACATGTGCACAATGTGCAGGTTTGTTACATATATATCCATGTGCCGTGTTGGTTTGCTGCACCCATTAACTCGTCATTTAGCATTAGGTATATCTCCTAATGCTGTCCCTCCCCCCTCACCCCAATCCACAACAGTCCCGGAGTGTGATGTTCCCCTTCCTGTGTCCATGAGTTCACATTGTTCAATTCTCACCTATGAGTGAGAACATGCGGTGTTTGGTTTTTGGTCCTTGCGATAGTTTACTGAGAATGATGGTTTCCAGTTTCATCCATGTCCCTACAAAGGACATGAACTCATCATTTTTTATGGCTGCATAGTATTCCATGGTGTATATGTGCCACATTTTCTTAATCCAGTCTATCGTTGTTGGACATTTGGGTTGGTTCCAAGTCTTTGCTATTGTGAATAGTGCCGCAACAAACATACGTGTGCATGTGTCTTTATAGCAGCATGATTTATAGTCCTTTGGGTATATACCCAGTAATGGGATGGCTGGGTCAAATGGTATTTCTAGTTCTAGAACCCTGAGGAATCTCCACACTGACTTCCACAATGGTTGAACTAGTTTACAGTCCCACCAACAGTGTAAAAGTGTTCCTATTTCTCCACATCCTCTCCAGCACGTGTTGTTTCCTGACTTTTTAATGATGGCCATTCTAACTGGTGTGGGATGGTATCTCATTGTGGTTTTGATTTGCATTTCTCTGATGGCCAGTGATGATGAGCATTTTTTCATGTGTTTTTTGGCTGCATAAATGTCTTCTTTTGAGAAGTGTCTGTTCATGTCCTTTGCCCACTTTTTGATGGGGTTTTTTGTTTTCTTCTTGTAAATTTGTTTGAGTTTGTAGATTCTGGATATTAGCCCTTTGTCAGATGAGTAGGTTGCAAAAATTTTCTCCCATTCTGTAGGTTGCCTGTTCACTCTGATGGTAGTTTCTTTTGCTGTGCAGAAGCTCTTTAGTTTAATTAGATCCCATTTGTCAATTTTGGCTTTTGTTGCCATTCCTTTTGGTGTTTTAGACATGAAGTCCTTGCTCACGTCTATGTCCAGAATGGTATTGCCTAGGCTTTCTTCTAGGGTTTTTATAGTTTTAGGTCTAACATGTAAGTCTTTATTTGATCTTGAATTAATTTTTGTATAAGGTATAAGGAAGGGATCCAGTTTCAGCTTTCTACATATGGCTAGCCAGTTTTCAAAGCACCATTTATTAAATAGGGAATCCTTTACCCCATTGCTTGGTTTTGTCAGGTTTGTCAAAGATCAGATAGTTGTAGATATTCAGCATTATTTCTGAGGGCTCTGTTCTGTTCCATTGATCTATGTCTCTGTTGTGGTACCAGTACCATGCTGTTTTGGTTACTGTAGCCTTGTAGTATAGTTTGAAGTCCGGTAGCGTGATGCCTCTAGCTTTGTTTTTTTGGCTTAGGATTGACTTGGCGATGTGGGCTCTTTTTTGTTTCCATATGAACTCAAAGAAGGCCATTACATAATGGTAAAGGGATCAATTCAACAAGAAGAGCTAACTATCCTAAATATACATGCACCCAACAAAGGAGCACTCAGATTCATAAAGCAAGTCCTGAGTGACCTACAAAGGGACTTAAACTCTGACACAATAATAATGGGAGATTTTAACACCCCACTGTCAACATTAGACAGATCAATGAGACAGAAAGTTAACAAGGATATCCAGGAATTGAACTCAGCTCTGCACAAAGTGGACCTAATAGACATCTACAGAACTCTCCACCCCAAAGCAACAGAATATACGTTTTTTTCAGCACCACACCACACCTATTCCAAAATTGACCACATAGTTGGAAGTAAAGCTCTCCTCAGCAAATGTAAAAGAACAGAAATTATAACAAACTGTCTCTCAGACCACAGTGCAATCAAACTAGAACTCAGGATTAAGAAACTCAGTCAAAACCACTCAAATACATGGAATCTGATCAACCTGCTCCTGAATGACTACTGGGTACATAATGAAATGAAGGCAGAAATAAAGATGTTGTTTGAAACCAAAGAGAACAAAGACACAACATACCAGAATCTCTGGGACAAATTCAAAGCAGCATGTGGAGGGAAATTTATAGCACTAAATGCCCACAAGGGAAAGCAGGAAAGATCCAAAATTGACACCCTAACATCACAATTAAAAGAACTAGAAAAGCAAGAGCAAACACATTCAAAAGCTAGCAGAAGGCAAGAAATAACTAAAATAAGAGCAGAACTGAAGGAAATAGAGACACAAAAAACCCTTCAAAAAATTAATGAATCCAGGAGCTGGTTTCTTGAAAAGATCAACAAAATTGATAGACCGCTAGCAAGACTAACAAAGAAGAAAAGAGAGAAGAATCAAATAGATGCAATAAAAAGTGAAAAAGGGGTTATCACCACCGATCCCACAGAAATACAATCTACCATCAGAGAATACTACAAACACCTCTATGCAAATAAACTAGAAAATCTAGAAGAAATGGATAAATTCCTTGACAAATACACCCTCCCAAGACTAAGCCAGGAAGAAGTTGAATCTCTGAATAGACCAATAACAGGCTCTGAAATTGTGGCAATAATCAATAGCTTATCAACCAAAAAGAGTCCAGGACCTGATGGATTCACAGCTGAATTCTACCAGAGGTACAAGGAGGAACTGGTACCATTCCTTCTGAAACTATTCCAATTGACGGAAAAAGAGGGAATCCTCCCTAACACATTTTATGAGGCCAGCATCATCCTGATACCAAAGCCTGGCAGAGACATAACCAAAAAGAGAATTTCAGACCAATATCCTTGATGAACTTTGATGCAAAAATCCTCAATAAAATACTGGCAAACTGAATCCAGCAGCACATCAAAAAGCTTATCCGCCATGATCAAGTGGGCTTCATCCCTGGGATGCAAGGCTGGTTCAACATATGCAAATCAATAAATGTAATCCAGCATATAAACAGAACCAAAGACAAAAACCACATGATTATCTCAACAGATGCAGAGAAGGCCTTTGACAAAATTCAACAACTCTTCATGCTAAAAACTCTCAATAAATTAGGTATTGATGGGGCATATCTCAAAATAATAAGAGCTATCTATGACAAACCCACAGCCAATATCATATTGAATGGGCAAAAACTGGAAGCATTCCCTTTGAAAACTGGCACAAGACAGGGATGCCCTCTCTCACCACTCCTATTCAACATAGTGCTGGAAGTTCTGGCCAGGGCAATCAGGCAGGAGAAGGAAATAAAGGGTATTCAGTTAGGAAAAGAGGAAGTCAAATTGTCCCTGTTTGCAGATGACATCATTGTATATCTAGAAAACCCCATCGTCTCAGCCCAAAATCTCCTTAAGCTGATTAGCAACTTCAGCAAAGTCTCAGGATACAAAATCAATGTACAAAAATCACAAGCATTCTTATACACCAATCAGAGACAAAGAGAGAGCCAAATCATGGTGAACTCCCATTCACAATTGCTTCAAAGAGAATAAAATACCTAGGAATCCAACTTACAAGGGATATGAAGGACCTCTTCAAGGAGAACTACAAACCTGCTCAATGAAATAAAAGAGGATACAAACAAATGGAAGAACATTCCATGCTCATGGGTTGGAAGAATCAATATTGTGAAAATGGCCATACTGCCCAAGGTAATTTATAGATTCAATGCCATCCCCATCAAGCTACCAATGACTTTCTTCACAGAATTGGAAAAAACTACTTTAAAGTTCATATTCTCTTCTTTTATAAATGCAATCACTCTGAGCCTTACTGATGATAGAATTACACGTTTTACAATGCTTTCTTTGTGGTCTGAATTATTTATGTTTCTGTATGGACTGTTTTTTACATTTATGTGAATCAATTATCTTAAGGCTATTGATTGTCTGCAAATATCTGAGATCTTTGATCTTTTACTTACCTTCAAGAGTTGTACACTCTGAGGACACACACATGTAGCCCATTTACAAAGACAGTGATAGGGACAACCTCAGAGGCTGTTTCTAAGAGCAGAGGCATCTGCTTGAACTGCAGAGAGGCACTGGTATGACAATAACTCATTTTTGAATGGACATCCTGAGCATGGTGCCAGAGCAGAATTCACTTTAGGTTTTATAGGTTAGAAGCTGTCTGTGTGGATGGGAACTCCCAGCTGCTACAATGTAGAGGGCTGCCAATGCCAGACCCACACTAGGTTAAATGGCCATTCCTAGCTCAGGGTTTAAGAAACAGTCCTCCAGTTTATTTTGGGACAACTCGAAGTTTCTAAAGCTATTTGCATAGCAGTAATGGTGGTAGTGGGTGATAATAGGGATGGTTTAGGTGGCTCCACGAATAATAAATAAATCCTCATGTTTTCAGATTCACTTTTCATGTATGTCTTCTGAGCTCTCTGGAGCTATCACACTAGGGCACCCATTTCTGAGTTATGACACCGCATGCTCAAATTCTCATGTCAGTGTTTTGCACTGTTTTCCATTGTCCTTAAATTAGCTAAAGCCTACCATCCACTGATTAAACTCTGTCTCCTGTCGAGTTCTCTTTGTTATTTGGGATTTGTTGTTGTTGTTGTTGTTCATGAACATGGAATATCTCTCCATTTATTTAGTTGTACTTTGATTTCTTTTAACAGAGTTTTGTAACTTTTCTATAAAGATCTTGTACAAATTTTGTTAGATTTATATCTAGGTATTTCATTTTGGAGGTGCTAATGTAACTAGTGATGTGTTTTAAACTTCAGATTCTATTTGTTCATTGCTGATAGGAAAGTAATTGACTTTTGAATATTAAACTTATATTGTCAAACCTTGCTATAATTGCTGATTAGTTCTAGTTTTGTTTCTTTGTTTTAATTTTTTTGCCAATTCTTTTGGATTTTCTACACAGGCAATTTTATTATATGCAAAGAAAAATAAGTTTATGTCTTTCTTCTCAATGTATATACCTTTTATTTTTATTTTCTTGTCTTATTGCATTAGCTAGGATTTCCAATATGATGTTGAAAAGCAATAGTGAGGTGGGACATCCTTGCCTTAAGATAAAGAATATCTACAAACAACTGCAGCTAACAGTATTTAATGGGGGAAAAGTTTGAATTTCTCATCATTAAATATATGTTAGCTGTAGGTTTTTGTAGATATTCTTTATCAAGCAGAGGATGTAATCCTCTATTCCTAGTTTACTGAAAGGGTGTGTTCTACATTTATGCTACAACCCCTAAATACCAGAATTATTTCTCTGTTCCTATCACCTTAATAAGCACAAATTTATTTCTTTCATTTTTATTTCTTAATGTAGGATCCTCACAAAATTTATTCCTATACTTTCACTCTCTCTTAAAAGTACTATGCAATTCTTCAAAATATTGTTCCTCACTCACAAGTGCCTTCACACTTCTGTTACACTTGTTAAGGCTAGTGATAACTCTTATATGCTTTCCCCTGTGGTGAAACTGTTGAACTATTAGCCAATATATTATAGTGATTTTGAGTATTAACTCTGGATTTAGCTTGGGTTTGAATACTGACATTACCACTTATTACTGCATTATGTTGGGTTACTTTACCTCTTTAGACCTGTTTCTCACTTTTAAAATTAGAATAATGATGGTACCTATTGTATGAATTATAAATATTCCATGAGATAATCCATATTAAACAACAGTCAGTGCCTAGTATGAAATACATTCACTATAAATGTTAGCTATTATTCTACTAACATGTTTCATGGCCCATCTACAATGGCTGTCATCTGTTTTCCCTAAACACAAGGGATCCAGCTCTCATTTGGGCCCTTCCAACTTCTTTTCCTTCTCTGTGTTTATGTTACAGTCATGATCATACTGTATTTTGTACAATGTTCATATGCTTGCTTCAACTAGTAATACTTTCTAGTAATTGCACTAAACCTCAGTATATTCATGTGTATAAAAGAGAACAGTAACTAGCTCAAACATTGTATTAAATTCCATATAGTGTATGTCTATAAAACCACGTGATTATTAATGGGCTGCTGCTGCCCTAGGGCAGTCCACTAGTCTAACACCCACAGAACATCTGACATAGTTTCAGCTCATAATATTTATTGAGTAGAATTGATTTTAATAGTCTTCTAATCAAGAAATAATTAAAAGGGCTCTACAAGCTTTTTAATAAGAGAAGCAGTTAGAATACTTTTAGCAACACTGAAGTTTTTGATTAGGGAGTATTCCATATAAGGGGACTGAAAAATAAATAAGTTTTAATGTGCTGTCCTTACCCACATCTGGTACAGCCTCATACAGAGCTTACAATTTTAATCTGCTTTAAATGAAGAACACTTCATTCTTTTTTCTGTCTCCTCTTTCTTCTTACTCTTCTTCCTGCTTTTCCCTTTTCTATTTTTTAAGAACTAAGAGTTAATATAATTATTTACTAGTAATCTGTGTGGATTTACAAGCTTGCAACTGAATCCTAATGCCATTGTCCTTTAGATTTAAAAACATCAGTGTTCCTTTACCAAAAGCATATCTTAGAATATTAACTTTTAAATATACTTGTAAAATCTTCTATAAGTGTAATGAAAAATAAACTTTCTTTTTGAGCAGTAATATATAATTGAATCGGCAAAGCTCTATGTCTGTTTTCATTCACTAAATGACATGTATTTTCACAACTTTGGTACCAACATGAGCACTATCTAATGAATTGGTGATCATTTTTTATGACACAGCTTCTGAGTATAATTTAATGAGAAAGTATCAAAAAATATTTTTCCCCCTGTTTTTTTCTCTTAACAATTTGGACAAATCACTTAATTGCTCCAGCATTTGATTCTTCACTGGAATATTCAAATGTTGAAATACTTGGACTGCACAATCTCTTACAAATCTGTGTAATTTATTCCAGGTTATCTTGTGTATTCTCACTAATGGCTGGCCTAGAAAACAAAGAAATCACATAGCATACCACTCTTTCATAGCTACTTAAACTTGTATTCTTTGCTGAAGTTGTTCTTTCATGGTCCAAAGGGCATTAGTATTAAAATGAAGGTCTTTATCTAACAATTGTGCTGAGAAACATTAGTTAAAATAATTAACATGTTTCCCCCTTTGCAGTTTAATGTGAAATACTTCCTTGACTCAGCCAAGCCTGTATTAGGGGAAATAGTAATAAGAAACCTGTTAGGATTTTCTAAACTCTAGTTCGAGGTAAATGTGACTTTAGAGCTATGAGTTTTTCAAGTTTTTTTCCCCACTTATTTAAAAATTTTATTATATGTTGTATATTTCCCTATTTAATAAACCAAATTGAAATGATAAAATTTTACACTCCCTTTGTTGCTCTTATAGTAATTTACTTCTTCCTACATTGCAGTCCTTAAGTTGTATTTTTAAAATTTAAAATTTATTGAACAATTGTAGATTCACATGCAGTTGTATGAAATAATACAGAGCAATTACCTATACAATGTGCCCACCTTCCCCAATGGTAAAATTTTACAAAACTATATAAACAATTCTGAGGTCAATGTATTATGCTTGTTCCAAAGGCAAGAGGGCTCTCCTCTTTCTAGATTCTCTCTTGCCAACTAGCTGGCCTAACATCTATACCTCATCTTAATTAAATTCATAAAGTTACTCCCTTTTACCTTATATTATAACCTCCACTGTTCTTGTGGGCACCCTTAGTCTTGAGCTTCTCCATATTCTGTTGCAAATGAAGTGAGTTTCACTGGGAAAAGATGAGGAGATACCTGTTTTATGTCTTGCTTCTCCTTCCAGACAAAACATTGAATCAGAGATCTGTAGCTGGGAGTGGGGACAATGGCAAGCTTCTCTCAGAGTAACACCATCACTATAGGAAATGAACACTCAGTCAAGCATGTTGCAGAAGCCTTAGGTCCCCTCAGTTTGCATCTCCTGACATGAAACCAGAATGTCACAAGCCAGGGCAAGGTCATTCAGGGATCCAGTATCCTCAGTGTACCCCAATCAAGGTAACACCTCTGTTCCCCATGTGAGAACTGAGTAGAAGAACACAGCCTCTACCTTTGACTTCACTCACCTGGGAGTACTCAACAGGCAGCTAGAGGCAGAGCAGAATGCGGAAACACTGAAATCCTGCTCTTACCTGGGAGTTAATCTTCTGTCCAGGACCAGGGGGAAGAGGGAGCCCTGTGTTCTTGGCTGCAGCAGTCTCAAGTGGTCTCTGCCTTGCTGAGCCAAAAGAAGGAAGGAAAGAGCAATCTTGGTTCAAGTGTCACAGATTTCTAGCTTTCTTAACCAGCTTTCATAGATTTTCTTGCATATATGTTTTTTTTCATTTGCTCTTTTGCCTTGGTCAGAGACATTAAATAGTTATTTTAAATTATTTTTCTCCACTTTCACTGAGGAGCACGTCAGTGGAGCTCTTGATGCTGCCAGGCTGTATCTGCCCCTTAATATGTTTTATAAAAATATTTTATTGATCAAATATAAATTCAGCCTTCGAATATTGGGAGAAAAGAAATGTATGGTACAGATATTGGGGCAGAAAGTCAGGAAAAGTCAATGCTATGTGATTGAAAAATAAAATAATGTGTTAAGTTTTTTTTTTTTAACCCTACCTTAACTTCTAACGGATTTTTGCACATTTAGTCATTTAAAATGTTTCTAGAAAGCATAATAACACATTTGGAAGTTTTCCAAAGTTGTAAACAGGAGAATGGAATAGCAAGATGGCATAGAGTCCTTCTACAATTAAAATGTATTTAAGTCTACTTAACTGCATTCTCCACAAGCTACTCTTTCTGAAATAATAAGTCAAAGCTACAGAGGCATCAGGAGCTTCTTAGCCATATTGGAATTATTTTTTATAAAGGATCCAATCTTTATTATTATTGTTCATAGCCAGGGAAGTGACTATGGGGTACACACTTTTTATGGCTCCATAAAATAAAGGTGTGAGGCCCAAGAGGTCCCAGGAAGGATTGGAAAGAAAGAGTAATGAAAGGACACTACAGGTCACCATTTTAGAATGGAGCCAGGAATGCTGCTGGGATGAAGTAGCCTGGAGCTCCTTCCTCCCAGAGATCTGCATTTTTGCCTCTGTCTGCATTTTTAACTCTGCAGTTCATGTGCTCATTGCTAAAATATAGATATACATTTGATTTTTATACATTTATCTAGTATTCTGCCATTAAGTATAACATTAGCTGTAGGGTTTTTGGTTTTCTCTTTTTTAAGATTGCTCTTATAAAGTTAGGATGATCGCCTGTATTCCTATTTTATGGGAGTTTTTTTAAACATGAATGGTGTTAAATTTGATAAAATATTTTCTCATCATCAATTAATTTGATTATGATGTTTCTTCTTAGTTGTTGGTATCTTGGATTACATTGATTAATTTTAAATTATAGAACCAGCCTTGTATAATTAGAATAAACCCTTTTGTTCATTGGCATATAATTACTTTTTATATATTGATAAATCAAACTTGTCAATATTTTGTTGATATTTTGTATTTCAGTTTGTGAGGAACATTTGCTTGCTTTTTCTACACTGTTTTGCCTGATTTGGTATCTGGGTAACACAAACTTCAAGAAACAAATCGGGAAATGTTTTCTCCTCCTCTGTTTTCTGCAAGAGATTGTGTAGAGTTTGTGTCAATTCTTCTTTAATGTTTGGTTGAAATCTCCAGTTAAAATATCTGGAAATGGCAGTTTCTTTTTAGAAGCTGTTAATTTATGAATTAAATTTCTTTAATAGGTTTAGAGCTAGTCAAATTACCTATTTCATATTGGGTGAGTTGTGGTAGTTTGTATTTTTCTGGAAATCGATGTATTCCATTTAAGTTATTAAATTTATCTGTGTAGAGTTCTGTGTTGTATTTCCTTATCATACAGATTTCCTATTTTACAGATTTTTTTTTCCAAAAGAGCTTTTTGTTTCATTTGCTTTTTAAATAGATCTATCCATTTCAATTTAATTAATTGTTGCTCTTATTTTTATTATCTCTTTTCTTTTCCTCTTTGAGTTTGTTTTGCTTTTCCTTTTCTATGTTCTTGAAGTGAGAGCTTAAATTATTGTTTTGAGACTTTTCTACTTTTCTTATGTAAATGTTTTGTGCTATAAATTTTTTTTTTTTTTTGAGACACAGTCTTGCTCTGTGGCCCAGGCTGGCATGCAATGGTGCGATCTTGGCTTACTGCAACCTCCGCCTCCCAGGTTCAAGCAATTCTCCCACCTCAGACTCCTGAGTAGCTGGGATTACAGGCACCCGCCTTCATGCCTGGTTAAGTTTTGTATTTTTTTAGAGATGAGTTTTCACCATGTTGACCAGGCTGGTCTTGAACTCCTGACCTCTGGTGATCTACCCACCTAAGCCTTCCAAAGTGCTAGGATTACAGGAATAAGCCACCACCCCCAGCCAGTGATATACATTTTTATCTCTTCCAATCTTTTGCTATTTTCTACAGAATTTGATGTACTGTATTTTCTTTTTTTTTTTTTTAAATTATATATTAAGCTCTGGAATACATGTGCAGAACATGCAGGTTTGTTACATAGGTATACATGTGCCATGGTGGTTTGGTGGTTTGCTGCACCCATCAACCCATCATCTACATTGGGTATTTCTCCTAATGCTATCCCTCCCCTTCCCCCTCAACCCCTGACAGGCCCCAGTGGGTGATGTTCCCTTCCCTGTGTCCATGTGTTCTCGTTGTTCAACTCCCACTTATGAGTGAGAAAATGCGGTGTTTGGTGTTCTGTTCCTGTGTTAGTTTGCTGAGAATGACGGTTTCCAGCTTCATCCATGTCCCTGCAAAGGACATGAATTCTTCCTTTTTTATGCCTGCATGGTATTCCATGGTGTATATGTGCCACATTTTTTTATTCAGTCTATTATTGATGGACATTTGGGCTGGATCCAAGTCTTTGCTATTGTGAATAGTGCTTCAATAAACATACATGTGCATGTGTCTTTATAGTAGAATGATTTACAATCCTTTGGGTCTATACCCAGTAATGGGATTGCTGGGTCAAATGGTATTTCTGGTTCTAGATCCTTGAGGAATCGCCACACTGTCTTCCACAGTGGTTGAACTAATTTACATTCCCAACAACAGTGTAAAAGCGTTCCTATTTCTCCACTTCGTCTCCAGCATATGTTATTTCCTGACTTTTTAATGATTGCCATTCTAACTGGTGTGACAATGGTATCTCATTGTGATTTTGATCTGCATTTCTCAGATAACCAGTGATGATGAGCTTTTTTTCATAAGTTTGTTGGCCACATAATATCTTCTTTTGAGAAGTGTCTGTTCATATCCTTCACCCACTTTTTGATGGGGTTTTTTTTTCTTGTAAATTTGTTTAAATTCCTTGTAGATTCTGGACATTAGCCCTATGCCAGATGGATAGATTGCAAAAATTTTCTCCATTCTGTAGGTTGCCTGTTCACTCTGATGATAGTTTCTTTATTTATTTTTATTATTATTATACTTTAAGTTTTAGGGTACATGTGCACAACGTGCAGGTTTGTTACATATGAATATATGTGCCATGTTGGTGTGCTGCACCCATTAACTCGTCATTTAGCATTAGGTATATCTCTTAATGCTATCCCTCCCCCCTTCCCTCATCCCAAAACAGTCCCTCCTGTGTGATGTTCCCCTTCCTGTGTCCATCTGTTCTCATTGTTCAATTCCCACCTATGACTGAGAACATGTGGTGTTTGGTTTTTGTCCTTGCGATAGTTTGCTGAGAATGATGGTTTCCAGCTTCAGCCATGTCCCTACAAAGGACATGAACTCATCACTTTTTATGGCTGCATAGTATTCCACCGTGTATATGTGCCACATTTTCTTAATCCAGTCTATCATTGTTGGACATTTGGGTTGGTTCCAGGTCTTTGCTATTGTGAATAGTGCCGGAATAAACATACGTGTGCATGTGTCTTTATAGCAGCATGATTTATAGTCCTTTGGGTATATACCCAGTAATGGGATGGCTGGGTCAAATGGTATTTCTAGTTCTAGATCACTGAGGAATCTCCACACTGACTTCCACAATAGTTGAACTAGTTTACAGTCCCACCAACAGTGTAAAAGTGTTCCTATTTCTCCACATCCTCTCCAGCACCTGTTGTTTCCTGACTTTTTAATGATCACCATTGTAACTGGTGTGAGATGGTATCTCATTGTGGTTTTGATTTGCATTTCTCTGATGACCAGTGATGATGAGCATTTTTTCATGTGTTTTTTAGCTGCATAAATGTCTTCTTTTAAGAAGTGCCTGTTCATATCCTTTGCCCACTTTTTGATGGGGTTGTTTGTTTTTTTCTTTTAAATTTGTTTGAGTTCATTGTAGATTTTGGATTTGTCAGATGAGTAGGTTGCAAAAACGTTCTCCCATTTTGTAGGTTGCCTGTTCACTCTGCTTTTATTTTCTTTTTTTTTTTTTTTTTTTTTTTTGAGACGGAGTCTCGCTCTGTCGCCCAGGCTGGAGTGCAGTGGCGCAATCTCGGCTCACTGCAAGCTCCGCCTCCCGGGTTCACGCCATTCTCCTGCCTCAGCCTCTCCGAGTAGCTGGGACTACAGGCGCCCACCACCACGCCCGGCTAATTTTTTTGTATTTTTAGTAGAGACGGGGTTTCACCGTGGTCTCGATCTCCTGACCTCGTGATCCGCCCGCCTCGGCCTCTCAAAGTGCTGGGATTACAAGCGTGAGCCGCTGCGCCCAGCCCTGCCTGTTCACTCTGAAGGTGGTTTCTTTTGCTGTGCAGAAGCTCTTTAGTTTAATTAGATCCCATTTGTCAATTTTGACTTTTGTTGCCATTGCTTTTGGTGTTTTAGACATGAAGTCCTTGCCCATGCCTATGTCCTGAATGGTATTGCCTAGGTTTTCTTCTAGGGTTTTTATGGCTTTAGGTTTAACATGTAAGTCTTTAATCCATCTTGAATTAATTTTTGTATAAGTTGTAAGGAAGGGATCCAGTTTCAGCTCTCTACATATGGCTAGCCAGTTTTCCAAGCACCGTTTATGAAAACAGGGAATCCTTTCCCCCTAGCTTGTTTTTGTCAGATTTGTCAAAGATCAGATAGTTGTAGATGTGTGGTATTATTTCTGAGGGCTCTGTTCTGTTCCATTGGTCTGTATCTCTGTTTTGTAACAGTACCATGCTGTTTTGGTTACTGTAGCCTTGTAGTATAGTTGGAAGTCAGGTAGTGTGATGCCTCCAGCTTTGTTCTTTTGGCTTAGGATTGACTTGGCAATGCAGGCTCTTTTTTAGTTCCATATGAACTTTAAAGTAGTTTTTTCCAATTCTGTGAAGAAAGTCATTGGTAGCTTGATGGGGATGGCATTGAACCTATCAATTACCTTGGACAGTATGGCCATTTACATGATATTGATTCTTCCTACCCATGAGCACGGTATGTTCTTCCATTTGTTTGTATCCTCTTTTATTTCACCTAGCAGTGTTTTGTAGTTCTCCTTGAAGAGGTCCTTCACATCTCTTGTAAGTTGGATTCCTAGGTATTTTATTCTCTTTGAAGCAATTGTGAATGGGAGTTCACTCATGATTTGGCTCTCTGCTTGTCTGTTATTGGTGTATAAGAATGCTTGTGATTTTTGCACATTGGTTTTGTATCCTGAGACTTTGCTGAAGTTGCTTATCAGATTAAGGAGATTTTGGGCTGAGACAATGGGGTTTTCTAGATATACAATGGTGTCATCTGCAAACAGGGACAATTTGACTTCCTCTTTTCCTAATTGAATGCCCTTTATTTCCTTCTCCTGCCTGATTGCCCTGGCCAGAACTTCCAACACTATGTTGAATAGGAGTGGTGAGAGAGGCATCCCTGTCTTATGCCAGTTTTCAAAGGGAATGCTTCCACTATTTTCCATTCATTATGATATTGGCTGTAGGTTTGTCATAGATAGCTCTTATTTTGAGATACATCCCATCAATACCTAATTTATTGAGAGTTTTTAGCATGAAGCATTGTTGAATTTTGTCAAAGGCCTTTTCTGCATCTATTGAGATAATCATGTGGTTTTTGTCTTTGGTTCTGTTTATATGCTCGGTTGCGTTTATTGATTTGTGTATGTTGAACCAGCCTTGCATCCCAGGGATGAAGCCCACTTGGTCATGGTGGATAAGCTTTTTGATGTGCTGCTGGATTCGATTTGCCAGTATTTTATTGAGGATTTTTGCATGCATGTTCATCAGGGATATTGGTCTAAAATTCTCTTTTTTTGTTGTGCCTCTGCCAGGCTTTGGTATGAGGATGATGCTGGCCTCATAAAATGTGTTAGGGAGGATTCCCTCTTTTTCTATTGATTGGAATAGTTTCAGAAGGAATGGTACCAGCTCCTCTTTGTACCTCTGGTAGAATTCAGCTGTGAATCCATCTGGTCCTGGACTTTTTTTAGTTGGTAAGCTATTAATTATCGCCTCAATTTCAGAGCCTGTTATTGGTCTATTCAGAGATTCAACTTCTTCCTGGTTTAGTCTTGGGAGGGTGTATGTCTCGAGGAATTTATCCATTTCTTCTAGATTTTCTAGTTTGTTTGCATATAGGTGTTTATAGTATTCTCTGATGGTAGTTTGTATTTCTGTGAGATTGGTGGTGATATCCCCTTTGTCATTTTTTATTGCATCTATTTGATTCTTCTCTCTTTTCTTCTTTATTGGTCTTGCTAGCAGGCTATCAATTTTGTTGATCTTTTCAAAAAACCAGCTCCTGGATTCATGGATTTTTTGAAGGGTTTTTTGTGTTTCCATCTCCTTCAGTTCTGCTCTGATTTTAGTTATTTCTTGCCTTCTGCTAGCTTTTGAATGTGTTTGCTCTTGCTTCTCTAGTTCTTTTAGTTGTGATGTTAGAGTGTCAATTTTAGATCTTTCCTGCTTTCTCCTGTGGGCATTTAGTGCTATAAATTTCCCTCTACAGACTGCTTTGAATGTGTCCCAGAGATTCTGGTATGTTTTGTCTTTGTTCTCATTGGTTTCAAAGAAAATCTTTATTTCTGCCTTCATTTTATTATGTACCCAATAGTCATTCAGTAGCAGGTTGTTCAGTTTCCATGTAGTTGAGTGGTTTTGAGTGAGTTTCTTAATCCTGAGTTCTAGTTTGATTGCACTGTGGTCTGAGAGACAGTGTGTTATAATTTCTGTTCTTTTACATTTGCTGAGGAATGCTTTACTTCCAAATCTGTGGTCAATTTTGGAATAAGTGCAATGTGGTGCTGAGAAGAATGTATATTCTGTTGATTTGGGGTGGAGAGTTCTGTGGATTTCTATTAGGTCCGCTTGGTGCAGAGCTGAGTTCAATTCCTGGATATCTTTGTTAACTTTCTGTCTCATTGATCTGTCTAGTGTTGACAGTGGGATGTTCATGTCTCCCATTATTATTGCGTGGGAGTCTAAATGTCTTTGTAGGTCACTAAGGACTTGCTTTATGAATCTGGGTGCTCCTGTATTGGGTGCATATATATTTAGGATAGTTAGTTCTTCTTCTTGAATTGATCCCTTTACCATTATGAAGATGGCCAAATAGGAACAGCTCCAGTCTACAGCCCCCAGCATGAGCAACACAGAAGATGGGTGATTTCTGCATTTCCAACTGAGGTACCGGGTTCATCTCACTGGGGATTGCTGGACAGTGGGTGCAGGACAATGGGTGCAGCACACCATGCATAAGCCAAAGCAGGGCGAGGCATCGCCTCACCTGGAAAGCACAAGCAGTCAGGGAATTCCCTTTCCTAGTCAAAGAAAGGAGTGACAGATGGCACCTGGAAATCGGGTCACTCGCACCTTAATACTGCACTTTTCCAGCAGGCTTAACAAACGGCACACCAGGAGATTATATACCACACCTGGCTTGGAGGGTCCTATGCACATGGAGCCTCTCCCATTGCTAGCACAGCAGTCTGAGATCAAACTGCAAGGTGGCAGTGAGGCTGGGGGAGGGGCACCTGCCATTGCTCAGACTTGAGTACGTAAACAAAGCGGCCAGGAAGCTTCAACTGGATGGAGCCCACTACAGATTAAGGAGGCCTGCCTGCCTCTGTAGGCTCCACCTCTGGGGGCAGGGCACAGACAAGCAAAAACAGCAATAACCTCTGCAGACTTAAATGTCCCTGTCTGACAGCTTTGAAGAGAGTAGTGGTTCTCCCGGCACACAGCTGGAGATCTGAGAACGGGCAGACTGCCTCCTCAAGTGGGTCCCTGACCCCTGAGTAGCCTAACTGGGAGGCACCCCCCAGCAGGGGTGGACTGACACCTCACATGGCTGGGTACTCCTCGTAGACAAAATTTCCAGAGGAACGATCAGGCAGCAGCATTTGCGGTTCACCAATATCTGCTGTTCTGCAGCCACCGCTGCTGATACCCAGGCCAACAGCGTCTGGAGTGGACCTCCAGTAAACTCCAACAGACCTGCAGCTGAAGGTCCTGTGTTAGAAGGAAAACTAACAAACAGAAAGGACATCCACACCAAAATCCCATCTGTATGTCACCATCATCAAAGACCAAAGGTAGATAAAACCACAAAGATGGGGAAAAAACAGAGTAGAAAAACCGGAAACTCTAAAAATCAGAATGCCTCTCCTCCTCCAAAGGGATGCAGCTCCTCACCAGCAATGGAACAAAGCTGGACAGAGAATGACTTTGACAAGTTGAGAGATGAAGGCTTGAGAAGATCAAACTACTCCGAGCTAAAGGAGGAAGTTAGAACCAATGGCAAAGAAGTTAAAAACTTTGAAAAAAAATTAGATGAATGGCTAACTAGAATAAGCAATGCAGAGAAGTTCTTAAAGGACCTGATGGAGCTGAAAACCACAGCAGGAGAACTAAGTGACAATTGCACAAGCCTCAGTAACTGATGCGATCAACTGGAAGAAAGGGTATCAGCAATGAAAGATGAAATGAATGAAATGAAGGGAGAAGGGAAGTTTAGAGAAAAAAGAATAAAAAGAAACAAACAAAGCCTCCAAGAAATATGGGACTATGTGAAAAGACCAAATCTACATCTGATTGGTGCACCTGAAAGTGACGGGGAGAATGGAATCAAGTTGGAAAACACTCTGCAGGATATTATCCAGGAGAACTTCCCCAATCTAGCAAGGCAGGCCAACATTCAAATTCAGGAAATACAGAGAACACCACAAAGATACTCCTTGAGAAGAGCAACTCCAAGACACATAATTGTCAGAATCACCAAAGTTGAAATGAAGGAAAAAATGTTAAGGGCAGCCAGAGAGAAAGGTCAGGTTGCCCACAAAGGGAAGCCCATCAGACTACCAGCTGATCTCTCGGAAGAAACTCTACAAGCCAGAAGAGAGCGGGGGCTGATATTCAACATTCTTAAAGAAAAGAATTTTCAACCCAGAATTTCATATCCAGCCAAACTAAGCTTCATAAGTGAAGGAGAAATAAAATCCTTTACAGACAAGCAAATGCTGAGAGATTTTGTCACTACCAGGCCTGCCCTACAAGAGCTCCTGAAAGAAGCACTAAACATGCAAAGGAACAACCAGTACCACCCACTGCAAAAACATGCCAAATTGTAAAGATCTTCAAGGCTAGGAAGAAACTGCATCAACTAATGAGCAAAATAACCAGCTAACATCATAATGACAGGATCAAATTCACACATAACAATACTAACCTTAAATGTTAATGGGTAAAATGCTCCAATTAAAAGGCACAGATTGGCAAATTGGATAAAGAGTCAAGACCCATCAGTGTGCTGTATTCAGGAAACCCATCTCACGTGCAGAGACACACATAGGCTCAAAATAAAGAGATGAAGGAAGATCTACCAAGCAAATGGAAAACAAAAAAATGCAGGGATTGCAATCCTAGTCTCGGATAAAACAGACTTTAAACCAACAAAGATCAAAAGAGACAAAGAAGTCCATTACATAATGATAGTTTCTTTTGCTGTGTAGAGCTCTTTAATTAGATCCCATTTGTCAATTTTGGGTTTTCTTGCAATTGTTTTTGGTGTTTTGGTCATAAAGTCTTTGCCGATGCCTATGTCCTGAATGGTATATTGCCTAGGTTTTCTTCTAGGGTTTTTATGGTTTTAGGTTTTATGTTTAAGTCTTTATCCATCTTGAGTTAATTTTTGTACAAGGTGTCAGGAAGGGGTCTGGTTTCAGTTTTCTCAATATGTCTAGCCAGTTTTTCCAACACCATTTATTAAATAGGGAATCCTTTCCCCATTGTTTGTTGTTGTCAGGTTTGTCAAAGATCGGATGGATGTAGATGTGTGGTGTTATTTCCGAGGCCTGTGTTGTCTTCCATTAATCTATATATCTGTTTTGGTACCAGTAGCATGCTGTTTTGTTTACTGTAGCCTTGTAGTATAGTTTCAAGTCAGGTAGCATGATGTCTCCAGCTTTGTTCTTTTTGCTTAGGATTTTCTTGGGTATACAGGCTCTTTTTTGGTTCTGTATGAAATTTAAAGTAGTTTTCTTGTAACTGTGAAGAAAGTCAATGGTAGCTTGATGGAGATAGCATTGAATCTTTAAAGTACGTTGGGCAGTATGACCATTTTCATGATATTGATTCTTCCTATCTATGAGCATGGAATGTTTTTCCATTTGTGTGTGTCTTCTCTTATTTCCTTGAACAGTGGTTTATAGTTCTCCTTGAAGAGGTCCTTCACATCCCTTGTAAATTGTATTCCTAGATATTTTATTCTCTTTGTAGCCATCATGAATGGGAGTTCACTCATGATTAGGCTCTCTGTTTGTCTATTATTGGTGCATGGGAATGCTTGTGATTTTTGCACATTGATTTTGTATCTTGAGACTTTGCTGAAGTTGCTTATCAGCTTAAGGAGATTTTGGGCTGAGGTGATGGGGTTTTCTAAATATACAATCATGTCATCTGCAAACAGAGAAAATTTGACTTTCTCTCTTCCTATTTGAATACCCTTTATTTCTTTCTCTTGCCTGATTAACCTGGCCAGAACTTTCAATACTGTGTTGAATAGGAGTGGCAAAAGAGGGCATCCTTGTCTTGTGCTGGTTTTCAAAGGGAATGCTTCCAGCTTTTGCCCATTCAGTATGATATTGGCTGTGGATTTGTCATAAATAGCCCTTATTATTTTGAGATATGTTCCATCAATACGTAGTTTATTGAGACGTTTTAGCATGAAGGGGTGTTGAATTTATCAAAGGCCTTTTCTGCATTTGTTGAGATAACCTGTGTTTTTTGTCATTGGTTCTGTTTATGGAATCAGTTATCTTTATTGATTTGCACATGTTGAACTAGCCTTGCATCCCAGATATGAAACCAACTTGATCATGATGGATAAGCTTTTTAATGTGCTGCTGGATTCAGTTTTCCAGTATTTTATTGAGGATTTTTGTATGGATGTTCATCAGGAATATTGGCCTGAAATTTTCTTTTTTTGTTGTGTCTCTGCCATGCTTTGGTATCAGGATGATGCTGGCCTCATAAAATGAGTTAGGGAAGATTCCTTCCTTTTCTATTGTTTTGAATAGTTTCATAAAGAATGGTACCAGCTCTTCTTTGTACCTCTGGTAGAATTCGGCTGTGATTCCACATGGTCCTGGGCTTCTTTTGGTCAGTAGACTATTAATTACTGCCCTAATTTCAGAACTTGTTATTGGTCTACTCAGGGATTCAATTTCTTCCTGGTTTAGTCTTGAGAGGGTGTATGTATCCAGGAATTTATCCATTTCTTCTAAATTTTCTAGTTTATTTGTGTAGAGGTGTTTATAGTATTCTCTGGTGATAGTTTGTGTTTCTGTGGGATCAGTGGTGATATCCCCTTTGTCATTTTTTATTGTGTCTATTTTCTTTCTTTTCTTATTTGTCTGGCTAGTGGTCTATGTATTTTGTTAATCTTTTCAGAAAACCAGCTTGTGGATTCACTGATTTTTTTGAAGAGTTTTTTGTGTCTCTATCTCCTTCAGTTCTGCTCTGATCTTAGTTTATTTATTGTCTTCTGCTAGCTTTTGAATGTGTTTGCTCTTGCTTCTCTAGTTCTTTTAATTGTGATGTTAGGGTGTTGATTTCAGATCTTTTCCACTTTCTCCTGTTGGCATTTAGTGCTATAAGTTTTCCTCTAAACACTGCTTTAGCTGTGTCTCAGAGATTCTGGTACGTTGTATCTTTGTTCTCATTGGTTTCAAATAACTTCTTGATTTCTGCCTTAATTTCATTATTTACCCAGTAAATCATTCAGGAGCAGGTTGTTCAGGTTCCATGTAGTTGTGCTGTTTTGAGCGAGTTTCTCAGTCCTGAGTTCTAATTTGATTGCGCTGTGGTCTGACAGACTGTTATGATTTCCATTCCTTTGCATTTGCTGAGGAGTGTTTTACTTCCAATTATGTGGTTGATTTTAGAATAAGTGTGATGTGGTGCTGAGAATAATGTATATTCTGTTGATTTGGGGTGGAGAGTTTTGTATATGTCTATTAGGTCCACTTGGTCCAGAGCTGAGTTCAAGTCCTTGATATCCTTGTTAATTTTCTATCTTGTTGATCTAATATTGACAGTGGGGTGCTAAAGTCTCCTGGTATTTTTGTGTGGAAGTCTAAGTCTCTTTGTAGGTCTCTAAGAACTTGCTTTATGAATCTGGGTGCTCCTGTATTGGGTGTATATATATTTAAGATAGTTAACTCATCTTGTTGCATTGATCCCTTTACCATTATGTAATGCACTTATTTGTCTCTTGATCTTTGTTCATTTAGCGTCTATTATATCAGAGACTAAGATTGCCATGCCTGCTTTTTTTGGCTTTCCATTTGCTTGATAAATATTCCTTGACTCCTTTATTTTGAGCCTATGTGTGTCTTTGCACATGAGATGGGTTGCCTGAATACAGCACACCAATGGGTCTTGACTCTTCATCCAATTTGCCAGTCTGTGTCTTTTAATTGGGGCATTTAGCCCATTTACATTTAAGGTTAATATTGCTATGTGTGAATTTTATCTTGTCATTATGATGTTAGCTGGTTATTTTGCCCATTAGTTGATGCAGTTTCTTCATAGATCTTTATAATCTGGTATGCTTTTGCAGTGGATGGTACCCATTTTTCCTTTTCTTGTTTAGTGCTTCCTTTGGGTGCTCTCATAAGGCAGGCCTGGTGGTGACAAAATCTCTCAGCAGATGCAGCATAGGCTTGTCTGTAAGGGATCTTATTTCTCCTTTGCTTATGAAGCTTAGTTTGGCTGGATATGAAATTCTGGATTGAAAATTATTTTCTTTAATAATGTTGAATATTAACCCCCAATCTCTTCTTGCTTGTAGGGTTTCTGCAGAGAGATTTGTTCTTCGTCTGATGGGCTTCCTTTTGTGGGTAACCCAAGCTTTCTCTCTGGCTGCACTTTACATTTTTTCCTGCCTTTCATCCTTGGTGAATCTGACAATTATGTGTCTTGTGGTTGCTCTTCTCAAGGAGTATCTTTGTGGTGTTCCCTGTATTTCCTGAATTTGAATGTTGGCCTGTCTTGCTAGGTTGGGGAGATTCTCCTGGATAATATTCTGAAGAGTGTTTTCCAACTTGGTTCTATATACTGTATTTTCATTTTCTTCACTTTAACTCATTTTTTGTTTTGCTTCAGACCTTGCTTAGATTATTTAGAAGTGTATTGGTTAGTTTCCAGCTTGTTGGGGACTTTCCTGTTATGTTTCTTTTATTAACTTCTAGTCATTTTTATTCACTATGATAAGAGAGTGTACTCTGTTTTGTTAAGTTGTTTTAAATTTGCTGAGGATTATTCTATATAGTTTCTCTAAATTACTGAGAGATTTTTGAAATAATTTGGCTTTTGTTTATTTCTCCTTTGAGTTTATCAATTTTTGTTTCATATATTTTGCAGCTCTGTTATTTGGTTCACACACATTTAGGATTGCAATGTATTTTTTGTGGATTGCCCCTCTCTCTGTCTTTGATAATTTTTCTGGCTTTGCAGTCTATGTGATTTGACATAACCACTCCTCCTTTCTTTGGACTACAGTTTACAGGTGTACATTTTCATAATTTTACTTTTAACAACTATATTGCTATATTTGAAGTAAATTTTGTGTAGACAGTTTATGTTTGTTCATATGTTTTAAGATGCTGTGCCTCTTTGTCATTTAGTTGGTGTATTAAGACCATTTACTTTTACTGTAATTATGGCTACTTGGTAGCTTAAGACTACTCTTTATTTCTCGTTTTCTCTTTGTTCTATTTTTTGTTTTGGTTTTATTTTTTCTACCTTGCTATGGGTTACTTGAACATTTATTATAATTCAATTTCAATTCATCCATAGTTTTTTTTGGGTGTATATCTTTTTATAGCTTTTTAGTGGTTACTATAGAAATTATATTACATTTATATAACTTATTGAAGTCTACTGTTGTCATTTTCACAGTTTGAATTAAGTATAGAAATGACACCAACTATCCCTTTACATGCCCCCATTTAAAATATAATTGTTTTAAATATTTCTTCTAAGAACACTTAGAAACATTTCACAGTGTTACAGATTTTTTCAACTTTCTACCATAACTTTTGGAACTCAGTAAGAGAAGGGGGGAATGCATTGTATTTATCCATATGATTACAATTTTCAATTTTCTTTCTTCCTTCCTGATATTCCAATATTCCATCTTTATTATTACCTTTTGTTTAAAGAACTTCTTCAGCAATTTTTAAGGGTATGTCCCCTGGTGACACGTTCTGTCATCTGAGAACGTCTTCATTTCCCCTTCACTCCTGAAAAAAGATATTAATATATTGCTCAAAGAATTTTGGGTAGATAGTTCATTTCTTTCAGCACTTAAAAATGCACCACTTCCTTTTGGTCTCTATCATTTATAATAAGAAATCTGTTGTCATTAGAATTGCTTTCTTTTTTCAGTAAGATGTTTCTGTAGCTATTTTCAAGATATTTTCTGTTAATTAATGTGTCTTGGTCAGGCACAGTGGCTCATTCCTGTAATCCCAGCACTTTGGGAGGCCTAGGTGGGTGGATCACCTGTGGTCAGGAGTTTCAGACTAGCCTGGCCAATAGGGTGAAACCCCATCTCTACTCAAAATACAAAAATTAGCCAGGTGTAGTGGCCTGTGCCTTGTAATCCCAATTACTTGGGAGGCTGAGGCAGGATAATTGCTTGAATCCAGGAGGCAGAGGTTGCAGTGAGCTGAGATGGCACCACTGCACTCTAGCCTGGGCAACAGAGTGAGACTCTGTCTCAAAAATAAAAATAAAATAAAACAAAATAAAATAAAATAAAATTAAATTAAAAAAGTGTCTTGATGTGAATACTTCATTTGAGATTTGTTTGAAAATCTTGTTTGGGATTTGTTCAGCTTCTTGAATCTATTCATGTCTTTTGACAAATTTGGGAAGTTTTAGCTATTATTTATTAGAGTACTTTTCCAGTCCTGCTCTCTTTCTCTTCATCTTTTGAACTTCAATGGTGTCAAATATTAGAATTTTTGTTGTTTTCTACAGGTCTCTGAGAGTTCCTTTTTTTTTTTTTCAGGCTATTTTCTCACTTTTGCTTATATTGGATAATTTCTGTTCTATCTCCAAATGCACTGGTTCTCTCCTCCTTTGCTTTCATTTGCTGTTTTTAAGGATTAGGGTCATTGTAAATTTTAGTTCTAAAATTTCAATTTAGCCCTTCAAAATATCTTCTATCTTTTCTGAAACTTTCTCCTTTTTTTTTTGCTAAGCCTTTCTATTTTTTTTTTTATTTTCATGTGTGGTTGCAATTGCTCGTCAAATAATTTTTATCATGATATTTTTAAATCCTTGTCAGATAATCCTAACATCTCTGTTATCTCAGTGCTGGTGTTACCAGAAAGGGGTCTGGATCCAGACTCCAAGAGAGGGTTCTTGGACCTCATACAAAAAGAATTTGGGATGAGTCCACAGAGTAAAGTGAAAGCAAGTTTATTAAGAAAGTAAAGGAATAAAGAATGAATGGCTACTCCACAGGCAGAACAGCAGCATGGGATGTTTGACTGAATATACTTATAGTTATTTCTTGATTATATGGTTAACAAGGGGTGGATTATTCATGAGTTTTCCAGGAAAGGGGTGGGTGCTTCCTGGAACTGAGGGTTCCTTCCCTTTTTAGACCATACAGGGTAACTTCCTGACATTGCCATGGCATTCATTAACTGTCATGGCGCTGGTGGCCATGTCTTTTAGCATGCTAATGCCTTATAATTAGCATATAGTTAGCAGTGAGGATGACCAGAGGTCACTTTCATCACCATCTTGGTTTTGGCTTCTTTACCACATCCTTTTTTATCAGCAAGGTCTTTGTGGCCTGTATCTTGACCTGTAACTTGTGCTGACCTCCTATCTTATCCTATGACTAAGAATGCCTAACATCCTGGGAATGCAGCCCAGTAGGTCTCAGCCTCATTTTACTCAACCCTTATTCAAGATGGAGTTGCTCTTGTTCAAATGCCTCTGACACTGGCATGTATTAATTTTCTTTTTCCATTCAGGTTGAAATTTTCCTGGTTCTTGATATGATGAGTGATTTTCAACTGAAACTTGGAAATTTGGGTACTGTGCATCTTATGTAAATCTTGTCTTTTACCTAGCTTTCTCTGAGAGATTTCTCTGGTAAGGGAGGAGGCTGCTGTCCCATTACTGTAAGGTGGGCGTAGATGTCCAAGCTTTCCGCTTGGCCTTCACTGACATTCAATATAGGGGTCTCCTTATTTCTGCTTGGTGGAGGGAGTTTTGGCAGCCCATGAAGCTTCCACTGATACTACCCCGGCTGGGAGAAGCAGGAGTATCTATTACTCCTCTCCATGTGTCTTCCACAGACACCACAGGGAGTGTGTGTTACCCCTGGGCAGTGATTAAAATCTTCACTCTCACATAGATCTCTTCTGATAGCACTCAACCAGATGGGAGAGGAACACCCTTGCTGTTGGATGTGGATAGGTTCATACTTTTTCTATGGTATCTGGATGAAGTAGAGTGGTTACTGTCTAAAACTCTTCTGTCTGGCTCTTGTTGTTTGACATGAGGAGAAGGCTTTCCTTGGATTTAGAAAAAAATCTGATTTTCTGGCTTCTTCAACTCTGATTCTGAAATATACGAGGCAAAAAACCCCTAAAAACTCACCATCATGTCTTTCCCTTTATTGGAACTTAATGAAAAGGTGGGTTGCTTCCTTAATGGCCAGGGCATGAAAAAGAAATGTATGGTTTAATGAAGATTATAGGAACCACTGATATGCTTACTACTCAATCTTCAGGTTTATTTTCCAGATGATAGACTCAGCTAATTCCTCAGTTTGGCCACAGTGGTCTTTTCCAGCAGATCTGTGATCAAAGCACTACATATTTTTTTATAGAATCTGTAAGCTACCCTATGAATAGTCCTGTTTGCATGGGATGAGCAATGCACAAGGGTCGGGGGGTGGTGCCAACTACTCTAAAGACCCTCAAAACTCTTGTCCTTTCCCTATATCTAATAATCTTTCCAAACTTTCCTATTCTCATATTACACACCCAGAAGCATTTCCAGCACCTCTTTCTGCTTCAATCATTCATTTTTATATTCAACAAAGCTGAATAGAATATTTACTACATGGGAGGCATACAACAACCAGAAAAACACCAGTAAACAAGACACAGGAAGTTCACATTCTGAGTCTAGTGTAACTGTTTCAGAGAGCTTTTACAACGCAGTGCTGCCTTTTCTTTCCTGCAGGAGGTATTGAGAACAAGCAGGTGAAGTGTTTTTTTTTTTTTTTTTTGATGGAGTCTCGCTGTGTCACCCAGGCTGGAGTGCAGTGGTGTGATCTCGGCTTCACTGTAACCTCCACCTCTTGGGTTCAAGTGATTCTCCTGCTTCAGCACCCCGAGCAACTGAGATTACAGGTGTGTTCCACCGTGCCCGGCTAATTTTTGTGTTTTTAGTAGAGACGGGGTTTCATCATGTTGGCTAGGTTGGTCTTGAACTCCTGACTTCAAGTGATACACCCGCCTAGGCTTCCCAAAGTGCTGGGATTACAGGCATGAGCCACCACTCCTGGCCTGAAGATTTTTTTTTTCTTAACACTCATTTGATGAAATATTGCAGTGATACCATTACATGTACTTGGTCTCATTTGTGCCTTGAATCTCCATTCCTCTCCCTTCTCACCTTAGAAATCAAAGCACACATTAAAACTAACAGGAGTACAAAAAAAATCCCTAGGCTTGACATCATCCCATCCAATTTCACAGTAGGCAGTAAAAGAAATGGTAAAATTGGAAAACTCTGATTCAGTAAATTTCTGCAATTTCTTTCAGCATTTTAGACAGACTAGAGATCAAGTGGCCAAAGGTATATACAAAGATACATTCTGGTAATGTAGCAAAGCTGCTGGCCTCTGGAAACATGAACATTCTGGGAAAATCAGCATAAAAGAGAATTAAATTTTATTTTAACTTGCTATTTTTATTTACATAAATGTAGATTCACATGCAGCTATAAGAAATAATAAGAAGATTTATCAAATTTCCCTAATGGTAACATGTTACAAAACTATGGCATAATGTCACAAACAGAATATTGACATTGATACAATTGAACAACTTTATTAAAATTTCTCACTTGTATTTGTTTGTATGTGTGTGTAGAAGCAACACAATTTTATCACATATATAATTTCTGTGTTCGCCACCCTAATCAAGATGCTAAACTATTGTTCGGTGTCAAGGTAATGCCAAGTAATACTGAATAATATTCAGTTATACCAAGGTATTAACATCAAATCACCAGAGCTAACCATACCCTATAATTTTATCATTTCAAAATATTATATTAGTGGAATTGTAGAGTATACACGTTTTGGGATTAGATTTTTTCACTCTGGATAATTTCCTGGAGATTTGTCCAAGTGGTTTAGTGTATCAGAATTCAGTCCTTTTAATATTGTTCAATAGTATTCAACAGTATGAGTGTACGATAGTGTCTGTTGGTACTCAGGTAATGCCATATTTGTGATTAGATTTCACATTCATATATTATTGGCTGGCCTAAAACACACTGTATGTCATTTGATTCTTGCAGCAATGTTTCAAGGTGGGTGCTGTCATTTGATGGTTGCAGACACTGAGGATCAGTGGGCTAAAATGTCTGGTGGGGATCGCACAGCTGAATTGGGTCTGAGCTGTGGCTCACACTCTTAGGTTTAGAATCCACGCGGCCTCCTTTAGTACACTACAGAACAGAGTTGGAAATCCAAGGGCGACATTCAGGGTACTGTGCTTCCTCAACTAGGTAGGGCCTCACATCTCATGATAGCAGGGGTGTGTGTATGTGTATGTGTGTGTGTGAGAGAGAGAGAGGGAGAGAGAGAGAGAAAACAAGAGAGAGAGAGAAAATGAGAGACAGATATAGAGAAAGAAACAGAGACAGAGGAACAGAGACAAAGAAAAGCAGATAGAGACTCTGATTTTCAATGTCCTCAGCATATAATATTCGCTATGCATTTTTTAACTTAGTCTTCAATGAAAATCTCATATCTAGTGTTTTCTACAAATACAGACACCAGCAATTTGATACACACTCAGGCAGATATCTCTAGGTAATTTGTTTCTCCAAATGATGCCTAATTTCATGACACTCATTTCTCAACTATATTGCTATGCCACATTTAATTGACTGCCCTGCCATTCACATATGAAATTTAAAGTAAAATTAATGTGCGTGACATATTTATGTTCCAGTATGGCAGCATAGGCCCACAGGGAATTTGTAGGCACTGAGAAATTGACATGTGACCTGGAGACCTTATAAATCAAAAATAGCATTAATCACTTATCAAGCTTTGGCATAACGAAGACAAACACCTTCCTATCATTAGGTAGGAAGAAGGAAGGGGCTGTCTAGGTCACTAAAGGATGTGAGTTGCATCCTTATTATCTGCAGGAGACCTCTGTGTTACCATTAGAATCACATCATTGTTATCAGTAGGACACCATCTTTGTTATCTGTGGGATCCCATCCTTACTATCTGTGGGATCCTATCCCCACTATCTGTGAGATCACAACCTTGTAATCTATCTGTAGGATAATGCTACTGTTATCTGAAGATCACATCCGTGTTGTCTGTGGGATTAGGTCTTTGTATCTGTAGCATCAGATCTTTACCTTTCGGATCACATTTTTATTATCTTCAGGGTCACATATTCATTATCTGTAGGATTACATCATCTTTGTTATCTGTAGGATCACATTCTTGGAGATGTTATTTTATCCTATCACCAGAGCCATTGGAACAAGTGCATATTAAATTACCTCTAGTGACAATGAATCAGGGATTTATAACTAATTTTTTTCTCTCAGTTTGTGAACTTGGAGGGAAGGAGAAAGGCAGAATGGTAATTGAGAAAGAAAAGTGGGCTTGAGAGGAAGCTTGCCTTTTGGAGGAGAACAGTGGTCGTTTCAGACCTGAACACCAGGCTGGGAGACATGACCTGATTCTCCTGCACCTCTGGGCAATTTTTGATATAGTTGATGGCTCTTCTCTTTTGAATTGTAATGCTACTTTTTACTTTGCTTTCTAATATATTCTCTGTAAAGAGTTTACCCTAACAGAAATGATGGAGTTAGCGAAGTGTGAATTCCTCTTCCATTTCTTGGAAAAAGGTTCCACCTCGGGTGAAGTCTCCACCCCTTTCCAGCCTCCTGCCCCTTTCCTCACTTGGATTCTGGGCCCTGCTCCACAAGGCTGAAGCCAGGTGACTGGCTTGTTAAAAGAATAAGCCACACACTGAAAGTATATACACAGACAATTATGGTTAAATGTGTTCAACTTTTCAAATAACTTATTGCTACTTTAAATAATTGATTAATAATGATTGATCAAAACATGTTAGGGAGATAGCTGGTTTAGGTCATAATGTGAATAAACAAAATACCGAATGCTATCCTGAGTGTTGAAATCCCAGAAGATTAATATCCCTAAATACCAAAATCCTTAGTCTAAATACATGAAGTCTAAAATCTCCAAAATCATAACAATAGGATAGTTGCATCGTGTTAGGTGTAACTATTACCATGTTATTGTCTTTATGCAAAAGAAAATGGATTTCAGTGGAATCTCCAAACCATAATGACAAATTTGGAATGAAGTGTGATTAAGTCTTCCCAAATTGAATTTCAAGGTGTTATCAATAAATTTTTTTTCTACTTAGCCCAATTCATTTGGCAAAAAAATTCAGATGAGTAGGCTGGCTATATGATATGGCAATGTTAAAAAACTTCTGTTTAAAATGCATAATTTTGGCCAGGCTCAGTAGCTCACGCCTGTTATCCCGTTATCCCAGCGCTTTAGAAGGCCAAGGTGGGAGGATCGCTTGAGGCTAGGAATTTGAGGCTGCAGTAAGCCATGATCATGCCACTGCACTGTAGCCTGGGTGACAGAGTGAGACCCTGTCTCAATTAGAAAAAAAAAAAGCGTCATTTGCCTGCATTGGCATTCCCTCTAGCTAATGACATTCCAGAAGGTTTTAATAAATTAAAGCTGCATCTGCCTGAAGAAAGCAGTGAGGAATGTTACTGACTGGCTTGCAAATAATTATATACTCAGTAGTAGGATAACAAGACACTTAGGCAACGGTGTTGTTGTTTGATCACCAGTTTGCTTCCACCAAATCTTTGGTCTGTATGTGAATGCACACAAAAGGGATTTCTGTGTACCCAAATCAACATAGAAGTATGGCAGAGAAGAAGGGAGAATTTAATAGGAAATCATATTTGCGTATATCAAATCAAAGAATTTCAAAAAGAGCAGCACCATGTATATAGTGAATGCGAACATATCCTCCAAGGAAAACCATGTCCTAAAAGAAAAAAAGCAGGTACTCATTGTGATGCAAGACTTCAACATAGAGTTGATAACTGTAAAAGTCAGTCAACTCTTATGGACTCTCTTTGTACAATGGCCCATAATCTATCCTTGTAATACACTTTTTCACATGTTGAAACTTTTTATTTAAAGTATTTTTAGTGTTTTTTTCTGTTTCTTAGTTTTTTTCATTGTTTTTCATTATCATAATTATTTTTTACAATTTGCTATGCCACATATTTCATCCTCACATCACTTCCAACACTGGAGGTACAAATTATATAAAGACAGAGAGTTCTAATTTGTTTTATGGATTTTGTTTTGCAAACTGGACTCCATGAAAGGGCACTATCACAATGTTGCTTTTGTGTGTAAGCATTTTGTGTGCATGCACATAAAAATGTGGAGACTTTTTCAATAAAGAATGTCCTTTTTGTCCCTCTGTATTTGTGAAAGATAAAATTTCTTGAGATCTCAGCTCTTCAGGGGGACAAAGTTCGTATGTGGTGGTAACCCATCTCCGTTTTTTTTGTTGTTGTTGTTTGTTTTTCTTTTTGTTTTGTTTTACTTATTTTATTGACAAATTATAATTGTATATATTTATGGTTTACAAGGTAGACAACATGGATTTGAATTCTAACCTCATTGCCATCTTGGACAAAATGCCTCAGTTATCACCAAGCCTCAGTTTTTAATATATAAGATGGAGATGCCAATATCTACTTCATAGGATTGAAAACGAAATACTGAAGCATGAATTGGGTGCTTCTCAAATATTAAAGGCCATGTGAATTATTGGAGGGTCTTGTAAAATGGAGAATCTGATTCAGCAGGTGTAGGGTAGGGCTGGAGTGGGAGATCCTGCAGCTGTGACTGGACCTTGGGTGGCACAGTGGGTGGGCAGCATGGGGTGAAATTGCCCAGGGCCTGTCTGTGGTAGGCACCCAGGACATGCTTGCCACCATGTTACCTGCCATGGAGAGCTCCCTACCTGCTCCAGAGTGATCTGGGGCAAAGTGTATCACCTCTGGAGTCTTGGATAGACTACTCATCTGTAGGATGAGAGCCAGCATTTATTAATTACATACATCTTCATGATGGTGGTTTGCTGCACTTATCAACCCATCATCTAGGTTTTCAATCCCATGTGCATTAGCTATCTGTCCTAATGCTCTCCCTCCCCTTGCCCCTCACGCCCTAACTGGCCCCAGTGTGTGTTGTTCCCCTCCCTGTGTCCATGTGTTCAACTCCCACTTATGAGAACATGTGGTGTTTGGTTTTCTGTTCCTATGTTAGTTTACTGAGAATGATGGCTTCCAGATTCATCCATGTTCCTGCAAAGGACATGATCTCATTCCGTTTTATGGCTGCATAGTATTCCATGGTGTATATGTGCCACATTTCCTTTATCCAGTCTATCACTGATGGGCATTTGAGTTGGTTCTATGTCTTTTCTATTGTAAATAGTGCTGCAATAAACTTACATGTGCATGTGTCTTTATAGTAGAATGATTTATAGTCCTTCGGGTATATACCCAGTAATGGGATTGCTAGGTCAAATGGTATTTCTAGTTCTAGATCTTTGAGGAATTGCCACACTGTCTTCCACAATGGTTGAACTAATTTACATTCCCACCAACAGTGTAAAAGCATTCCTATTTCTCCACAGCCTCGTCAGCATCCATTGTTTCTTAACTTTTTAATAATCACCATTCTGATTGGTATGAATTGGCATCTCATTGTGGTTTTGATTTGCACTTCTCTAATAATCAATGATGTTGAGCCTTTTTTCATATGATCATTGGCTGCATAAATGTCTTCTTTTGAGAAGTGTCTGTTCATATCCTTTGCCCACTTTTTGATAGGGTTGTTTGTTTTTTTCTTGTAAATTTGTTTTAAGTTCCTTGTAGATCCTGGATATTAGACCTTTGTCAGATGGGTAGATTGCAAAAATTTTCTCCCATTCTGTAGGTTGCCTGTTCACTCTGATGATAGTTTCTTTTGCTGTGCAGAAGCTCTTTGGTTTAGTCAGATCCCTTCAGTCAATTTTGGCTTTTGTTGCCATTGCTTTTGGCATTTTCATCATGAAGTCTTTGCCCATGCCTGCATACTGAATGGTATTGCTTAGGTTTTCTTCCAGGGTTTTTATGGTTTTGGGTTTTACATTTAAGTCTTTAATATATCTTGAGTTAATTTTTGTATAAGGTGTAAGGAAGGGGTCCAGTTTCAGTTTTCTGAATATGGTTAGTCAGTTTTCCCAGCACTATTTATTAAATAGGGAATCCTTTCCCTGTTGCTTGTTTTTCTCAGGTTTGTTGAAGATCAGATGGATGTAGACGTGTGGCGTTACTTCTGAGGCCTCTGTTCTGTTCCATTGGTCTATATGTCTATTTTGATACGAGTACCATGCTGTTTTGGTCACTGCAGACTTGTAGTATAGCTTGAAGTCAGGCAGTGTGATACCTCCAGCCATGTTCTTTTTGCTTAGGATTGTCTTGCCTATATGGACTCTTTTTTGGTTCCATATGAAATTTAAAGAGTTTTTTTTTCTAATTCTGTGAAGAATGTCAATGGCACTTTGATGGGAATAGTGTTGAATCTTTAAATTACATTGGGCAGTATGGCCATTTTCATGATATTGATTCTTCCTATCCATGAGCATGGAATGTTTTTCCCTTTGTTTGTGTCCTCTCTGATTCCCTTGAGCAGTGGTTTGTAGTTCCCCTTGAAGAGGTCCTTCACATCCCTTGTTCGCTGTATTTCTAGGTATTTATTGTCTTTGTAGCAATTGTGAATGGGAGTTCATTCATGATTTGGCTCTCTGCTTGTCTATTGTTGGTGTATAGGAATGCTTGTGATTTTTGCACATTGATTCTGTATCTTGAGACTTTGCTAAAGTTGCTTATCACCTTAAGGAATTTTTGGGCTGAGACAATGGGTTTTCTAAGTACAGAATAATGTCATCTGCCAACAGAGACAATTTGACTTCCTCTCTTCCTGTTTGAATATCCTTTATTTCTTTCTCTTGCCTGAACTCCCTGGCCAAAACTTCCAATACTATGTTGAATAGGAGAGGTGAGAGATGGCATCCTTGTCTTGTGCTGGTTTTCAAAGGGAATGTTTCTAGCTTTTGCCCATTCAGTATGATATTGGCTGCAGGTTTGTCATAAATGGCTCCTATTCTTTTGAGATATGTTCCATCAATATCTAGTTTATTGAGAGTTTTTTAACATGATGATATGTTGAATTTTATCGAAGGCCTTTCTGCATCAATTGAGCTGATCATGTGGCTTTTGTCATTTGTTCTTTTTATGTGATGGATGATGTTTATTGATTCGCATATGTTGAACCAGGCTTGCATCCCAGGGATGAAGCCTACTTCATCATGGTGGGTAAGTTTTTGACGTGCTGCTGGATTTGGTTTGCCAGTATTTTATTGAGGATTTTTGCATGGATGTTCATCAGGGTTCATGGTCTGAAATTTTCTTTTTTTGTTGTGTCTCTGCCAGGTTTTGGTATCAGGATGATGCTAGCTTCATAAAACAAGTTAGGGAGGAGTCTCTCCTTTTCAATTACTTGGAATAGTTTCAGAAAGAATTGTACAAGCTCCTCTTTGTATCTCTGGTATAATTCAGCTATGAATCCATCTGGTCCTGGGCTTTTTTTTGGTTGGTAGGCCATTAATTACTGCCTCAATTTCAGAACTTATTGGTCTATTCAGGGATTTGACTTCTACCTGGTTTAGTCTTGGGAGGGTGTATGTATCCAGGAATTTATCAATTTCTTCTAAATTTTCTAGTTTATTTGTGTAGAAGTCTTTACAGGATTTTCTGATGGTAGTTTGTATTTCTGTGGAGTCAGTGGTGATATCCCCTTTATCATTTTTTATTGTGTCTATTTGATTCTTCTCTCTTTTCTTCTTTATTAGTCTAGCTAGTGGTCTATCTATTTTGTTAATTTTCTTAAAAAAAAAAAACAGCTCCTGGATTCATTAATTATTTTGGATGGTTTTCCATGTCTCTGTCTCCGTCAATTCTGCTCTAATCTTAGTTATTTCTTGTCTTCTGCTAAGTTTTGGATTAGTTCACTTTTGCTTCTCTCACTCTTTTAATTGCGATGTTAGGGTGTCAGTTTGAGATCTTTCTAGCTTTCTGATGCGGGCATTTAGTGCTATACATTTCCCTCTTGACATTGCTTTAGCTGTGTCCCAGAGATTCTGGTACATTGTCTCTTTGTTCTCATTGGTTTCAAGTAAGTTCTTGATTTCTGCCTTAATTTCATTATTTACCCAGGAATCATTCAGGAGTAGGTTGTTCAATTTCCACGTAGTTGTGCAGTTTTTCAGTGAGTTTCTTAACACTGAGTTGTAATTTGATTGCACTGTGGTCTGAGAGACTGTTTGTTATGACTTCAGTTCTTTCGCACTTGCTGAGGAGTGTTTTACTTCCAATTATGTGGTGTACTTTAGAATAAGTGCCATGCGGCACTGAGAAGAATATATATTCTGTTGATTTGGGGTGGAGAGTTCTGTAAATGTCAATTAGGTCCACCTGATCCAGAGCTGAGTTTAAGTTCTGAATATCCTTGTTAATTTTCTGTCTCATTAATCTTTCTAATATGGGCAATGGGGTGTTAAAGTCTCCCAGTATTATTGTGTGTAAGTCTAAGTCTCTTTGTAGGTCTCTGAGAACTTGTTTTATGAATCTGGGTGCCCCTGTATTGGGTGCATATATATTTAGGATAGTTAACTCTTCTTGTTGAATTTATCCCTTTACCATTATGTAATGCCCTTCTTTGATCTTTGTTGGTTTAAAGTCTGTTTTCTCAGAGACTAGTATTACAACCTCTGGTTTTTTTTTTTTTTTTTTTTTGCTTTCCAATTGCTTGTTAAATTTCCTCCATCCCTTTGTTTTGAGCCTATGTGTGTCTTTGCATGTGAGATGTGTCTCCTGAATACAGCACACTGATGGGTCTTGACTCTATCCAGTTTGCCAGTCTGTGTCTTTTTTTTTTTTTTTTTTTTGAAACAGAGTCTTGCTCTTGTTGCTTAGGCTGGAGGCAGTCTACATCTTTTGATTGTGACATTTAGCCCATTTACATTTAAGGTATGTGAATTTGATCCTGTCTTCATTATGCTAGCTGGTTATTTTGCACAATTGTTGAACAGTTTCTTCACAATGTTTTTGGTCTTTATATTTTTGTGTATTTTTGCAGTGGCTGGTACTGGTTTTTCCTTTCCATATTTGGTGCTTCCTTCAGGAGCTCTTGCAAAGGAGGCCTGGTGGTGATGAAATCTCTCAGCATTTGCTTGTCTGGAAACTATTTTATTTCCCTTTGCTTCTGATTCTTAGTTTGCCTGGATATGAAATTCTAGGTTGAAAATTCTTTTCTGTAAGAATATTGAATATTGGTCCCCATTCTCTTCTTGCTTGTAGGGTTTCTGCTGAGAGATAGACTGTTAGTTTGATGGGCTTCCCTCTGTAAGTAACCTGGCCTTTTTTCTGGCTGCCCTTAATATTTTTTCCTTCATTTTGACCTTGGAGAATCTGATGATTATGTGTCTTGGGGTTGTCTTCTTGTGGAATATGTTAGTGGTGTTCTCTGTGTTTTCTAAATTTGAATGTTGGCCTATCTTGCTAGATTGGGGACGTTGTCCTGGATAATATCCTAAAGTATGTTTTCCAACTTGGTTCCATTCACCCGGTACTCCAATAAATCATATGTTTAGTCTTTTTACATATTCCCATATTTCTCAGAGGTTTTGTTCATTCCTTTTTATTCTTTTTTTCTCTAATTTTGCCTGAATACCTTATTTCAGCAAGGTGGCCTTCAAACTCTGATATCCTTTCTTCTGCTTGGTCTATGTGGCTATTGATACTTCTGTGTGCTTCACGATGTTCTCATGCTGTGTTTCCCAGCTCCATCAGGTTATTTATTTTCCTCTCTAAACTGGTTATTCTAGTTAGCACCTCCTATAACCTTTTATCAAGGTTCTTAGCTTCTTTGCATTGGGTTAGAACATGCTGCTTTAACTCAGCAGAGTTTGTTATTACCCACCTTCCAAAGCCTACCTCTGTCAATTCATCCATTTCATCCTCCATCCACTTTTGTGCCCTTGCTGGAGAAGTGTAGAAATCATTTGGTGGAGAAGAGGCACTCTGGCCTTTTAGGTTTTCAGCGTTTTTTGTTGTTGTTGTTGTTGATTCTTTCTCATCTTCATGAGTTGGTCTAGTATTGATCTTTGAGGACTCTGACCCTTGGATGGGCTTTTGTAGGGACTTTTTTTGTTGATGCTGTTGTTGTTGCTTTCTGTTTGTTTTTGTTGCAATTGTCAGGTCCCTCTTCTGTAGGGCTGCTGCAGTTTGCTGGGGGTTCATTTCAGGCCCTATTTATCTGGTTAGGTCCTGTGCCTGGAGATGTCATTTGAGGATGCTGGAAAACAGCAAATATGGGTGCCTGCTCCTTCCTCTGGGATCTCTGACCTTGAGGGGCACTGACCTGATGCCAGTAGGAACGGTCCTGTATAGGGTGTCTGACAACCCCTGTTGGAGGGTTTCACCCAGTTGGGTGGCACAGGGAGCAGGACCTGTTTAACAAAGCACTTTGTCCCTTGGTGAAGGTGGGTGTGCTTTGCTGGGGGGAAACACATTTGTCTGCACTGCCCAGATTCCTCAGACCTAGCAGGAGTAAAGACTAAGTGTGCTGATTCATAGAGACTGTGGCCATCCCTCTCCCTAAGGGCTCAGGTCCAGGGAGATCAGAGTTCTGTCCCTGAGCCCCTGACTGGAGTTCTTGGAGTTCCTGCAGGGAGGCCCCGCCCAGTGAGGAGGGATGGGGTCAAGGTTAGGCCTGAACAGGCACTCTGTCTACAGTCTGACACAGCCAGTGTGTTGAGCTGTGGGGAATACCTCTTGGGATCAAGCCGTCCAGCCTGCCCGGCTCCAGCAGGGGAAAAGCACAGCCTGGAGCTATAGAGATGGCTGCCATTCTTCCCCTGCCCTGGGAGCTTAGTGTGTTACTCGACTATCAGTCCCACTGTCAGCTGTTGCCCTTCCCCCAAGGAGCTCAAACAACTTAGACTACAGGCAGCTGCAGCTGTGGTGCTGGTCACCCCTCCTTCTGGGAGCTGGGCAGGCTTAAGCAGATTCTAGCTTAGTGGCTGTTGAGAATCTGTGCATCTCTGGGATTGGGACCCTAGGCCCTGGTGGCATAGGCTCACCAGTTGGATCTTCTGATCCGTGGATTGCAATTTCGTGGAAAAATCATGTTTACCAAGGCTGGGTAGCATGCTTACTCACCACCTCTCTTGGCTGGAGGTGGGCACTTGCCTGCCCCGTGTGGTTCTCAGGTGGTCCCCAGCACCACACTGCTCTTCCTTTCTCTCTGTGGGTCATGCCAGCTGCCTAGTCAGTTCTGATGACAGAACCTGTATTCCTAGGTTGCTGGTGCAGGAGTCACACGCTGTTATGGTTCTTTTCGATGGGAGCCTCTGATTACCCCTTATTTTAGTTGGCCATCTCAGCCCCACCCCCATCTCTGTTTTTGATTGATCTTGTCAAAAGACTTAGGTTGTCCATTAAGGTATTTCTAATGACTTCAGTTATACAGCTGAGTGCACACGATTACCCACCATAGTGATATATGTTTATACATTTCACTTTTGACTGATTTCTTTATGACCACAGTTCATCTGCTTATAACTGTTACACCCATGTAAGTGTCATTAGTATTCTTGAGTGTTTATGTTTGCAAAAATATGTATATTATTGCCTATTTTTTGTGTAAAGTGGCCTATGAAGTGTTCTCTCATATTTTTGTTTCTCAAGCAAATCCCCTTTTACAAATGTGATTAAATATTTTTATAGAATTTTTTAAATTTTTTTTCCAGAATTATATTTTTGGGATTTCAACACTCAGGATTATGGCATTGGAGATTTTGTCTTTTGGGATTATGATCAGCCTCTTTCCTTAAAGATTCTCTTCATATGTGTAGAGCACTCATTAGAAACTTATCTCTATAAAGAATTATAGTTATTATCTAATTCATTTGTGCCATTAGTCTGCTCAGGCTGTGTGTTAGGCTGTTCTTGTATTGCTGTAAAGAAATACCTGAAGCTGGATAACTTATAAAGAAAACAGTTTTAATTGGCTCATGGTTCTGCAGGCTACACAGGAAGTGTGGTATCAGCATCTGCTTCTGGTGAGGCCTCAGGGAGCTTACAGTAATGGAGGAAGGTGCAAGAGGAGCTGGCATCTCATGTAGCGAGAGGGGGGGCAAGGGGCAGGGAGGTGCCACACACTTTAAAACAACCAGATCTTGGAGAACTCACTATGGCAAAGACAGCACCAAGCCATGAGGGATCTGCCCCCATGATCCAATCACCTCCCCCAGGCTCCACCTCCAACACTGGGGATCACAATTCAACATGACATTTGGAGGGAACAAATATCTAAGCCATATCAGGATGCCATAACAGAATACCACAGATTAGGTGACTTAAACAACAACAAAATATTTTCTCACTGTTCTGGAGGCAGGAAGTCCAAGACCAAGGTGCTGGCAGGACACCTTTCCTCGGAGGCCTCACTCATTGGCATGAAGACGGCTGCCCCTGCTGCCTCTACACAAACTGTCCCTCCGCCGCACTGGCTGATCTCCTTCCATGACTCCTCCCCACCTTCTTAATCCCCAAGCTTTGCATTGCCTTTGCGCTTTGTCTTTGCTTGGTTCTCCCCTGTATTGCGTCTATACCTACTCCAAAAGAGACACATCCAGTCTCATTGCTTGAAATGCCCCGTACCTTACATTTTTATCTCCACCCTGAAGCTCTCTCCTGATTTCTGGATTGCTTTATACAGTTGTATTATTGATATTTGCATTGAATATCCTTCAGACATTGAGAACTTAACTAGCCTGTCCACACCTGATTACCTGACACTGCTCCTCAAGCCTCCCCGTCCCCTGATTACCTGACACTGTTCCTCAAGCCTCCCTGTCCCACTCTCTTCTCCATCCCAATTCAAGCAACTATCTGTTTTGATTGGGATTATTGTAACGGTCCTCTAACTGACCTTGCTTCCTCCAGCCAGAGTAGTCCTAGTAAAATGATAGTCAGATGAAAATCACACATCGGCTTCTGCTTGCTCTAAGAAACACTATATTAGTCAGGGTTCTCTAAAAGGACAGAACTAATAGGATATATATATATATGCACACACACACACACACATATACATATATGTATATGTGTGTGTGTGTATATATATATATTTAGGGTATTAACTCACATGATCACAAGGTCCCACAATAGGCCATCTATAAGCTGAGGAGCAAGGAAGCCAGTCCAAGTCCCAAACCTGAAGAACTTGGAGTCTGATATTTGAAGGCAGGAAGCATCCAGCACAGGAGAAAGATGTAGGCTGGGAAGCTAAGCCAGTCTAGTCTTTTCACTTTCTTCTGCCTGCTTTTTATTCTGGCTGCACTGGCAGCTGATTAGATTGTGCCCACCCAGATTAAGGGGGGCAGTCTGTCTTTTTCCCAGTCCACTGACTCAAATGTGAATCTCCTTTGGCAACACCCTTACAGACATACCCAGGAACAGTACTTTGCATCCTTCAATCCAATCAAGTTGACACTCAGTATTAACCATCACAAACACCCATGTCCTTCTGTGAGCTGCAAGACCCCCTGCCATGTGCCCAAACCTGTTCTCCAAGGCTCCCCACACTTCCCTGTCCTTCCTCTCTGCACACTCTGCTCCACTCACTGACCTGCTGTTCCTTTAGCCTCAGGGCTTTTGCATAAGCTATTCCTTCTGGGAATGTCTAGGAATTTCTTCCCCTCCCATGTGCACACAGCTGGTCCACACAGAAGAGTCTTTGCCTTCTGATATCTTTGGTTGTGTGCCTCTCCCTAAGAACTTCCTTGGCCCTTCAAGGACATGACTTCTGCTTCTTAATTTCCCCTCAGCTTATCTTGGTATCAGTCTTTCTCTCTGAGAGAGAAGGATTATTGCCATTTTGTCTTCTGTTTTATTCCTAACAATTGATGTAAGGCTTGATAATCAATGAATCAGTACTAATCATAGAAGATGGGTTTTTGAGCAATGGTCCTCTCATCTTAGGAAGCTTTATCAAGGGGAGAGACAACTGAATTACAGTGACAACCAGAAGGCTTTTCAGTGTTCTAGGTGAAAACTTATTAAGGCTTATGTCCAACTTATGTGGAAGAAATGATAAAAGGGAGGGGACACATATTTGAAAAAGTAGAATCAACTGTACCTTGCTCCTCCAGGTGCCAAGAAAATGAGGCAATGCAAGATCCCAAAGATGGCTGAGATTTAAGCTGGGGGAAGATGACGACTTTCCTTCAGGAGCTGGGGGATTGTAGAAGGAGAATATTTTTTGAGAAGAAAGACAAATATGTTGATTTTAGTTAAAATTGATTTAATTTCCTAGCTAAATACTGTATTCAAGATAGTAATACTCAAAGGATGGAGTGTAAGCTTTGTAATAAAAATACACATGGGGAAAATCAGGCTGTAGTTCACAATTTACAGCAAAGTGTCAAAAATGAAAAAGTGATACTACCAGCTTAGTCAGGGATATGTGGGTTGCAAAGAATGGAAATGCACCTGAACTAGTCTGGGTGGAAAAGAAATCTGTTAAAGGACAGAAGGATGCCCAATAGAAAAGAAAGGCCATCAAAGCTTTTGGAAAGGAAATCAGCGGAGTGGCACTAAAGACTGGATTTAGAAACCAGAATGCCCCTTTCCAGCTGCGTGTACTGCCTTGCTCCTGCCTCCTGCTCCTCTCAATTCATGTCAGTTCCACCCCATGCACTCCCTACCACATTTCTCTCTCTCCCTGAGCTGTTTTCAACCAATTGCACTCTGCATCTTGGGTTAAGTAACAATTTAACGCACCCCAGTTGCTTCCTTTTACTCTCAATTATACATTTGTTGGAGAGAGAATTGAGTTGGGCCATGGGTAATCAGGTGTTCATCTTGGCCATTAGCTTTAGCAGCAAGAGTGGATTCAAGGAGTGCATCACAATGGGGGAGGCAGGCCCTTCTCCCAGACTGCATGCACCACCAAACCCTAGGAACCCATATTGGTGTGTGTGCATCACAGCCACACGTGCTTGATAGTAAAATTCAAACACTGCATTTGATGTGAGTCCCTTCCATGCCTGGCCCTCCGTCCACTTAGGAAGACAGAGCCCAGGCCCTGGTTCCTGTTCTCACACCTTGCACTGTATACAGAGGGATACCTGGTTCTGCGCTTTGAGACTGATCTGTCTACAATTTTTGGAAATATGTTCATAGCAGTAGATATAGTACCCACAGAACTTCCCTTTTTCATAGCTGCAGAGAATTCAGTTTTCTGTTGTTTTCACTATTTATTGATTTATTTTGCTGCATGCATGTGATTACATTAGTCATGTAATTTTCTGGACTTAGAACTGCTGTAGAAAAGAGGATATGCATTTAATTATTCTGTGGTTATCATGCTACCCTCCTAAGGGAATGTGCATGAGATAATGTATTCTGTCTACCTTGTTGTTAATATTCTGTAACATCAAACTTTTAGAGCTTTGCTAATATAGATTTTAAAAAATGATTTAAAAAGTCTCAATGTTTTTAATGAGAAATGAGCTTATTTTATTTTTAAACACTGCTATCCTTTTGTTAGTAATGATTGAATGAACTGATATTTCCTTATCATATAGAATATAATAAGTCATAAATATTATAAATATAAACACATAGTAAGCTAAAATTATTTGTAATTGGTATTCTTTATGTGATACAGAAATTTATTTTTACAGTTGTGTTCAATTTATCAAAATTTTATTTTATGACCTCTGGATTTTATGTTTTTCTTAGAAAAGACTACAATATAATCAATGCTTATATTTAAATTATTTAATATAATAAATGTTTAGTGTTATAGCCTATATGCATTAATATTTAAATTACCCAAGTTACTAAAAGTTTCCACCCAATAAAGTATTTAATTCTTTTAAAATATAAATTTGAATTAACATTAGCAGCCTAGCTATAGGAAACTAGTTAATTAAGTACAAAAAAACCTCCCAAATTTTTCACCTTCTCAAAAGTTTGATGAAATATTTAATTATTACGAAGGTCTTAGTCTCTTTAAATATTTTTTTACGACTGTGTGATCTAATACTCACCCCTCCCATCTCCTCTCTCCTATTCTCCCTCCTTTCTTCCTTCATATTTATCTTTGCTAGGCATAGACACAAAAAACATATTTTTATTGATAATATTCTTATCAATAAGGATAAGAAAATGATAAGCATAATGAAAAAGAAAAGGCTATTCATTTCCATCTTTATTTTCTCACACTCATTTCTCCTCAATTTAATAAAATCTTCAAGTAGTGACTTGTTTTTAATTGAGCATTTCAAAGAATATATCTGGAAAGTTTAAATGTTGGCAATGGAACATAGGGACTTAAACATATTTTATAAAATGTGTGCTATTCAAATTAAATAGCTTATAATGAAATTCAACATATTATAATATGCCACAAATTGCTAAAATCAAGTAATCATTCATTTCACAATTCACTGGGAATGCCGTAATTTCACATAAGCTTGGTTAAACACATACAGAGTCCCTTTAGGATGATTTAAGTATATATAATATCTCCCAGGGAGCATTAAATCTTTTTACTTAAGATTTGAATAGTTTTTTGTCTCTTCTGTGTCAGATAAATGCTTTTCATTTGAAAGTTTTTTTTAAATTTAGATATAAGCTTTGTTTAATAAATCACTTTCAGTTTTCAGGAAATAAAACCAAGAAAAATAAATGTTTTTATTGTTAGTTACAAAAGCTATCATAGAACTATTTTTTTGTTTAAATGTTCCACTGAGGTTTTGTGTATTTATTTACTTATTCTAACAAAAAGATTATAGGTACCTAGTGTTTGAAGTATTTTGGGGGAGGAAATTCTTTTACATTTTTTTCTTCTTGTAGCAATGAGAGGTGAAGCGGCTGGGCTTCTGGGTCAGGTTGGGACTTGGAAAACTTTTCTATCTAGCTAAAGGATTGTAAACACACCAATCAGCGCCTTGTGTCTAGCTAAAGGTTTGTAAACGCACCAATCAGCATGCTGTAAAAATGCACCAATCAGTACTCTGTAAAGTGGACCAATCAGTGCTCTGTAAAATGGACCAATCAGCAGGATGTGGGCGGGGCCAAGTAAGGAAATAAAAGCTTGAGCCCACAGTGGGAACCCAGTTCGGTCCCTTTCCATACTGTGCAGATTTGGTTTTTGCTGTTTATTATAAATCTTGCTGCTTCTCACTCTTTGGGTCTGCACTGCCTTTATGAGCTGTAACACTCACTGTGAGGGTCTGCGGCTTCACTCCTGAAGTCAGCGAGATCACAAACCCACTGGGAGGAACAGGCAACTGGACGCGTGCCACCTTTAAGAGCTGTAACACTCACTGCGAGGGTCTGCGACTTCATTCCTGAAATCAGCAAGACCATGAACCCACACGGAGGAATAAACAACCCCGGACACACCATCTTTAAGAACTGCAACACTCACTGCGAGTGTCCGTGGCTTCATTCTGGAAGTCAGTGAGGCCAAGAATCCACCGGAAGGAACCAATTCCAGACACAGCAAGAAATTTGAGTTATTTAATTCTTCAGACAAATGGTTATGACTACCAACGAAAAGTGAGTGGAGACTCAGCCAAACATTGTGGGTAATAAATCACCTAGGCTTTAAACTACTTCTCACAGCGTAAGTCAGTATCCCCCCACATCCCCCACCCCCCTGGGTGTTAAAATACATTTTCTTTTTTTTGGGCTTCTAACTCTGCCCTTTCAGAATTTTCTTTTTTTTTTTCCTTTTTTTTTTTTATTATAATTTAGGTTTTAGGGTACATGTGCACAATGTGCAGGTTTGTTACATACGTATCCATGTGCCATGTTGGTTTGCTGTACCCATTAACTCGTCATTTAGCATTAGGTATATCTCCTAATGCTGTCCCTCCCCCCTCCCCCCACCCCACAACAGTCCCCGGAGTGTGATGTTCCCCTTCCTGTGTCCATGAGTTCTCATTGTTCAATTCCTACCTATGAGTGAGAACACGCGGTGTTTGGTTTTTTGTCCTTGCGATAGTTTACTGAGAATGATGTTTTCCAGTTTCATCCATGTCCCTACAAAGGACATGAACTCATCATTTTTTGTGGCTGCATAGTATTCCATGGTGTATATGTGCCACATTTTCTTAATCCAGTCTATCATTGTTGGACATTTGGGTTGGTTCCAACTCTTTGCTATTGTGAATAGTGCCGCAATAAACATACGTGTGCATGTGTCTTTATAGCAGCATGATTTATAGTCCTTTGGGTATATACCCAGTAATGGGATGGCTGGGTCAAATGGTATTTCTACTTCTAGATCCCTGAGGAATTGCCACACTGACTTCCACAATGGTTGAACTAGTTTACAGTCCCACCAACAGTGTAAAAGTGTTCCTATTTCTCCACATCCTCTCCAGCACCTGTTGTTTCCTGCTTTTTTAATGATAGCCATTCTAACTGGTGTGAGATGGTATCTCACTGTGGTTTTGATTTGCATTTCTCTGATGGCCAGTGATGATGACACAGCTTCTTTTCAATACACACCCAGAATCTTACCGTAGAGGTGGAGAAGGTGCATTTTGCATAAGCACACACTTGCTGTGAAGTGTGTGCTTCACACACTTCACAGCTTTAACTTCACACACACTTTAAGTTCGCTTAAATTATTGGAGATTTAGATTGGAAGTAACTGGATAATTACCTTACAGTAATAGCTCATTTTGCATACACAGTCTAAATAAAAGCAGTAAACATTGAATTCTGTTTCATCCTGGGGTTGAAGAAGTAAGATCACTCACTGTATTACCTCTGGGTAACTTCAATTTTATTTGAAGTTTTAGTGCAATGTTATAACTACTGGATCCAAAGAGCAAAATTTTTAAAGATACTGTACCTCCTTTTCAATGGAACCTGAATATCTCTGCATGGCAGCTTTGTAACTTGGATACAATCATCTCTAGGGGTTATTGGTGATAACTTGGGTTTCTGATTTAGAAATTATCAATGGCAGTGTTATCAACCTGCTCTCCTTTCATGAAGGAATCTAAAAATATAAAGCAGCCACAGAAATGACAATATTCTTGGAAACCTTGTGCAACTAGGAAACTGTCACAATGCTATAAAATTTAAGGGTAGACAAACAACTGCTGCTTGATCAGATGTCAGCAACCAGCTATTTGTCGAACAATGACTTTTAAACCAGAATGACACGAATTCCCTTTCATTCCATCCTTAAGGGCGTTCTGTCAGCTCCAGAGCTCCCCGTTTTGCATACACGGGGAACCTTCTCTAGCTTCTGTCCTTCCTGTTTTGTGATTTGTATATGGATGAAGATCTCTCTCGATCATGCTCTGGCAAAGCATCCTTACCTTGTTAAGAGTGTATGTAGAATCCCTTTCATAGTTTAAATCGGATTTCTGCAGCAATAGGCAGCCTGGTTCAGCAGAGAGCCTGGAGAGATTGGAGTTATGAGGTATTCATTTAAGTCTCATCTATACTATGCTGATGTCTGTTATTTGTTGTGATAGGTCCTTGCAGTGTGACCAGCTTTCAGAAAATGATGCACTGTTGCTAAAAGGCACCTTTGGGCAACATTGTTGAGCTGGATATTTGTGCAACCCTAGTGGGAGGTAATCTGGCAATATATATCACAATTGCAAATACATATTCCTTTTATCTAAGGAGTAATGTTTGCTGGTTCTGTGGTGTACATACGCCCACCAGGGATGGCTTCAGGCTTCCCACAGGACAACATTAATGGCGGAGCTGGGAACAGATGGTTCAGAGGACACATATCACTCTGGGTCTTTTAGCTCAGCTCCCCTTTCTGGAAAAGGCAACGTTAGGGTAAGATGATTACCCAGTTTCTTTTTATCATCAGCACGTCTCCCCAAGCTTGGGAATAATATTCAAAATAGTTGGCAACTCTTGTGGCACAGGTATTGGCCAATCAGAATGGCCCCTGGTTATAAATCCCTGGGCTCCTTGTGGAGGGCCCTGCTGAAGGTCAGCCTCACCAGCCCCTATGGAAGGGCCACTGCACTGTGGTCGGTGTCTCAGGTGTCTTTCCTGGAATAGTTTGGGGCGTATACTAATACTAAAATACTAACATATTTTCCTTCGATTGTTTCAACAGATGATGGCATATTACACACACTCTACAAGATCTTGGTTTTTATCTACTTAATATATTTTGCCTGCCATTCTATTGTTCCACATGAGTGCCAACATATGTTCCTTTCTTGTCTTATCTTTATTTATTTACAGTTACACAGTATTTTCAGTATTCTCTGGCTTGATCATAATTTATTTAAACAGTGCTGTATTGATGAACACAAGTAGATTTCAATTTGCTACTTATTTGAAGTGCTGAAGTGAAGACATTTGGACATATATTAATTCATATTTGTGATGAATAATCAAAAGGTGTATGTGGGTTAAATACCCAGAAGTAGGATTACTGGGGCAAAAGGAATATTCGTTTGCAATTAGAATATATATTGCCAGATTTCCTTCCACAAGGGTTGCAAAAATATCTGGCCCACCAATGATGATCAAAGATGCGCCTTACCAACAGAGTACATCATCAGACTTTAGACTGCAAATTTGGTGGATGAGAGACAGTATTTCAGTGTGGCATTAGCTAGAAGTAGGATTACTGGGGCAAAAGGAATATTCGTTTGCAATTAGAATATATATTGCCAGATTTCTTTTCATTTTTTTTTTTTTTTTTTTTTTTTTTTTTTTTTTTTTTTTTTTTTTTTTTTTTTTTTTTTTTTTTTTTTTTTTTTTTTTTTTTTTTTTTTTTTTTTTTTTTTTTTTTTTTTTGCAGATGTAAAAAAAAAAAAAAAAAAAAAAAAATTACATTGCACAAAGAGGTTTGCCAAATTAAAAAATATATCTGCCCACCAATGAATGAATCAAAGATGCTTAAAAAAAAAAAAAAAAAAAAAAAAAAAAAAAAAAAAAAAAACTGGACAGCCATGATATGATACAAAGTATGCAGCCTTACAACTCAGATAACATATGCTTTAGACTGCAAATTTGGTGGATGAGAGACAGTATTTCAGTGTGGCATTAGCTAGAAATATACTAGTTGAGATTGAGACTTCTTTTGTTTAAGACACATTTGCGTTTCCTGCTTTCTGAACTCTGTTTTCATCTCCCTTTTTTTTTTTAAAAATTATTTACTGACTTCAAAAAAAAAAAAAAAAAAAAAAAAAAAAAAAAAAAAAAATCACCTGAATTTCTGTTCATTTTAAACATAACAAATACTTGTATTTTACTAACTAAAAGCTATTTATTAAACGTTACAGTATTTTGTGACGTGTTTCTATCCTGCTATGATATTTATGGAACTAATCAGGAAAAATATTTTAAAACAAAATGCATAATGTTTTTTTTTTTTTTTTTTTTTTTTTTTTTTTTTTTTTTTTTTTTTTTTTTTTTTTTTTTTTTTTTTTTTTTTTTTTTTTTTTTTTTTTTTTTTTTTTTTTTTTTTTTTTTTTTTTTTTTTTTTTTTTTTTTTTTTTTTTTTTTTTTTTTTTTTTTTTTTTTTTTTTTTTTTTTTTTTTTTTTTTTTTTTTTTTTTTTTTTTTTTTTTTTTTTTTTTTTTTTTTTTTTTTTTTTTTTTTTTTTTTTTTTTTTTTTTTTTTTTTTTTTTTTTTTTTTTTTTTTTTTTTTTTTTTTTTTTTTTTTTTTTTTTTTTTTTTTTTTTTTTTTTTTTTTTTTTTTTTTTTTTTGAATCTAGTAATTTAAATTTTTATGAACTAGTCAGTTTACATGTTTTTTGTTCATTCTAAATTATTTTCTTGATTCCCTTTAGCTATTTGAGAATATTTAAGGAAATCAATTTGTAGTCTTTGCCTAGTAAGTCTGATATCTGTGCTTCCTCAGTGATAGTTTCCATCAATTTATTTATTTATTGGAAATTGGCCAAAATTTCCTGTTTCTTGAATGCCTTCTGATCTTTTGTTGATATCCAGAGATTTGAATATTATAATGTAGTAACTGATAATTATATTTTCCCTTTTCTCCAGAGTTTCTGGTTTTTTATTGTAGATTTCTGCAGTTGTCTATTTGTTTAATCACTTTCTCCAAATTATTTTTTCAAAAACTGTATTCCTTGTCATGTGTGGTTACATAAAGTCTCTGTTTCTTAGCTTGCTTTTAGCTAGTGTTTTGACAAAAATTTTTATTCTTGAGTTCCTTTTTTATTACACTTTTTTTTAGTTGCCATTAAAGTTTGACTATTATCCAGAGCTCTGACAAAATTGTTTTGGCAATTTCTGCTTTTAAAAAAAAGTTTCTATGATGGATGCGAATTTGAAGTTGCATACTTTGCCATTTTGCTCTAGTAAAGTATCTTAATCAAAGAGGAACTGACCTTAAGTCAGAAGAAGGCACTGGAGAATAATGTTTCTGGGAACTTTAATAAATCTGGCCATTGGTCTCTGATATGGTTTGGCTGTGTCCCCATCCAAATCTCATCTTGAATTTTAACTCCTATAATTCCCACATGTTGTGGGAGGAACCCAGTAGGAGGTGATTGAATTATGGGGATGGGCCTTTCCTGCACTGTTCTTGTGCTAGTAAATGAGTCTCACAAGATCTGATAGTTTTAAAAACAGGTGTTTCCCTGCACAAGCTCGCTCTCTCTTTCTTTGCCTGCCACCATCTATGTAAGATGTGACTTGCTCCTCCTTGCCTTCCACCGTGATTGTGAGGTCTCCCTAGCCATATGGAACTGTAAGTCCATTAAACCTCTTTTTTTTCCCAGTCTTAGATATGGTATGTCTTTACCAGCAGCATGAAAATGGATTGATACAGTCTGTCATAATATGGAACCCTAAGGTACATTCTTAAGAGAGCATGCTTCTAAAATTCACCAGTCAAAATGCTCCAGGATCATTTAGAAGATTTTACATGAGGTGTAGTATAGTTAAGAAGCAGCAGATAGACAGTAACTGGACCTCTGCTTGTGTCACCCTGGGCATGTTACTTCTCTGGGCCTTGGTATTCTCATCTGTAAATAAGAAATTAAAACAATAGGAGAATTCATTTAGATCTTTTAATCTATGATTATATTTCTGGGTTCCAGAATCTAATTTAATATACAACTTTTCAGCCTGCCTTAAAATGGACCTGAAGTCACTTGTTAGTTAGTTATTTAGACATTGATAAATGACAATTTACTAATAGCATATAATACACAGTTTGTTCTTATTACGTATGTTAGCTATGATCTGTTAAGTCACCAAAAATACTGAATTACTGAATAGTGAATCATCATTTCTAGGGGAAATACCCTCTAAATCATTGTTTCAGAGGGTCAGGCTCCTCTCAGCCTCTGGTCATAATTTCATCAACTGATCAATACATAAAATTGTTTTATTTGTGTTTTGGTTGAAAGATGCTGTATTTAATATATATTGTTAATTCATTGACATTGAACTAACAGCCAGCAGCACTATAACTCATGTCTGAATGAAGCCTATCTAGCATACATATTTTTCCCATAAGTCACATCACCTCCTTCTTGTATTTAAGAACACTAGCCAGCACTTCAGCACTATGGTTGGTGTCATTTTAAACAGGAAAATTAGCAAAATAAAAAACAGAAATGCAAAAGCAACAACAAAAAACACTCTAAAGCCTGGCACTTATTAGGTTATAGGCAGGACACTTTCACTAACCACTGCGACTATTGACTGGGGGGTTACAAATAAATTTTAGTGAACAAGTTCATTCATGAATATGAAATTCATGAATAACAAACTTCAATATTCCACTGATAGCAATAGACAGATCATTGAGACAGAGAATGAACAAAGCAATTCTGGACTTGAATTTGACACTTGATTAATTGGAGCTAACAGACATCTACAGAATACTCTACTCAACAACCACAAAATATACTTTCTTCTCATCTGCATGTGAAACATATTCTAAGATTGACCACCTGCTTTGTCTTAAAACAGGTCTTAAAATACAAAAAAAATGAAAATTATACCAAGCATCTTCTCAGATCCCAGTGGAATGAAAATAGAAAGCATTAACAAGAGGAACTCTCGCCAGGCACGGTGGCTCATGCTTGTAATCCCAGCACTTTGGGAGGCCGAGGCGGGCGGATCACGAGGTCAGGAGATTGAGACCACGGTAAAACCCCGTCTCTACTAAAAATACAAAAAAATTAGCCGGGCGTGGTGGCGGGCGCCTGTAGTCCTAGCTACTCGGAGAGGCTGAGGCGGGAGAATGGCGTGAACCCAGGAGGCGGAGCTTGCAGTGAGCCGAGACTGCACCACTGCACTCCAGCCTGGGCGACAGAGCAAGACTCCGTCTCAAAAAAAAAAAAAAAAAAAAAAAGAGGAACTCTCAAAACCGCACGAGTACAGGGAAACTAAACAACTTGCATCTGAATGAATTTTGAGTAAATAACAAAATTAAGGCAGAAATAAAAAATTATTTGGAACAAGTGAAAATAAAGACATAACATACCAAAATCTCTGGGATGTGGTAAAAGCAGTGTTAAGAGGAAAATTTATAGTGCTAAACACCTACATCAAGACAATAGAAAGACATAAAATTAACAACCTAATGCTGTACCTGAATGAACTAGAAAAACAAGAACAAACCAAAGCCAAAGCTAGCAGAAGAAAAGAAATAACTAAAATGGGAGCACAATTAAATGAAATTGAGACCAAAACAACCACACAAAGGATTAATGAAACATCAAGCTGGTTCTTTGAAAGGATAAACAAGAGTAGATCCAAGTAAGCACAACAAAACATGGCAAAGGTGACATTACAACCAACTCCCCAGAAACAAAGATCCTCAGAGGCTATGAATATCTCTATGCATACAAACTAGAATATCTAGAGAAAACTGATAAATTCCTAGAAACACACAGCCCCTTGGGATTGAATCAGAAAGGAACAGAAATCTTGAAAAAATCAATAACAAATAAGGAAATTGAATCAGTAATAAAAAGCCTGCCAACAACCCCGAAAAGCCCTGAATCAGATGGTTTCACAGCTGAATTGTACCAGACATGTAAAGAAGAGCTGGTATCAATCCTACTGAAACAATTCCAAAACATTGACAAGGAGGGGCTCCTTCCTAACTCATTCTAAGAGTACAGTATCATCCTGATACTAAAATCTGGCAAAGACACAACAAGAAAAAAACTACAGACCAATATCTCTGATGTACATAGATGCAAAAATCCTCAACATAATTCTCAACAAGAACTAGTAAATTGAATCCAGCAGCACATCAAAAAGTGAATTCACCACAATCATTTGGGCTTTATTCCTGGGATGAAGGATGGTTCAACATATGTAAATCAATAAAAGTGATTACATAAACAGAATTAAAAACAAACAGAAATGATATGATCATCTCAGTAGACACAGGAAAAGCATAAAAACCAACATTCCTTTATGAGAAAAAACCTCAACAAACTAGGCACTGAAGGAAGATAACTCAAATAAGAGGCAGCTATGACAATCCCACAGCAAACATCATACTGAATGGGTTAAAGCTGGAAGCATTCCTCCTAAGAACTGAAAGAAGACAAGAATATTCACTCACACCATGCCTATTCAACATAGCACTGGAAGTCTTAGCCAGAACAAAGAAAGAAAGAAATAGACATCCAGATTGGAAAAGAGGAAGTCAAATTATCTCTCTTCACTGAAGATATGATTTTATACCTAGAAACCCTAAAGGTTCTGCCAAATCTCAGGTGGTGAAAGATCTCCATGAGGAGAACTACAAAATTGCTGAAAGAAATTATAGATGACACAAAACATTCCATGATCATGGTTTGGAAGAATCAATATCATTAAAATGTCTATACTGTGCAAATAAATCTCTAGATTCAATGATATTCCTATAAAATTATCAATGTCATTTTGCACAGAATTAGAAAAATGTATTCTAAAATTTATATGGAAACAAAGAATAGCCACAACAGCCAAGACAATCCTAAGCAAAAAGAAAAAAATCAGAGGCATCGCATTACCCTACTTCAAACTGTATTACAAGGCTACAGTAACCAAAACAGCATGGTACTGATACAAAAATAGACACATAGACCAATGGAACAGGATAGAAATCCTTGAAATAATGCCGCACACCTACACTCAACTGATTTTCAACAAAACTGAAAAAAACAAACTATAGGAGAAGGATACTCTATTTAATAAATGGTGCTGGAAAAACTGGCTAGCCATATTCAGAAAAATGAAACTGGACCCTTATGTATCTCCATATACAAAAATTCACTCAAGATGGATTAAAGATTTGAACGTAAGATCTCAAACTATAAAAATCCTGGATGAGGCTGAGTGTGGTGGCTCACACCTGTAATCCCAGCACTTTAAGAGGGTAGTCAAGGTTCTTAGATGCAAATAACAGAAACCAACTAAGGTTGACTTTAACAATTAGCTTTTATTGTGTAGCAAACCACTCCAAAAGATAGTGCCAGAAAACAAGAACCAGTGATGTAGTTCATGACTCAGTGGGCTGGAAATTTGTGCTGGACTCATTTTATTGTTGTTTTTAATCTGTGAGACAGCAGTCAGCTATCATATGTAGAATGCCTTGGCTGGGATTTCTTACCTCTGGACGACAAGATTGTTCACTGTCCAACAGAGTTGCCAAGGCTCGTTCATATTGTGGCTGAAAAGATTTCCAAGATACTTAGTGGAGAGCTTGTAAGTCTTCTTGTGACTCTTGTTTTGGGAGTAGAAATTACTAAATTCCTGACACTTTCTTTTGGTCTAAGCAAATCAGAAGGATAAGATTTAAGGGATAGGGAAATAGATTCCACTTCATGCTGGGAAAAGCTACATATTCACATAGCAAGGACATACATACACTGAGGTGAATAATCGATCACATGGGCTAAGCAAAGGAAAGGTAGGTCACAACATGACTCAGTAGTTTAGAGAATGAATTAGAGATTTGCCAGGATATAAGGTGGGTTGAGTAGCCAAAATTACAACTAAAAGCACACGACAGAATTAGTCCAATGCCATCATCACTGCTGCTGACCCCTGGATGCTGCAGCCACCTACCTCTACTGATGCTGTGGGTCAATGGCAAGTTCCACTCATGAAACAGGATATTACTGCCCCCTTGATGCCACAACCCGTTGGAATGGATGCTTCACTGGTTTTGCTCTGGTGATGCCCTTTTGCTAAATAGGCCGTTTGCCTATGCCCCAGGTGCAAGGGGAGTGGGGAAAATGATTCTCTGGCCCTTTGGGCTTCCGGATGAGGAAAAGTTGCTATATCCCAAGGAGACCATAAGGGGGGAAGTTGCCAAAAATATTAAAAAGCTTAAGATTCTGGATGAAAGAAAAAAATGTGAAATAGCCAACACATGTTATCTCAGGACAAGTAGAAAGGGACTGAAGAGTCTAGAGCTTAAAGTGTCCTGTAAAAAAACTTGTTTGTTTGTTTTCTCCTTGGAGCACAGCTGGGTGTCATCAAGGCTCACAGTGTATTTTAGGGATGACAAATTGAAATCCAGTTAGGCATAGTGGAGTGGAATCCCAGCATTGGAGTTTCCTGGCCAAGCCATGTTTCACCATGTGGTCACACAATACAGCCCCCTGATTTGCAGGATGGTACTTTGTGAGTTCTCCCTCTTATTCTGCACCTCATACAGGCAGATGAAGAAGTCACACAACACAAGGCAGACAATGAAGAATGTGCATGTTCACTATGGCGGGAGCCCAGTGTGTGGGTGTGGCGTGTGAGCACACAAAGCAGGCACATTGGAGTTCAGGTCATCTACAGGTTGCGTGGCTGAGGGACTCACCACTTCCTGCCTCTGGGTCCCATAAAATGGTGACAGCTAGAAGGCACCTACCTCCTAGCTTTAAAGCTCATAACTGGTGAGCATTAAAAATATGTGAGCTGTGCTTATATAGTAGCAGTCAGTGAATGTTCATATTAGTCCTGTTATCCCTGGAGAATCACTTACTTAGGTGGGTAAAGACATCAGAGAAGAAATCACAAGTCCAGGGGGCATATAAAACTTCAGCTAAGGTTACTTCTAAACTAATGAGGAAAGTGCATGTTTTTATTATTATATGAATAAAAGAATAGTACTGAGCCCTCTCTATACAGCACTATGCATGAAATGTAATACCTTGAAGGTATTACATTTCTTTGTAGAAGAGAAAGCTTTTAATGGTGTTTACATTTCTATGGCAACAGTAGCATCAAGGGAGTGGGCCAGTTTTCCAATTCTATCCCACCTTCATAAGTGATTTTTCTTCATTGCATGTGGCTATCACCACAGTAGTTCTCCTTATCTGAGGTTTCACTTTCCAAGGTTTTAGTTATCTGTGGCCAACTGTGTTCCAAAAAAATAAAATGGGAACTTCCAGAAATAAACAATTTATAAGTTTTAAATTGTGAGCCATTCTGACTAGTGCAAAGAAAACTCAAGCCATCTTACTCCATCACCTGGACGTGAATCCTCCCCTTGTTCAGTGTCTCCACAGTGTCTGTGACACCCACTGTGACTCACTTCATAGTGGTCTTGGTTATCAGATCAACTATTGCTGAATCACAGTGCTTGTGTTCAAGTCACCCTTTTTTACTCAATGGCCCCAATGCTCAAGGGTAGTGATTTCAGTAGCAATTTGAGTAGCTCAAGCATAGCAATTTGAATATGCCAAAGAGAAGCCATAAAATGCTTCCATTTAGTGAAAAGGTGAAAGGTCTTGACATAAGAATTTTCTTTTTAAAGTATATTGAGGATGCTAAGATCCAGGGTAAGAATGAATTTTCAATCTATAAAATTGTGAAGAAGGAAAAAGAAATTCATGCATAGTGCTGTATAGAGAGGGCTCAGTACTATTCTTGATTTCAGGCATCACCGGGGATCTTGGGACATATCCTGCTTGGATAAGGGGACACTGTAATTGTACTCTCACTGTGAGCCAGGAAGCAGGTCAGACTCTTTACATGAAGCACATTATTGTCCTTCTTATTGATCTCTCTAGCTTGGTGATCTGAGAACTGAAGTGCAGAAGGTTAATAACTTGCCTAATATTAAACAGCTAAGTGGCGGACCCAGGATTCAAACCCAGAGTCTGACTGCAGAGACTCAGTTTTTGGCTGCCCTCACTCTTGAAGCCAGAGTCTCATCTCAGAGCCCGAGACCACCCCAGAGGACCCTGGCCCTAAACTGCTGTTGGCCAATAGCATGTACCCCAGCCCATCTACACAGAGTCTGAGGGAGCCCAGTGCAGGCCAATGTCTGTCCTACTTGCAGTGTTAGAATATCTAGGTCAACTGCTCTCAAAATAGATGTGTCATTGGGCCGCCCCTGTGTCTGCTGTTTACTACTTCTAAGCACATTCTTCCTGGAAGTCGGTTGCTGTGGAAAACGGGCATAGTGCCTTCTATTTTGGATCATCAGCTAAGTGGCTAAAAACAGGTTGTTTGCAGAAACCGAATACTCTATTAATGCAAGGACTTCAGAGGGGTGAGCTTGTTTATATGTTCAATCAAGGGAAGAGCACTTGTTTGTTTTAAGTAGATTAGTAAAGGGAAGTTATTCTAGCCTAAATCTTGTGGAATAAGTTGTTAGGTTCCAGAAACACTGTAATTAGGCCCAAGCTCACACTTAAGTCCCTCTCCACTCTTCCCAACTAAGGAAGCCGATAAGCACAAAAGAGAAGCACCTCATGATCTCCAAAAAATCTAAAATCTAAAAATATCAAGCTCATAGTAGCAGAGAGTAGAATGGTGGTTGCCAGAAGCCAGGGGGTGGGGGAATGGGGAGATGTTGGTCAAAGGATACAAAATTTCAGCTGGACAGGAGGAATAATTTCGGATCTATTGTACAACATGGTGACAATAATCATGATGTATTGTACACTTGAAAATTGCTAAGCAAGTAGATTTTGTGTTCTCATCACAAAAAAGGATAAGTATGTTAATTAGCCTGATTTAGCCATTCCACAATGTAGACATATTTCAAAATATCATGCTGTACACCATAAATATATAGAATTTTGGTAAATTTAATAAATAAATTTTTTAAATGAAGCTGATGGTTAGAACTGGTCTTAAAGCATTGGCATATTAAAATTTTAATCACAAAATTACTTTAAAAATGTGTGTGTGTGGGTGTGTGTGTGTATGAAATAACCTAAGTGGATAGATTATTTGTGTCATTTTAAATACTCAGTCTTGTTGAGAACTAATGTTGAACCAGTCTTAGGTAGTTTTAAAATCACTCATCACTGATTTGGAAACAGGGAGTAGTAGCCCTTTCAGGAGCCCCTGTGTTCTGTTAAAGGATTTGAGAACCAGGCATCAGAAGCACCCATCACTTGAACACAGTGAAGTCAGTGCAGTGCTCAGCTTTCAGGCTGTGCTGGGGATTCCCAGGGGGCTTTTAACCCAGTGGGCCAGTCGGGGAGGTGCCTGTCTGGGGGAGATGAGCTTCAGTAGCTAGGCAGGAGTGATCAGGCAGGATCATGTGATGGGCCATTTTTTGTAGGTCAAAAATCATCAGTTTTGCATATTTGGACCTAATCATCAGCATAGTAATATCCGGACAGAGGACAGAATAGGAGCAGGCAAACATCTTATTGTCCCTTTCCCATGGTCTGAGCTCAAGATGTGCCTCAGGGTCCTTGGCCTCCACAGAAGCTAACTCCTCTGTCCCCCACAGCCTGTGACTAAAGATGTGGGGTGACTCCTCCTCTGCAAGGGACAGGCTTTTGTTCCTTGTTGAGCTACAATAGCAGTGAGTCTTTCTTCCCTTGTCACAGGTGTGGGCCACGTGTGGCAATAGTAGGAAGAGGAAAGGGAAAACCCCATTAAACAATGGTTGGGAACTCATCCAATGTCAAGAGCAGATGCTGGTGAACTCATGCAGTAGGCACTGCATAACGTGTCTACACAAAGGAACTGTAAGCCTGAGGAGGAGGGCTTCTCACAGGAGGCTAACAGATCTCAGACCTTGTTGGAGGTATGATTATGGCTTTAGATTGCCATTGATATTTGAATAATTTTAATTTCTAGCTTTTACATAGTAACTGCCCCCACGACTGATTGCTTTGTATTTTGTGAACTCGATTCACGTATTATCTCTCCCAAAGAGCTGCAACATCCCGAGAGCTTGGGGACTGTTATATTTCCTTGCACCCCCAGCTCCTACAGAAGGAGAAGGGAAATGAGGTAAATGGCAATTTAGTGCTAGCGCCAGCTATACAGTCTATAAACATTGCTCTCTGTTTAAGTCCTTATGTAGATCCTTGGGAGTGGGTAATGTTATGATCTTAGAGAACTGGGATTCAGAGATGGGGGAACTGTGCCTAACATCACAGGTGATAGAGTCCGGATTCAAATTCAGGTCTGCCTGGCTCCAGAGCGGCTGCTGGCTCTCTATCCCATGCTGCCTCCGGTGCAACGACTGCTGTGCAGAAGATGCTTATGAAATGTTTGTTGGTCATGTGACTCAAACTTTCCTTGGAACTGCTTCCAGTTGCACCTGCACAATGATATTTGATACTTGTCATGTGCACGCAATATCTTGAGTGTAAATGTATTGCAAAATGTGCCATCTTTTTACAGTTAGTGCGTGGTAAACATTAGGATAAGATGCATAGTCAAGTTAATGAACACTGTGCTGGCCCAGATGGAAAGAAAAGGGGATATTTGAGCTCTGAAAACTGCATTGTCAAAAGCTTTTCTTAGCTTATTAATTTTTCAAATCTGATGAAGTATTCTTAGTGCGTCTGGATACAACAAAGGCCACTGATGTTACTGATGGGAAGTATGATTTGTCAACAACTCTTCCAGTAGCTGTGCTATGATGGGGACCTCCTCTGGGGGATGTTTGTGGGGAGGAGGTGGGTTTCATTCAGAACCACCAGCCAACCATGTCCTTTTGACAGGTTAAGCCTGTCTTCCTTCTGAGACTGATGGAACAGATGTCACCCTCTTATGTGAGATCCCCGCTTGCACTCAGAGGGGAGTGACTCCCTCACACTCCCTGAAGGAGCAGGCCTAGGAAAACCCAGGTGAAAGGCTCAAGGCTGACCAGTGGGAAGAGCTGGCTGCCCATTGAAAGCCAGTCTTCAAAACCATCACTGTCACTCTGCACAAAAGACCTTTGCATTTGACAGTCATCTCTACTTACCACTGTATTTCCTAGATTAAAAGGCAAATAAAACCAACTCTATCCTTCCTTCCGCACTCAAAAGGAAGTCCTGAAGGGGAATCTAAGGCAGCCAGGACAATGAGAATGGGTGCCCTCCTGCCACGCAGCTCTCTCTGCAGGGCATGGGAGAGGGATGCAGTGCAGTGGGTACAGAGATGAGAGCAGCTTCCAGCCATGGGCAGAGAGTATTTTTTGGGCCCACAGGCACATAGCTGACACCAGAGATCTGTGCCTACACAGTATTTTAAGGTTGAACTTACTTGGAACATTTCTTTTCTATGCTTCCATGTCTGTGTTAATAATTATATCTTTTTATTTTCAGGTTTATCTTCTTTAGTATGCTGAAACATAGTTTCACTATTAGGTAGATTTTATTGCCCTGGGGAATACAAATATTTTTAACTAAAAGTTTCTTGATATTTTAAGAACCATTTCTGGTTGGAATCCTTCCTTGGTCTCCCAACATCTCTGAATTTGGAACTATACTGTGAATTTCCAAATACGTCTCCACGTCCATCTCATTTGCATGGGTATGAATAAGTGAGGCTACTTGGAAAGAGAACTAGACATTTGGGGATAAAAAGGCCACCTTTCCACTATGTTTTCCAATTTGATCATGATGGATGAGCCATTCATCTGTCTCAGTGTCTGGCTAAATTTGAATCATGGTCAAGGGAAAAGCATGATTACAGCGATCATCCTCCCTTGGCTGAGATAAAGCCACCTGGAAATGCAACGTGACTGAATGCGGAGAGCTCTCTGGGGTTCTCTGTGTCTACGTGTGTGTGTGTGTGTGTGTGTGCATGCATGTGTCTTAATTTAAGTAACAGGAATATTAAGAAAACAATACCTTTCTCTCTACAATATTTTTGTTACATACATCTTTGTAATATCTTTCAGATAATAAAATGACCACACAGCAGAAAACCAATAAACAGTTGGTGTTAAATGAAGTTGCAGCTTGATCACTAACTACACTTCATTTTCTGGAAAGTTGTCAAGTTGCATTTAATTCATTTTAATGAAGTGTAAAACTGCCTAACTAAAGCATTCAATGGCTTAGCGACCAAGCAACATCGTGCAAACATTTAGAATGATCAGCAAGGCACAGGCACAAGTAAGAAACAGAGAAAAACAATATCCTAGAATCTACATCTTCATGTAACATAATATTCAGAAATGATCAGCTTCATGTCTTCTAGTCATGTATTTGAAGTGAAGCCTATCAACCAGTAGGTGTATCATTCCATGAATTGGGATTTTTAAATGACTTCCTTTAATAGAATGTGGTCCACCCGACAGTGGTGGTAAAATGTGTAACCATGTTACCCCAAGCTACTGCCTTTGGGAGAACTGCAGTTACGCTAGATGATAAGCACCAAGGCAAACATTTTCAAACTGGACCCTATGCAAGAGGTGGTCAATATCGAGAAAGGGATGGAGGTGTTGGCCCACAGCCTCCTGTGTTGTTGGTCATGGACAGCCCCCTACCATACAAATGTACATTACCCTGGCAGCCCTTGGTTCTCTCAGCCTGTGCGTGGGCTGGAGTGGGCTCCACTACCACCCCTCACAGTGAGAGATGCATGCTGGAGCTGAGGTGGAGCGCTGTCAGTCAGCTCTTGGCCTGAGGAAGGGGTGCTAGTGGCCTCTAGGGCATGGAGGCCAGGGCTGCTACTGAACGTCTTACAATGGGCAGGGCCTCCCCACGTCACAGCTGTAGTGCTCAGGTGGAGACTCCTGGGAATGCATTTGTTAGAGTGGGTCACCAGAACCACGCTGGAGGCAAGAGTGGGTAGGGAGACCAGGTGTCAGCACAAGGAGGCATCCATTAGAAAGTCCACACACACGCCACACTGTGGACGCATGGCCGATAGCATGGATCCTGGCAGAAAACAGCCCCTTTTCAGAAGAAGATTTGAAGAAGGCTGCATCCCTCGTTGGTATTATACGTATACCGAAACGAAAGGTAACATTTAGGTATGAGAGACTGGGAAGCCCAGCGAGGATCGAAGGGCTGGAAGGAAGAATGGTGTCCCAATAAGAGCGTACGAGCTGGGAGGGGCTGCAGCAGCCCCTCCCCAGACGCCAGCGACTCTCAGGCCAGGCAGGAACCTTCCATCAGATACACTGGGTGGGGCTGATTACGGAGGAGGAACGGAAGTTCCACCAGGAGTCGCTGTACTGTATTCACGGCTCTTGTATATGATTTATGCTGGCATTATCTAAACTGAGAAGCGGACAATCCTTCATTCAAAGGCGAGCTCCCTCTATTTTGTGTTGCCGCGCATGGAGTCCTAAGGCCGGAGCCCCACAGGTGCTGCCAGCAGAGTCCCAGCGGAGGTGAGCGGCTCATTTCAGCTCGGGTGAGTTCCACGTTATTTGACTGTGCCAACCGATGAGCTCATCTCCCAGTTTTAGGGAATTACTTGAAGAGAGCAGTTGAGATCTTTTAAAAGGCGAAGCATAATTATTTCAAACTCACAGTGTTTCTCGAACCATAATTTTACTGGCCATTTTCTATTCAAATTAAAACAACAAATCCTTTGAGTTGCACATAAAGTGATTTCGCAATGACACCTTCTCTGTGGGGTCTAGTCTTCCTCATTAAAAAGCTAAGGTTAGAGGAGTTCCTCCTGCAGATCTTTTTTCCCTGCAAAGCTGTCATGCCTCTACCCCTCTTTTCCACCACAAATGAGGCTTCTGTGGGTGGAGATGGGGCAGTATTTCTAGGACTGTGCTTCCTCCCAGAATTGAAGCATTGAGGGAGGGACTGTCTGGAACAGTCGCTGAGGCCTGGAGAGGTCTCCTCCGCAAGGAAGCCCCTGGGCGGGGCTCCTCCTGACAGGAGTTTCAGGTGCACAGAACTGCCTGCCTCCTGGGTAAATGTGGTTCCCCAAGGGTGGTGTATGCTAGAGTCGAAGCTTTTCAGACTCTTTCGGAGGGCTGCAGAGTGTGGAGAATGTGGAACCGGTGGCTGAGAGAACCGCCCACAGCCAGAGCCAAAAGAGCATGTCCTCTGGAACTGGAAAAGCTTCAGAGAGACTGCTGTTAGCAGCTGGGGATTAGAAACGGGGAAGAAAGCCAGAGGAAAGAGGGTTGAGTGGCAGGTGTACGGATGAGGGACTTTGACGTTTCCATGTTCCCAGAGGAGTGTATGGTGCCAGCCTGTTTTTCTCCAAGCTCCCAGGACATACTAATGCGACCATCACGCCTCAAGTACCTGGGGTGCTGGTGACATTGCTCCTTTAGTGACCCTTCCACATGTGTTAACAAAGTGATTTCTAGGACAACTGAGTCTAAGGAAAACAAAAGAAGGAAACTGCCGATACGGGTTAGGGCAGTGATAAGAGCAGAGCTAAGTGCTGGCTCTGAGCACAGCATGCGTTTCTGCTTGAGTCTCCCCAAGCCAAGTGCCTACAGAACCAGGCTGCGCTTCAGGATGGGAAAGCCATATTTTAAAAAGTACCTAAAAGCTCAAACTGTGGTTTTGCTGCAATTGTTCGAGGTGTCTGGCCATCAGCAGCACAGGTGATCGTGGCTTGGCAGCGGTAGACAGAGGCAGTGTCCTGGGTGTCCGACGCTAGGATCCGCCGTGTGCACCGCTCCTGCACACCGCTTGGCAGGGAGAGAGAGGAGGCCTGGACAGGACAGATTTTCTTTTGTATCAGTAGCAACAGGAGCTGCCACCTCAGTCCACCAAATTAGGAAAAACAGACATTTGGCAGGGATGGTAAAGTCCAGAGAAGCAAGTGCAGCACTCCAAGGGACTCCAGAATATTTAGGAAGAATTTGAAAGGATGTGGATTTCCAGCAGCATCAGCCAGTGCCAGCTGAATTGGGTCTTATTTTGCCCACAGGCCATGGGGCTGGTTTGGGGGCCCAGCACCCCCATATCCTCACAGCTCTCCTCAGTTCCCCTGTATGGGTGCAGCATTGATGGCAAGCAACAGCAAATAGAGGGTTTAACTCTGGATCCAGGTCTGCATGTGAATGGCAAGAAGGTGCAGAGGGGATATTTACAGATCATCAGCACCAAGTTAGAATACATAAGATCAGGTAGACAGCAGGGAAGAGCCATTGGTTTAGTAGTGTATGTGAAGACTGATATAAAATTGGTACTTGTTTGCTTAATTATAAAACTGACACATTTTATAAACTATAACTTCAGGAAGCATAATGCAAATGACAAATATCAGACCACTTAAACTGGTCATTTTCTTACTTTAATTTACAGAAATAGTATTTTTTTATTATGGAGTGATGAAATGGACTTCCTCTCACTTTTCAACTTTAGAAATCATTATCCTCTGAAAGGATAATATAGAAATAATCTGAGGTCCTGGATGTGTTTTCACCATGGCACAAAATAACGAGAAATGGTTTGCGAATTACTTTATTTAATTCAGATTATAAAGTTATGTTTCCCCTGAAATCTGTGGTTGAATCTCTATTTCCTCAGACATTGTAAGTGGATTCTAAAGGGGTAACTCTTAAAAACACAATACATTTACTAATTACTAATCACTGACAATATTTATGTAAATCTAAAAAATTCACACTTTTTAATATTGTTATAATTTTTGATGTTGCTAAAGGTTTTTAAGGCGTATTAATGTGAAACACACGTCTCTTTCTTTTTTAACTTTAGGAATACAAAGTGCAGCATATCTATTTTAATTTTAATCTTAATTTTAGATTCAGGAGGTACATATGCAGGTTTGTTACAAGGGCATGTTGTGTGATGCTGAGGTTTGGGCTTCTTTCCATCATGCAGATAGTGAACATAGAACGCAATAGATAAGTTTCCAGCCCTTGCCCCCTTTTTCCCTCCCACTTCTGGTAGTCCCCAGTGTCTATTGTTCCCATCTTTGTGTCTATGTGTACCCTATATTTAGCTCCCACTTGTAAATGAGAACATGTGGTATTTTATTTTCTGTTCCTTTGTTAATTCACTTAGGATAATGGGCTACAGCTGCATCCATGTTGCTCCAAAGGACCTGATTTCATTCTTTTTTATGGCTGCATGGTATTCCATGGTGTATGTGCACCACATTTTCTCTATCCAATCTACCATTGATTGGTATTTAGATTGATTTCATGTCTTTGCTACTGTGAATAGTTCTGTGATAAGATATGAATTTGGGTTTCTTGTTGGTAGAATGATTTCTTTTCCTTTGGGTATATACTCAGTAATGAGATTGCTGGGTCTACTGGAGTTCTATTTTTAGTTCTTGAGGAATCTCCAAATTGCTTTCCACAGTGGTTGAACTAATTTATGTTCTCACTAACAGTGTGTAAGCAATCCCTTCAACATAGCCTTGCCAACAGCTATTATTATTGTCTTGTTAATAATAGCCATTCTGACTGGTATGAGATGGCATCTCATTGTGGTTTTGATTTGCATTTCTCTGATGATGAGTGATGTTGGGCACTTTTTCATATGTTTGTTGGATAGTTGTTTGACTTCTTTTGAGAAGTGTATGTTCATGTCCTTTGCCCACTTTTTAATGGGGTTATTTTTCTCTTGTTGATTTGTTTAGGTTTACTATAGACTCCAGATATTAGTCCTTTGTTGGATGCATAGTTTGCAAATATTTTGTCCTATTCTGTAGATTTTGTTTAGTCTGTTGATAGTTTTTTTTTTTTTTTGCTGTGCAGAAGCTCTTTAGTTTAATTAGACCCCAGTTGTCAATTTTTGTTTTCAATGCAATTGCTTTTTAGGACTTAGTCATAAATTCTTCCTCAAGACCAATGTCCAGAATGGTATTTCCTGGATTTTCTTCCAGGATTTGTATAGTTTGAGGTCTTGCATTTACACTGTTAATACATCTTGAGTAAATTTTTGTATCTGGGTGAGAGATAAGGGTCCAGTTTCATTTTTCTGCATATGGTTAGCCAGTTTTCTCAGCACCATTTATTGATTTGGGAGTTGTTTCTACATTGTTTATTTTTGTCAACTGTGTTAAAGATCAGTTGGTTGCAGGTGTATGGGTTTATTTCTGAGTTCTCTATTCTGTTCAATGGTTATATATTTCTGCTTTTGTTACCAGTACCATGTTGTTTTTGTTAGTATAGCCTTTTAGTATAGTTTGAAATCGGATAATATGATACCTTCAGCTTTATTCTTTTTGCTTAGGATTGCTTTGGCTATTCAGGCTCTTTTTTGATTCCATATGAAGTTTAGTTTTTTCTGATTCTGTGAAAAATGATGTTAGTAGTTTAACAGAAATAGCATTGAACCTGCAGATTGCTTTGGGCAGTATGGACATTTTAATGATATTGATTTTTCTAATCCGTAAGCACAGACTGCGTTTCCACTTCTTTGTGTCACTATGATTTCTTTCAGCAGTGTTTTGCAGTTCTCCTTGTAGAGATCCTTCACCTCTTTGGTTAGATGTATTCCTATGTATTTTATTTTTTGTTCCATTATAAATGGGGTTACTTTCTTGATTTGCCTCTCTGTTTGAAAGTTTTTGGTGAATAGAAATGACACTGATTGTTGTACATTGATTTTATATCCCGAAACTTCACTGAAGTTGTTCATCAGTTCTGGGAGCCTTTTGGCAGAATCTTTAGGGTTTTCTAGGTATAAAATCACACATTAATAAAGAGGGATAATTTGACTTCCTCTTTTCTAATTTGGATCTTTTTTACTTCTTCCATTTTTCTGATTCCTCTGGCCAGGACTTCTAATACTATATTGAATAGGAGTGGTGAGAGTGGACATCCTTGTCTTCCTCCTGTTTTTGAAAGGAATGCTTCAAGCATTTGCCCATTCAGTATGATGCTGGCTGTGGGTTCATCATAGATGGCTCTTATTATTTTGAAGTATGTTCCTTCAATGTCTAGTTTGTTGAGGGTTTTTATAGTGAAGATTTGTTTGGGTTTTATCAAAAGCCTTTTTTGGCATGTATTGAGATGATCATTTTGTTTTTGCTTTTAATTTTGTTAGTGTAGTGAATCACATGTATTGATTTGTGTAGGCTGAACAAACTTTGCATCCCAAGAATAAAGACTACTTGAGTGTGGTGAATTAACTTTTATGTGCTCCTGAATTTGGTTTGCTAGTATTTTGTTGAGGATATTTTTGTCTATGTTTCTTAGAGATATTGCCCTGTTATTATCATGTGTCTTTGCCAGATTTTTGTATCAGGATGATACTGCTTTCATAGAATGAGGTAGGGAGGAATCTCTCCTTGTCGATTTTTTAGAATAGTTTCAGCAGGATTGGTACCAGCTCTTCCTTTGTATGTCTAGTATAATTTGGTTATGCATCTATCTGGCCTTGGGCATCTTTTTGGTTATTGGTAGGTTTTTAAATTACTGATTCAATTTCCTTATTTGTTATTGGTCCATTTAGAGTTTCTGTTTCTTTATGGTTCAATCTTGGGAGGTTGTATGTTTCTAGGAATTTATCCATTTCCTCTAGATTTTCTAGTTTGTGCACACAGAGATGTTCATAAAAGCCTCTGAAGATCTTCTATATTTCTGTGGGATCTACTGTAATGTCACCTTTATCTTCTTCATTGTGCTTATTTGGATCATCTCTCTTTTTTCTTTGTTAATCTATCTAGTGGTTCAGCAATCTTGTTTATTATTTCAAGGAAGCAACTTTTTGTTTCACTGATCCTTTGTATGTTTTGGGGGTCTCAATTCATTTAGCGTGGCTCTGATTTTAGTTATTTCTTTTCTTCTGATAGCTTTGGGATTAGTTTGTTTTTGTTTTTCTAGTTCCTTTAGGTGGATGTTAGATTGTTTATTCGCGATCATTCTATCTTCTTGATGTAGGAATTTAGTGCTGAACTTTTGTTTTAACATTGCTTTTGCTGCATTCTATAGATTTTGGTATGTTGTGTCTCAGTTTGTATGTTTCTAAGAGTTTTTATTTCTTCCTAAATTTTATTATTCATCCAAACATCTTTCTGGAGCAAATAGTTTAATTTTCATGTAGTTGTGTGGCTTTGATAGTTCCTCTTAGTATTGATTTCTGTTTTTATTCCAGAAAGTGCAATATTTTTTAGCTGAACCATACTTCGGCTAGCTTACAAGGCAACTAATCAATGAGGTAGGATTAGAAATGTGTTTGCTCAAAAGGAAGATTATATTACAAACCTAACATTTGAACGCTTCATCATAAACCTGATCTCATCACGTGATAAAACATTTGAAAGTGTAGCCACTGAAAAAATTCTATAATACATCATAATACATAAAAGTACATTGTTAAAAATTAATGTTTATGATAAAAATAATTTTTGATGGATTATACATCTAAACATGAATCTAAAGCTTTAAAATCTTTAGATGAAAAGGGAAGAAAATGTCTTTGCAACTGTGAAGTATGCAATGATTTCTTAGCAAGAATACAAAAGTGCTATATTTAAAATTTAAATAAGATTGTTAATTGGCCTCTATAAAAATTAAAAATCTCAGCTCATCAGAAACATCATTAAGAAAATGAAAAGACTATGCACAGATGGAAGAAATTTATTCATATGGTAGAGAGGACATGTATTCAAAAATAAAGCCTCCTACAAATCAATAAAGACAAACAACCTAGTAAGAAATGGGCAAAAAGCATGAATAGACAATTCATAAAATATGGGAATGGGCAATAAGCACATGAAAAGATGCTCGCCATTATCAGGATATATGAGGGAACTTCTTGGTGTGATGAAAATACTCTATATCTTGATTGGAATGGTGGTTACACAGGTATATATATATTTATAAAAACTCATCCAACTATACATGTAAGTTCTGTGCATTTCACTGTATATAAATTTTAACTCAATAAAAAGTAATGACATTTCTAAACAACAAAAACTATTGATATGCATTATTTCAACTCTTCCCGAGTATATCTATTAAACTATGAAAAATGTTGAAAACACAATTGGTATATTCTTGAGCTCAGGTTTTATTGAAATAGGAGGTCTCTAAAATACCCTCAGGAGGGACTGGAAGAAGACTGTATTAGTTCATTTTCATGCTGCTGATAAAGACATACCTGACACTGGGACCAAAAAGAGATTTAATTGGACTTACAGTTCCACATGTCTGAGGAGGCCTCAGAATTATGGTGGTCCTGGGAGAGAATGCCAGTCTCCAGTCGCTATTGAGCTCCATGATGCTTCAGAAACCTCAAGCTCAATATGTTTGAAACTGAACTCATAGAGTTTTCCTAAAATGTGCACATTTCTTTGTATTTTATACTTACAGAATGGCACTATTGTTTCATCCTTGGCTGTGGATCAGTTGGTTTCTGGGCTCTATGATTTTACTTTGTTAAGTAGTGTTCATTTTATATTTTCCTCCTGCTCCTCTCCCTTGCTACAGTCTTATTGAAAGCCATCACCATGCCTTTCCTAGACTCCCCATCAGAGTCAACAACAGTGGCTTCCCTAGTGTATATCAAAGGTTTCTGCACTGAGGCAGTCGCAAGGTCCTCCTTCTTGCCCCCTTTGTCTCGCTTTGCACCTTGGACACCACACTTATAATAATTTCTGCTACTGCACTACCTGCTCAGACCCCATTTCCTGTGCTGGCTCTCGTTCTTCTGCCTGACTTCTAATGTTAGGTTGATATGCCCTGGTCTCAGCCTTCTGTGTTCTTTGCTGGTCTCTATGTACTATACCATCAGGTAATCCCTTTCAGACTTTTGGTTTTAAATATGATATTACATTGTTAATTTCTAGGACTTGTATCTATGAATAATGAAGTAATATCTGTGAATAATAAATGCCAGGTCTTGCATCTCCATCTACAGCTCTGGCCTCTGTACGGAGCCTCAGGTGACTGTTTCATCTCCATTTGATTGTTTAATAAGGCATTTCAGATTTGACTGTCCAAAGTAAAACCCTTGGTCTGGATCCCATGGCATACAAGAAAGACACTAGATTCAATTTGTTGTCAGTCTCTCCTTTACCAGTTGACTAGGTGGAAAATCTAGTAGCCACTCTTGTTTTTTAAACATACTTTCCTCCCAATGCTAAAAATGGTATTTTGTCAGTTCTATAGCCAAGTTACAAAATTTGATCCCTACCAGTACATTTGTTCAATCTTTTGTTATTGCTCTCTTGGAGAACTGCAATAACTTCCAAATTCTACTTGCTTGCACTTTTGATAACTTCAGAGTCCTTATTCCACAGAACAGCTAGAAACATCTTTTAACCATGAAAACCAGATTGCCATGATTCTGTTGAAAACTCATACATAGCTTCCCCTCATGTTCAAAATAAAACCCAATCCATATCCCTACTGCCTCTACAAGTAGGAGTTGTTCTTTACCCACCTCTCTGAGTACATTTTCTATCAGCCTCCTCCCTCTCCCTGTCTCACTTGCTCAGCTGAATTCATGGCATTTTCTTCTGTTTCCAAGCATTTAGAGCACCCTTCCTTGCTGTTCTTGTTGTTTGGAACTTTCCTCACATTGATATTATGTTTGAATTTGGTCCTTCTTGCAGGTTCTGCCCAAATGGGCCCTCCTCAGAGATGCTGTTTCTTAGGACTGTATCTAAATTAGCAGTCCCCCAACACTTTTTCTCCTTGGTTTATTTTATTTGTAGCATATTTCTTTACTGGAAGTTATATTATAATTTATTAGTTTACTTGAGTTCAATTAGATAAAACACTTTGTCTTGTTAACCTTCTGTATTCACATCATAATAAGCCCTGGTATGTAGTATAGACACACAAAAAGTCTTTGAATGAATCAATGGATTGATGAGTTACTACTATCTGTGCAGCGAGCCTGCCAGATATCCAACGGGCATTGAGAATTTACAGAGTATATTGGCTTTCACCCTGATGATAGAGCAATATCCATAAAAACTAATATCTGTAAATGATAAACACCAGATATATATTCAAAAATGCACTAATCATTTCAATCCCTATCTTTCCATTTTGTGATAGACAGAAATACGACAATCAGTTATCCTTTGGTATTTTTTAAGTCCACAAAATTCTTGGAAATAAAAATAGCAGTAGTGTGTCACATACAGTAACCACTCATATAAATAGCTGTTACTTTGAACCATACCTTGCAAAATTTTTCACCCTAGTGTGTCATTTGATGATGCACAGATACCCCACTTCTAGATTAGAAAATAAACTCCCCAGTATTGTTGCTGGACTTGAAATCACTTGGTGATTATTATTGCAAACTTGGTATTCAAACTTTGTGTTCTTTCCTTAATTTTTTGAAAGCTTGTGACATACATGCAAGTTATGGAGCCCTTAGTACTGTACCCTAAAATGACAGGCTAAAAAAGGCTTGCCAATATATGCATTGTTTTAGCGAATGCACATTACTGTGGCTCTTGAAACAATTACAAAGTGTTTCATTTTATGATTTCAGTTTTTGATGAAATATTTATCAACATTTTTATTAGTCTGAATGAAGGGTCGTGAATTTTGGACAATAAGCTAACCCTTTCTCTTCCTCCTAATAAACCATGAGCACTTTATCTCTCGTATGAAAAATTCAATTAATTAAAAGTTAAAACAAACTATTTCAGTATATTCCCATTAGATATGAAGGAGAGAAATTTTTTATATTTACTTTAAATGAATTAAAGATTATATTTTACAAAATAATATGAGTGAGTTTGCAGCCTCTATATGCACTGATAGCATAAAGCACTGCAAAAAGGGTGTGCAATTTCCATGAGCAATTCTACATAAAATCTCAGATCAAAGATATTTTAGTGATAACTTCAATGATACTTCACAAAAGGCCTCCACTCACCAAAAAATGCTGCTACAAAGTCAAACTGTATTTTAATGATCAAGGGAAGTTAGTTTTAATGAAGTTCACTGAAGGAAGCCCTTCAAGTCCCCTAATATTATTATATACCCTGATGACTCAACTCCAATAGACATGTCTCCATAGGGTTTTGCTAAAAATGGCTGAACATAGTTCCTTATCTTTCACAGATGTCTAATGTACAATCAGAGATTAACTGAAAAGTAAAAGGAGAATAGTAACTGGGTTAAATTGGTAACAAGTGGTATAATGCATACAATAAAGCTTCCTACATATAACATTTTGAAGAACACTTAAATTTTAGTAGCACTATTATTATAAGAAAAAATAAAGGCATAGGGGAGACAAATGCTGTTTTCCTTACCCCAGCACATTTAGACAAAATCCAGACTTGAAGGAACACCTCCTGCATTTTCTTAGCCCTCATCAACAAATGTAAGTGAAAATTATCCATTGTAGAATTAAGCACAAGGAAATTTGTCTTGGTTTATGTGAGTAGCTCAAAGCAAAGTTAGACCTATAACCTCTGATTCCCAACTTTCAATCCTAATCTTGAGGTTACATTTCTTCCCCATTCTATGAAATAAGAGTCTTACTAAAAAGATTAACAGTTTATAATTAAATGGTATAATATGCACCATATATTACAATATGCAGTTCTGGGATTTGTGGTTCCATTTCTGTGTTTAGGCATTCTGCTGCTACTGGAGGGCCCTCTGTTGGAATATGTGAGGGATGAAGACAGTGAAAGAATCCCAAGCGGGAAACTGAATCAATGCATGTGCCATCTTGGAAACCAAAAATTAAAAGATCAGCTTGCTGGAGGTATTTAATCAATCTTGCTCTGCATATTAAATGTGCATTCGAAGAAAAATGTGTTTTAATTACAGTTTAAATGCATTCTGAATGCTAATATGACAAGGATTGAAGCACTTTATTTTGCTTAGCTCAATATTTTACAGTTAGCACATTGCTTGCAATGGAGTATTTAAAAAGTTACTTCAGCTAAAAGTTTTATAATTTCATCAAGAAAGAAGGAGCCAGATAAGAAAGACAACTGGTTTCTTTATTTAATAAAGAGGCTTAAAGAAGTCTTAACCTCAAAAGTCTCCATTTTCTAGAAATTTCCTTAATTTACTTGATGCTTGGCTGTCATTTTGCATCTCCTCAGAGTGCTGAGCGCCACCTCCACCCACTTTGATGCCATGATAAGGTTCTTCTTTCTGGCTGCCTGTTAATAAAATTATCTCCACCAACTGGACTATAAATATCCTAGTGGCAGGGATATATGCATCCCCACTAGTGATTGGAATAGTATATTGCACAGTTGGAGTGGTCTGTAACTGTTGACTGAACAGCCTCTGTTCTGGCTGGCTTTCTTAGAAATGGACACGTTTCCTGAGAACAGTGTCTGCGGCACCCCACTTTAGTTTGAAAGGAAACAGTGCAGACAACAGGGGCTTTATATTCTGTCTCAGCTCTTTGATTCTAACACCTGCTCTGTAATGTTAAATGCTATCCTATTTCCAGCCCCAGGTCCATATATATTCTGTGTAATGTGGTGTGGTGTGGTGTGGTGTGGTGTGGGGTTGGATGTGGAGGGTAGCATGTAACAGAGGTAAAGCACAATCCTTAAGGCCTTAAATTAAGGAGGGATAAGACTAGAGTGATCTTGGTCATGGTAGGGAATGAGGTAGCCAGGGGAGTAAGTCTTAGTCTAGAAATACTAAAACCTCAAAATACTTACACACATTCACCAATAATTAGAAATGAGTGCGGATTCTTGCAAGAACACTAAATCATACCTTTCAGTTCAGTGTTACAGGTGCAAAAGTAGAAGACTGACTTATTTTGAGGCAATTCTGTCTTTGGCAAATATTTTAGCAATATTTTCTCTAGATGGCAAGCAAAACTATTGTTATGCAAACACTTACTCTGTAATTACCTAAAATTCCATACCTCTTTGCATGTTTTTGTGATTGAGTGTATATGCATGAATATATATAGTAATAATACTTTAGAAAATTGTCTATGATTAACATAACATTAATTGCTTGTGTCTTCCTGTACTTAACTATACAGAAATTACCTTCAACTACTGATCTTGTTACATAAAACTATCTTACTATGTTATAATGTATTTGCAATACCAGAGAGTTTTCTGTAGTTTCTGGCAACAGCTTGAGAAAATTTAGCTAAGGTAACGTTTTATTTTGTTGTCTTTTTTTTCTTTCATGTGATGAAACTTATAAAGATATATTGCCCTCCCTGGAGTGAAGTTCAAAATCCATTTTGGGCTTTGGACCATCTGATAAAAGTTAATACTGCACTTCAACTGAAAGTTTAGCAGTGTTTATTTCCATAAGAGGGAAGAAATAGAAGAGAAATGAAAGAACACTGTAGTTGAACATTATATCTTCAGTTAGGCATAGAGTGAAGAGTACAGTAAGAAATACTACTGCTAAAACTATTCTTTTTTGTGTGTGTAGGTCTCAGATTTCAGAATTTTATTTTAAATAAATATATAATTTAATGCTTTCAAAATGTTAGGTGGATTTGGGCTCTTTGATAATTATCCCTAAGTTATTAAAAATGCATCTCCTGTCTCTACCTCTGAAGCTTATTGCATCTCTGTTTTTTGTTTGTTTGTTTGTTTGTTTATTTTTGAGACAGAGTTTCTGTCTTGTTGCCCAGGCTGGAGTGTAATGGCGCAATCTTGGCTCACCTCAACCTCTGCCTCCTGGGTTTAAGTGATTCTCCTGCCTCAGCCTCCTGAGTAGCTGGGATTACAGGCATGCAGCACCACACCTGGCTAATTTTGTATTTTTAGTAGAGACAGGGTTTCTCCATGTTGGTCAGGCTGGTCTCGAACTCCTGACCTCAGGTGATCTCCCCACCTCGGCCTCCCAAAGTGCTGGGATTACAGCTATGAGCCACTGCGCCCAGCCCATCTCTGTTTTTAATTCTGACTAGGAAATTGTTTTGTATAAGTTTAGTTAAAGGATCTGCAGAAAAAAATGACTGTGTGAAATTTTATATCAGAAAATATGGATATTACCTTCAAAAATTGCAATGCATCCATTCATGGGTAAATAAAATGAATCAAAATTGATGTAATGGAAGATATTTTATAAAATGGGTAATTCATGTTCAAAAATGAACTTTTTTTCCCTTAGCATACATTTTGTGTTTGAAATCTTACTTATAACTGGTAAATTGTCTAAGTGATATCATGATGTAATTGATGAAGAAAGGTGATTTGAACAGGTGATGCTCGAGGACTGTCTCCCTCATGCCTCAGTAAACTCCCCCTACATAGACCTCAGGGAGCCCAGCGAGAGGCAGAAACTCTCCTAGCAGTAGGTCTGGGCTGTTGGAGCTGATCCCTTTCAGTTGGCTGGCAGTGTGGACCCTGTCATGTGTGACAGGGTGGGGACCCATAGTCTTTGGCAAGCTCAAGCAGGATGGCATGGGCTATACTGTGTCCCTCAAAACTCAGATGTTGATGTCTTATCCTTATAATAGGACTGGATTTGAAGATAGGGTTTTAAAGAGGTAATTACATTAAAATGAGCTTATTAGGGTGGGCCCTAATTCAATACAACTGGGGTCCTCATAAGAAGAGGGAATTTGGACACAGAGACCCACAGAGAGAAGACTATGAGCCACGTGGAGAGACTGTAGAAGAAACCAACCCTGTGGACACCTTCATCTAGGACTTCTCCTTCCAGAACTGTGGGAAATAAATGTCTCTTGTTTAAGTCCCCCGCAGTTGGCCGTATTTTATTACAGTGGCCTTAGCAGATGAACACACGGGGCAATTGTCCAAACGCCCACAAATGGTAACTGGAATGGTGCGATGGTGGAAGGGGCTGCTTTAGTGGTTGCACCATCTCCGATGTTTGAGAGGGTCTGGGGAAAGAGGGTCTGGGGAAACAGCAATTAGAGGGCTGTGGGACCAGCTGACTGGTGCTGGGTGTTGCCAATTCATTGGAGAAAATCTGCCAGAGGAGAGTGGGGAATATTGGTTTAAGGAGAAAGTCAGATGGCTCCTTGGCAGCAGGTAAAGGGACTTGTGGCTAAATGGTAAAAAAGCTGAGGGGTGAGCTTAATTATGAGAAGCTCAGAGTCTGCTTAATTATGAGAAGCTCAGAGTCTGCTTCTCCAAGGGGAGGGCCCCTCCGGGAAGAAACCAGACACTGAGATTTGTGATGGGGACATTTCAGTCAATGCACTAAAATTTTTTGAATCACAGGATTGTCCCAAACCTTCTACAACTACAGAAATGGCCAACTCCTTTGTTTTAAAATCAGGGCTCTTTCCTTGCTTAAAATGATGCACCGTATGTCCTTGCTGGATGTACACCTATGTTCTAACCTGACCATTGGACAAATAACCTGCATGAGTTACAACATTAGCTAACTAAGGATTGCTGGCCTGCTAAGGTAGGAAAGGGCCTCTACCCTAAAGGAGCAGCAGGGGTCAGCTAACATGCACATGGGCAAATGCAAACTGAACTGGTTCCTGATGAAGCTGGCTCAAGGAGTGCCAGACATAAAGTTGGTTAAGGGAGAATTTTTTGATAAGGGTGATTTTTCCATCATATAGCATCTAACACCCTGGCAAGGGCACCATGTGAAACCAATATGTTGTGAGGATAATTCTTGGAAGTAACAATGGCCCATACAAAATGAAATAGAAATTCCTGAATTACTACAGAAGGTGGTTGAAGAAAGGGTAAAAAACCAAAACCTCAGAGTAATGTGCATGCTGGAGTGGGTGTCCTACTTAAGCTGGCTGCGTTTCACAGGGAACACTGTTTTCCTAAAATGAAAAGGAGCACATTGGAGAGAGGAGCACCAGTTTCACTGAGAAAATCAGTGAGGCTTATTTTCTATTTTTCAGGACTGAGGTGCTGTTATAGAGTAGGAACCCCTACTTACAACGGGAATGACAAGATCCCCCAAGAAGGGCCAGGAGGTGGCACTTGATCATCAGAAACTGGTGAGTGCAATTGTCATGAGTGGTAAGGTCAGAATAGCAGCACAGGATGCCCTGCACACAGGGAGATGGCTTAAAGACATGGTGTTCCCAGGGCCAAGACGGACCAGTGGTCTCAAGAGCATTGCTTCATTTGTACAATAAAAATACAGCCAAGGATTTTGAGGGAAGCTGGATCAAAAAATATTCATGATCTCTATCTAGCCTGGTTTCTGGATCTTATTAGACACTTCTCAGACCCAGAACTTACGGAGTGAAGGAGGTCTGGGTTCCCACGAGTAGGGATCCTGTAACACCATGGGAAGTGCATCTGAAAATCATTACCCTAGTTCTTCCACGAAGGGATCTAAGGGATGTTCATGCACTGTGGAATTGAAGTACATGACATTTTGAGTACTTCTCAAACAAAAGAACTATGTTGAAATAGATTCTCAGGGGTCAGAAATGTCATCATGACATGCTTGTTAGGGCGGTATGTATAGGAGCCCTAACCCAGGTCTGGTTTATTCTTACTATATCCACTGGTCCTAATGGCCAGTTCCCTGGTCTGCAAATGTAAAATTCACATGGGCACAATCCATGGCTGGCAGAACAATCATTTTGGTCACTGCCCTGTGGTGCAGGAGTGATGTAATAGGCAAGGCTTGGTGCCAGCTTCTAGAACTTCTCCCTGTCCTTCCACCTGCCCCATGTCATAGCCAAGATAGTAAATGTTTTAAAAATTGCATCCTGGGAGAAATGGCTGATATTGATGCTACTTTTAAAGATATAAAGAATGAGCTGGGTGTGGTGTCTCATGCCTGTAGTCCCAGCACTTTGGGAAGCTGTGGCAGGTGGATCTCCTGAGCCCAGGAGTTCGAGACCAGCCTGGGAAACATGATAAAACCCTGTCTCTACCAAAAATACAAAAAATTAGCTAGGCATGGTGGTGTGCACCTGCAGTCCCCTACTTGTGGGGCTGAGGCAAGAAGATCATTTGAGCCCAGGAGGTGGAGGTTACAGTGAGCAGAAGTGGCACCACCGCACTCCAGCCTGGGTGTCAGAGTGAGACCCTGAAAAAAAAAGTATATATAAAAAATGCATGAGTGTTGGCTGCCATTTAATTTAACTACCAGGCCCCTATAAAAACCAGCTGGATCCAGTAGATAATGGTAGACTTCCAAAGATTCCCTGGTTGGGGGGAAGTCCGGAGAAAATCAGGTGCCACAAGCTTCTAGGTTTTCCTTCCCAGTGGTGTTACATAGGACACACTGAATTCTTCCAGTGAAGATGTGTGACATATACAAAATGCTACCCATTAGGAAAGTGCACCTGAGCCTCAGAGCCCAAGGTTTTTATGGAGGGTTGGTCATGCAGGCATAGAACACTTGCCTAACTTTCTTCTGTTACTGAAGCGCCAGATCTCCATAGAACACACGTTGCTCTAAACTATCCAGACAATTGGTACCATGTGGCTCGACACCTCAGGAATGCAAAAAAAAAAAAAAAAAAAAAAAAAAACATTCCAGAGGCTCATTCCCAAGTGCAGCCAAGGGCTAGCCATATGAACAGGACTTTCTTGGAACTGCACCTTTCCCACACATGCACCCACAGCTTACAAAGGATGTGTGACCAGTGGTACAGAAAGTTCAAAGATGAAGATATGGGTCAGTCTTCTGGGTAAACCATTTGTCTCAGAAGAGGTGCTGGTCAGGAAACACAGGCCGGAGAGGGTAGGAGTCACTGTGACCTCAAGTCCTCTGCAGTGGCAGGAACTAAACTTCATCCCACTTACCTTCCTTGTATAAGTTTTCCAGAAAAAGAACTGATCTGAGCCCCTGAGGAGATGCTCCTCAGGGATGAACTTACTATCCAAAGCCAGTGGATTCAAGCAATGCAAAGGCAGGATGTGGGGCCTGGCAGTGCTGCCCAGGTTCCCCTCCAGGACAAGCCCACCCAGGCCCACTCACTGCAGTCCAGCGTCTCTCACTGCTCAGCCCTGCTTTCCTTACTCTCTTTCAGCATTTTCCCAAGAAAAGTCTTTAATAAAACTGTGGGCAAATTTGTCTGTCTTCCGGGGAGTAGAGCCTGAAATTCCTACAGTCAGATAATCAGATACACTCTGCATTTCATAGACGAGGATCTGAGGCATATCAAAATAAGCAGCTTCTTCATATTGAGAATGAGGATTTGTGGGGAAATGGGAGTAATATAGAGTGGGGGAAAATGGTGTTTAAATTTCGATCTGACATGAAAAGCAATCAAAATTTAAACAAAAAGAATTTGATAATTCTTTGCTCTTACTGATACTATGGAATGTCTGCTAGACAATAAAGTGTGTTCATGTTCCCAAACTGTTTCATAGGCTTCCAAATGATCAGTATATTGACCGTTACTCAGAGTAATTATCCAACTCACTGGGTGTAGGATTTGCAAGCCAGAAACACAGAGGTGGCTTGAGCCAGTTATGTTCATTTAGATACTTTACCACAGGAAGGAAGAAGTGTGACAGTATTGAAAAAAACCAAAAAACAAAAAACAAGTGCAGCTCAGAGAATCCTACAGGGAGAACATACTGAGGAAAGGTCTTTGCATCAGGAAGGGGAACTCACCTCCCCCCAGTGTATGAGTTAACATTGAGGCTGAGGTGGAAAGATCTTGTTGCTACTAGTAGCTTTAACTACCAGAGACATCACTCACCTGCTCTGTGGTTTTCTAGATGGCGTCAAGGATGCCTATGGAGGAAACCTCAAGAATCCAGACCAATGCTTGGTAATAATTGATCAAAAAGTGTTTTTATAGTACGATTACTATTTGGCAGCCAGACAGGGAGGATGCAGGGCAGAGGAGAGAAGATGAAAACTCAGATTAATTTAATTTGTAGTGTTCGCATATTTGCATGATGGGCAACTGACTCATTATTCCATCCAAAAGTAATAAGATCTGAATCAGGAAATCATTTAACTTAATTTTCTTATGCTTTAAGGGGCTCAGGAAAAAGGGCAAAAGAGAAATGCTTGTAAGTTGCATAAACAATGTAAGTTAGGGCATGTGGTGGGAATGAGGCTGCCACATTCAAGAGGAAGGAAATGACTGGGACTGCTTAGCAGAGCAAAAGATTTGTGTTAGGATCAGGGACGATAAAACATTCTGGTGACATCAGCCTTTGCTCCTTGGCAGCCCAGCATCTGAAGACTTATTCTATTTTGGGGGAACCTAACACTCTGTGCCACTCTCTGTTGACATCCGAATTGATTTTAATGGTCAGAGTGCAAGCTAATCTCTTATAACAATAAGAACATGATACGGCCTAGAAAGAGAATTTTATTTCATTCTCTGGTACTAGCCCTGAGGTGGGAAAGCTATTCTCACAATGTGGCTTCTTCCAAGATGGTTTCGGTTAGTAACATTTTCCAGCCAGTAAGCCAAAAAGAAGTCCACGCCAAGTGGCTTGGTCTCTAAGGAGATGATGTTGAAGATAAACAACACACTTCTCACAGTTCACTGGCCCAGTTCACTGGCCCCCAACATATTCCCTGTTGCAAGGGAGGCTGAGAAATGGGTTGCCTAGTTGGGTGGATGATGCCCAATAAATGTTAAAAATGAAAGAAGAGAATAGATACTGAAAGACAGCAGTTTTTGCTACAAGGATACGTTTCTTCTCCATATCCATGAAGCTAGAGGCAATCGCCTGGCCTAGGGTTAGCCACTAAGTTCAGCTGGCTGGGGGCTCTGGGTTAGCGGCTTCCACAGGACCCTTGCCATTTTCTGCCTGTGGTGTGACTTGGGCAAGTGCTTCTCTGCTTAAATGTACTTGGTCCTTGTCATTTTCTAAGCCTGGTTTTTTCTTGAGTGACTCCCAGAAGTCCAATAGCTCTCAGGACAGAGTTTACAATATCACGTAGTATGGGTTGAAAAACAGGATTTATCGGGAAAGCATATGAGCCAGGGGTCAGTAAGAGAGGGCGTTCTGATGAGCCCCAGTCTCTAATCCCCCAAGAAGAAGGAGGGCAATAATTTTCTGGAGAACGTACTGTAATATTATATTGTTTTGTGCTGCCTTCTTCTAGATAAGAACAACTTTCTCAGCGGATCACTAAACAGCCAGGGTGTAAGGAGGCAGATTTGGGGTGCCCACTGGATTTAGGATGCTACTTTTTAGAGGCTGTCTAGAAGATCCAGCAGCCTGGCCCTTGAGATGTGTGGCTGTGGCAGTTTTAGCTCCAGTGCCATGGGAAGTGGTTTGGGTGCACCTCCTCCGGTGTCCCGGCTCTGGCAATTCATGTACCAGATGACCCCATGTAAGCTCCCAGGATCTTTTCTGGAGAATCCTGCTCATGAGAGCACACTGCTCTATGCTTCCTAATGATTGTATGAACTGACCACCATTCTCCCATTACATTGTTTCCTGATTCTAGATGAGATTGGTTTCTGTTGTGTAAAATCATGACAATTAATGGATAGACTACAGACAATTCAGGGAAATATAAAATTTAAACAAACAATTGAATTATATTGAAACTGAAATGAATTTCAAATAAAGTTCAATATTATTATTTCCTTTTTCATATATCACTTGTGGAGTCCCAGAGATAGTCAATAACTAGTTTTTGGCAACCTTTTCCACAACAATTATGAAATGAAACAGTGTTTTAATGCAGATTACCATGTGTTTATAGAGTACGTGCTATACATATTCATTTGCAGCATTAGTTATTAGGAGTGACTATGCTATGCTTAATATAGCACATTTGTTGGCCTGAATATCATGACGCACTTAAAATTCTTGACATCTTATATGGACAATCAGATATTTTATAACCACAGATTGGAATAAGATCCAGACACTTTAAGTCTTCCAAGACAGTCAGATATTGATCCTCTCATACTGCACACATGGCCAGTGGTCTGTGACAACACAGGGTCATGGTGAATTATCAGCAAGTTTAGTCATTGTTTTTGCCATGGATTTCCATGCTCCAGAAAACAGCAATCCGATATCTATTTACTACTGCATCCAATGTCAATAAATTTAGAAAGGGTAATAGTATCTTACATGTGATAAACAGATCAGCTCTCAGAAGGGTTACAGTTGACTGATTAGAACTTAGTCTTTCTGAATCCTTTCTCAACCATTTAAGAGGCTGACATCTCAGTAGGGCACATCTTACAAGTTGTCTGAACAGGAGTGTGCAGAGGACAGCTCCATTTTCCCTGCTGGTTTTCAGCATGTCATTGGAATTAGACAGTCACTCTCTTCTTGTCATTATCAAATAAAAATGTTAGCACCCTCAACTCTAGGACAAAAGACTTGCTGAGCATGTGATTGTGATTAATTTTAGTACTTGGATATTTAAAAAAAAACTTGAATCAGCAATCAGGTAAAAATTACTCTAATTATGTCAGTTATAGCATTTAAATCTAAGCCCTGTTGTGACATTTTAATTATCACCCAAGGATATAATCCTTATTACCAGGCAGAGAAGGGATGCATTGGTTTTATTACATTTTTAGAACCTAAACTACCATATCTGTCAGGTTTTGTGCTGGGCGTTGCTGAAGCTGAAATGAATAGAGGTACCTTCATCTTTGACCTGCTCACAATTTAATATGTGAGAGAAGTAAATAACTTAATAAAATGTGAGTAGTGTTGTGATTCAAAGACACAAAAACTAGGGTCAGGTGAGAGTGGTACCTGAACACGGTGATGCCACTAGCCAGGAGAGGTGGGATGGCTTAGTGGGTAGGAGAGTACAGAGGACAGACAGAGCACTTGAAATGAGCCTGAAACTGACAGCCAAAACTTATGAAGAAATCTCCTGCTAAGAAAGCTAGCCAACAGAATCACAACTGTGATAGAATGCACATGGAATGATGCTAATTTCATAAAGGGTTTCAACCAAGACTTCATAGTAACCATGTTAAAGACAGTCAGAGAAACAAATGAAAGAATTATGAAAAACAGGACAGAAATAAAGCAACAAAATTTAAATAGGTAAATACATATACATACATAGGTATGTGTTTGTGTGTGTGTATACATACACACAAGCTAAATTTTAGGTAGGACATAGTTAAAAAGAGAAGTAGTAAATTGGAAGAAACACTGTGGTACTCACTCAAAATGCAGTACAGACAATAAAGGATAAATTAAATTTACATTTATATTAAGGTTTTAAAGTATACACATGCATATATGTGGCTGAGACATAAAAATTATGTAGGAAGGCCGGGCGCAGTGGCTCACACCTGTAATCCCAGCACTTTGGGAGGCTGAGGCGGGTGGATCACGAGGTCAGGAGATCGAGACCATCCTGGATAACACAGTGAAACCCCGTCTCTACTAAAAGTACAAAAAATTAGCCGGGCGAGGTGGCGGGCGCCTGTAGTCCCAGCTACTCGGGAGGCTGAGGCAGGAGAATGGCGTGAACCCCGGGGGGCGGAGCCTGCAGTGAGCCTAGATCTCGCCACTGCACTCCAGCCTGGGCGACAGCAAGACTCTGTCTCAAAAAAAAAAAAAAAAAAAAAACATTATGTAGGAAGATCTCAACCTCTAAAGTTCAAATTGTGAATAATTCCAATACATATTAGTGGGCTAAACTCAAATATTTCAAAAAGCAGATATCATTAGGAAAAAATACAGTAAAGGATACTTATAAGTGATTGTTGAAACAGAGAGGACAGCAAGTTGAAAAGGGATACAAAAAGATATACTTTATGATTATTCAGAGAAAAAGCTGGTACTACAATATTAATATTAGACTAATTAAACAAACTGCACAAATGTAAAATGTTAGTAATGATAAAAGAAGACAAAGGCAAATATCCACTCAGACAATATTATAATTGTGATTATTGTGTGCCCCATCCCAAAACTTCAAAATTCATAAAACAAAAATCGATATAATTAGATGATATACAGGAAACTGGTATATCAAGCAGTAACACATTGGTAAGTATAAGAATTATTTACTTAAAATGTTAAGTAATGCAATCTAGCAGACACATGTAAAATAATGGCAGTATACAGCAAATAAATAATGTTTATTGTTCTCAAGTGCATAGAAAGCTACTTCTATAGACTACTACAATGAGTAAAAATCAGAAATTATCTCATGACAAGGCAGAAGATTTAGAAATCATCAATTAAAAGATAGTACTTGGTCAGAAAATAATAGCTGCTGGCGAGGTTGCAGAGAAAAAGGAACGCTTATACGCAGTTGGTGGGAGTGTAAATTAGTTCAACCATTGTGTAAAACTGTGGCAATTCCTTAAAGACCTAAAAACAGAACTATCATTTGACTAAGCAACCCCGTTACTGGATATATGCCCAAAGGAATATAAACTGTATCATAAAGACGCCTGTAATCCCAGCACTTTGGGAGGCCGAGGCAGACAGATCACAAGGTCAGGAGATCGAGACCATCCTGGCTAACATGGTGAAACCCCATCTCTACTAAAAATACAAAAATTAGCCAGGCATGGTGGAGTCTGCATATAGTCCCAGCTACTTGGGAGGCTGAGGCAGGAGAATGACATGAACCCGGGAGGTGGAGCTTGCAGTGAGCCGAGATTGCGCCACTGCACTCTAGCCTGGGCAACAGAGCGAGACTCCATCTTAGTGCACATGTATGTTCATTGCAGCACTATTCACAATAGCAGTGACATGGAATCAACCTACATGCCCATCAATGGTAGACTGGATAAAGAAAATGTGGTACATAGACACCATGGAATACTATGCAGCCCTAAGAAAGAATGAGATCATGTCCTTTGCAGGAACACTAATGGGGCTGGAGGCCATTATCCTTAGCAAACTGACACAGAAACAGAAAACCAAATACCACATGTTCTCACGTAAAAGTGGGAGTTAAATGATGAGAACACATGGACACACTGAGGGGCACAACAGACATGGGGGTCTATTGGAGGGTGAAGGGTGGGAGGAGGGAGAGGATCAGGATAATAACTTATGGGTACGAGGCTTAATACCTGGGTAATGAAAGAATCTGTACAGCAAACGCCACAACACGTTACCTGTGTAACAAGCCTGCACATGTACCCTTGAACTTAAAAGTTAAAGAAAGTCTTACACTTTTGGAAAAGAGAAAGCATTCCTAAACACTCAAGAAATTTGATAATTGTAGTTATAAAATATTTTGAAATAAGTGACAAGAAGTGTAATTTCAGAGTAACTAAAAGGAAGAAGAATTAAAGCATAACAGAAAATAAAGAAATACAAAACCAAGAGACAAGAGAGGATTAAATATTTCTTTGAAAAAAATTGGCTTTAGTAGAGAAAGCTGTAGCAAAACTAATTATTAAAGCAGAGAGGGAGAAGAGGCCTAAATAAATGATATTAACAACAAAAAGGAAGGACAGCCAGGTGAAGTAGATATTTATTGTTTGTTTATTTTGTTTTTATTTAATCATGTATGTTTAAGATGTACAACATGACACGACATTTAGAAATACCTATACATGCTAAAATGATTACTACACTCAGGCAAATTAACATACCCATATCATATGGTTCTTTTATTTTGTGTGTGTGCGTGTGTGTGTGTGTGTGTGTGTTAACAGCACCTGAAATCTACTCTCTTGGAAAATTTCCAGTATGCAGTGGAATAGTATTAGCTACAATCCTGCTGTACATTAGATCTCTAGACGTATTCATCTCACATAACTGCAGCTTTTGTACCCTTAGCCAACATCTCCCGACTCCCCCATCTCCCTGCCTCAGGTAATCACTCTTCTGTTGTCTGTTTCACTTTTTTAGATTCCACATGTAAGTGGGATCATGTAGCTATCTTTTTGTCCTGTGTCTGGAGTAATATTTGAGAGGAACCATGATAGCATACTACAGTAAATGTTTTGAATACATTTGAAAACCTAGCTGACATGAATAATTTTATAGTAATGTATACACTACAAAAATTATGTTAGGAATGCAGAACCAGTAGCCACCGAACAAATTGAATCAGCAATAGACACAATCACCCCTCAGTGTAAAGGGAGCCACAATTTGATGCAGAAGTCAACTGAGTCTATGAAAGGGCAAAGCAGGCCAAGCGCAGTGGCTCACGCCTGTAATCCCAGCACTTTGGGAGGCCAAGGCGGGTGGATCATGAGGTCAGGAGATCGAGACCATCCTGGCTAACACGGTGAAACCCCATCTCTACTAAAAGTACAAAAATTAGCTGGGCGCGGTAGCGCGTGCCTGTATTCCCAGCTACTCGGGAGGCTGAGGCAGGAGAATGGCGTGAACCTGGGAGGCGGAGCTTGCAGTGAGCCGAGATTGTGCCACTGCACTCCAGCCTGGGGGACAGAATGAGTCTCGCTCCGTCTCAAACAAAAAAAAAAAAAATGGACAAAGCAACCTATATGAGAAATGTTACTACAATCAGAATAAAATTTAACTTTTGTATCAGTAAATGATATTGATACGTCATAAATATCCTATTACCCATGATTTCCATTTGTCTCTTGTCATTCTTGCTAGAATTTCTAACTCACTGTCCATCTGTCCATCAAGTTCTACTGACTCCCTCCCACTTCCAGGAAGACTTCAATGTCCCCTAGAATGCTTTCTTGCTCTGCTTTGACCGTGGGACTCTGCCTTGCCTTGCTGAAACTGTGGGCAGCTATGTTCAGTCTCCCCAGCCAGATAGCAGTCTGCTTGTGCATCCCACACGTGCCCAGCGTGGAGCTGCAGGTGGAGTGTGTGATTGTATCTAAGGCTGAGGAGACACTTGTGTATCGCCTTCCTCTCTGCAGTCACCAGAGGTTGTGATATTAAAGAGGCTGAGTCCAAAAGAGCATTGGACCAAGTCCTTCCCTGCTGACTGCAGCCGAACTTGGCAGGCTGCTGCGTTCGAGGGCCTTTGGCCGGCTGGAGGGCAGACGTGCAGAGAGTGCTTGCTTGCCGCCTCTGACTGGCTGTGTGCCCACCTCACTCCGAGTCACCCACAGCTCAGGTTCCAGCCAGCCTAGGGCTTCTAAATATAAGGTGTGCTCAGGGGTCCCCCATCACAGACCTACCTCTGGCCCTGCGTGGGTGGTGCAGCCTATCTTCAATCACTAAGAACTGGTTCTTTCAAAGCATGTATTTTCTGAAGAAACTTTAGAACCACGTTTATTTTAAAAGAACGAACTGGAGAAAACAAATAGGTGAGTGACTACCTCATGGCTGAGTTAACACTTCTCTGACCTTTTTATTGCAGTATATTTGGTTGAACTTTTGTGGAAACATTTAAATTCCTTTCATAATCTATTTACTACACGGTAAATGATAATACTTTGTAACAGTCACGTGGAAAAAAGAAAAGGAAACTCCCTGTTATTCATATCAATGTCTCTTTTCTCTGTCGCTGATTCAGACTGATGCTCACAGCTTCTTGGGTGCTTTCTCACGGGTAAAGCCATGGCATCGGTACCTTCCATTGGTTGCCTTCTAGCCAGAAATCAGTATTATCGAAGTAAGTTGCATCATCATAGAGACATCCTTAGCTAATATGATTTGAGGTGACGTTTGTGGGATATTGTTAACACAGGTATCATGTTAACTTAAGGGAGAAAACTAACTATTGGTGACAATGAAGAAAGCAGGAGGCCTCAGGGACTTCTCTGATCCAGTGCTGACAGGCACTTCTTTGTTCTAGCTACGCTGTATCAGTGAAGCCATTGACACTTAAAAATCAGTGAACATCGGCTTATGTTTCATTATTACATTTTAGTTTCATGTACCTTGCATTCTGTAAGATTCACTAAAAACTGATAATTTTACATAAATAAGGTATTATTCAACTCCTTATAAAAGAAAAGATAGCATGACTTTGCTTAAAAAATTTTCTAATTTCCATCTTCTGTTATGGATAATAGGCCAACTTCTATCTGGCCAGTTTTATTTTTATTAATCTATCCATCTGTTCATATTCATAGCCAAATAGAAAATTGTAGCTTCTTAGAGAAGACTGAGAAATTTCTTAAAATAAAATAAGCATTTCAGAACCAAATTAGTAGTTATTAAAAGTATCTATGGCAACAACACATAGAAAACTCTTCTTCCAAGGGTTGTTCGTAGTATAAGTGTTAGAGACAACTACTGATTTATTCATTTTACAAAAGTTTATGCTCATTTACTTGGTGTTATTTATCCACAGGAGTTACTTTTATATCCTGATCTTATAAGAGACATAGGTTTTAAGTACAAGCCTAATAAGACAAAATGTTTGTTCTTTCAAAATAATTCCTCAATTTCTAGATTTGATGACTTTTGTAGGACTTTAAATATATACATATGTAATATTTCTAATGTAGTACAACAATATTTATTATTGGTCTTGTTCTTTCTTAGTTTTTGAATCTGAAAACATTTAAAATACATTTTAAATTCAACATTCATATCCAAGGAGAGAGTGAGTTTTCTGCCTTGGAAATGAGTATATCTTATCAGTAGAACATAGTATTTCTTAATATAGCAGCTTTCTATTGATGGGTAATTTGATCAGTTTTTCAATTCATGAATTCACAAGCCAGGAATAAATGATTTCAAACCATGCTACTTGACAGTTTGTATATAAATGATGCGAATTTGCTTGTCTGGTTGCCAGTTATTTATTTGTTTAATATCATTTGTTTCCTACAGAGTCCAGTGTTTCTTCAGTTAGTTCTTTAACTGGCTCTGATTCTGTCAACTTCATAGATGATGACAAACCACAGCAAGGTACTTAGTTATTTCTTTCAGTGTCATCCTTCTTATTTCTTTTTATTTTTAATCTCAAATTTGTTTGATAAGGAGTAATATGAATTTTATTTGATAGGGTTGCCTGAAGTGGCAGAATCCACCTGGTGGTTTAAATCCTTTTTCCATTCTGAACCTGTGCTTTCAAATATGAGAATAAAAGATCTGTCTGCTACTGGGTGAGTTTTAGCCTTCTCTGGTAAGGGCAGTTCTTACTTAGTGAATGAAATAATGCATATGGTATGTGTTATGCTACTCACTTAGGGTACACAGTTGTCTCTTGAGAGCAGTGAGCCTTGCCTATGAAGCGCACCTGAGGGATGAGGGTTTCACTAACACAGCTCCCTCCTTGCAGGTCGCTGTCAGGAAGATCATAGCACCCTTTCCAGTTCAATCACTCAAGAATGGTGGAGAAGTCATAAGCCAAACTGTGTCATTGTTTGGCGGGGGATGGACTGAGAATCAGAGGAAAGGGTCTAAATTTGTTTTGCTCATACCTTCAGGAAAAGAATAACCATTGTCTAGTTGTTGTCTTAGATAACCTTAGGATAACACTGCTGATTTTGATTAGCTTCTGTGTGGTGCAAATTACTAGACAGGTTGAATTGGGAGTTTGTGTGCAGTTGTTTTCAGACATTTTGAGCTAAAACACACTGACTAGCACAGTTGTTATTTAATATATTTAAACTACTTATTTTGGATTTTAGACATTTGAATACCTAGTAACTAAATGGAATAGAAATAATCTATAATAAAGGGATTCATAGATGCCAATGTTGAAATATAGTGATTTTGATGAATTTTCCATCTAAGACAAATTTAGAATCATTATTTAAAATATTTTAAAAAGCCAATGCAAGGCGAATTGTTGGAAAGATATTTTCTTGACACTCTTTATCAAGTTTATTCATTTGAATTATCTGGAGAGTGTTTCATTTATTTATCCCCTCCTCTCTGACTACTATAAAGTCAACCCAGATTACAGATGAGCACTTTGTAGCTGATCATCTTTGCACTGCCATTTGATGAACATGTTGGTAACGGTTGCCTGCCTTATGTAGCATGAACAGTTGATTCTGACAATCAAGATCCTCTGCCTGCTGCAGTGGTCCATACATGAACGGCTTCCCTTCAGCGCCCCAGCTACTCCAGGACTCTTCTCCATTGTAAGAAGACAAAAATGTGTCTGAGATCTCATTTATGAGACAAGATAGCAGCAGCCACTGATACAACAAAAGTTTAGGCATTTTTCTCAACACAGACTATCACTGCAAGTGGCACTTGCTACCTGGTGCATCTTTGAAAAGTGTGCCTTTAGAAACAAGACACCCTTTTAAAGTAATATGTCTTCAAATGTTGTGATTTAGATAAAGTAGCTCTTTCATTACTTATATAATTTTTATTAAAAAAACTTAAGTTAGACTGTTTGTATGTCTGTTGAGTGATTTATTTATTATGCCTTAAAACTGATGTGTCAATGTTTCACATAATGGTTTAAAGGGCATTGAATTCGGAATTTTAGAAAAGAATTCTAAGAATTCAATTTTTTTTAAATAATGAAGGTTGGAAATAGCATATGTATCATTAAGTACATTACCTGTTAAATAGATTACCATAGAGCTAATCAATTGGTCATTGTATAGACTTTAAAATTCATGACTTTAAATAATATTTAATAACATGGAAAAGTATATTATGGCATTAAAAATTTGCATAATACACCATATATGGTACAATCATAGTTGTATTAAAAAGTCACATATGCATAAAGATAGACTGGAAGGAACTATACCCAAATGCTGACAGAGCTATTTCTGGAGATTGGATTATGGGCGTTTTTCATTCTCTTTTTAATACATTTTTCCGTATCTGCAAATTTTTCTAATATGACAAGTATTGTGTATAATTAGAAAATAATAAATATTAATATAAAAAGGCACTGAAAGTTTCTGCATAAGTGTATTCCCTATATTGAGTAGAATAGCTCTCACTTCTTTGAATATTGCATAAATAATACTTAATAAGTTACAATTGATAAGTTTCTGTATATTGCTTGCAAGTAGTTTTCAGTGTAAGATGTAACGCTTAGATATCAGGGATGCTCACTCACTTAGAGGTAGACATCACTACAGTCATGGGGCCAATGCTGACTTAAAAATCCAGTGGAGCACACATAACCCTTGGTAGGATGGTCTTCCTACCCAACTACATAACCATGACAGAGCATCCAGGCTGGTCACTGGCAGTGACAGACATTGCAGACAGATCATCTACCTGTTCCGAATGGGAAAGGCATTTCTTCAAGCTTGTGTCCCCTTATCACGTAGCTGTTAATGAAAGGGCTCAAACATCCCTTTGATCCACATCACTGTCTACATGTGATGGTTTTCCTGGTGGCTGCCAGCCTGAACACATTTTCTCTATTTCTAGAAGTGGATTAAATTTTAGGAGTATATATATATTTACTTGATTTTGGTCCAAATTAAATCACAGTAATTAAAAGTGGAGTTTTTTAAGTGAGAGAAAAATATTATGAAACAAAATGGTAAACTGTGGAAAGGTTCTGTTTCTACTTTAATATCATCAGCAAATAATTTTTTTTCTTAACTACTTATATATGTATGAACAGATTGCTTGTTTAGGTTACTTGATGAATTTTGCAAAATAGACTAGCAAGTTGGCATTTATTTTGTTTACTCAGAAAAATACCATTTGTTAAATTATCTTATTTGGGAGGGCTTATGTATTTGTAAAAATTACAGCTTTTATATTAGTTTAGACTAGTGTTGCTCTTTCTGAAAGTTATTACTATTTAAAGTAATGGAATTTTACATGAAATTTTAAGTCAAACAAAACTATGAACATATATAGCAATTAAATATTTTAGAGTGGTTACACACACATATGTGAAGATAGATAGATGAAATAGATAGATAGATATGTTAAAAAAATAGAAGAAACCTTTCCAGAAAGTAACATTAAATTGAACTCACAAAATGATTTAAAAATGGAAAGAATTTCTGCATACTATCCCAGAGTTTCTACAAAATTAAAATAATAGAAATAAAAGGAACAAAATATCTTCTGGTTAATTCTAGATAATCTTTATCAATGTATCAGAAGACATTTTTGCACTGCCTTTAAAAAGTACGTCACAAATAGATCTCAGCATAATTGTGCTTTATTTTAGATAAAATATCTCCTGTCTGGCTGTGTTGCTTGTTGGGTAGACAATCAATAGTGAAGGCCAAGTGTGTTGGGGAGGTGACATCAATCCAGATGACTTGCAATGTGCTGTGAACATTCTAATCTGATATTATGAAATGTCATTTGACTGGACTTGGATGTCTGTATTAAACGCAGTAAGATTTTGATAAATTAGGCTCAGGTTCTATAAAACTGTGTATTGGTATTCCGCTATGTTTTTTTGATGTATGGTTTTGATCTCAGGTTTCAAGTTACTGATTTTATATTCTTTACAGATAAAACCACCAACAGCCTATCCCTCAATTCTCACTGCTGTAAAAGTTCTTGAGTTGGTGTTTAGGCCTTCTTGGTGCTTCACACAATACGTAGAATTTAAAGTTGTAGAAAACAAAACTGCAGGCTTCCATCTGGCTATTAAAGAAGGATGATAAACAAATTTATTTTAAAGAGTGAAAGTTGAAAGTGGCCAGGTTGAATTGAATAGGGCTAAAACTCTAACTCACAGAAATTCAAGAAGTGTAGCAAGTCATAATTTATTCAAGCTCCCTATAAAATCTTCTAACCTAACACGTCAAAGCCAAGTTCATGATCTCTATACCCCACCATATCTCCTTGTAGTATCTTTGCTTTCAGATAATGATGGCAGCATTAATCAACTCAAGTAAGTAGCAAGTTGTCCTGTTTTCTTTCCTATCCAATCTAACATCAAGTCCTTTCAATTTTATATCTTTAATGTTTCTGGGGTCTACCTACTTACTTTCTTTCCCAAGTGCACTACCTGAATTCAAATGTCCATCATTTGTCCCTGGGGTAGGGCCATGACCTCCTAAGTGGTCCACTTACACTATTTTTATCTCTCTCCAGCCAACTGTCCTCTACAGAATAACCATAACCATCTTTAGAATTTACAACCTGATTATACTCCCCTGTGAACATTCACACACACACACACACCCTCCCACGTTTGCATACACAGAAGACTCAATCGCTCCTAATAAATTAGGGGTAAATTCACAGCTCACCAATCCTAGCTCTGGTCCAGCCCCTGGTGACACCTATGATCCATCCCTGCAGCCTGCTCCCCACAGCTTCCTGTGTTTCAGCTGCATCTGCCTTCCTGCAGTCCCTTATGTACATCATTTTCCCTGTTGCCTCAGGGTCTTTCCATTTCCCTCAGCTTAAAATCTCCTCACTTAATGTCTACTTATCTTTGAAACCTTAGCTCTAAAGTCACTTCCACTGAGAAACTTTCCGACCTCCCTGACTCAATTAGATTTTCCATTACCCACTCAGTTAGTGCATGTCTCTCTCCTTCCCAGCACTGATCACAGATATAATTTTACAATTGTTTGTGTAGTTATTTGATTAATATAGGTTTCATCCATTACACTATAAACTACAAGAAGGTAAGATCAAGGGTCATGTCTGCTTTCCTGAACATTGTGTACCCAGCCTCTGACATGCAATAAATATTTGCAAAGGAATGGTAATAGTTCTTTAGCCAGGACTGGTCACAACCTCAAGAAGCATTACTTTTCAGTGGGAAGGAGGAAACACTAAATCAATAAAGAAATGAAGAAAATGTTTTCTAATAGTGGTACGTGCTGTAAAGGAAATGAAGTGTTTTGTGGGAGAGTGATGAGATAGGGTGGAGGTAGAGGGAGGGCAACTTTGATTGGTGAAGTTAGGAAAGGACTCAGTGAGAAGCTGGCTTTGGGGTGGAGTCCTGAAGGAGAAGTGACCAGTTTTGTGAGAAGTACTCTGGGCAGAGAAAATAGCCAGTGGGGCTTGCTGCGCTCTGCATTGTGTATATAGTCTCTCGTTACACTGCTGTCAATTTGGCTTCGGAAGAATTTTGCATTTTCCATGTGGAGGTCAAATTGTCAACAGCTTTTGTTTCCAACTACACCCACACTGAGAAATGGCAGGGTATGGGGACTATGCCCTTTCTTCTTCAAGTCCCTCAGGGTGATCTATAAATTGTCCCCAGTAACACTGTACAGTAGCATGCATACAAAGTAATCCAAGTTCAGTGGGGCATGCCCTCAGGTGTCTCCAGTACTTGAAATAATTCTCTAAACTAACAAGGTAAGTTCTTATCCTATCATTTCCTTTCTACCCCTCACACCAAGTGGGTAAGTGCATTGCTATTAAAGATTTGTCTCTAGTTTCTTTTTGACAAACTATATTTCTAGAAAAATTTTATATCAAAGGACTAGGAAAAAGGGAGAGCTACACTATCACCTTCCTTACACAATAATGTAGAAAGAATGTATTTCAGTTCTGGGGTCTGAAAAGTTTTCTCCATTATAGTCAAATCACTTGGTTCTTAAAAGGCTAAGAAAAAAGCTTATGATGTGTTTCTAATACATCTTCAAACAACTTTTACTCAACTTTTAAATACCTTTTAATTAAATTCATTATAACCAAATATCTATTTCATTTATTCAGAAAAAAACATATTTCTGTTATAGTTTTATCTAAGAGGGTTAGACCATACAAGTTTTGCTTAATTATTTTTAGTTAGGTGTATTGGAGTTTGTTTGCCTCCAAATTATAAACCCCAAATATATTAAATCCTTTGTATTCTAGTAATTATTTGATTAACAGCCAACTGAAATTTAAGCTTAATGAATATTTTATCCTTTTCTCATGCTTAGCAGAGGTTTTTGAATTAATGAACGAAGTTATTGGAACTATGATTTGTATGTCAATACACTACAAAGGTTAGTGTTTTAAAATTCTTTTTCAGGGAAGAATGACTAACATTTTATTTGCAAATAAACTACCTTTGAAAATATTTGTTCAATCTTAAGAAGCATATTTAGAGAGCTGCTTATCTTCAGATTTCAAGCTAAATTTCACCATGAAAAAGGAAGACAGATAAAACTCATAAACTCATCATTTTACTTTGTTCTTTTTTATCTTAGATGGATTTCACGTATCCACTTATTTTCTGTTACCGCTGATACAGCTTAATATTCTGGAAGAAGACTGTATTATTTTCTGTCTATTGTGCAAAAGACACCCTTTTACCTTGATATGTTTGACAGGTGTTCATGGCAGTCCCTGAGTTAGGAGCATATTTGAGTCTGTTTGATGGTGAATGTAAGATCTCAGTTGGTCCTGAATTCTGGACTCCACAGGAGTAAGGTTTTGAATTGAAAGCGAGGTAGGCCTCATTTAACGGAGCAGTGTAGGACTGGAATAAGAAACTGGGGATCTGTGGAGGTGAATTAATTGCTCTTACACATACTTAAAAGTTTAACAAATCTGTAACTGGCCTATTAATTCCAAATCAATGAACAAGTATTTTCTTTCTGGAAACATTTTTTAAACACTATTCCATATGCTTTCCTTTTTCAAAATTCTAGAACATGTTCAATTTCAGAGAGTCAAATCGCTCTCCAGCTAATCATTCTAATTAGTTATTCATAACATTTGGGTGAAGCATACCTCATATTTCTTCAAATAGCAATAATGACTTCTCTAATGTTAAATAGTTAAAACATGGTAAGGCAGTGAGAAAGGCTAGAAGTGTATTACAACAGTGTAAAACTCCATAAGCACCTTGTTTGCTGTCCAAACAAGCAGCAATTTAATTTGGCAAATCTGCAGCCTTTAAATTCTCACAATTTGATGTGTCTAAGACTCATGTGGGGAGTTTGAGAAAGTGCAGATAGCAGGGCTCCCTCTCCAGAAATCCCACACCCACAGTCCTGAGTTGAGGGCTAGGAATCTCATTCTTCAATGAGGAATTCTGGGGCTTTGTTTCTGGTGCAGAGAGTAACATTTCTTTACACTGCCTATGGGCAAAACTGCCACTGTCCCTCTGCCCAAAGTCTGGGAACAAGCTGCTTCTGTTAAGCTATGGTGGTAATTTTGGTGTGAAAAAAGCACAATGACCTGAGAGAGCAAGTGAGTGATTCTGGAAACAAAAATCATGTAAAATAGTGAGGTTATTTCAAATCAGGAAGGGTTAGAAGTTAAATATACATAAGCAATCAAGTTCAAACATTGTAGGAAAAGTTGGAGTTCAGAAAGATTATCAAATTTTGTAGGTAGTTTTCTTTCACATCCTTAAATGTTAATAATTACAGACAGCTGCTAATTTTAAATTAAAATGTCCTTTTTATTTTTTTAGGTCATAATTCATTCATGACTTCCATTAGAGATAAATGCAATCTTAAAAATGATATTTTTTTCAATTTATCTCCATTCATATAAAATGTATATTGTGTTTATGCTTACCTGATAATAACGTATATTTTCTTCTGTCATTCTGCAGTGTCACCATGGCTTTGAAAATGAACACAGATGGCCTAAGAAACACATTCAAAAATAGAATAATATGGGCCATCACGTGTCTCACACTTATAATCCCAGTATGCTGGGAGGTGGAGGTGGGAGGATCACTGTAGCTGAGGAGTTTGAGATGAGACCAGCCTGGGCAACATAGAGAAACGTCATCTCTGTAAAAAATACAAAAAAGAAACTAGCCAGGTTTGGTGGCACCTGTGGTCCCAACTACTTGGGAGGGTGAGGCCAGGTGTAGAGGCTGCAGTGAGCTAGATAACACCACTGCACTTTAGTCCAGCCTGGGTGACAAAGCAAGATCCTATCTCAAAAGAAGGAAGGGAAGGGGAGGGGAGGGGGGAAGGGGGGAGGGGAGGGAGGGGAGAAAGAAAGAAAGAAAGAAAAAAAGAAAGAAAGAGAAAGAAAGAAAGAGAGAGAAAGAAAGAAAGAGAGAGGGAAAGAAAGAAAGAAGAAAGAAAAAGAAAGAGAAAAAGAAACTAAGGAAGGAGGGAGGGAGGAACAGATGAAAGAAGGGAGGGAGGAAGGAAGGAAGAAAAGAAAGAAAGAAGAAGAAAGAAAGAAAGAAAGAAAGAAAGAAAAGAAGGAAGGAAAAGAAGGGAGGAAGGGAGGAAAGGAAAGCATTACAAGATTGGAGAAAGGAGATGTGCGCTGATGTCCCAGGGGGGCTGTCTGTTTTATTTATGCAGTGATGATTTCTTGCCTATCTCCCATGTGCCAGATTCTCAGCTGGATTCCAGTCTCATCATACTCTCATTTCACAGCAGTGTCAGGACAGAGAACATTCCACCTGGTACTCCAGGGAAGGCAGGTAATCTCACTTGTTCTCCTGTAAAGAAAGAGCCAGCGGAGGAGGTGGGGGATGGGGGGTGGGGCCGGTGGTGGTGGTGAAAGTCTACTAAATGCCTGCTAAAGAAGTTTGCGTATTATAGAAAGGTAGAAGGGAAGAACAACTAGTATGCTGAAGTTAACAATTGCTGCTGTGGCTTTAAACTTGAAGAAAATTCAACAGCAGAAATATTTAAAGCAGCCTTAAAGAATGAATAAGGAAAAGCTTATATATTTGTGATCTTTATTACTGCACATATCGTTCTAATACATTTTATATTTTAAGAACAAACAATCTTTTTTATAAAGGATTTGGATTGTTTTGCATTCCTCCAGATAGTAAAATGTCTAAATCACACACACCATGCTCATCTAAGGGCTTCTAAAAATGGAATCAGCTTTAGCAACAGTTTTGGGAAGTGATCTGTAAAGCATTTGCTTTTTATTTTGGAAAGTGTTCACACAAAGCTTTCAAATTAATAACAATCGCCATTATTTACTTTGTTATTTCAATGAGTAATTGTTGCAGTGTACTCTAGTCCACACTATATTATAATCACAAGCTCCATTCAGTCTTACTTTTAATAAAAGTTTTTAAATTATTGAAAACTAAAATGTTTGTAGAATTTCAAAGTGACTCATTCATACTAAGCATTCTACACATAAGAGGTCATGTTTTTATTAGTCAAGTTAAGATTATGTGCTGGACCAGGTGTAGTGGCTCACATCTGTAATCCTAGCACTTTGGGAGGCTGAAGCAGGTGGATCACTTGAGGTCAGGAGTTCAAGACCAGCCTGGCCAATATGGTGAAACCCCATCTCTACCAAAAGTACAAAAATTAGCCAGCTGTAGTGGCATGCGCTTGTAATACCAGTTACTCAGGAGGCTGATGCAGGAGAATCGCTTGAACCCAGGAGGCGGAGGTTGCAGTAAGCTGAGATTGCACACCACTGCAGTGCAGCCTAGGTGTCTCAAAAAAAAAAAAAAAAAAAAAAAAAAGAAAAGATTTTGTGTTGGCCTGGAATCCCCTGACTGCTTGTGAGGAATTAGAAGGTCCCTTCACTGGGTTAGGGATGAGAAGGATGAGTGTGTGTGTCTCTAGGTGAGCAATGACAACACGTGATATTAGAATGAAGTTTCCTCCTAACTGGAACTCATGATCAAGGACTGACTGGTTATTCTTCAATGTGTACAAGTATACTACAATACTAAGTGTATAACACTGTTCTAGGCACCTAGGATACATCAGGGGATGAAACAGGATTCTTGCCTGTCACGAGCTTCTAAGAATTCGAAAGTGTGGCACACTTTATAAAGCAGTCACAGCTTTTTGTAAAATAATAATTTATGTAGAATAAGTACTATGTGCATATAGTATACATTTCAACTGAAACAAAAAAGAATAGTTTAAAAAGCATGTCTCTCCTTCTGTTTTAACTCCCCAAATCCAGTTCCTAGTCTCTGAAGCAACAATTATTTGAAGATTTTCATGTGTACTTGAAAGAATATTTTAGACACTTTACAAAATTATTCAGTTGGTGCACAAGTCATTGCAGTTTTTGCCATTAAAAGTAATGACTTGTGCACCAACATAATACAAAAGGTAGTCACTGGGAGGATATGGAGAAACTAGGTCACTGGTTTATTGCTGGTCAGAGTGTAAAATTTTACAGACACTTTGGAAAATGGTTTGTCAGTTTCCTATAAAACTAAACATGCAATTACCTTCAGACTCAGCAACTGCAATGGAGCATCTATTCTAGAAAAATGAAAAGTCAGGTTCACACAAAAACACATACACCGATGCTCTTAGCAGGTTTATTCATAATAGCCTAGTTGGAATATATCGTTCAATGAGTGAATGATTAGATAAACTGGGATACATATAGTTTGATGGAATGCTACTCAGCAATAGGAAGGAATGAACTATTGATACATACGACAACATGGATGAATGCCCAGGAAATCACAAGTGAAAAACCCAATGGCAAAAGGTTACATAATGTATGACTCCATTTGTATGTAATTCTCAAAATGACAAGTTATAGAGATGGAATCAGATTAGTGGTCACCGGTGGCTGGGGTGCTAGGTGAGGGTTGTGGGTGTGCCTATGGGGGTGGCTGGAAGCAGGTCTTTGTGGAGATGGAATAGTCTTGTGTTCCTGATGGTGAAGGCTGGTTAGTGAATCTACACATGCTGTAAATGACAGAGCTATAAACACGCATTCCACCAATATCAGATCCCTTCCTTTGATATTGATCTACAATTATGTAAGATGTAACCATTAATGGAAACCGAGTGAAGGATGTGTAGAGCTCCTCCACATGATCTTTATAACTTTGTGTTGAAGCCATATCTATTTCAAAGGAAAAGTCGCCAACATGTCATTTCGTGGCCATTCCACCTTTAGAGACTTCCCCTTTCAGCAATTTAGGGCTACAGAAAGAAATAGCCATGGCATCTGCACACAACCAAGAGGTTAATTCAAACCCAACTTAAGGCCAGGCTTCAACCCTATAAAGCAACCAGTGCCACAGGGAATGCCCTAACCCTGAAAACACTCATTTGAAGCTCTCTGGAGAAAACAACTCAGAAATAGGGTAGGATAGAGAGGGAGTACCCTGAAGCACCCTCCAAAAAAGGAGGGAAGGAAGGAAAGAAGAAAAAAAAATCCTGAGTACATGAAGGGAAACAAAAATTGAAACAGAGATCCACAGTTTGATCCAATTGGAAAACTAAAATTTATCTATGTTTTAGCGTAATGTTTTAAGCAAAAATTCTGATAAAAGGTCTCATATTGACTCCTGCACCTCTCTCTAGGATAGGTTCTGAATTCCTGGTGATCCTACTAAATTTAAACAAAGTACCCCCTATAATTTTAGGGGAGCTCTTGAACATAAAGAGATTACAAACAGATATGCCTCACCTTAAGTATTGAAATTTCCCCATGCTCAAAACACCCATTTCCTTAAAATATCCCATAGTGGGCATGGGTGCTCTCATACAATGAGTAATAAATCAAAGTTAAATGAGGTCTTTGCCACTTACAAATTATCATAAAAAAAATGAGACTCCATGGACCTTAGTCCCAGTAACACCCTTACTCCCAGGGACTTCAAGGATTAAAACCCATGACACAAGATGTATCAAATGAGAGGGTGATTATTCTTATGGCTTCTCCATTTAATAGCTCAATTTGGTCCTCTCTTAATCCTGGAAAGAATAAATGGTGCCTGATTCCTGCACTCTTAATTCTGTGGTTCCGCCCACTAAGCACCATCCCCATACAAACAATATTATTTAAATATAGAAGTTGGTAAATATTTTGCTATGCTGGATTTGGTCATTATCTTCTGCTCAGTGCCTCTTTTGTCAGCCTCTCGGCTGCGGTTTGCCTTCACCTCTAAAGGGACATGATGACCTTTGCTACATAATGCATGGGGTACTCTGGCAGCCTTGCCACCACACACAGCCTTTGCAGGTCAATCCTATTTGCATCTACCTTTCTCCAGAAGCATAGATATGACACTATATTGTAACAGCATCCCCCTCTAAGGAGATGCATATGACACACTTATTCAGAGCACACAAATACAAAGTAGCTCATGAAAAGGGTGGGTCATTGCCCCACACATAGTGCAAGACCCCCCGCCCCCAGTCTTGGATACATTCTCGAAAATTATTTGGTAAGCCAAGGGCTGCTCAATCCCTGACACTGTCAAGAAACAGCTGGATCAATAAACTCTCAGCACCCCCAATCTCTTTTAGGCATTTGGGTTCTAGAGGGAACATATTCCTCATTTACAAATTTTACATAAGCCCCTGTATGCTGTCACTTGCAAATCAGCCCACATTAAATGGAGCCTCCTCCAACAAAAGATTCTAGAATCTGTCCATATTGGAATCCAACAGGCCTTTCCATTCATGCCCCTTACTTCTGAAACTCCTTCACAGTAGGGGACTTAGCAACCTCCTCCCATGCCTGTCTGCTTTCCTATTGCAGAGGCAGTGCCTCTCTCTGATTTCTGCCTTCTCTGTCCTATAGACGTGGTTTTAATGAGTTATCCTAATTAGGTCAGGCCCACCTGAGACAATCTCTCTTGATTAACTTGAGGTCAACTGATTAGGGACCTTTATTACATTGACAGAATACCTCCACTTTTGCCATATAAGGTAAGATAACCACAGGAGTGATAACCCATAACCTTTGTCTTATTTTATTGGTTAGAAGCAAATTACATATGTCTTCCACACTTAAGGGGGTGGTATTATACAGTGGCGTGGGTCATTGGGGTCTTCTTTATATTTTACTTTCTATACATCTATGAATTGGATTTACTCAGTTATTATTTTTGATTTTCTCTAAGCTTTTATTTTTAATTAGTTTTATCTGCCACAAATTGGGAGGTGAATTACAGTCTCCTACAACTAATATTTTCTGTTTTTCCTTATTTTCCATGTAGTTATTGCTGTTAGAATATTGACGCTATGCTCTTCTCACATAAGTAATCATAACTGTTAAATCTGCATTGTGGATTATAATGTTTATTATTATAAAGTGCCCTTCTCTGTAACAGGTATTTATTTATTTATTTATAATCCTGAATTCAATAATTTGCCTTATTAAGGTTATGATATCCGTATTTTTGTTTGTGTTTTCATTTGCCTGGAATGTTTTCTGTGCAAACTTTTTGAATTACTTTATTTACATGAATATTGCTTGTCTGCAACCTTATATTCAATTTTATTTTCAATTCCAATTTTTCATTTTTTCTTTTAATACATAAAGTCAGTTCATTTATCTTTATGTAATGAATAGTAGATATGTCTGGTACTATTTCATCTCTCATATGTTCTGCTGTGAATTTCATTTTTAGACCTTTCAAATATATTTTACATACATCTGGCTTTCTGGATTTCCTTCTCAAAAAAATGGTTATATACTACTACTTGCTTTAATGGTTATCTAAGATAATACTAACTTTAAAAAATATCTTTAAGCCTCTTTAGATAATGTCTATATATTGTCTGTGCTATACAATTATGGAATTACAAACATTCCTTAGCCCAAACCCTGTTCTGAAATCAAATTATTTAGGTTTTTCAAAGACGACAGTGCTTACACTATGTATTATGCATCAACATTGGAATTAACCACGCTGATATTACTATAGCGAAAGGCATGGTTATTCACACAGTGCAAAAAGATTTACTTCTCCTTTGTACAATGCTTTCTTCTTTAATCTCTACCAACATATTAACTGATTGTATTACTTTACTTTTTAAATTTTTACACCTTGAAATATACTTATATTTCCTCCATATAGCTAACAACTTCTAATTATATTTGTCAACCAGATTTTTTTTAAAAAATTGAGAAAATCAGAGATGGAGATGTACATAAACTCCCACATTTTTCCCCATCCCCTTCCAACTTTAGAAATTTTATATTATTTCTACATCATCAGAGTTTACAGATTTTTACATTTTTTTCTGTAAACAAAATCATCATATTTATTTTAAACTTTAGTCATTTCATGTACTCAATGCCCAGTGCTGGAATTTTGCTGCAATAATTTTGTTTACTAATTGGTTTACTGAGATTCACCCTGTAATAGTTTCCTAAAGAATCACTTACAAAAACAGTGCTCCCTGGACACCCACATGCCTATTTGTTCTTTAATGTTGAGTTTGTGCTAGCATTATTGTTTGGCTAGAAATTCTTGAGCCATTCTGACTTTCCCTGACGACTTAGTGGGCCCAAGGTAGTCGGGAAATGCATGATATATAAATTGCTGAATCCTGCTTTTTAATAGGGAGTTTTATATTTTATACAACTCTTCAAGTTATTATTTTTTCATACATTTATTAGGATATCTTAGAATTATTTGCTTTGTGTCATTTTCCCCTCTCTCACATACAGTGTTTCTTTGAAAGGTAAAGATTTGAAAAATTCTTTATGTCTGAAAGTTTTCCTTACTGGCTTATGCAAATGATATTTTTCTGTTTCATTGTTCTGATTGTTTCCTTGCACACACTGATTATTTGTAGAGGTTGAGTTCCATTTTTTCTGCATATTTTAAAATTTTTTCATAATCCTATTAAAAATTGAAATATGATTTGTATACCATAAAGGAGACTTTTTTAAACTTTACAAGAAATCAGTTATTTTTGATATATTCACAAGTAGTGTAACCATCACTGCTAATTCAATTCTAATTAATTCCAATTTATTACCCCCAAAAGAAATCTCATTCCAATTAGAACTTGCCCTTCAGGCCTGGCACAGTGGCTCACGCCTGTAATCCTAGCACTTTGGGAGGCTGAGGTGGGCTGATCATGAGGTCAAGAGACCGAGATCATCCTGGCCAACGTGGTGAAACCCCATCTCTACTGAAAATACAAAAATTAGCCAGGTGTGGTGGTGATTGCCTGCAGTCCTAGCTACTGGCGAGGCTGAGGCAGGAGAATTGCTTGAACCCTGGTGGCAGAGGTTGCAGTGAGCCGAGATCGTGCCACAACACTACAACCTGGAGACGGAGTGAGACTCTGTCTCAAAAAAAAAAAAAAAAAGAACTTGCCCGTCATTACACTCTCTTCACAGACCCTGGCAACCACAAATTTACTTTCTGTCTCTATGTATTTGTTCGTTCTGCATATTTCATATGCGGTGAATTCTATATTATATGGTCTTTTGTTCCTTGCTTCTTTTACTTGCATTTTTATGAAGGTTCATCCATGTTGTCAGGTGTATCAATAATTTAGTCCTCTTTGTGGCTGAATATTATTCTATTTATTGATTTACTACAATTATTTCATTCATCAGTTAATGAACATGAGTTTTTTTCTACTTTTTGGCTATTGAGAATAAAACTGCTTCAAACACATATGTACAAATATTTGTGTGAGCTCAGAATGAAATTACTGGGTCATATAGTCACTCTCCTATTTAACTTTTTAAAAACTGACAAAATGTTTTCCAAAGAACTGCTTCATTTACAATCCCACGGGAAATGTGTGAGTCTTCAATGTTTTTACACCTCCTTGCCAACACTTGTTATTGTCCATCTTTTTTTTTTATAGCCATCCTAGTGAATGTAAGGTGGCATCAAATTGTAGTTTGGATTTATGTTTCCGTAGTGATTAATGTAGAGCATTTTTTAAAGATGCTTATTAGACATTTGTATATTATTTTTGCAGAAATGTCTATTTAGATTCTTTGTTTCTTTTATAATTGGGTTATTTGTTTTTTTATTTTCTAGCTTTAAGTATCTTATATGTATTCTGATTACTAAACCCTTATCAGAGATATGATTTGCAAATATATTTTCTCATTTGGTGTGTTGTCTTTTCACTTTGTTAATAACCTCCTTTGAAACATAAAATGTTTTATTTCAATAAAGCCCAACTTATCCTTTTTTTTGGTTGCTTGTGCTTACGGTGTCATACCTAAGAAACCATTGCCTAATGAACATTTATACCTGTGGTTCTTTTAAAAGTTTAGTGCTTCTGGGGCAGAAGGGCAGTGATGACCACCATATAAGGTCATTACCAACACACCATAACAAAAAAACAGGCTAACAAGAGAAAAACAAATGTATTATGTGCATATGTGTTCATGGCAGTCATGCAAAACAAGAAGTCAAAGAAGAGCCAAGATGATTGAGGCTTAAATGACCTCTCCATAGGGGAGAGGAAAATGGGAGAATGAATAGGTCAGACAATGGTCAGTAAATAATTCTCCCAGCTTATTATGTGGTTAAAGTTCCCCAGGTAATCTCCGAGAACCTCTCTCAGAAGAATAAATGAAGCCTGTCGGGTATGATGAGGACTCCCAGTGTCTTCTGGGGTTAGTCTCTCTTGGTTATTTGATGAGGTTCCGAGAGAAGGAGTCTTAAGACAATTGCATTTCTTTTGGAATGAAGCTTTCCTATATAAGGAAATCCCAGAGAGTCCCTCCTGGTGCTTTGGAAAAGAGGATCAGAGACACAGGGAAGCAGGCAAAAGGTGAGAGACAGACCTCACTTCTGAGACTTATTTCTGAGGCCTTTTCATATTCAAAGCATGCAACATGCCAAAGCATCATATTTTGGGGAATCGGTTTCTGCAGCCCCAACATTGTCTTCTAAAGTCTAAACCCTGTATATGCACGTGGCATTCCCAATTTTATATATATCAAACTTATCAAAACTTTCCAGAGCCTCTATTGACCTCTTTTTTCCCCCAGCTTTCCTTTTTAGGGTTTCCCCATTGTTTTTTGGGTGGCCACGATATTAGACAAGTCCATCTAATTTTTTTTCTTTTTTTAATGAAATACCTACAAAGAAATGACTGTTTATACTGGGTGAACTTCCTCTGGGCAAGCTCTGTGTCAGATCAAATAAAAATAGCCTTGAGAGTCAGGTGCTCCAGAGAACCACCCAACAATTTGAATAATGGCAATTTTTTTAGAAATTGAGCTTTGTGGCCACGGTGGCTCATGCCTGTTAATCCCAGCACTTTAGGAGGCTGAGGCAGGCAGATCACAAGGTCAGGAGATCAAGGCCATCCTGGCTAACGTGGTGAAAACCCATCTCTACTAAAAATACAAAAAATTAGCTGGGTGTGGTGGTGGGAGCCTGTAGTCCCAGCTACTCGAGAGGCTGAGGCAGGAGAATGGCATGAACCTGGGAGGCGGAGCTTGCAGTGAGCTGAGATGGCACCACTGCACTCCAGCCTGGGCAAAATAAATTGAGCTTTGTACGAGTTCAAACCCTGTTCTGTCATCTCCAGTGACAGCCAGGCTACTAGTTTTCACCATGATGGCAAACTGACTGTTTTCAAGGCCACTGTGGAACTAAAGAGAGGATTATGAGAATGGAAGTTAATATGCTACACAACTCAATGTTCTTACCAGTATTCAATCATTTTTCTTAAATAAATATTCTGGATTGTTGTAAAACTTTGATTAATTTCTGAAGTTCTGAAGAATTTATTCTGACAATTTTTGCAGTATTCTCATTGCTTCTATGAAGGAGAGTATTTTTGGAGGTCTTTAATCTGTCATTTACATTAACACCATGGAGGAGATCAAAATATGCCACCCCAAAATATACCTCTTTGGCATAAGGACTATTTTGAGCTGATTATTTTGAGAAACTGCTGACACAGGAGAAACTCTGAAAATAGAGTAGAAGTTACCCTTTTGTCAAGGAAATGTAAATCCATGAAGGAAATTTTTGTTCGTAAGTGTGCTCCCTCTCTGCAAGAGGGAGAGAAGAATGGCTGTAAATCCCCAGGACTTACCAGGAGAGAATGCACTGACTTAACTCTGCAAGCACTAAGCTTTTCCTGGCATCTCTGCATGGGTAGTGCTCCCCACAGGCTTCTCTCTTTGTTTCTGTGGATGATGGCATATAAGCCATCTCACGGCCACCTCTTTCAGAACCACTAACTTCCTGGGTATTTCCCATGAAGAAGGAACATGCAATATCCACGTTAATAAACTTCTATTTGTTTTTCTCTTGCTAACTTATCTTTTGTTACAGGGGCCTTTTCCAACTAATAATTCAGAATGTGAAAAGAAAAACTGGTTTGCCTTCCCTACAATCACTTCCCCAGAATGGAAAGAAACATATTCATATTCATTTCATTTTTCTTGTTTTTCTCATTCCTCAATTCCATGTTTCTTGCTGTTTTCATGATTTTACTCTCCTTTAAGCTGTAACTACTGGTCTTGATTATCATAATTATTTTAATTTTTCTTTCTCTTGTGTTGATGTTTCATCTCTTTTGTTAAATATTTATAGCACATTCAGTTCTTTTATTTGTGCTTTTTGATTCTGTTTTATGAAGGTCATACTTTCTTTTTAAAAAAATTATTGTCAATATATTTGGTAAAATTTCCATCTGCTCTTTGGTAATTTTGTAATTTTGTTGTTTGCATACTCTTGGCCTGCAATTTGTTCATCAAAGCTCCTTCTTAGACAATATTTCAAATAGTCTATGTTTGCTCTTTTTAATATTCTTAATCAATTTTAAATAAAGTTATTTCTAAATAAGTTTCTTTTTTCAAAGAGTTTTGCGTGAGTGAGCTGGAGTTGTGTGTTCTGGGTGACCAGGGTTCTTCATTAGCCAGGTGTAGTATATGCATGTGCGTTCTTTAAGCCATATTCTCCCAGTGCAACTCAAAATTGTCACTGCAGAGTTGTTTGCAGGATGAAGTATCTATTCTCTACCTATGTTTTACAAACATGTTGTTCCTTAAAAATATGGCTTTTCTGTGTGTTTTTAAAACTTTTCTATCTTCTTTACTTTTTGCAGCTCTATGTTAAATGAGAACCAGGGAAGTGCTCCTAACCAGCCTCACATCTGTTATTACTATTCGTAACCCAGAAACAAATTTCAACCTCCCCCGCGCCCCACCCCGCTGCTCCCTGTGCCCCGCAACCATCTGAATGGACTGCCTCCTTGGCCAGGGCACTCTAAAATTTAACCTGAAAGACTGGTTCAGGCCATCACAGGAAAGCTCATTATTCCCCTCCAGCATTAACATTAACACAGACCTTAAATCTGATAGGAAACATTTATAATCTATTTTCTTGGAAACCTGCTACCTGGAGGCTTCATCTGCATGACAAAACCTTGGTCACAACCACTTATCTTAATGCAGACATTCCTTTCTGCTGATAATAACTCTTTCAACCAATTGCCAATCAGAATATGTTTAAATCTACCTATGACCTGGAAGCTCCCCAGCTTTGAGTTGTCCCACCATTCCAGATGGAACCAGTGTAAATCTTACATGTATTGATTGATGTCTTATGTCTCCCTAAAATGTATGAAAGCCAGCTGTACCCTGACCACCTTGGGCACATGCCGTCAGGACCTCCTGAGGCTGTGTCTTGGGTGGGTCCTTAACCTTGGCAAAATAAACTTTCAAAATTGACTGAGTCTTGTCTCAGATATTTTCAGTTCACATATTAAAGGAAAGAATGATAACTTTAAGCCTCATTTCCTATGCTTTGGGGTAACCTACTCGCTTTATCTGAAACCCACAACTATACATGTCTTCTCTGAAGGTTTTCATACACTTTTATTTTGTCTTCACTGTTTTTTTCTCTTGTCTGTCTTCCCTCATTTTCTGTGGCCCTTGTTTTAAAAATTATTTTAATTTCAATGGAGATTGATTATTCAGTTCTGTTTTTTATTCTATGGGTTATCTTAGATGAATTCTAAGAAAAGTAATGTTAAGTTGTGACTTTATATTGCCATATAAAAACTGGCGCATCCAGTTTTTGCATGTATTAACTTCATATACAACTAAAGAAGGAATAATTAATTTCAATTTTTGCAATAAACATACACGATATTATCATACTAGAATGTGTGCTTTCTATTTTATTCACCACAGGATTAATTTAAATCATTTGCTTAAAATATATTTCTAGGTCCTTGGGGACCAATAATAATTATTTAAATATCATCTTTTCTGGGCTAGAGGTTAAGCCTGTAACTGAACATCAGGTCACTTACATGAAGATGAAACATACATGTAAGCCTAGGCTGCAATTTGGCTTTGGAACTATAAAGTTAGATGGCATGGGTTGAAATCTTACTTTTAACACTATCTCTATGACTTTTAGCAATTTACTAAACTTTAAATATCACTTTTCTAATCTTTAAGATAAGAATAGTTTTTTTAAAAAAGTATACTTTGGGTTTATTTCAGGGATGTAATAGAGTATGTCCATAAAGCTTTAACACGTAGAATATAGCATGCAATATAATAGATGCTTAATGCCTATTAGCTGTTGTTAATTAGCACTTTAATAAATGCAGAACATAAATAAGAGTGCATGCTTAAGAAGTGAATTTAACTAGCCAAAGAGACTTTTAGCTATGGAGGTTTCCACTTAAAAAAATGCTGGTCAAAGGGTAAAGTTTCAGTTAGACAGGAGGAATACATTATTGAGATCTATTGCATAGTACAATGACTATACTTCATAATAATGTATTGTTCAACTAAAAATTTCTGAGAGTAAATTTCAAAAGTTCTCACCGTAAATATTGATAAGTATGTCAGGTGGGGGATGTTAACTAGCTTGATTTCTGTAGAAAGTAGAAAAGTTCCTCTTCAAAGTGCATCTTGGTTTAAAATTAATAGACACTAGGAATAATAGCTCCTTACTCTAAAGCCTCCTATCAACTCTCAGTTCTTACACTTTAGCCCAGTTAGTTGCTTTGGCTTAGTCAGGCATGTCTGGACAGGCCCAGGAAAGTCTTATCTCACAGCTTATGCCCCTTCCTTATTTGGAAATGTTATTGCTTCCTTAAACCTTACATAAGCAACTTCATTTTCTTCTTTGTTCTCCCTTGCACTTACCTGTTTAGGAAAGTTTTAGGTTATTATCAAATCGAGTATCAGTTTAAGACTTTGAGGTCCAGCTCCAGCCAATGGATCCAGGATACAGCAGTAAGGATGACCCAAATGCATAAGGGATAAATATGTCTGCTTTTCCTTTGTTCAGATGTGCTCTTGCCATTGTTCCATCTGTGAGGGTCACCCTTTCTGCAGAAAGTAAAGATTGCCTTGCTGAGAGATCCTTTGTCTCTGTGCTGACTTTTCTTTGCAGCACTGATGATCTGTTTCTAACAAATTTTGGTGGCAATCCAAACAGAGATACATTCTCCTCTGGGGGCGGTCTCTAGTCCTCTCTCATGAGGAGGTGCCCTGCTGCCTCTTGCGGTGGCCTCAGAGATAAGGAATTGAGTTCTACCCTGTGTGACAAATAAACCCTGACTCTCAGCAACATGGAAAGAAACCAGCCTGCAACCCGGGGTAAAGGATCTTCACATACTGTGGCAACAATTCTGTGCACAGACCAAGGAAGGAGAAGCCGTGGGAGCCAGTAAAGTACTTCCTTGGTGGTCAAATTCTGGAGGGCTGAATGTGTGTGTGTGGGAATGATCACAGACAACCCTGCTTGTGGTATTGTTTTGTGGATGGGGACAAGTCCTTCTGTTGGATGGAGTGAGTGGGTCCTCTCTGTGGTTCCGTAGCTACCTCATATGGCTTAGGGCGGATCCTGCTGTGGGATTTATACTGGCATGCCAATGCTGACAGGGGCCTAATTCTCCCTTGGGGGAGCAGCCAAAGAGGACAAGAGTGGGAAGTGTGCAACGGACCTTCAGAGGGGGAAAGGGAGGAAACAGGTCAACCTCCTGGGACAGGCAAGGCAAGACATTCCTGGTTTAAGGGGTTGAGCCTTCCAGAGCAGGCAAGCAAGACATCCCTGGTTTGTGGGGTTCAACCTTCCACAAATTTCAGGAGATTGAACCTTCTGCAAATTTCAGGAGATTGAACCTGACTAGTACCCAACATGGGAAATGTTTCTAGTAAAACAAGGACAGGGAGTAAAGTTGACTCAGGGAGAGGTGAAGGTGATCAGATTTCTTCTGATAGTCCTTTGGGGTGTATGTTAACATATTGGAAGGATAATGAAAGGACTAAGCATAAGAAAAAGCAACAAATGATAAAATATTGTTGTTTCACTTGGACCAAAGAACTGATCCTCAAACCTGCAGTTGTCTGGCCAAAATTTGGGTCGAATTGTGTCCGGAATTGGTGGGTTCTTGGTCTCACTGACTTCAAGAATGAAGCCGCGGACCCTCGCGGTGAGTGTTACAGCTCTTAAGGTGGCACATCTGGAGTTTGTTCCTTCTGATGTTCAGATGTGTTCAGTTTCTTCCTTCTGGGGGGTTCATGGTCTCGCTAGCTCAGGAGTGAAGCTGCAGACCTTTGTGGTGAGTGTTACAGCTCTTAAGGTAGTGCTTCTGGAGTTGTTCATTCCTCCCGGTGGGCTTGTGGTCTCGTTGGCTTCAGGAGTGAAGCTGCAGACCTTCACGGTGAGTGTTACAGCTCATAAAGGCAGTGTGGACCCAAAGAGTGAGCAGTAGCAAGATTTATTGCAAAGAGCGAAAGAACAAAGCTTCTACAGTGTGGAAGGGGACCCGAGTGGGTTGCCACTGCTGGCTCAGGCAGCCTGCTTTTATTCTCTTATCTGGCCCCACTCACATCCTGCTGATTGGTAGAGCCGAGTGGTCTGTTTTAACAGGGTGCTGATTGGTGCGTTTACAATCTCTGGGCTAGACACAAAGGTTCTCCACGTCCGCACCAGATTAGCTAGATACAGAGTGTCAATTGGTGCATTCACAAACCCTGAGCTAGACACACGGTGCTGATCGGTGTGTTTACAAACCTTGAGCTAGATACAGAGTGCCGATTGGTGTATTTACAATCCCTGAGCTAGACATAAAGGTTCAGCCCATCCCCACCAGACTCAGGAGCCCAGCTGGCTTCACCCAGTGGATCCCGCACCTGGGCTGCAGGTGGAGCTGCCTGCCAGTCCCGCGCTGTGCGCCCCCACTCCTCAGCCCTTGGGTGGTCGATGGTACTGGGCACAGTGGAGCAGGGGGTGGCGCTCCTCAGGGAGGCTCGGGCCGCACAGGAGCCCATGCATGGGGTGGGAGGATCAGGCATGGCGGGCTGCAGGTCCCGAGCCCTGCCCCACGGGAAGGCAGCTAAGGCCCGGTGAGAAATCGAGCCCAGCGCCGGTGGGCTGGCACTGCTGGGGGACCCAGTACACCCTCTGCAGCCGCTGGCCTGGGTGCTAAGTCCCTCATTGCCCGGGGCCAGCAGGGCCGGCCGGCTGCTCCAAGTGCGGGGCCCACCAAGCCCACGCCCACCCAGAACTCCAGCTGGCCCGCAAGTGCCGCGCACAGCCCTGGTTCCTGCTTGCACCTCTCCCTCCACACCTCCCTGCAAGCTGAGGGAGCCGGCTCTGGCCTTGGCCAGCCCAGGAAGGGGCTTCCACAGTGCAGCAGTGGGCTGAAGGGCTCCTCAAGTGCCACCAAAGTGGGAGCCCAGGCAGAGGAGGTGCTGAGAGTGAGCAGGGGCTGTGAGGACTGTCAGTACGATGTCACCTCTTAGGATGAGGATTGGGTCTGTCAACTCTTAACAATGTGTGTCAACAACAAAAGCCCTGTCTCCCAAGAAGAAATAAATTATGCTCTCTGTTGGCGACAGGGGCCAATTCTCCTTTACCTGTTAAGAGAAGGAGGAAAACAATCAGAGATCAGAATAAAGTCGGGAGTAGTCTCACCTGACGAAAGTGAAGTTTTTATCCACAAGCAACCCTCATGCAAGTGGGACCCCTTAGACCATCTTCCCTCATTTCTGTCACCACCCGTGGAGCCTCCAGCTCCTGCCGGCACCGAGCCTGTTCCTGCTGCCCTTGCCCCCACTGTTCCTGTGGCAGAGCCCCCATCCCTCCCTCCCTCTTCCCAAGTGGTGGCCCTGGAACCTGACCCAGATTTTCCTAGCCTCCTGTATAATCCAGGCTCTTGGGAGTTAGCACCTCAAAAGCCTGATCATTGCCAGCCTGAATGTTCCTCTTTAAATAAAGGGCTCCGGCAGGAGGTAGAACAATGTAAAAAGGATATTCAAAATTTTCCATTCCCCTCCTCTAAGGGATCAGCTTCAGCTTCAAAGCTTTTTCCTCTAAAGGAGGTGCCTCAGGGAGGAGGCATGATTGGCTTCTTAAACGCTCCTTTAACTGCTTCCGAGGTCCATAGCCTAAAGACAGAACTTAAGCCATTATTAGACGACCCTGATGGGGTAGCAGAACAGATTGATCAGTTTTTAAGCCCTCAGTTATACACTTGGACCTAGTTAATGTCCATTGTAGGTATTCTTTTTTCAAGGGAAGAATGGAACATGATCTACAGAGTTATTATGGCAGCCTGGAAGCATGACCATCCTCCAGGCCAGGATGCCCCAGCGGCTGATACTAAGTTTCCACCTCAAGACCCACAGTGGGACAATAATATTGCAGCCTACCCAAATAACTTGAGAGATGTAAAGGAAATGATTGTTCAAGGAATTTGAGAGTCAGCACCCCAACCTCAAAATCTCTCTAAAGCTTTTGATAAACAATAGGAAAAGATGAGGGGCCCATGAAATTTCTAAATAGATTAAGAGATCAAATGAGAAAATATGCTGATTTAGGTCCAGAAACCCCCTTGGGCAAGGGATGTTATAGCTGTGCTTTGTTACTGATAGCTTGCCGGATATTGCAAGGAAGTTGCAAAAGCTAGAAAACTGGAACAGTCTGTCAATAGAAGAGCTTTTAGGAGAAGCCCAGAAAGTATATGTAGGGAGGGATGAAGAAAGGTGAAGGCAGAAAGCAAAATCTTTTGGCAAAGTTCACTGGGGCAAATGATGCCAGGGGGCAAATTTAGATACATGGCAGCACAGTTTTCCAAAGGCAGTGAGAGAGGAAGGCCCCGGAATTCTGGAATGCAAAAGGAGAGGAGGCAGGGTCAGTATTTCAAAGGACAAAGTCAAAGTAAGTGTAAAAGTTGTGAGAGGAAGGAAGACAGAGACAGAGGTCCTGGGCTAAGGAGAGGAGAGCAGGATAGATGTTACAAATGTGGAAAAGCAGGCCATTTCAAGAGAGAATGTCTTGAATTGAGGAGTGCAGAGGAAGCTTTTCCACTCACGCTTACTTTTGAAGAAGAACAGGGGGGATCAGGTGCTCTCTTTTCTATTTCGAGTCCCACCAGGAGCCCTTGATATATTTAGAGGTGGGACCCAACCATTAGTTAATCACCTTTTTAATTGACTCCAGAGCTGCATGTTTGTCTGTTTGTTTTACCCCAGCTGATTTAACTTGTTCTCCAGAATAATTGCTAGTCTCTGGGGTGAAAGGAGGAGGATTTAAAGTAAATATTTTAGAAAATGCAGAGGTGAATTATAAAGATCAGTCAACTTGTATTCAATTTTTATTAATTCTTTAAGCAGGAACAAATTTATTAGGGAGAGATTTAATGCTAAAATTAGGCATAGAGTCTACAAGTTGGTCCAACAAGTTTCCAACTTCTCTAAATTTGCTGACTATGGCAGATGAAAAGTACATTCTTCCTGATGTTTGGTCCAAGGAGGGAAATTGAGGGAAGTTACAAATTCCCCCAATTCAAATCAAATTAAAGATTCCAGGGGAGACAGTAAGGAGGAAGCAGTACCCTATCTCTTTAGAAGGACGGGTGGTGTTGAAACCTGTGATTGAAGGGCTTATCAAGGATGGGCTTCTCAAACCCTGTATGTCTCCATATAACACTGCCATTTTACTGGTCAAGAAATCAGATGGGTCATATTGATTAGTGCAAGACCTTAGAGCTATTAATGAAATAATCCAAACTGTCCTATTATGCCTAACCCATACACTATTCTTAGTAAGATTCCCTACAGTCATCAGTGGTTCACCATCATAGTTTTAAAAGACGCTTTCTGGGCATGCCCTTTGGCAAAGACAGGTGTGACATATTTGCTTTTGAATGGGAGGGTCCTCATATAGGACAGAAACAACAATATAGATGGACAGTTTTGCCTCAGGGATTTACAGACTCACTAAATCTTTTTAGTCATGCTTTAGAGAAAATAGAGAAGGCTGCTGTTCCAAAGCAACTGAGTCTACTTCAATACATGGATGATATTCTTACATCTGGGGAAGACATAGAAAAAAGTAACTGAATTTTCTAGATACATTCTAAATCACTTACATTCTGAGAGGTTGCGGGTTTCAAAAGGAAAACTTCAATTTGTGGAACCTGAAGTTAGATACTTAAGTCACTTAATCAGTGCAGGCAAAAGAAGAATAGGACCCGAATGGGTTGAAGGAATTGTGTCTTTGCCATTGTCCAGGACCAACAAGAACTTAGAAAATTTCTAGGGTTAATTGGTACTGTCATCTATGGATTGATTCATATGCATTGGGGAGTAAATTGTTATATGAAAAATTAACTAAAAGAGTGCCTGATCTGCTTATATGGTCCTCTGAAGGGGTTGATCAAGTTAATGAGTTAAAAGAGAGACTAATGTATGCTCCAGTCTTAGCTTTACCTTCCTTAGAAAAACCATTCCATCTTTTTGTTAATGTAAACAATGGAGTAGCTTTAGAAGTGCTTACTCAGGAATGTGGTGGTCGTCGGCAGCCAATGGCCTTCCTGTCTAAAATTTTAGATCCTGTCGCCTGCGAATGGCCTCAGTGCATTTAATCCATTGCGGCTGTAGCAATATTAGTAGAAGAAAGTAGGAAGCTAACCTTTGGAGGTTAACTGAGTCAGTACACCTCATCAAGTCAGAGCCATCCTGAACCAGAAAGCAGGAAGGTTGCTCACTGACTCTAGAATTTTAAAATATGAAGCTATACTATTAGGAAAAGATGATTTAACCATAACCACAGATAATTCACTTAACCCAGCAGATTTCTTGACAGGAAACCCATTGCTAAAAACGGAACACCTATGTCTGGATTTAATTGACTATCACAAAAAGGTACAGCCAGACTTAGTAGAAACTCCCTTTAAAACGGGGAGACATTTATTTACAGGTGGATCCTCCTGGGTATTTGATGGAACATGACATAATGGGTATGCAGTAATTTATGGGGAAACTCTCAAAGAAATAGAATCAGGAAGATTACCTAATAGTTGGTCTGCTCAGGCTTGTGAATTATGTGCTGTCAGTCAGGCTTTGAAATATTTAGGAACCAAATAGGAACCATCTATACTGACTCTACATATGCCTTTGGAGTATCCCATACATTTGGGAAACTTCAGCTGAATGAGGCCTCATTAACAATAGAGGTCAGCATCTTGTTCATGAAACATTGATAACCCGCAATCTAAATAATCTCCAATTGCCGGAGGAAATAGCTATTGTCTGTGCTCCTGGACATCAACATGATTTCTCATTTGAAAGCCAAGGGACTAATCTTGCAGATCAAGTAGCCAAGAAGGCTGCAGTCTCTAAGACACCCATTTTCCATTTGACTCCTTATCTTCCTCCTTCCACTATAGTTCCTATTTTCTCTCAGGCTGAGAAAGAAAAATTAGTGGAAATTGGAGCTCAGGAGAATTCAGAAGGAAAATGGATACTCCCGGATCAAAAGGAAATGTTATTCAAGCCCCTTATGAGGGAGGTCTTATCCCATCTGCATTAAGGGACTCGTTGGGGCCCCCAAGCTCTGTGTGATGCAGTTCTCAGAGTTTATAGGTGCACTGGAATTTATACCTTAGCTAAACAAGTCACAGATGGTTGTATGATATGTAAGAAAACAAATAAACAGGCCCTAAGAAAATTACCTCTTGGAGGAAGGACTCCAGGGCTAAGACCATTCCAAAGTGTCCAAATAGATTACACTGAAATGCCCTCAATTGGTCATCTAAAATATGTATTAGTAATAGTAGATCATTTCACACACTGGGTAGAAGCTATTCCTCTCTCAAAGGCAACTGCTAGTAATGTAGTGAAGGCATTAATTGAGCATATTATACCTAGATTTGGAATAATAGAAAATATTGTTTCAGACAACGGGACCCATTTCACTGCACATATTATTAAGAAATTAGCCGAAGTGTTAGACATAAAATGGGACTTTCATATTCCCTGGCACCCCTCCTCCTCTGGAAGAGTAGAAAGGATGAACCAAACTCTTAAAAACCATTTAACTAAACTATTTTGGAAACATGGTTGCCATGGACCAAATGTCTTTCCATTGAGTTATTAAGGATTAGGACTGCTCCCCGGAAAGGCATTGGCTTATCCCCATATGAAATGTTATATGGATCACCTTACCTACATTCCTCAGGGGATGTTCACACATTTGAAACCAAGGATCAATTTCTTAGAAATTATATATTTGGTCTCTCTTTCACCTTCTCTTCCCTTAAAACAAAAGGTCTTTTAGCACAGGCGCTGCCCTTGGAATTCCCAGTACATCAGCATCAGCCTGGAGATCATGTTCTCATCAAAGGGTGGAAAGAAGGGAAACTCAAGCCACCCTGGGAAGAACCCTACCTTGTGCTGCTAACCACTGAGACTGCTGTTTGCACAGTGGAAAGGGGATGGACACATCACACCAAGTCAAGCAAGCTCCATTATCATCAGAATCATGGGCCATTATTCCTGGATCAAGTCCTACCAAATTAAAGCTAAAAAAAGATTAATCTATCTATCTTTTCTTTCCTTCCCTCTAACTACCCCTCATCTTGTCATCAATGTAACCAAATCAAATTCACCACAGGTTATAACATTTGATGCTTGCCTTTTTATACCTTGTGGAGGTTTGCAAAGCCAGAGACAACTCTCTACTTTGGGAAAATACCTCTGCCCCTCCAGGGAGGCCACTGCCACCCCTGCAGCTTGCTTGTGGTGGGGGTACCAAGATATCCCAAGTTGGAATTTATATGGTCAGTGGGCAGATGCCATCTGGACTACTAAAGATTGAGGCTGGACCTCTGAGGAGGGATGTGCCGACTTAAAGCCATACCTCCACCTTACTGAAGGGATTGCCCCCCCACCCCGCAACTGTCAATCCCACCAGTGTAACCCAGTGCTTATATCCATTACCATTCCTACCACTAGCAACTCTAACCCCACTTAAGAGCATTTCTGTGGTTTAGGAGCAGAGGGCACTGGAAATGATCCTATAGGCTTACTTAAGATGCACTTTGTTCTCCCTCTTCCACCTCCCACAAGTGCCCCTTTCCCAAACCTACAAAATCAAACTCTGAGTCGCTTCATGCCAAATGACAAAACCAAGGTCTCAGTAGTAGAAATAGGAAAATGAAGGCAAACAATACCCATTGAAACAAGGTGTAAAGATGTAAATGCCTGGTTAGAATGGATTAAATATTCCATTTGCACTTTAAACAAAAATGACTGTTATGCTTGTGCACATGGTAAGTCAGAGGCCCAGGTTGTCCCCTTTCCACTAGGATGATCCTCAAATCAAGCAGACGTGGAGTGCATGGTAGCTCTTTTTCAAGATTCCACTGCCTGGAATAACAAATTGTACCAAGCTCTTTCTCTGCTATTTCCTGAGGTTCCACACCCTGCGGGTCAGCCCCTGAGGGCCATCCAGCCTCCATCTTCCAAGACCAATTTTACCTCATGTCTCCAACAACAAGGTGAATAAGTTGGCATTCCTTGGAGACTTAACAGGATGCAGTGAAGTCAGGCACTTCCAAGAGCTGACCCATCAGTCTGCACTTATTTATCCCTGAGTGTACGTGTGGTGGTATTGTGTCCGGAATTGGTGAGTTCTTGGCTTCACTGACTTCAAGAATGAAGCTGTGGACCCTCGCAGTGAGTGTTACAGCTCATAAAGGTGGTGTGTCCAGAATTTGTTCCTTCTGATGTTCGGATGTGTTCTGAGTTTTTTCTTTCAGGTGGGTTCGTGGTCTTGCAGGCTGAGGAATGAAGCTGCAGACCTTTGTGGTGAGTGTTACAGCTCATAAAGGCAGTGTGGACCCAAAGAGTGAGCAGCAGCAAGAGTTATTGCAAAGAGCAAAAGAACAAATCTTCCACTGTGTGGAAGGGGACCCGAGTGGGTTGCCACTGCTGGCTCAGGCAGTCCACTTTTATTCTCTTATCTGGACCCACCCACGTCCTGCTGATTGGTCCATTTTACAGAGAGCTGATTGGTCTGTTTTACAGAGAGCTGATTGGTCCGTTTTGACAGGGTGCTGACTGGTGCGTTTACAATCCTTGAGCTAGACACAAAAGTTCTCCATGTCCCCACTAGATTAGCTAGATACAGAGTTTAGATTGGTGTATTTACAAACCCTGAGCTAGACACAGGGTGCTGATTGGTGTATTTACAAACCTTGAGCTAGATACAGAGTGCTGATTGGTGCATTCACAATCCCTTAGCTAGACATAAAGATTCTCCAAGTCCCCACCAGATTAGCTAGATACAGAGTGTGGACTGATGGATCCACAAACTCTGAGCTAGACACAGAGTGCTGATTGGTGTGTTTACAATCCCTTAGCGAGACATAAAGGTTCTCCAAGTCCCCACTAGACTCAGGAGCCCAGATGGCTTCACCCAGTGGATCTTGCACTGGGGCCACAGGCGGAGCTGCCTGCCAGTCCCATGCCATGCACCCACACTCCTCAGCCCTTGGGCAGTCGATGGGACCAGACGCCATGGAGCAGGAGGCATCGCTCGTCAGGGTGGCTCAGGCCATGCAGAAGCCCATGGCCTGAGGTGGGGAAGGCTCAGGCATGGGGCACTGCAGGTGCCAAGCCCTGCCCCACAGGGAGGCAGCTAAGGCCTGGTGAGAAATCAAGTGCAGCGCCAGTGGGCTGGCACTGCTGGGGGACCTGGCGCATGCTCCACAGCTTCTGGCCCGGGTGCTAAGCCCCTCACTGCCCGGGGCCAGCGGGCCGGCCGGCTGCTCCAAGTGTGGGGCCCACCAAGCCCATGCCCACCCAGCTGGCCCACAAGTGCCACATGCAGCCCTGGTTCCCGCCTGTGCCTCTCCCTCCACACCTCCCTGCAGGCTGAGGGAGCCGGCTGTGGCCTCGGCCATCCCAGGAAGGGGCTCCCACAGTGCAGTGTCAGGCTTAAGGGCTCCTCAAGTGTGGCCAGAGTGGGCACCGAAGCCGAGGAGGTGCTGAGAGCGAGCGAGGGCTGTGAGGGCTGCCAGCATGCTGTCACCTCTCAGTATTATGGAGGACCTTTACTGGACATTCTGCCAAATAATTAGAGCAGTACTTATGCTGTAGTTCAATTGGCTATCCCTTTTAACCTGGCATTTCATCAACCAGAAAAAGAAAAAAAAACTAGCCTCAATTCTTACCTCTTTAACAATTATAATAAGTATACTACTTCTTCTTAGGTGTTATGTAGTACCATAAATCCAGGAGTTAACCAAAACAACTAAGCCAAGACATGGTAAGCAAGTTGGAAGAGGAACTATAAAGTAAAAGAGGAAGGAACTGTAGAGCGTAGAAAAGTTCCTCTTCAAAGCTAGTCTTGGTTTAAGAATAAAATAATAGACACTGGGAATAATAGCTCCTTACTCTAAAGCCTCCTGTCAACTCTTAGTTCTTACACTTTAGCCCAGTTAGTTGCTGTGGCTTACTCAGGCATGTCTGGACAGGCCTAGGAAAGTCTTAGCTCATAGCTTATGCCCCTTCTTTATTTGGAAATGTTATTGCTTCCTTAAACCTTTCATAAGCAACTTCCTTTTCTTCTTTGTTCTTCCTTGCACTTACCTATTTAAGAAAGTTTTAGGTTATTAGCAAATCGGGTATCAGTTTAAGACTGTGAAGTCCAGCTCCAGCTGAAGGATCCAGGACACAGCAGTAATGATGACCCAAATGTGTAAGGAATAAATATGTCTGCGTTTCCTTTGTTCAGGTGTGCTCTCACCATTGTTCCATCTGTGAGGGGCAACCTTTCTGCAGAAAGTAAAGTTTGCCTTGCTGAGAGATCCTTTGTCTCCATGCTGACTTTTCTTCATGGCACCAATCATCTGTTTCTAACAATTTCATTATTTTATAATGTATACATATTAAAATCTCATGTTGTACCCCATAAATATATAAAATTATTATTAGTCAATTAAAAATTTTTAAAAAAGGAGAATAATGACAGTAAAAAATTTCTATTTTTAGAAAAATAAAATAATCTTAATGTTTGAAGGAAACGAGTGATTTATTTACAGAAGGATTTCCAATATATTCTTTGATCTTTGCAATCCAATGAGATATACAGACCAGATTGAATAACAATAAATCTCTCAATTTTTTCTATGCAAATATAATGGAATGATGACTTTTACTAACATCAAAATGAAATTGGAGCCACTTAGCAAAGTGGAGGACATTCTTTCTGGAGGCAGAGAAAGCAAGATCTAGATTTGTCAATTACTAGCTGTGTGATCTTTAGCATTACTTAACATCTATGAATTCTACCTGCTACATTATAATAGTAACAAGACTGTCTCATCCTATAAGCATGTTCCAGAGGTTAATTCAGATAATTATTTGTTATTTTTCCTTATTCTTTTGAGTTTTGCACTACTAAGGCTTTCAAAGCAAACATTTTTATGTAGGTTTTTTTCCGACCTTTATGACTAGGAAAGCCATAGCTAAAATAATTCATAGTTAAATAGGTCATGCCGGGGAAAGTTAGAAGGTTCAGTATGTCTTTAAATATTAGTAATCTAGACTACACTTCCTGAGGACCAGGTCTAGTTCATTTTTTTATATAAACATCTAGTAGATGTTACCAAACTGATCTTGGTCCTCCCTGCCTGGCACAGCCAAAGCAAACACTGATATTGGAATTGCAGGCAGAGAAAGTGAAGAATTTATTGTAGGGCACCAAGCAAGGAGAATCAGGGAGCTGATGCTTAAGACCCAAACTCCCTGATGGCCTAAAGGCAAGGGTTTTTAAAGGCAGAGAGGCAGAAGTTTTAGGCAAAGGCATGCATGGAGGGTATGCATTGGTTTGTCATAAAAAGGTGGGAGATCTCAAGGTGGGGCCCAGAGGTCCATAAATAGATTGAAAGATTACTGATTTGTGATTGATTAAGCTTTGTCTAAAAACCTGGGGTCAGCAGAAAGGAATGCTGTGGGCATGACTTTCTCCAAGTCCCTCGGGAAGAAATTTAGAACAAAGGGCAGTGGTTTGATTTCAGTCCTCAGTTCCCATGCATCTGGGAGGTTGGGTTTCTGAAAAACAACCCAGGGACAAATGTTAAGATGTTATCTTTAGTTTCCATGGGAAATAAAATATTTTGAGCCTCTGATTTCCTTGGTTATTATTTTAAGATACTATTACCTTCTTGCTTATTTACTCCTCAAGACTAGATAAGTGTCTGGAACTTCCTTTGAAGGAATTTAAGATTTTCCTTTCCCTTATTTCCATGTTTGGAGGGCCCAGCAGGCTCCTAAGAGGCATCCCTACTCCATCTCATAGAGAGCTTGGTGGTGCTCTCTAAATGTCTGCTGAATTGATAGATTTGCTTGTCAGGCCAAGGTTAGCTAAAGACTGTGACTAGGTAGATCAAATTTGTCCAACCCACAGTGTGCGGGCCACAGGCAGCCCAGGCTTTGGATGAGCCAACACAAATTTGTAAACTTTCTTAAAATATTATGAACTTTTTTTTTTTTCTCATCAGCTGTTGTTAGTGTTAGTATATTTTATGTGTGGCCCATGACAATTCTTCTTCCAGTGTGGCACAGGGAAGCCAAGAGATTGGACACCCCTGGGGTAGATGAAACTGAACTCCATGAGTTCTTCTATGAAGATGCTGATCCCAGGAGGAGGTGTTGGGTGTAACTCTTACCAAAAGTGTTTGTGGGGGGTATAGGTGTTGGGTACTACTGTACTGAGAGGGGTAAGAAAAGAAGAGGAATCTCCTGTCTTCATTTTCTGGGGCTGTCTTAGCAAATCAACACAAACTTGATGGCTTAAAATGACAATTTATTCTCTTCTGGCTCTAGAGATGAGAAGTCCAACACTAGGCTAAGGTCAAGATGTCTGCAGGACTGGGTTCCTTCTGGAGGTTATAGTGAAGAATTAGTTTCCTTGGCTTTCAGAGTTTTAGGGACTGCCCACCCACCTTCCATGTCTTCTCCATCTTCAAACTCAGCCACAAATGTTGAGTCTCGTGATGAGTCGTTCTGATCCTTCTTCTATTCCTTTTCCTCTTTGAAGGACCATTGCTTGCAATTACATTAGAACCACCTGAATACTATCAGATAAATTTCCCATCTCTAGGTTTTTAATTTAACCACATCTGCAAAGTCCCTTTTTCGAAATTTAAGATAACATATTCTAGGGTTACAGAGATTAGGAAGTGGACATTGATGGCGTGACATTATTCTGCTCACCACAAAGGCCTTCAACCAAAGATGAATTATGTAAGAATGCAGCCTGGGTACAAGGCAGGTCATTTTCCTGCTCAGCAATGGGCAAGGCAAGCTGCCATCCCCATGCTTCTGGCAGGCCTCAATTATTAATTCTCCCTTCCACCAGCGCAGCACTGAAAGCTCTGACTGTCCTCATAGGCTTAAGGATCCATGCTTGTGGCACCTGTCACATTCCAATATGTTTCTTCCTTTTGCTCCAGATTTAGCAAATGGCTAATGCTTAAAGCAAATTTATTTAAAACAATTGAAAGCGATTGTCACCTTGCCATACTTGTCAGGAATATATACATTGAAAAGAAAGGGTTGGGCACAGAGGTGCTTGAGAAAAGAACTTCATTTTAGGGCAGATTCCTCTGGTCACAGTCTGCCTTCCTGTAAATAAATGTCTGCTGGTAAGCTCTGGGTGGCTTGTGCACTGCAGAAGTGCTCTCTCCCCATTGAAAACTGCACGTTGAAGCCTATGTCTGTGAGCTGTGTATGTCCTCCTTCTCAGGCTCCCATTTCCCATTAGGGTTAGAGAGACAAGGAACTGATACTTCTGAGTGTTCAAACAGGCAGGAAGCAAGCACTTTCAGGATTCCTTTGAGGAGCCTGAGACCTAGCATTAGCCTTTCTGCAAAAGAAGCTAACCAGAAGCACAGATTTAAAGTAAGGAGTTTTGTTTTTTTTTCTCTGAATCTGCCATAGGCTTTTTTAACCTCCCTTCTACTCTTGTTTCATTTTTGCGTGCACGTACACATAAATGCATTTCACTCCCTGGCCTAACCTTGGGTCAGCACAGATCCACTCACACACACATTCTCCTTCACTTTTAAAAGGCAATGCTTACAAAGTATTCATTCCTTTTGTTTTACGTTGTAGAAAACAACACCAGGGGCAAATCCTTATTGAATGTAGCATTTTTTTTCCCCTGAGTCATAGGATGATAAACGCCAAGAATTTAAGAACATTGGAGTTTTAGTTAGACGAGGTTTCAAATAGTAAATTTGATTTTTGTTTGTTTATTTAGCAACAGAGGATAAAGGAGCCAAAAGAAAACCAGACTATCTCTACAAGCATTAACCAATACTGTTCCATCAAAGCCTTTTTGGTTCATTAAGAGGGACAACCTGGCTTACTCTGATGCATTGCTCCTTTTTGTCAGAGCAAGTTAACAATCCAAGGCCCAGTCATCTGAAGTGAGTTTAAAGTGTTTTGTAAATGAATTCAACATACAGCTGGGAGTAGTCATTATGACCAGATAGTTTTGGATAGGATCAAATAGTAATTTGTTATAATCTGTTTTAATATGAACCAGTCTTAAAATATTTAAAAGGATAGTGTCATTTTTGCAATCCTTCCCTCCTCCAGTAAAATTTATTTCCCTTTCTGTGATAACCTCAGAATTACATTCCCCCTTATATTTGTGCCTTCTTTTATTTCTGGTGATAATTGCTTTCATATAGACTTCCCCTTCCAGACAACTGTAAACCAAAAATAAAATTCTAAGCCACCACAACTGACTGAACAGACTTCCTCTGGGCTAAAGAGACCCCAGAGAAAACTGAATTCCTGAGCATGACAGGAAGGGAGGTTGGACACACCTCCTGATCTCCCTCCCTTTTGGGGCTTAGGCACAATTGACCAGCATTAACATTAACGTAGAGATCATGAAACTGACCAAATATTCTTTGTGGCAATAAGGCACAAAACTCCAACCAGACTCTGGTATACCATCACACGACAGGTAGCAGACCCTGAAGGGAATCAAGGCATTTTGCCCCCAAATATATTTTTTTGGCATTTTTAGAAATGGCTGCCACAGGGCCAGCAGACTGAAATGGCCCTGCCAAGCTGTTGTGGGAGAAATTTGCATCTGTAGAGAATCTCCATTAATGCAGCCATACTTTCCCTTTCTAGGCCTTTCTGGGATCTAGGAGAGATTAACTGAGTGCCTGACAACTTTTTGAGGCCTTAAAAGAGATGTTTACCATCTTTTCTTTCTGAGGTTTGATACCTATGAGGCTTCAGCTACACAACAAAAAAGTTGACCTCCACAGCCTCCTTACCTTGTCAAGCATTTATTTCTAATGACTTCAAGTCTTTAGTCAAAGCTTAACTTTTTCAACCAATTGTCAATCAGAAAATCTTTGAATTCGCCTATGACCTGTAAGCTCCCACTTGAAGTTGTCTCACCTCTTTAGGCTGAACCAATGTACACCTCCCATGTATTGATTTATGATTTTACCCATAATTCCTGTCTCCCTAAAATGTATAAAAATAACTATAACTCGACCACCTGGGACACACTTTTTCAGGACCTCTTGAGACTGTACCATGGGCCATGGTCATTCATATTGGTTTAGAATAAACTTCTTTAAATATTTTACAGAGTTTGGTTTTTCCATTAATACAACCCATATTCTGGATGAAATGTTCACTTTAAACATTACAACTTTGGCTCTCTGCCCCTTTTTCAGAAGAAAATTATTATTTACATGGCAGTGTTATTACATTTGTCAGTAAGATTCCCAAAAAGGCATTTGTTCTTCAGTTGCTTTGAATCAACTGCCATTAGAGAGAACATAAAGTGTATATGCTGGACGTGGTGAAAATAATAATAATAAACTTGTGTTCATGTTTGAAGAGGTATTTTATTGGTAAAACAACAGGGTAGAAAGATAAATCATAATCCATATGCAAGTTAAATTGGATGGCCTAATTTAATGGCAATTTTAGTAATCTCAGGTGCTAATAAAAACACACATATTCTGATGTGACTAAAGATAATATTTATTTCTGGAAAAATGGAAAGTGACTTTATTCTGTAGGGGGTTATTCTATGATTCATTTTAAAACTTTTTTTTCTATCTTAATATAAAAACATCCTTCAATAGTTTGCACCTCTCCTCTTACCCAACAGCAGAAATGCTATTGATTTGAGACATTTTTGAACAATTCTTATTTCTTATGTAGAAGATGATAAGGATAGCCATCCCAGAATTAACAAAATAACAAGTTAATCAGAGGAGCAGCTGAAGTGCAGGGCACCAAAAGTGAGTTCCTACCTGGTGTTGAGGAGGACCATGAAGACATTGTCACTATTGCTTGCAAATGTGGTGCGGTGGCTCATGCCTATAATCCCTGCACTTTGGGAGGCTAAGGCAGGTGGATCACCTGAAGTCAAGAGTTCGGGACCAGCCTGGCCAACATGGTGAAACCTTGTCTGTACTAAAAATACAAAAATTAGCCAAGCATGGAGGCAGGTACCTGTAATCTCAGCTACTGGGGAAGCTGAGGCAGGAGAATTGCTGGTGGATGTGGCAGTGAGCCGAGATTGCATCATTGCACTCCAGCCCGGGCAACAACAGGGAGATTCTGTCTCAAAACAAAAACAAAAACAAAAACAACAAGCAAACAAAAAGAATGACCCCGGCTTGACTCACAAAAGCAGAAAAAAATTTGTGTGAGAATGCTCATTTCTAGCTAATAATTCATCTTATTCAAGATTTTTTTTTTTTCTGGGGATGAAATTGCACATCCTTGTGGTTTTTACTTGTGTTTCTGAGAGAGAAGAAAGGAAGAAACTTGTCAGGTGGTTAGGGTGGGTCCTTGATTGAATTCTTTCAAACAAATGAACAGCCTGAAAAATCAAGCTGCAGGCACAGATAAGGGAATTTACACAGGAGGGCTTGCTTAAGACATGCCCACAGCTGCACAGATAAGAAAGCCTACATAGATGACTTGTCCAGACATGCCCGCAATGGAAAATTCCATCCCCTAACAAGTGCACCGTAAAGGGAACAAAGCAATATGGAGTAACTCAAGCTAAGGGCCCTCATGAGCACAAGGAGGATAGGGAAGAGCTACCAGAAATTCACACCTTATGCAAATGAGACACCCAGCCCTCATTGGTTTCTCAAAAAACCCTTGCATTCATTTGTATAAATGGCAACCCATTCAGGCCCCCTCTCTGCTGCGGGAAAGTTTCTTCTTTTGCTTATTAAACTTTTGCTCCAAACTCATCCTTTCTGTCCATGCTCCTTAATTCTCTTGGCTGTGAGACAAAGAACTCCAAGTGATACCTCACAACATGATACTGCTGCACTGTGGTGCCCTGGGGAGACTGTAACATTTCCTTACCCAGTAGTAATGCAGAGCACCTTCCTGTGCTTATCTCCTGTATTCATAGTCTATACACACCTATGCAACATCAACAAATAATTATTCACATCTCATTTTTACTTCACAACATACTATTTAATATCAAATTTTTGAACCAATTCTTTGCTGTTGAAAATTAGGATTTATCCAATATTTCACCCTCTAAGCAAAGCTGAAACAAATGTAATTTTAGATACTTTTTCAACAATGAATACATTTCTAGGAGTGAAACTACCAGGGCAAAAGTTATGAATATTTTAAAGCCTTTTGATTTATGTTACCACATTGCCTTTGAGAAAATCTATGTCAAATTGTACTTGCATCAGGAATGGTGCATTTCATTAAAAATGTCTTAAATTTTGTAAAACATCTACATTGTTAAGTATAGCACTATTCAACGAACTTAAATACTTAAATTTCCATTAGCCAGGACTCATTCTCAACTCTTTTGGCAGACAAATTATTTAACTATAAACATCTCCCTAAATTTATCAAAATATAATTTGCTTCACATAATTTATAGAGACCTCAATCTGTTAATGATGCCTGTCCTCAGTACTGTCCCTTCAATATGACCTTAAAAGTTGTTTAATAAATTTGTTTCCTTTAATTTTAAAGTTTATATATTTGTCTATTTTCTATTTTATTTCTTAAGTTTAAGATAACTTTTTCCCCCACAGGGATATTTACTTTTCTTTATTCTTTTCCAAGGCCAATTATGAATAGAATTGTGTTTTAAACATCTATTTCCTCATACAATATGAGTATTCCCTCCAGTCTAGACTATTTTTGATCTATTCTCCATCTGTACTTAGCTATTCCATGTTTGGATAGCTCTAATTATTTAACCAAATCTATGATAATATAAATGTCCCCTGTATGTCTTTTTTATTATTTTTCCTAGTTTTATACTCATGAGAAATGTAAAACATGTTTAATCATACTTTCCTTTGCAGCTCTTAAACTATTTACAATTTTAATTTCGCTTAAATTGTGTACCCATACTAAATATCCCTAATTTCTTTTTCCATTTCCCATATAAAGATATTGAACCCATCTATGTAGCTTGTCACCTCCCCAAGGAACACTCCAATTTGCCTTTTAAAATCACAGTAAGAGATAAACTCACGTTCTCTGTGGCTTAACAAGGAGAGAATATACTGGACAATCACCTTCCTCTTTTACTTTTCAAGACAGCCAGCATCATCTACAGTATTCCTTAAACAGATTAATAATTAATCAATAGCAACACGTAAGAGTTGAATAGTATGGGGCTTAAAATCAAATCTTTTCCTCTTTTCACTTTTTTGTGTCAGTAAAGTTGTGCTTCTTCAACTCTGTGGTGATTGTACTTTGACTATGTGCAGGAATTTAGCTGTAAGTATTAAATATTATTTAGTTACATTCAATACATTTATGAAGCCACTGACATCAGTAAGTAAACAGATCCCATGAACCCAGCGTGGCAGAGACAGTGCTAAGAGAAACCTGGGCATAGCTTCTTTCCTCCACACATATGTGTGCATTTGCTGAGGCTGGTTTGCTGTAAATATTTTCTGTTAAAAGCTTAGACATGTGGGTGGGGTGGCTATTTCCTTAATAGTAATGTATGCTTTAATTATAGGAAGTACTAGAGAGAGAATACTATTTTGAGTGAGGTTATACTATTTTGAGTAACACCATTTTTAGCAATGTCCTCTAGAACAAGTAGGAAAGCTGGATTAATTTCAAAATCATATAGCAAAGGCATCAGAGAGCTACAGAAACAAGGGCTAATGTATTAATGGCCTGAATAGAACAAAAACAGAGGAAGGGCAAGTTTCCTCTCAGTGCTTGAGTGAGGACCTTCATCTTCTCCTGCCCTGCGACATTGGTGCTCCTATCTCTAGGGCCTTTGGTCTTCGACCAGGACTCGCCTCTTGGACTTTCCTGGTTTAGGCTTTGTGAACTATGGCGCCAGCTTTCCTGGATCTCCAGCTTGCAGATGGCAGATAGTGAGACTTTTCAGCTTCCATAATCATGAGAGCCAATTCCTATAATAAATCTCTTTCCATATGTATAGATATCCTATTGATTCTGTTTCTCTGGAGAACTCTAATACATATGACAAACCAAAAAGGTGAAAGAATATATTCGTAATAAATATGTCAGACAAATACTAATACCCATACTATATAAAGAGGTCTTACAAATGGAAAAAGAGAAAACAATGTGGGAAAAACAGGGGGGAACACTTCACAATAGACACATCTCAACAGTTAATGAATACTTTTAAAACTCACTCAGCTTCCTTAGTCAGCAGATTATGCAAATAAGACCACATTGAATACTACTGCATACCCAGCAGAAAGTTACACTTTAAAAGGACAGGAAATACTAAGCTTGAGGAGTACATAAAGTAAATGGAGCATTCAAACATTGCTCTTAGGACTGTTAGTTGATCCAGCCACTTTGAATGACTATTTGACAGTGTTTGCATACGCTGGACGTAGTCATACACTGTGGCTCTGTACTGTTGTAATCGTCTGAAACTTCACATGCAACTCAAAATAGATAAATTAAGGTATATCTATATACTGTAATACAAAACAGCAACAAGAATGAACATACTATAGGTATGTGGTATGTTGTTGGTGAATATTCTAAACATGATGTTAAATAAAAAATTACAAAAAATGAGAACACACACTATTAATATGTGATTCCATTTACATACAGTTACAAAATAAAATGAGCAACACTAATTTATGAAGAGAGAAGTCAATAGTGGTTACCCTTGCAGGATCAAGTGTTCAGTACTAGGAAGGTACATAACTTGGGCTTATGGGATACTGTTTTTATTCTGTTTCTAAAACTGGGTGATAGATGCAATGAATTTGAAAATTAATTAAGCTGTGCACTTATAATTTTTGCACTTTATTGTGTTTATACTATAAATCCATAAAATGTAAATTAATTTCTACTGCACAAGGCCAAGAGGGAAAAAAAAGACAGGGTGATTTAACTTTAAACTTCTTAGTTTCAGCATGACCATACTTGATGGGCAAAGTCGCTAGTATGCTGGAAGCTCCTAATAGCAACTTCCAGAGCTCTGAAATGTTTTGCTGGGTTATGTGCTCCTAGTGCTGTTACCACCTCCACTCTTCTAGGATTCTGTGCTCATTTCTAAATGAATTGGAAACTTAATCTAACTTTCAATGTGTATGTAAAAGATGTGTTCTATTGCCAATTCTTGGAGCATCTGAAATGTTACAGCAACTGTTTTGATGCTATCATTAAATGAATTAGCAAGCCCAGCTTTGCTTCCCCTGCAGATGTATTGAGCATTCTGTTTATGTTCATATCTCAGGCAAATATTAATCTGTAAGTCAGTGAGGGCCAAAGAAAGACCCATATAGCTCTTCAGTAGTGACCTCATTAGAAATAATATAAATTCAATAATTTACTCTTGCAAACGTCTGTGCAACCAATCATTAATTTATTCAGTAGCAATAAGATAAAATAGATTTTTAATAGATTTAATATGATCTTCCCTGTTCTATTTATGTGCAATCTCATTATGGAAGACTGAGCAGCATAGCACTAAATGTTTGTTTTTTAGGTAGGCTGATTTCCAGAATGTAAAACATAATATTTTGTATTCTCTTTTTTTGTAGCATGTAAAGCTTAGATAGAATACTTCCTAAGAACAGAATGTAGTGTTTTTATTACTCACTCTAAGGAATCTAGCACATAATAAGCCCTTGCGGAAATGGCAAATAAGGTGCTATCTTCATTAATGATTTGTGCAGGACAGTTTTCCAGATGGCTCTGGACTTATCTAGTTCTCTCTTCTGTCTCATTTGTAGTTCTCATGAATAATTTTATAATGTTCTGGAAATGCAATGTCTTGAGATAAGGGGGAGCTGGCCAGAACACCTGGGATCTATTACAGTCTCTCCCTAGAAAAAGGATATCTTTCAATGCTTTAGCCCAGCAGGTCATTTCACCCTGGGGTATCAAATCCAGGGCAAGTTGCCTTTTGGGGTTCCTCAGCTGTGGAGCAAGGGTGGCTGGTGTGTGCAGTCAAGTCTTCATCCACCTTGAGCAGCTTTCCTGAGGTAGAGGACCAGCTTGTCATGGATTCTAGGATTCCATTGTTCCTCACTGCCTATCTGTAAGTAATAAACCTACCGCATGTAACTTGTGCACATGGGTTTTGTTTTTGTCACTGGACTCAAAGACAAGTCGGTAATCAGTGAATGTGGTTCACAATTTACAATGACATATTAAAATAACTTAAAAAAAAAGCCATGATGTCTAGGGGATTGGTTAGGTGGGTCCTCTACTGAAGCTCACAGTGAAGTGAAGAGATATTAATATTCACTAAGATGGGACATTGATTACTTCAGTGAGTCAATGATACTGAGTATAATTCTGGTTTTGTTATTTTCTTAACTTGTAAGATATTTTTGCCTTTTTTTGCTCTTAAATTGGCTTTTTAAAGCTGAAAGAAAAATTGTGAATCAAAGATTGACTGATTTCTCAAGACTGTACTTTCAGGTGATAGTCAAAGTAGGCCCAGAACCCAGATGTCCCTATGTTGTACACGTTGTACCATATTCTACCGTCAGCAAGAGAGCAATTTTATTAAAATGGATCTGAATCAACCCATGTACAGCACATGCATCACGCTCGAATCTGTTCTAAAATACTAAAAAATTCTGAAGAAGACCTTTCTCCCTAGTAAACGTTAACAGTGAGATTTGGCAGGATTTCTCGGAAAGTCTATTATGGAACAAGCACTGTCTGAAAAGTGATGAGGAAAATAAAAAATCCACCAAGAATCATTATCCACAGCACACTGTCAACTTATGCCTGGATACACACAGATAGCAGTGTAGTATCATTGTTCGAAAAGTGTAGGTTGATGCTGGAGCCACACTGCTGGTCTTTAAATTCTAGCTCTTCCTATCAATAGCTCTGAGATCTTGAGAATGTTACATAACCTCTCTGCCTTCAGTCTCTTTATCAATAAAAATGTATTAACTTCATAGGATTGTTGTTAGGACAAGTCATCACAGGAAAAGTTATTAGCATAGTATTGGCTTGTGTTTTTAGTATCCCAGAGTAGGAAACTTTTTTTTTTTTTTTTTGAGATGGAGTCTCTCTGTGTTGCCCATGGTGTAGTGCAGTGGTGCAATCTCAGTTCACTGCAGCCTCTGCCTCCTGGGTTCAAGCAATTCTCTTGCCTCAACCTCCCAAGTAGCTGGGGTTACAGGTGTGTGCCACCGCACCTGGCTAATTTTGTATTTTTAGTTGAGACAAGGTTTCTCCATGTTGGCCAGGCTGCTCTCAAACTCCTGACCTGAAGTGATCCACCCACCTTGGTCCCCACAAAGTGCTGGGGTTACAGGTTTTGTTTTTTAAAAAAATTAAGAGAAATTACCACTCAATTAAATGCACCCCTTTTCACTGAAGTTTCGATGATTGTACACAACCATGTAACCACCTCCCTAAGTAGAAAGCAACCCACCATGCCATGGAAACTTACCTGTATCTCTTCCCAATCCCCTCCCCAAGTCTGGCAATGTGTTTTTAAATTTCGATCACATAGATTAGTCCCATTTGTTCTTTTATGTTTTCATGTATAACAACCTTACTGAGCTGTAATTTGTATAACATAGAATTTACAGAAAGTATATAATTCAGTGGTTTTTAGTATGTTCATAAAATTATTAAATGATAACCCTAGTTAACTTTAGAACATTTTTATCACCTCCCCCAAAGAACCCCAACCCCATCAGCAGTCAATGCTTATTTCCAGCTGGCCACCCTGCCCGGCAGTAGGGAGCCACCAATCTACATTCTACATCGATCTGCATTTTTGAGATCCAACTAAGAATTATTAATGCATAGTGAATACCTGTTGGATTCAGTTTGCCTATATTTTGTTTAGTACATTTGCATTTATATTCATATATAACATTTTCTTGAAATAATTTCTTATACTTTATGAACCTGGTTTTGATATGAAGTTTTTGCTAGTTTCTTAGAATTGGGGATCTGTTTCTTTTTTTATTTGAAAAAGTCTGCTATGATTTGAATCATGTATTAATTATACATTAAATGGAAACTTTTCATAATGCAGCCTAACTTCTTGTCTCATTTTGGGGAAGATTTCTTACCTATTAGTTCACTTTTTAAAGTAGCTGTGATTATTTCTTAATTTTTTTCTTGATCTAATTTTAAAATATATTTATCTCAGAATCTATTATAACTTTTTTGCTTAGATTTAATTTGTTCATAATATTCTCCTATTTTCTTTTTAATGTCATTTGTATTTATATTAGCCTTCTAGGGCTGTGTATTAGTCTGTTCTCATGCTGCTGATAAAGACAATACCTAAGACTGGGGACTTTACAAAAGAAAGGTTTAACAGACTCACAGTTCCACATGGCTGGGGAGGCCTCACAATCATGGTGGAAGGCAAAAGGCACTTCTGGTAAGAAGTGGTGGCAAGAGAGAATCAGAGAACCAAGTGAAAGGAGTTTCCCCTTATAAAACCATCAAATTTTGTGAGACTTATTCACTACCATGGGAACAGTATGGGGGAAACCCATACTTTTCAATTCAATCACCTCCCATGGGGTCCCTCCCATAACACGTGGGAATTATGGGAGCTACAATTCAAGATTAGATGTGGGTGGGGACACAGCCAAACTATATCAGGCTGCCATAAGAAAATACCACAGACTAGGTGGCTTAAACAATAGAAATTTATTTCTCACAGTTCCAGGGGCTGGAAGTTCAAGAACAAGGTGCCTGCAAGTTTGGTTTCTCCTGTGACTTCCCTTTGGTTTTCAGATGGGCCTTCTCCCTCCATCCTCACATGGCCGTTTCTCTGTGTTTCTCATCTCCTGGGGTTCCCTCTTCCTCTTCTAGAAATACCACCCTTAGGACTTCATTTAACCTTAATTCCTCTTTATAGGCTCTATCTCCAAATGCAGTCAGTTTGGAGTTTAGGCTTCAATGTATGAATTTTGGGGGATCGCAATTTAGTTCCTAACACCACCTATAGTAGCATCCTCTTGTAATTCCTGAGAGTGTTATTTGTGACCTCGTTTTAAATTTTCTGTTTTAGCATTTTTATTTTGAGATAATTTTACCTTTACACGCAATTGTAGGAAAAAATACAGATATCTCATGTATGGTTTACTCAATTTCCTCAATAGTATTATCTTTATTGTATACTATATTTACATAAAAATGAATATAGTTTGCAAATAAATTATGGTGTGTGTATATTTATATAGCTGGCTGTGTATACATATGCAATATCAAGGTACAATATTGGCATTGATATAATTTTTTAAGATTTCTTCAAATTTGCTTGTACTCATTTGTGTGTGTGTGTATTTAATTCTATGACATTTTATTACATGTGCAGTTAATGTATCCGCAACTACAGTCAAGGTACTAAGCATTCCCAAAATCCACATAGATCCTTCATGTTATCCTTTTAAAACCACATCTCCTTCCTCCCAGCCATCTCTTACTTAAACTTTGACAATCAAGAATCTTTTCATTTCTCTAATTTTGTCATTCCAAGAATGTTATATAAATAAAATGATACATTACTAAATTTTTGGACTTTTTTTTACCAAGCATGATTTTCTGAAAAGTAATTTAAGTTTTTGACTATATGAATGTTTGATATTTTTACTTCCTGATAGTATTTTATGATACGAATGTACCACAGTTTGTGAAACCATTCACCCATGGAAGGACATCCAAAGTGTTACTGGTTTTTGACCACCGTGAATAAAGCTGCAATAAACCTTTGTGTGTAGAATTTTGAGTGGGTAGAAGTTTCACTTCTCTGGGATAAAGGATCAAGAATAAAATTGCTGGAGAGTATGATAATTACATGTTTAGTTTACAAAGAAACTGTTAAACAGTTTTGAGAGTCACTGTAATATTTTACATTTCTACTAGCAATATACGAATGATTCAGTTTCTCCACCTTCTCGTAAGCATTTATTGCTGTCTCTATTTTTTCACTTTAGTCATTTTGATAAAATGTCTTGTGTTATTTTGCATTTCCCTAGTGGCTAATGAAGTTGAACATCCTCTGTATGTTGTTCATGTCTTTTGCCAATTTTCTAATTGGATCATTTGCTTTTTGATTGATGGGTTTTCAGAGTTTTAAAAAATATATTTTAGATATAATTCCCTTGGCAGATATGTGGTTTGCAAATATTTTCTCCTGGTCTGTAGCTTCTCTTTTCACCCTCTTAACATAATGATTCACAAAGCAAATTTTAAAATTCTGATGAAGTTGAATTTATCAGGTTTTTTTTTGAATCATACTTTTAGTATTAAGTCTCATATCCTAAAGATTTTCTTCTATTTTTAAAGTTTTATAGTTTAATATTTTATATTTAACTTTATTATCAATTTTGAGTTAATGTTTAGAATAAGATGTGAGATTTAAGTCAAGATTCACTTCTTAAATATGGATGTTTGATTATTTTGGCACCATTTGTTGAAAAGGCCATCTTTCTTCCATTGAATTGCTTTTGCCTCTTTGTTAAAAATCAGTTGAATGTGAGCCCGGGGGGGTTGGCTCACACCTGTAATTCCAGCACTTTGGGAGGCAGAGGCGGGTGGATCACGAGGTCAAGAGATCGAGACCATCCTGGCCAACATGGTGAAACCCTGTCTCTACTAAGAATATAAAAATTAGCCGAGCATGGTGGCAGGCACCTGTAGTCCCAGCTACTCAGGAGACTGAGGCAGCAGAATCACTTTAACCCGGGAGGCAGAGGTTGCAGTGAGCCTAGATCGCACCACTGCACTCCAGCCTAATGACAGAATGAGACTCCTCAAAAAACAAAACAAAACAAAACAAAACAGTTGAAAGTATTGTGTGGGTCTTCTTCTACTTCTGAGTTCTATATTCTGTTCAATTGACTTATGCATTTATTTCTCCACCAATGCCATACTATCTTAATTATAATAATGGTTGTAGTAATTCCTTCCACCTCATTCTTTTAAGATTGTTTTAGCTACTAGCAGGATTGTGGCTTTCCATATATATTTTAGAGGAAGCTTCTTTAAGAAAGCAAAAATACTTTTCTGGGGTTTTTTTCTAGAAATTTCATTAAACCTATAAATCAATTGTTGTAGATGTAGACATAGATATTACTATTTGAGATTTCTTTTTTATTTATTTGTTTGCCTAACTTTTTGAAAAATCAAATTTACACCTTTTGTACAATAACCAACTTTTGGGATATGTTTACCCCATTATCCATGTCTCACAATTTTTTCCTGCCTTTTAGGTACTTTTTGTCCTTACCTTCCAATTCTCTAGTTATTTCTTAAGCTCTGTGTGTTTGCTAACGCATCAAATGAGTTTTAAATGTAAATTATTGTATCTTTCAGTTATAGATATTATTTGTTATCCTCTTTTAAACATTTTTGGTCTTTGTTTTCTACTTCTTTAAACAGATATATTTTGTGTTTAGAGCTAAATAATTCCATTATCCAAAGATTTTGAACCTATCTTCTTCTCTCCATTATTGCTGTTGATACTTACATGCATTTCTCTTTTGCGCATTTTGTGATTTTTGTCTTTAAACTACTCATTTTATTTAGAATGTCTTTAAATAAAATCCACTGAAGCCTTTGTTGAAACTGGATTTTTCTACAAAAGATTTCAATTTTTTCTGCCCATTTTCTGGAGGCACTGCCTCCTGGGTACCTATTTAAATTACCTGTTTGATATTTTTTGAACTATATAGTGTGATTTTGGAAAGGCAAAATTGTGTGGATACTGCCTTAGATTTTCTTGTTTTTATTTTCCTCCTGTCTACTTCAATTATCAACATCAAGACAGTTGATGTTTTTACCCTCATATTTCTGACTGACTTGTTTTTCATATATCCTTAAAATTAGTATATAATCCTTTGATCATCCAGCTTTTTAAGAGAATAGAGGATGTGGAGAAATAGGAACACTTTTACACTGTTGGTGGGACTGTAAACTAGTTCAACCATTGTGGAAGTCAGTGTGGCAATTCCTCAGGGATCTAGAACTAGAAATACCATTTGACCCAGCCATCCCATTACTGGGTATAGACCCAAAGGACTATAAATCATGCTGCTATAAAGACACATGCGCACTTATGTTTATTGCAGCACTATTCACAATAGCAAAGACTTGGAACTAACCCAAACATCCAACAACGATAGACTGGATTAAGAAAATGTGGCACCTATACACCATGGAATACTATGCAGCCATAAAAAATGATGAGTTCATGTCCTTTGTAGGGACATGGATGAAACTGGAAACCATCATTCTCAGTAAACGATCGCAAGGACAAAAAACCAAACACCGCATGTTCTCACTCATAGGTGGGAATTGAACAATGAGAATTCATGGACACAGGAAGGGGAACATCACACACCGGGGACTGTTGTGGGGTGGGGGGAGGGGGGAGGGACAGCATTAGGAGATATACCTAATGCTAAATGACGAGTTAATGGGTGCAGCAAACCAACATGGCACATGGATACATATGTAACAAACCTGCACATTGTGCACATGTACCCTAAAACCTAAAGTATAATTAAAAAAAAAAAAAGAGAATAGGATCTTTTAATTTCTTCAGTTTGCACAGATTTGGAACTTTATGTATACATATCTCTATCAGCAAACACTAATATTTTATACTTTTTCAGTTATATAAATATACTATCGTTAAGTAACATTTCAAAACATAATTTGTACATTTATAATCAATTATAATTATGTACATTTCCATTATAAATTACTTTGGTTATTATAAATATTTTTGGTCTGAATCTTATTATATCATAAAAGTTCTTAATTTGACATGTATCTAATATACAGTTCATTCAAAGACAGAAGAATGTCAGATCTGCTATTTTCTAGTTTGTACACTTGCATTATTAAAATTATCTTTGATACACAGTTCTTTTTTTGTAGGGCATTTTTAGCTACTTGTCTATTTTTTGACGTTAATGAAATCTAAATTAGAAAAATTATCCACCTATAAACCTATATAATCAGGCATGTGTAAACTCTAATTTCACAGGACATGCTGGAAAAGAATGAATCAATGAAAGTGACCTAGTCAACACTTCAGGAATGTGAGCTCCCCACTCTCCTTCTGACTTACTATATTTGGCACAGGACCATTGGGGTCAAATAAAGGAACAAGTGTCAATATATAAATTAAATATTAGAAAAACTGACTTAAATTTTATATAGAACTAAATATAAATTGGGTACTTTATTTATTTACTTTTTGGACTCCAACAGCTTACTCGTGAATTCATTGAGGTTTGTGGGCCATACTTAGAGATAAGATGACTAGATTCCCCGCAGTTAAGCAGGTTGGGTGTTAAAAATATTACATGTCAGACATAAGGTCACAGGATAATGTGACCTTATAGGCTGGAAATGTTTGGGAAAATTAACATAAAAGCCCTGGTTTTGTAGTCTACTCTCATTTATTATTTTAATATGCTCAATATTTTTAATGTTTAAAGTTAATTCTCTTGAATTTGCTAATTATTGTCACATTTCTAAGTAACATAATTGTATTACCTCCTTGAAATACAGAGATTTATTTAAGATGTTGAGATTAAAAGGAAAGGAATAATTTGATTAGTAGCCGGAGGGAGATATCTGGTCAAATGAGATTTGTTTGTGTAATTGCTTTAAAAAGGACAAGATGGGAATATGTGAAAATTGTGAAGAAAGAGGTTTCTAATTCAAAGAAACATTTTAAAAGCCTTTAAGATATTTCCAGTTGTGCAGCTTGAACTTTTCTTACTTAAATTCCATTTGAAATAAAAATTACCTACAATAAACAGTAAAATAAAATATATGTTTTCTCTAAATTGAGGCTGGATCAGGTAAAATACAGTTCTTTTCTGAGGCTTTGTAGAATGGAATACACATATTGTATATATTTTCCATACAGTTTTTCTAGTAAATATAAGTTAACCTAGGGGAACAATGTAAAATCTATTTGAAAAGTAGATTGGAACAGAAATCCAAGTCTACTTAACTGGTGTAGATATAAAGTATATCATGGAAATTTCAGAAGGGGAATGAGAAAAGCAATAGTTTGGGGTAGTGTATAAAGTAGAAATAAAATCTCTCCATAGTGACGATCTTGGAATCAAGCTTGCCTTCAAATTCTAACATAAAATGAGGGTGTCTTACAGGGCAATCTAGACTCCATTTGCACAATTTTCTACATTGTATAAGGCATTGATATCAGATTATTCACTGAAACCTGAGTGATGGAAGAAAGTACACATTACATAGTTAATGATTACTTAGCGACTGCACAGGAGAAAAGTAAATTTGAAATAGTTAACTAAAAGAGTATATGGCACATCTGAAAAATTCAAATAGGAAAACAACAGAAAAGGTGCCAATCGTTTTAATCATACAGCATAACAAGGAATCAAATATTTTATTTTCCTCAGCTATTATTAATAAATGATAAGCAAACTGAAGTGGTTCAGTCCTCTATAAACAAACTTGCTTACCAACCACTTCTCTTCCAATGCTACTGGGAGTTCCATTAGTAAATCTGCTCAATGTTTTAAATATTGCCTCTTGTACTTATATATGCCTAAAATTGTAATTGCTATTTATGTTTAACTAATGAAAAGCATCTACATTTAAATCTATTGAATAAACACCAACTTTTTCAGAAGGAGAAATCTTTTCTAGAATTTTATTATTGTGGACACACACTATTTAAGAAAGAAGACTAGAAGTCATGTGAATGAATATAAATTAGTGTTATAAATGCCTCGGAGATTAGTAAATATCATTAATATCATTTAAATGTTTTCTAAACATCCAGTTGATTTTTCTCCCCCAAGAGGCATAGAGATGAGAAAACTAATACATTAGATTTCTTTGCAAGGATGTTTTCTCTACGTGAGTGTGGCACTAGAAATAATAATGATTTTAAAGGAGGACATAGTTGCCTAGTAGTCAGCTAGACACAGAATTCTAACACATGTTCTTATTACTCTAAATGAAATTAAATGTATTACTTATTTTAGAAGACTTTTTGAAAACATCGATTCAATATTGATAGGAAAGCATCATAAGAATTAACAGTAATTTCTGAGCCATTGCCTAGATCTCTTGTGCTGTTTATTAAATATTCTGTTGAGTCATTGTTACATGTCCATCTTCAGGCTGAATTCAGGGAATACAGAGATAGATAACGCACTAAAGGGTTTTGTATGTTCGCATACATGTAAGGGGTATAAGTGCAGGTTTTATAGTGGATATATTGCATATTGGTGAAGTTTGGGCTTTTAGTGTAACCATCACCTGAAAAGTGGATTTTGCATCTATTAAGTAATTTCTCATCCCTTACATCCCACCCTGTCAAGTCTCCCATATCTATTATTCTACACTCTATGTCCATGTTTACATATTTTTAGCTCCCACTTTTAAGTGAGAACATATGGTATAAGTGAGAAAATGCGGCTATTGTTGTTGTTGCTGAATTGAGTTCCCTGTAAATTCTGAATATTAGTCCTCTGTTGGATGCATAGTTTGCAAATATTTTCTCCCATTCTACAGGTTTTCTGTTGACTCTTGATTATTTATTTTACTGTGTAGAATTAAGTCCCATTTGTCTATTTCTGTTTTTGTTGCTTGTGCTTTTGAAGTCTTAGTCATGAATTCTTTGCCTAGACCCATGTCTGAAATAACTTTCTCTAGGTTTTCTTGTAGTGTTGTTATAGTTTCAGGTCTTACATTTGTGTCTTCAATCCATCTTGAGTTGATTTTTGTATATGGTGAGAGATAGGGGTCTAGTTTCATTCTTCTGCATATGGATATCCAATTTCTCCAGCACCATTTGTTGGATGGTGTATGTATGTTTCCCTTATGTATGTTTTTGTAGACTTTGTCGAAGATCAGTTGGCTGTAGATATGTGGATTTATTTCTGTGTTGTCTAGTCTGTTCCACTGATCTTATATAGAAGAGTTTAAAGTTGAATGAGAGATCAATGCATAAATAAATAAATGATATACTAGCATAGCAACACATAAATTCTGTGAATGGTCATTGGAGGATATCACTATTTCCAAATTAATCAAAGTTACTTGTCTTCATGAAATTTCATCTTATTGTTTCCTTTAACATGAATATGAATTGGGTTATAACTTACATGTAATCAGAAGAAGGTCTGCAATCATGAAGATATTTGTCTACCATCTTTACTTTGTGTATCTCTATGGTACTTACAACCAACGTACCCTGGGTTTTCTTTGGCATTTTCTACTTATAACATGTTTCATTTGCATCTTCTATAAACAACACCTGTCTTCTAAATATACTGATTTTGCTTTTGTACTTTATTTTTATGCTTCATGTCCAAATGGCACAGAGACAAAAATACTCAATTAGTATACAGTATGTATTAGTGTACTTCCACATATATGCCGTCCACATTCTATTATGCTTCTAGAAAATTTGCCAGCTTCGTCTATAAATTCTATTCAGTTCTCTGAAGCACCAGAATCAATATTCTTTTCTTTAATTGTTTTCTGAGTTTGTGATTTTATGTGAACTTTTCAAAGTAAATTACCAGTGCTGCATATCACTCATTTAAAAAAACAATAAATCAGCTTCAAATGCAAGCACATGTCTGGGAGATTTAACAGCTTTAGAAAAACTAAGAACTAATAATTTTTTACTATTTTTTGTTTCAAATCTCTGTACCATAATCTTACATTATATGGAAATCCTTTGTTTGTAATAAACTTGGAATTTATCACAGTAGTTGTGTATTTTTTCTTTTTTTGAGACAGTCTCACTCTGTCACCCAGGCTGGAGTATAGTGGTGCGATCGCAGCTCACTGCAACCTCCGCCTCCTGGGTTCAAGCAATTCTCCTTCCTAAGCCTCCTGAGTAGCTGGGAGTACAGGCGTAAGCCACCACACCCAGCTAATTTTTGTATTTTTAGTAGAGACAGGGTTTCACCACCTTGGCCAGGCTGATCTTGATCTCCTGATCTCATGATCCACCTGCCTTGGCCTCCCAAAGTTCTGGGATTACAGGCATGAGCCACCGCACCCAGCCTGCATTGCATTTTTTTATTCAAAACTGTGAACTTGTTCAGAGAACAGCCTTTAACATCATCATTGTGTTTCTAGTGTTAGCACACAGGTGCTTAATATTTCCTGAATGACTGAATGACAAGAAATGAATCAATATGATAGTAAAAATGTTTGCTCAACCAAATAGTGACAGTTTCTCATGCATGAGAATACGTTAACTTAACTTTACCGCAGTCCTGAAAACTTCTCTACATTGGTGGTACTCTTTATCTGTGTTTGCAGCCTTGGTGTTGCCTGCTTCAGTCTCCCTTAGGAGACATTCTGTTGCTAGACGGGTCTCACAGCTGACTGCCTCCAGCTGCTGTCAGTGTGGAACCTGCCATGGAGCTCGAGGAGGCCATGTTCTTCTGGGATGTGTCCTATTAATGACTGAGCACAGTGGGGCAGAGAGCTGTCCCATTTCCACCTGATGCAGGGCTCCTATAACAGACAAGCAAGGCTCTGGGGCTCCCACTGGACTGGCCTAGGCTATCTCAGAGCTGCATTGTGCTACCCGATCCCTTCCTGCTTCTCCTCTTCTCAGGAGTCCAAATGGCCTCTCTCCCTGTTCCTGCTCCCCATACATCCTTTGGGCACCAAATCCCAACTTGGCAACTGATTCTCTGAGTTGCTGAGTTGATAATGTATCTGGAAATATAATGCATGGGAAGCTGTGTCATTACAACAATAACTTACTGTTGTGGTACTTTATAATTTTCAAACTGAGTTTATTCAGAAGTGGGCTATCATATCTCAGGCCATTTCTTGTTAATTTGAACAGTAACATTTCAATCATTGCTGATTCACAGAACTTTAATAGTGTAGGTTGTCTAAGGACCATTTATTTTAAATCTCCCTGTGTTACAGATGACAAAATTCGGAAGCTTAAAAGTGATTTGCTCAAGGGCAAATAACAAATTAGAGACAAAATTGAACTACATGAGAGCCCAGGAGCCCTTTCAGATATGATGCTGCCTATACAAAAATTTTAACCTCAGTTTAAGTAAAGCAATTATTAAAACAATTATGCAGTAAAGATCTAAATGTTATATTTGTTGAGTCATGCACTGAGCACTATAAAAAGATACTTCGATTCTCTTCAACTTCAGTGACACAGTCCTTATCCTATATACCATAAAAATTTTGAAAGTAACGAATTAATTTACATTAACTTAGAGAACTTTTAGGTGCACCAAAATATTGAGCAGAAAGTGAAGAGTTTTTATATTACTTTGCTAGAGCTGCCCCCACAGCTGTGTGGCTTAAACAGTGGAAACTTATTATCTCACAACTCTGGCAGCTAAAGTCCAAGATCAAGGTGTCGGCGGGGATAGTTCCTTTTAATGGCTGTGAGAACCTCTCTTCTAGCTTCAGATAGTTTGCCCGTAATCTTTGATGTTCCTTGGCTTGTAACAGAATAACTCTAATCTTCACATTACATTCTCCATGTGAATCTATAGATGGAGTTGGGAAGAACTGACATCTTGGCAGCAGTGAGTGTTCTTACACTCCTGGATAGAAAAGCATTGAGTATTTCTCCATTTATCAAATCTTTGACTTTGGTCATTAGAGTTTTGTAGTTTTGTTTATGTAGAAGTGCCAGTTCAAATGATGTGTCTTTAAATTAAAATTCCATTTTCTAATTATTGGCATATTGGAAATCAACTGACTTTTGTTTATTAACTTTTTATCCTTCAACCTTTGTGTAATCATTTATTAGTTCCAGGAATTTTTCTTGATTCTTTCGGATTTTCTACATAGAATTCAAATCATCTATAAACTAAGGCAGTGCATTTCTTCCTTCTCAATTTCTGTATCTTTTATTATCTTTTTTGGTCTTATTATATTATGTAGAACTTCCAGCAAACTATCGAATACAAGTGTTGTGAGGGGACATCATTGTCTTGCTCCTGAGCTGAGAAGGGAAGCATCTATCTTCTCACCATTAAGTGCAATGTTAGCTGTACATTTTTGGTTGCTGTTCTTAATTAAGTTGAGGAAATTTCCCTTATTCCTAGTTTACTGAAATTTTTTATCATGAGTCCACGTTAAACTTTGTCAAATGCTTTTTCTGCATCTATTGATATGATTATATGAATTTTCTTGTTTATCCTATTGATGTATTGAATTATATTATTAATTTTCATGTGTCAGATCAGCCTTGCATAACTGGAATAAATTTCACTTGGTCATGACATATAATTCTTTTTACACATTGTTGGATTCAACTTGCTAATGTTTAGTTGATTAATTTTGTATTTGCATTCATGAGAGTTCTTGGTCCACAGTTTTCCTTTTTTGTAATGTCTTTGTCTGGTTTTGGCATTAGAGTACTGCCAGCCTCATAACATGAATTAAGATGTGTTTTCTCTGCTGTTATTTCCTGAGAAAGATTGTAAATAATTGGTATAATTCTTCAGATGTTCAGTAGAATTCACCAGTGAACACATCTGGACCTGATGCTTTCTGTTTTGGAAGGTTATTAGCATTTATTTAATATCGATTGGCCTATGTAGAATATCTACTACTGATATTGTCTTTCAGAAACTGGATCATTTCATCTAAAGTATTCAATTTGTGAAGATAATAATATGTTCATAATATTCACTTATTATCTGTTTAAAGTTCACAGGATATGTAGTGATGGTTCTTCTTTCATTTCTGATATTAATACTTTGTGTCTTCTGTTTTTCTTAGTTAGCCTGGCTAGATATTTATCAATTTTATTGATCTTTTCACAGAACCAGCTTTTGCTTAGATTTAGAGGTAACAGTTATCCATATAGTAAGATCAGGGCCCATTTTATGTAATTTTTATTCTCACATATAAACATAGTATGAGCTTTTCTATGATAAAAATAAACCAGTAAAAACCTAAGACCTGAAATATAGACCCACGGAAATAGTTGCTGAATTCTAGGCAAATATGACATGTCATAGGGAGGTAAATCTGAAAAGATATTCGGCACTGTCTGAATGAGAGATTAATTTTTTTATGATAATCAAGTTAAAATGTACTGTTCAGAACAGAGCAATCCTTATATTCTTGGTTCTGTTATTTGCCTCTGTTATTTTTATATCTCAAATATTTTTATATGGTTCTATTTTGGGTCAAATATTGAACAATGGCAGAGATAAATGTGGTTTTAAGGATTGAAAGACTAATGCGGGTTAAAAATACTTTTCAGGATTAAACCTAAAATAATGTGATGCTCTGGGTTGATTCTAGATTGAAACATTATAGAGACAAAAACATAAAGAAAGTATCCTTTGAATTGCTTTCAGTAGTAACAACTTATTAGTAAAAAATTAATTATATAAAAAGGAAAAATGAGAAAGATGATAAATACTTGAGAAATCAAACACATCAAGTTAAAGTAATTTACACTGAGTACTGAGAATGGTAGTAAAATTAGCTAAAATATATCTCATTTTACTGGTTGACATCATAAGCACACAAATGCATTTTTTAAAAATCCGGTTTAATCAAGATGACTTCCTTGTTAAAGAGAGAATACAGAAAATTCCTGAAAGTTATAATCTTGGGTGGAACATATAACTTATTTTGGATTTTAAAAATGGAACACATCCCAGTTTCCTTCTGCATGGGCTACCGCCTGTCTGTGCAAGCCTCCTTACCTGAGATTGCAAGAACTTCCCAACAGGCTTCTGCTGTCTGATCATGACTCTTTTCTAGATACATCTTAAAAGATAGGGTCATCTTTTAAAATGCATGAAAGGCCTAGTCCTCTCACTGCTTATTAAAATCTTCTGTGGCTCCCCATTGCTCATAGAGGAAAAGCTGACCTGCTGCACCTTATTGGCCAAGCCCTTTGTTACTGGTCCTTTCTTGCCTAGTCGTCACCCAAATCTCTCTCCCTTGTTAACTTTTCTGTATAAAGTACAAAAATGAGATCACCTGATAAATTTTTGCTCAATAAATATGAATTAAAGCTACAGAAATAAACCAGAGACATTAAGATTTAAAGAGGGGAGATTATTACCTGAGAAGGCACATTCCAGCCAAATATCCTCTTTTGGAAAGAAAAAGAAGGAACATTTTTTTTCCCCTAAAACTTGGCTGCATTTACATTGACAAAATATTGGAAAATTGTATTGCATATATTAATATATGCAATATATTTCTTTTGAGAATCATGATATCTAGTATTTTTAATAGCATTCCATGCCTACTTAACATTGTTTTAGAGTGGCTCTTTTGGAAGCCTATATCATGAATTGGTGGATTTTATGGATATTTGCTTATGATTTGAGAAGTTTAGTAAACCAGAATAATCCAAATTGCAATTTTATGACAATTATATTTCTTATTGTAAATGAAAGTGGGCAGTTTCATTTTCTGCAAAGTCGCTATAAACTGGTTGAGTTTTTTCAAGAGGTATATAATACATTCATCCTCTTGCTGACAAATTCAGTTTTTCAAAAGGGAAGTTTAAGAACCAGACCCTGGACTTGAATGAATACACAGAGATAAAAGTCATGCCATAAAACACTTTTGGAAACATCATCTAAAATTTTTCAAGCTCTGGTTTTGTGTGTGTGTGTGTGTGTGTGTGTGTGTGTGTGCATGTGTGTGTGCATGTGAGAGAGAGAGAGGAGAAGAGAAGAGAAACAAAGCCAGGCTGGCGTCACTCAGTGAGCACAAATCAGACATTTTTGGAAGCAACACAGGTAAAAATAGAAATGATGGTGTCATCAGATTATTGGCAAAACTCCAAGTCTAGTCATATGACATAATTATGTCATCGGGAACTGCTGGATTTCAAAACCCTTGAGAAATTGAACATGATCAGTAGCTATTAAATAAAACTGATAGCTATTATATGAAATTGCACTGGGTTGTTAAACTGGTAAAATATTATGTGTTTATATACTCAATAAAGTGTTTATTTCCTCTACTGGTGTTCTAGATTCCATGGTCAGTAGTGGGGATATAGTTACTGAGAGAATGTGCTCAGAATCCCCTTGCCCTTGCAAAAGACTCTATCAGTTTGAAGTTTTCTTGGAAAGTTTTCATCTCTTTTAGGCACTCTGCTCCTTGTAGCCCAGCCAGGCCTGTTTTTCCTTGAAAATACCCTTGAAAGTGGCATGCTCTTTCATCAGAATTCTCATAAATTATCTTTCCTCTTTCTTTCTTTTTTCTACTTCCTTTACCTTCTTCCTTCATGACTTGAGATTTTTGGTAATGATCTATTATATGACATACATTGTATTAGATTCTGAGATAGAGAAAATGATGAGACAGTCTTTGCCTTCCAGGAGCTCTTATTCCAAGTACCAACTACCAAGGTTAATAAACTAATACATGTGAGTGTTCCAAAGACAAATTCTAGCTTATCTTGTAAATTCTTCTAAATATGGTTTTACTTATAAGAAGACAATGTAGAATGAGGAGTGAAGCAACTTTGTGACAATGTGCAAAAGATGCTACCTGAGAAAATGCTGCGTCATAAACGCCAGGGATGGGAATGTGTGGGTGTATTTGCTGTCTAACTACCTAGTCCCTCTGATCTTGGTGTAATGAGATTCTACTCCTAATAAAACTGAGAGCAAGTGTCTTAGAAAAGTGTAACACTAATCATTCATTAACAAAGCTTTTACTTTAGGACTCTAATATGAGCCTGATGTTATTCTTCACTGGAAGCTCTTCCTATTGAGAAAATGATCTATGTAAAAATAATCAAAGAACATATATTTGGCTAATAGAAAAGTGAGAAATTCAGGAAGTCCTTTGGAAAGAGTAAAAAAGAAACAACCCAAAACTTGGTTTATGTCTTAGGTCAATTTCCCTAGAAGTAGAGTTAGATTGGAAAAATATTCTCAAGTTATTTATTGGGCAAGTGTTCTCAGGAAAAGGGAAGCCAGATAGAACAGGAGAAAAAGTCTAGCAACAATGTGGGACTGGGAGAGAATGCCACGGAGCCTAAACAAATGTCATGATAGAAAGTTAGACTGCCACACTCCACAGAGTCTCTGAAAAGACTAGCTTTGAAAACGAGAGTTACCAACCTCCGCTGAGTTGTAGATCTCATACTATGTTTAAAATATAGATTTCTAGAGTGAACAGAGTTTTGTCAAGTCTAGGATTTGTATCCCTTTGGATTCCATACTTTATATATGATTTTTAAAAGCATACTCACCTTCTAAAACTCATGCATCAGTACCTTCCTCACCTACTTAATGTCATTTTCTGTTTCTCTACTCCAGCTTCTTGGTCACCTACTTGCATTCTGCCTCTGTTTAGGGGTGACAGAGAAAAATCATAACTCTTTATTACCTCTTTCTTTAGCTTTCCCACTGCCATTAACATAAAAGCTGTGTAAGGCTAATTTTCACTGGGATCTTGGAGAAAATAGATAAATAAATGAAATAAAAATAAAATAAAAACAAAGCTAAAAACTGGATTTCAATAATAAATATTCCCATATTCCAAAGTAAAAGGAAAAAAAGTTAAGCCTTTCATTTTAGAGCCCATGTTGTCTCTCAATTTCAATCTTCCTTGCCCATTTAAAGGCTAGTCCTTCTTCTTTCTCTGAGAGAAACTATTCTTTAAATTACCTCCTTGTCCTCATTCCTCACAGCTCTTATCATAGGTTCCATCCCTCTGCTTGCACAGAGAACTTCACAAGATTAGATCCTCTGCACAGGCAGCTTATCAAAATTCTTTGGAACAAGACAGTTGACATCCCAAGCAAGGTCACCTTGGGGTCTCTCTACACTTAGGGAGAGGGACAAGTTACCTGGCTTCTAGCAGGTAACTCTTGGAGGAAATGCATCTATTCACATACCATTCTAAGTTTCATTGCTAGTTCTCAGGCACAGGCCAGTTTACACACATATTAAAGGAAAACATTTTTCTTGAATGGATAATCTGCTGAGATTCCACCTCAAAATATGAAAAATAAATGTAGGTCAGTATAGCTTTTGCTATGCTCTTTTGTTCCCAGCCAAGGGCCTAAACCATTTGCATGTATAAGAAACATGACTTGTAACTTTGCTTTGCCAACTATTTAAACCATCTTTGCCTGGTTGGAATATTTAATTTTACAAAGATCCAGTGGAAGCTAAGAAAGTTAAGTTTTCTTTTCCTTTAATTATGAAGCAGCCTAACTTCTTTTTTGGGTTATTCTATGTCCTCTTCTTCTTCAGTCACTGCCTCTCATCCCTCTTCCTCAAATCTAGAGGGCAAAGTGGTTTATAATACCACTGTCCAGCCTCAACATCTAGACAGAGGAACATGGTGGGGTGAAATTTGACTTTTTGACTTTACTATAATTGAGTAAATGCTACGTTAACTGGCTTGTAAGGACTTTTCCAACAGTTTACACACAAATAGCTTTCTTTGGTAACAGATCTTGGAATAATTATAAATTTGATCAGTAGTTCTGCTATGCATGGCACACATGGAATCATTTATTTAAAAGCAAGCATGTAGTTAAAGTGAATGTTTAAATGTAAATATGTGCCACTGTCAAAATTCTTCAAGACACTGGTTTGGCATTAATGTTTAATAATCTACAGAGTTCCACTTCAGTTTCTGTTGTTTTCTCTGATTTGTTTGCCTTCTGAAACTCTGGATATTTTATCAGACATTGATAATGGCCTCTATTTTAGCTGTGTTCAATCTTTTAAAAATGACTGACAGAATATGCTCAAGCTAAAAAATTGCGTTGGCATCTGGAGTTTGTGTCCTGCCAAATATGCAGCAGACATGATCTTCTGGGTTGGGGCATTGCTGGAAAAGATCAAAGCTGCGGCCAGAGACTGTGACTGCACATGTTCGGGCCTGGAGTATTTGGCAGAAGCTGTGTTCTATTAATATTTATTGGGATCTTGCGGTCAATTAACTTTTCTGGTCTACTTTTTTCATGTGGTAAAAGGCAGAGGTCACTTTGTAATCTGCAGTGTCTCTTCTGCTCTTCATTATATCCCATGACACATGGCAGCTCTAGGGTAGATCGCTGCACTAAGGGAGCTGCACAGTAGGAGGGACTTGAAGCAGAAGCCAGCATTATAGAGGAACCCAGGGTGGGCTTGCAGCCCTTGTTTTTGGAAGGAGTGGAATGAAGGAGGGGGATAAGGAGGAAGAATTGTAGACCCAAATAAATGGGGTACATTATAAAAAGTCAGGATAGACTAGATACGGGGGCATAACATTAAGGGAAGAGAACAGATCCAGTAAATGAAGAATAAAATAGGTTTCTAAGGGAGCAGTTAAATAAGAAACATAAAGGAATCAGCATACAAGGTTGAAATTAATAAATTCTAGAGCAATTTGAATTTGGAGTTGAACTCCTAACTAACTCGGCTCACTGCAAGCTCCGCCTCCCAAGTTCAAGCAATTCTCCTGCCTCAGCCTCCTGAGTAGCTGGGATTACAGGTGCCCACCACCACATCTGACTAATTTTTTTAGTTTAATTAGAGACGGGATTTCACCATATTGGCCAGGCTGGTCTCCAAGTCCTGACCTCAGGTGATCTGCTCACCTCAGCCTCCCAAAATGCTGGGATTACAGGAGTGAACCACCGTGCCCAGCCCCTATCTCAGTATTTTACAGTGATTTCTAGTGCAAAAGTCAGAGCTGGAGCACACACACCTTAAAGTACACAAGATTCCACAGAGGACTACTTGCTAATAGAGGGTATTCCAGGATCTTGGTACCAGAGATTCCCACAAGTATACCTAGGGTTAAGCTCAGGAATCTTCTTTTATGACACTGCATAATGTTATATGTTGACAGTAGAGAGAGGAAATAGTAGCAACCAACAACACCGACCATTGTGGGATTATACAGTGACACTTGGTCTAAGATGCTGAACTGTTACTCATCGTTATCATCATCTTCCTTTCTAGTATTTAATGACGCTGTACTTCTTGAAAAGATGTTAACATTATTCTAAGTAAGTTAAAATAAGAAGACATTTTGTAAAGGCAAAGATCAAATAATGATTTTAACATTCTTTGAAGATTTGTTTCATATATCAAAATAACATTGCTCTGTCAAACTTGCTAACTAAATTATCATGGATCACTTTTGCTGAGACACCTATAAATGAACCTCATTCTTTTAATATTCTTTATCCTGCCCTTAGAATGCATTTCTATTAAGGCATCCACTAATTTACTGCCATATTTATGTATATCTTTGCAGTGCCTTTATTTGTTCTAGTGAGGTAGTTATCTGTCAAATTAAAATTATGTGAAATTAAATAAGAAATAATTCCAAATGGCTTTGGAATTCAATTGGTACACTTTAGCAAACATGAATTAATTTTCTTTCTTTTTTCTTTTTTGAGATGAAATCTTGCTCCGTTCCCCAAGTTGAAGTGCCACAACCTCAGCTCACTGCAACCTCTGCCTCCCAGATTCAAGCAATTTCCAGATAACTTTTGTATTTTTAGTAGAGATGGGGTTTCACTATATTGGCCAGGCCTCTACTGCAGCAACTGGCAATGTGCCATCTTTACTGCAACAGATCCACACAGCCTTTGCTACTTGCTTTTTGCTACCGATATGGCTTTCTTCTCAGTATTCATCACTGAGAGTAATGTTAATCAAACATGGTTTTTACACGAGAAAGGCAAAACATTCCACTACAATAGGCTGAATTTAATACGAATTAATATGAATTTAAATCAATATGATGTGATTCAAAATATCATTCAAATGTGAATCAATATGAATTAATCATATTGATATCCCAGAGGAAATCTTGGTGGTACACAATAAGGATGACATCCTGCTAAGTTGATATGTTGAGCAGGAAGTGACAAGTTCTATGAATACCTTAGAAAGCTTGCATGGCAATGATGAGCCATAAATCCCATTAAGATTCAGGCTCCTTAATATTAGTGAAGATTTTAGAAGTCCAAAGGTCTGGGGCATTTAGAATAAACTGAGGCAGGAGATGGCAAATTAAAGCCCAGTGGCAGCAGTCTTAGTTTGGTAAATAAAATTCTCTTGGAACACAGCCATGTTCATTCATTAACGTGTTGTCTTTTTAAAAAATTAATTTCTTTTTCCCTATTAAACTTTTTTCCAACTTTTATTTTAGATTTGGGGGTACATGTGCAGGATTGTTACATGGGTATGTTGTGTGATACTGAGGTTTGGGATTCTACTAATCCTGCCGCCCAGGTACTTAGCATAGTCCCCAGTAGTTAGTTTTTAAACCCTTACCTCTTTCCTCCCTGTTCTCTCTAGTAGTCCCCAGTGTCTACTGCTGCCATCTTTATGTCCATATGTAACCAATATTTAGCTCTGACTTATAAGTGAGAACATGTGTCATTTGGTTTTCTGTTCCTATGTTAATTCATCTAGAATAATGGCCTCTAGCTGTACCCATGTTGCTGCAAAGAAACATCATTTTATTCTTTTTATGGCTGCATAGTATTTCATGGTGTATATGTGCCATATTTTCCTTATCTAGTAGACCTTTGATGGGCAGTTAGGTTGATCTGATGCTTTTGCTATTGTGAATAATACTGTGATGAACATATGAATGCATGTGTCTTTTTGGTAGAAAAGTTTATTATCTTTTGGATATATACTTAGTAATGGGATTGCTGGGTCAAATGATAGGTCTGTTTTATGTTCTTTGAGAATCTCCAAATTGTTTTCCACAGTGGTTGAACTAATTTACATTCTCACCAACAGTGTATAAGCATTCCCTTTGCTCCACAGTCTCACTAGCATCTGCTGTTTCTTTGAGTTTTTAGTAATAGCCATACTGACCGGTGTGAGATGGTATCTCATTGTGGTTTTGATTTGCATTTCTCTGATGAGTAGTGATGTGGAACATTTTTTCATGTTTGTTGGCCATTAGTATGTCTTCTTTTGAGAAGTGTTCATGTCTTTTGCTCACTTATTTTTGGCAGGGGGGACAGAGTCTTGCTCTGTCACCCAGGCTGGAGTGCAGTCCATGATCTCAGCTCACTGCAACCTCCGCCTTCCTGGTTCAAGTGATTCTCCTGTCTCAGCCTCCCGAGTAGCTGGGATTACAGAAGCCTGACACCATGCTTGGCTAATTTTTGTATTTTTAGTAGAGATGGAGTTTCACTACGTTGGCCAGGCTGATCTCGAACTCCTGACCTCAAGTGATCTGCCTGCCTCAGCCTACCAAAGTGCTGGGATTACAGGCATGAGCCACTGCACCTGGTCTTTTGCTCACTTTTTTAGTGGGGTTGGTTTTTGCTTGTTGAATTGTTTAAGTTCCTTATTCAGATCTTTGTTGGATGCATAGTTTGGGGCTATGATACTTTCTTCTATTCTAGAGTTTGTTTATTCTGTTTATAGTTTTTTTGTTGTTGTTTTGCTGTGTGGAAGCTCTTTAGTTTAAGTCTCACTTGTCCATTTTTGTTTTTGTTGCCATTGGTTTTTAAAACTTAGTCATACATTCTTGATCAAGGTCAATATCCAGAATGGTGTTTCATAGGCTTTCTTCTATGATTCTTATACTTTGAGGTCTTACATTTAAGTCTTTATTCCACCTTGAGTTGACTTTTATATTGGTTAAAGATAAGGATCCATTTTCTTTCTTCTGCATATGGCTAGCCAGCTATCTCAGCACCATTTATTGACTGGGAATCCTTTCCCCATTGCTTACTTTTGTTGACTTTGTCAAAGATCAGATAGCTGTAAGTGTGTGAAATTATTTCTGGGTTCTCTATTCTGTTCCATTGGTCTATGTGTTTGTTTTTGTACCACTACCATGCTGTTTGGGTTACTGTAGCCTTTTAGTATAGTTTGAAATCAGGTAATGTGATGTCTCCAGCTTTGTTCTTTTGGCTTAGGATTGCTTTCCTTCTTTGGGCTCTTTTTTGGTTCCACGTGCAGTTTAGAATTTTTTTTCTAATTCTGTGAAAAATTATGTTGATAGTTTGGTAGGAATAGCATTTAATATTTAAATTGCTTTAGGCAGTATGGCCATTTTAATGATATTGATTCTCCCAGTCCATGAGCATTAGAATGTTTTTCCATTTGTTTGTGCCATCTATAATTTCTTTCAGCAGTGTTTCTTATTTCTCCTCGTGGAGATCTTTTACCTCTTTTGTTAGATACATCCCTAAGTATTATATATTTATTTTATTTTGTGGCTTTTGTAAGTGGGATTGTGTTCTTGATTTGACTCGCAGCCTGAATGTTACTGGTGTATAGAAATGCCACTAATTTTTATACATTCCTTTTGTATCCTGAAACTTTATTGAGTCCTGTATCAGTTTTGGGAATCTTTTAGCAGAATCTTTAGAGTTTTCTAAGTATAGAATCATATCATTAGTGAAGAGAGAGCATTTGACTTCTTCTTTTCTATGTGGGTGCCTTTTTCCCAATAAAAGCAAGGGGGAAATAGTGACCAAATTGTCAAAATCTACTTTCTTAGAACTCTGGAAATTCACCAAAGGCTTGCAACATCCTGAGGACTAAAAAGGCAAGAAAAACAGCTGAATATTGGTAGGAAGAGCAATCATTGAAGCATTTAAAACTTGTTCTATTTTGATCCCTCCTCTGAACTCCATGGCAGCCTTGAAAACCAGTTGCCTCAGAAGCATGGTGATGTGAAAACCAGTGGCCTAGCAGCCACTGGAAAGAGTGGAATAGGTCCATGGTTTCTGATAAAGTCCCATCCCCAGAAAGATGTATCTATTTGATCTGAGAGCTCTCCAGAAAAGTCCCATTCACAAACTGTCTATAGTTCACCTGACACAAAATTCACTCAATGAGAAAGTCTTTTTTTTTTTTTTTTCTAGGACAAAATGTCACTCCTGTCACCCAGGCTGGAGTACAATTGCACGATCTCAGCTCACTGCAACCTCTGCCTCCCAAATTCAAGCGATACTCTTGTCTCAGCCTCCTGAGTAGCTAGGATTACAAGCGCATGCCACCACACACAGCTAGTTTTTGTATTTTTAGTAGAGACAGGGTTTCACCATGTTGGCCAGGCTGGTCTCCAACTCCTGACCTCAAGTGATCTACCCGCCTTGGCCTCCCAAAGTTCTGGGATTATAGGTGTGAGCCACCGCACCCGGTGGAGAAAGTCTTATCCTCTGAGTATTTGTTGAAAATGATTGGTGAGCCAGGCACAGTGGCTCATGCCTGTAATCCTAGTACTCTGGGAGGCAGAGGCAGGCAGTTCAACTATGTAGTGGTGGTGCTACCAGTTGGGTAAAACAAAAGACCTGAAAAAAAAACTTACTTCAAAAATAAGTTAAATGAGATGTACTTAGGGTTTTGAAAAGTTCTGATCTGATATAACTCTGGAGATCTATAAGACCATACATATGCGCATATTAGCATGCACAAGAAATACCTTAATGTCTCACCAATGAGTGACCTTGAGGCTCCATGAAGGCAGAAAGTGAATGTCCAGGAAGAATTATAAACTGCTGAAATATTGAAGATGTGAACCAACAGATACGCAGAGCCCACTGGCAAAGGATGATGTACTTGCTGGAAGGCATTTAACAAAATCTCTGTTCAATCGTTAGCTGACCAGTAAGCTAACCGAGAAGAGTCATCAGAGGCAGCAGCTGAAAAAAGAGAAATAGTTTATAGAATGAGTCTTCAAAAGTCATTAAAACCCAAACAGGAACAAAACCAATTCTTAGGAAAGAGGGAGATCTGATTTCCAGAATTGCCACATTATATTTTTTACAATCTTCAGGAAAAAATATAACACATGCAAATCAAGAAATTATTGTCCATACACAGGATAAAAGCTGTCAGTACAAACTGTTTTTAAGGACAGTTGTACTCATTAGTCAAAGACCCTAAATCAGCTATTCTAAATCTATTAAATAACAAAAAGAAACCTTGTACAAAATATTAAATGAAAACATTAGTGCAATGTCTCAACAAATAGATGTTATAAATAAAGAAATAGAAATTATAAAAAAGAATTAAATAGAAATTCTGGGGTTACAAAGTACAATAACTGAAATTAAAAGGAAGTTCTCTAGATGTGCTCAATAGCAGATATAAGTAGACAGAAAAAAGAATCAGTGAACCTGACGATAGGACAATTGGGATTATTCATTCTAAAGTGGAGAAAGAAGAAAGAATTAAAAAACAAAGACAAAGAAATGTCGGGCATTATCACATGTACCAACAAACATGTAATGGGGGTATCAAAAGGAGAAAAGTGACAAAGAGGGGAAGAAAGAATATTTCAAGAAATGATAGCCAGAAGCTGTCCATATTTGGCCAAAACATTGCACCTCCAAGACACAATGAATTCCAACTCTAATAATCTCCCCAAATTTAGCATAAACCCTTTAGAGTCACCTTTTTTTTTTGAGATGGGGTTGCATTTTGTCACCCAGGCTGGGGTACAGTAGTGTGATCATAGCTCACTGCTGCCTCAAATTCCTGGGATCAAGGGATCCTCCTGCCTCAGCCTCCCAAGTAGCTAGCACCACAGGTGTGCACCACCATACATGGCTAATTTTTTCATTTTTTTGTAGAGATGGGGGTCTCATCATCTTGTCCAGGCTGATCTTGAGCCCTTAGACTCAAGCAATCCTCTGACCTCAGCCTCCCAAAGTGCTGGGATTACAGGCGTGTGCCACTGCACTCGGCCCAAACTTTTAGAAAGCCAAACACACAGACAGAATCATGAAGGCATCAGGAGAAAAGTGACTCATCAGACAAGAGATTCTCAATAAAACTAATAGCTGACTACTTATCATAAACCATGGAGCTCACAAAGCAGTGGGATGATATACTCAAAATGCTGAAAAAGATTTGTAAACCAAGAATAGTTCAACCATACCTCACAAACGAAGAATACATTAAAAAATTTCCAGGAAGCAAAAACAAATAACCTGGAGCCAATAGACCTTCCCTACAGGGTGTAATATAGGAAGTCTTTCAGGCTGAATAAAAGAATAGTAGACAGTGCTGTAGACTCCAAATCACAGGAAGAATAAAGAACACCAGTAAAGGTAACTACATAGTTTTTTTTTCTACATGTCCAGTCTAAAAGATAATTGCATAAAGCAATAATTAAGAAGCTGTGTTGACGGACTTATGATATAAAACAATCTAATTTTTATGACAATAATAGCATAAAGCAGAGAATAGGAAACACAGCTATATTAGACCAAAGTTTTTGTATATTTTTGAAATGTAGTATTTAAAAATAAAATTTGGGCCAGGTGTGGTGGCTCAAGCCTGTAATACTAGCACTTTGGGAGGCTGAGGTGGGCTTATCACGAGGTTAGGAGATCGGGACCATCCTGGCCAACACGGTGAAACCCCGTCTCCACTAAAAATACAAAATATTAGCCGGGCGTGGTAGCGGGCGCCTATAGTCCCAGCTACCCGGGAAGCTGAGGCAGGAGAATTGAGTGAACCCAGGAGGCGGAGCTTGCAGTGAGCAGAGATCGCACCATTACACTCCAGCCTGGGCGACAGAGTGAGACTCAGTCTCAAAAAAAAAAAAAAAAAAAAGTAAAATTTAGTAATCCAAGCCAGAGTGTTTTCTGTTAAGATGTTACGTGTAATCATCAGGACAATAACTAAGAAAACAACACAAAAATAAAAAGTAAAAGACATAACAAGGGAATTAAAGTTTAGACCAGCAAGTATCTATTTAATGCAAAAGACTTAGTAATTGTGTAAGAGAGGGAAAAAAAGGCTTAAGACATTTAGAAAGCAAACAGCAAAATGGCTGACAGAAGTCCAGTCTATCAGTAATTACACTGTGTGTGAATGTGTTAAACACTTCAACAAAAGGACTGAAAATAACAAAACTGACTATAAACAAAATATATGATTTCACTGTATGCTTTCCAGAGAAACACCTGATAGATTCAAATACATTAACAGGTTCCAAGTGAAAGGATGAAAAACGATACACCATGCAAATAATAATGATAACAACAAGAAAAGCTGGAATGGCTTTAATAATATGGCGACAAAATACACATTAAGACAAAAAAATTTACTGGAGATAAAAAGGACACTTTCCAATGAGAAACTGATTAATCTATTAGGAAGCACATCAATTATAATAGTATATGAAAGTAAACACAACAATAAAATACATCAAATAAAGTCTGACAGAGTTGAAAGGAGAAATACATAATTCAGCAGTAGTTAGAGATGTTATTACCCCACTCGAATAAAGACGCAACAACTAGACAGAAGAGGTACAAAGAAATAGAATAGATAAAAAAAGGCTAAATCATGCAAATCTAATAAAAATAACTTCACCTTGCAAATATAGGATGCATGTTCTTTAACTTTCACAAGAAACATTATTCAGGATAAATCATGTATTAGGCCATAAAGTAAATTTTAATGCATGTAAACAGATTAAAATGATACAAAGTATGTTGTGAGGCCAAAATACAATCAAATTAAAAATTAATAAAAAAGGCATTTTGCAAAACTTACAAATGTGTGGAAATTGAACACTATACTTCTAAATGAGTGGGTTAAATGCAAAGTCTTCAGGGATATTAGCAAATACTTTGAGATCATAGAAAAAGAAAACACAATATTGAAACATATAGAATTCAACTAAAGCAGTGCTTAGAGAAAAAATTATAGCTGTAAATGCTTATATTATAAAAGGAGAAAAATCTTAAATTGATAGCTCAACTTTCCATCTTAAGAAACTAGCAAAAGTAGAGAAAACTTAATGAAAATTAAGCTGAAGCCCCAATGTAATTAAATTAGAACAAAAACAAAATAAATAAAGAATAAAAATAGAGAAATGAAATCAAGTTTTGTTATTTCAAAGATAAAAATGATAAACTTTTATTTATATTGGCAAAAAAGAGATGAAACTCTGATATTACTAAAATAGAGATGAAAATGGTGACATTCCACTGACTGAATGGAATTTTTTTAAAAAAAGGATTGTAATCAACACTAAAAAAATTTGAATTAAACTAATTTGATAACTTAGATGAAATTGACTAATTTCTAGGAATATAAAAACTACTAAAACTCAGCTAAAAAAGTATAAAATCTGGCTAGATTTATACCATGTAGTGATGTTAAATTAGTAGTTATAAAAATTTCTCAGACACACAAAATGCAGGTCCAGGAGGTTCTATTGTGAATCCTACCAAACAAATAAAGAACAATTAACTCCAATTCTTCACAAACACTTCCAAAAAACAAAAAGGCTACGGTAACCAAAATAACATGGTACTGGTTGGTACCAAAGTATACATAGAGACCAATGGAACAGAACGGAGACCTCAGAAATAACACTACACATCTACAACCATCTGATCTTTGACAAACTTGACAAAAACAAGTAATGGGGACAGGATCTCCTATTCAATAAATGGTGCTGGGAAAACTGGCTAGCCATATGCAGAAAACTGAAACTGGATCTCTTCCTTACACTTTACACAAAAATTAACTCAAGATGGATTAAAGACTTAAATGTAAAACCCAAAACCATCAAAACCCTAGAAGAAAACTTAGGCAATACCGTTCAGGACATAGGCATGGGCAAAGGCTTCATGACAAAAACGCCAAAAGCAATTGCAACAAAAGCCAAAATTGACAAATGGGATCTAATTAAACTGAAGAGCTTCTGCACAGGAAAAGAAACTATCAACAGAGTGAACAGGCAACCTACAGAATTGGAGAAAATTTTTGCAATCTATCTATCTGACCAAGGTCTAATATCCAGAATTCACAAGGAACTTAAACAAATTTAAAAGAAAAAAACAAACAACCGCATCAAAAATTGGGCGAAGGATATAAACAGACACTTCTCAAAAGAACATTTTAATAAATCTGTTAAAAAGTTAGTAGAACTAAAAAGTGAGTTTAGCAAGGTCCCAGGTTACAAGGTCTATATACAAAATCAGCTATATCAATTACATTAGACAAATAAAATCGAAAAAAATCTCAAACAAAAACATATAAATTGGAACAAAAAATGCAATTTCATTTATAATAGCATCTCTGGGAATAAAATATCTAGAAATAATGTATAAAAATATGTGCAAGACCTGTATACTGAAAACTACAAAACTTTTTTTGTAAAAAAATTAAAAGCCCTATGTGACTTGAGAAAAATATTCATAAGTTGAAACATGCAAAATTTTAAAGATGTTGATTTATTCTAAATTCATCAACAGATAAAACAAATCCAATCAAAATTACATCATGTTTTAAACTGACAAGCTGATTCTCAAATATATGTGGAAGTGTGAATGGCCCACAACCACCAGTAAAATATTAAAGTGAAAAAGCAAACTTAAAGCATTTATATGATCTAGTTTTAGTCCTAAGTATAAAGCATTTTTACATTAAAACAGTGTAGAGAAGGATTCACATATACATAAACAAAATGGAATAAAGATCCCAAAAATAGACCTATACATATATGGTCAGTTTATTTTCTATTAAGCTGTGAAAGCATTTCAGTGAGAAAAAGAGTGTGTTTTCAACCAGTCGTGCTGGAATAACTGGATAGTCACATAAAGAAACTAAAAATTTACCTTATATCACTTCATCTCAAACCTTCATTAAATGTAAATGCTAAGCTTATATAACTAGTGGAATAAATACTTGTGAACTTGGCTTTTGATAAGACACAAAAAGTGAAATCTACAAAAGACAAAAAGATAAATCAAGCTTTATCCAAATTTTGACTTTTGTTCCTTAATGGACACAATAAAAAATAAAGCTACAAATATATGTATACATAAAATTGTGTCCTGAATGAAAAAAATAAAAAGAAAAGCTTCTGTAATTCAATAGTAAGGCAAAAAGCCTAATAAAATTGATAAAAATATTTTTGACAAACACTTCACTAGAGGAGATGTATGAATGACCAATAAGCACCTACAAAGGATGCACATCATTCCACATTGGAATGCCACTATTTGTAGTAGCTAAAATAAAATACTGACATACTAAGTGGTGGTGAAGAAGATGTGGAGCAACTGGTACTCTCATACCCTTCTGGTGAATAGGAAAGTTTTGGGCAGTTTCTAAAAAAGTTAAATATACACTTATTACATAACCAAGTCATTCAAGTCACAGGTTTGTCACCAAAGGAAATAAAAATATATGTTCATACATAAACCTGTGTTCACATTTTTGTAGCTATTTTATTCATAAAATCACCAAACTAGAAATAAGTCAAATGCCAATGACTTTGAAATGGATAAACAAAATGTAGTATATCCATACAGTTGAGTACTACTCAGCAGTAAAATAAAACAAATTACTGACTCACACTACAACATAGATAAACCTTAAAATAATTAATAGAAAGTATCGATGCCCAGAAGTCTATACAATGTATTATACCACTTATATAAATTCTCAAAATTTGAACTATTCATCGTGGCAACAACAGATCATCCTTCACTTGAGGAGGATGTTGGAGGGATGCATGGACTAAGGGGCACAGGAAATTTGGGGATGAAGGAAATGTGTCTCTTAATTGTTGCTGCCATTTAGTGACTGACTATAGCTGTCAAAACTTATGAAATTGTATACTTTAAATGGATGCTGTTTCTTGTGCAAAAATGATATCCTAATAGAGTTAACTAAAACAGTAAAAGAAACTGGTAATCTGTGCCTCATTCATTGTCAAAGTTGCTATGAACCTTGTTTGCTGCATGCTTTGCTGTTTCCCTCTGTTACTGGGAGGTTTCTACTGTGTTACTCCTATATCTCCGATTCAGAGAAATGGTGTTTGAGGAGTTTCACCTCAGGAACAAATCCAAAGAGCTTCATCTGCAGTTGTTTTGTTCTTCTCCTGGTATAACAAATGTTTCTAACAAAAAAACAATGAACAAATATTAATAAGCAATCAATTAGTGAAAGAACATCACGATGAAACATGGAGTGGCCCCGGCCCATGGAAGTCATCCTTTCTGGAGCAGAGTGCATTAAGCCTGGGACTTGAAGGTGGATAGGATTTGAACAATTGAAGGACACGGAAGGATCTAGACAATGGTGACAAAGGGAAAAAGCAGAACTTGACCTAATGTGTTGGGAAGTAAATAGCAGATTGCTTGAGGAAGAATAAATTTGATAAGCTCATCTGCATCTCAACCTAATTTTGATGAGAAGATCCTTGGTTTTGGCCTCAGCCTCAGCCTGCTGTTGCTGCAAGCAGTGGAGAGATGCAAAGCACTAGCCACCCCATCAGTCCTCAGAACCAGGGGAAAGCATAAAGGATTTGCACTATTCCAAGCCCCTCAGCATTTCTGAGTGTATTGCCATGCACCAGTAGAAAACTGGAAGACACTCTTCTGTACAGGCAGCTCTAAGTCTCTCCTCTCCTTTACCATGACAGTTTAATCAAAGAGCCATTTCTGTATTTTCTGTTTCCATTTTCTCCTATTTGTTTACTCTCAACTCTTCCCAAATGCATTCCTGTCCCATCATTGCACTGAAACCCTCTTAACTGAGATCAACAATCACTTTTTATCAAATAAGACATATTTTTAATTTTGTTAGTATTTTAGCTTTCCATAACATTAGGCAATAGCGACCTTTTATTCCTTCTTGAGACACTCTTCCCTTGGCCTCTATGTCATAATCTGTCACAGTTTTTAAATTTGCTGTAGCTGCTCCTTTTCATATGACCCCGCTATCTCTTCCTTTCCTACAAGACATTTAGATATCAGTTTTTTAACTTTCAGCCTCAAGCCCTCTTCTCTTCTTGAACTATACTGTATCCATCCACAGCCATGCTTTCAATTACCATGTATAAGTGACATCAGGCCATTCCACTGAGGTCCAGATCTATTTGGCAGCTGCTTTTCCAATATCTATACTATCTGTCTCATAGTCAACATGCTCAAGAATAAAGTCATGCTCTATTTCCTCAATAATTACTTTTTCTTGTGATCCCCAATTTCATAATTGCATTTATTTATTTTGCTAGCCAGAAATTTAGAAGTCATTTTAAACATTTATTTGGCTTCCTCTTTCACATTGTACCAGCACCAAGTTTCAGGAACTTTTTTCTGTTTCTGTCTACATCACCCTACTCCAGTTTTTCTCCACTGGAGCACTATTAGCATCTTGAGAGAAGATTCATTTGTTGTGGGGGACTATCTTCTGCAATGCAGCACATTTAGTGTCTTGGCTGTCACTTAATAAATGCTGTTAGATTTTGAATCCACTGTGACATCCAAAATTCCCACACTCATTTGTAAACGTCCCCGGAGGAGTGAGCACCTTTCCTCTGATTGAGAACTGTTGTCTTGTCCAAGTTGCTGACATTTCTTGCATGTGTTTAAATAGCCATTTGTGTCTTCCCTTGGTCATTTCCCCAACTCTGTGCTAGTCTTCTCCCTACACTGTAGCATTGATTGTTTCAAAGGTTAAAACTGATAATATCACCAGTAAAATCCTACCTGCTTAAAAATTCTTCCACTGTCGCCAATTGTCATTAGGATAAAGATCTCTGGCCCTGGATGGGTGCCCATCGATGCCATCTGTGAGGCAACACACTGAACAATTTCCCTTCCTTGACCACACTATGCTCCATCTTTCCTGGAACTTTCACATGCGGATATGTTTCTTCTCCCTGAAACATGCATTCCTCCCCTTGTGACTAGATTACCTTTAAATATTTTATATCTCAGCTTATTACCTCCTCAAGAAGGCTTTTCTAATTCCATAGTTTGAATACTTCCATAAAGCCATGTTTTATTTTTCTTTAGAGCAATTATGTCAGTTAATTATTTTATAGTCATTGTGATTACTAAATTATTAAATTTTAATTTCCATAGAAATAGGGATCATGTCTATTTTTCTTCACCAATTTTATTCTTAGTCCCTATCTCATTGTCCCTTAGTGCCTACCTCATTGATGCTGACCAAATGTTTATGGAAAGAAATCAATCTGTATTTGTAGGAAAGGTAGACCACTTCGAGTTCTTTTTATGATTGTCACTGTACAATCAGTATTTCTCAGGCAATTGAGAAATTGCCTCAATTCCCTCTATTTCTCAATATTTCTATTGAGAAATAGAAGACTAGTTGAAACATCTCTTAGAGGAATCTCACAATGTAAATATCATATGTATTGAAATGTAGAAAAAGTAGATGAAAGGAGAAAAAACAGTGGGTGTGTCAAGAATAGTTTTTGAAAATTATACTTGTTCTAATTTGATTGACTAGCAGCTAAAAAAGGGTATTTCACACTCAAGTGACCAAAACCAATAACTCATGCTCTATGAATTTAGGCTAAACTGAATAGAAGCTTGTTTCCACTCTGTGTTAGTATATTTAATCTGTAGGTGGAGATGTTCTTTTATGCCGAGGTAAGGGCATATCATAGAAATATGTGTTTTGACTTGATTATCACGCGCCGATTCCTCCATGAAATGGTATATAAGGCTCTCAGTAAGGCAGCTGGGGACCTGCGATGTGCAGGAAAGACATGTGTTCTTCACTTTATTCCTGAGGCTGAATATAAAGACATCTTCATTCTCTAAACATTATTAGCAAGTTACTAAAGGAAGCAAACATAGCTATAGAACCAGATGGCTGTTTATGTAAAATAAATACAAAGCTTTAAAAATGTACACATAAAACAATTATTAGCTCAGAGAAATGTAACAGTGAAAAGTAAGCTCCTGGGCCTAGTGGGTTTAAGACCATGTTTCCTGAACCTAGGGGCTTCAGGATCACTGGGTTGGCAGAGGAGGGACGGAAGGAAGTGAAAAAGGAAATATTTTGATGAATGGGATTTCAGTTAAATTGCAGCTGTACTTAGGGCTTCATTTCGATAAACACAAATAAAGGGGGATTTTAAAACATGCCACTAGATCATTGTTAATATCCCTTCAAGGATTCCATAAATCTGTAGATATGGATAACAGTGTTTGGAAATTATGAAGAAGAAAACTTTTAATTTGCATCTGGATTTATGACACGAAATTTTCTTCCTATTCCTTCTTTATTGGGGTGTGTGTGTTAGTCTTATTGCGACTATAGATGCTGGTGAAACTAAAATACCCTAATTACTAGCTTCCTGCATTCCTTGTTTTTATTTTTTATCACCATGCTAGGTATGGCTGTGCCTAACAGGCTCTGAGTTTTCTGCTGACTCCATGAGACACTTTCAGTGTAAATTTGACCCTAAATGATTTTGGGCAAAGGTGAGACCCTGATGCCACTCTACCTCTGAATCTTAGAGGCAGTTGAGAATTTCGCTCATTGAATTTGTTTTTGTTCATAGATTCTCTGCTCATTCTTTTATTCCTTTGTTTACTTATTCAATAAACATTTGCTTGGTGTCCACTGTGCACCTATACTGTGCTCTAGTCCCTTCCCTTAAGGAGTTTATATTCTTCGTACTGTGAAAAGCAGTGTGTGCAGGTGTGATGTGTGTAGGTGTGTGTGTGTTGGTGATTCTGTGTTTGCATGGGTAAGAGTACAGTGCTCAGACATACACAGCACATTGCAGTTGAGTGTGATCTATTACAGAATTATAGGAAATTGGTGCTCGGGCAGCATTCTGAGGTGGGCATAGACCTATATTTTGGAGAAACCTAGAAAGTACATAGGGAGGACTACATGTAAGAAGCAAAGCTTGAGGAGAACTCAGGCAGACACACAGGGTAGCCTGGGCTGGAAGGCAGGTGGAGAGGCATGAATGTAGGTTACCTTTGAAGAGTTGGAAGCCGTTCAGAACAACTTGGAGACACGAGTCACTCCTTACTGGAGAGGTTATTGTGTGGAAAGATGAACATGAGATAGACAAATGAACTTCAAAAATTTTCTCTTTACTGGCAGATGGTGATTGCTTATGCACTATATGTCAAGCACCATGCTAAGCATTCAGGTCCCTTGTCAGAACAACGCAGTGCTCACCCTCTAGTGGTAGATGTCAAATCTCCTCATACACGATACAAATATTAGGAATTTATCATGTCGGCCATGGAACTACTGAAAAATTTTTAACTGTTGTATGATTTAATCAGGATTATATTTTAATAATACAGAGGGGGCCTACTCTAGCAGTATGGGAAAGGAAATGGGAAAAACATATCTAGAACAAGAAGATCATTTTCAGAATATTCTTCCAAGTTCTTTTTGAGAAATAAAGAAGTAATGGCAGCAATACTCAAGGGAAGAGGAGACTAAGAGGCCTAAGAGTTTGGATTGACAAGACTTAGTTGAAGTGGAACCATCCATAATTCATATCTATGTACATGTGTATAACACCAATCTCTCTAGCAATCATTTTGGGATGATTTGGGTAGGGAGTGCATTTGGGTAACAAATATATTAATTAATTATTTAACTCAACAAATATTTATGGAACATTAAATATGTGTCAAGAACTTCGAGAAGCTGAGGCAGGAGAATTGCTAGAACCAGGGAGGTGGAGGTTACACGGAACTGAGATCACACCACTGCACTCCAGCCTGGGCAACAGAGTGAGACTCCAAAAAAAAAAAAAGAAAAAAAGAAAAGAAAAGAAAGAAAGAAAAATGCTCTAAGCTCTGGAGACACAGCAATGAAAATAAAAATGGCCTACTTACCTTACAGGAGGAATAAAAACAAGTGAAGACAGTGTCAGTGGGTAAGTGCCATTACACAAAACAAAGAGGGGCGAATGACACAGCAAGTGCCAAGGGCTGGAGGAACAGCTGTGGTATACCAGGTGACCGGTGAGGAAAGGCCATTTAGTAAGACAACATCTGATCATGTACTTGGAAAAAAAAAAATGAGAATCACTATACGGGGAGCAGAGGAAGGTGGAAAACTGCATGATAAGGACTCAAGACGAGAGTGGAAGCCAGAAAGGATACCGTGGGGCTGGCAGGAGTGAGAAAAGAGGCCGGTGGAGGAGAGGCGTTTGGAGAGTAGCAGGGCCTGTATCCGCTATTGGGAAGACTGGGTCTTCCTGAGTGCATGAGTCAGCCTTGGGGGATTCTGAACGGAGCAGTGACATGATCTGGCATTTCAAAGGGACCCCTGTGGCTGCTGTGTAGAGAAGAGATGATGGGTGTGCAAGAGGAGAGGGAAGCACTCAGTGGAGCAGATGTTGCTGTTTTCCAGGCGACAGGTTATGATGGTTTTGATCCAGGAGGGCAAGGTGGCCCTGAAGGTTCATATTATGAATGTTTTAAAGTAGGACCAACAGAATTTTCTGAAGGATTGGATATAGAATATTAGCAAGGAATCAAAGAAAAACGTCAAAATTTTTGCCCTGATTGTTCAGGTCAGAGAGGAAGGATTTGCCGTTTACTAACATTAGAAAGATATGAGAGTCTCGGTGTTAATGCTGGGGAATTTTGTTGCAGTCATTGATATGTTCAAGTACAGGAAGCTGGGGTGACTTGGGGGGTAGTAAGTAGTACTCTGGTGGTTGGTGACATGCAGTCTGTGAATATATGGAAGGGGATACCCAGTCTGGGTGGAGGCATTAGCATTAGACCAAAGCTCGCACCTCTTCCTTCTGAAGAAGTGGAACTGAGCAAAAAACAGCAGGGCTGCAAGTAAAACTGGAGTGTGGCTGAAAAAGTTCATACGATACCATCTATATTTCCTTGAAGTCCTAAGCAAAATTATCTTCTCACGTTAGAGACTAGAATATATTAAAATGCTTGAGAACTAATGAAACTTTCAAATAAAAGTGAAAAACAGAAGAAAGCAGGACTTGGAGCTTGTCAGAGGCCCTGTGAGGGAATGTGGAGTTGGGTAGATATCCTGTTTGATGGAAGGCCCTGTGGTCATAGACACAGCCATGAGCTGGGGCACCACAGAAAGGAGCAAGAAAACAAATTCAAGTGGTGGTGCTCCTGGGGCGCTCCTGGGGTGCTCCTGTGGTGCTCCCCTGGTGCTCCTGTGGTACTCCTGTGGTGCTCCTATGGGCCCACAGCTGCAGCAAGCCAAAGCTGGAGACTGGGACAGGCGAGCAGTGGAATGGACCAATTCTGAGGTCTCTGTTGCTCCAGCTTTGGTGTGGCGGGAGTGGGGCTGACAGACTGAGGAAAGGGAGGGGTTCCAAGTTGGGTGAGGGGACCACCTACATCCAAGAGCAGGAGGCTGGAGGCGGGGGCGGTAGAGTGACTGCAAGAGCTGTGGGTTCACCATGCACACCCTCCTGTGTTCTGGCCTGATCTGCCTGGGGTTCTATTACGAAGTCTTCACAATTCCTTCCCTCCCCATCCCTCCACTCCCCTACTCCCCTCCCCTTTCCTCTTCTCACCTCCTTTTCCCTTTCTTTCTTTTTTGGTTTAAATTAACCAGAATATGTTTCCGCAATTTGTGATTTAGTTTTCTGACTAGCAAACTGTTGAAATGTTTTAGAAATATACTTTATTTTTCGGAATGGTTCACGGCAAAATTGAGGAGAAGATAAAGGGTTGCCATGTACCCTGTCCCCACACGTAGATAGCCCTGCCACTATCAACATCATCCAGCAGAGTGGCATGTTTGTTACAACTGACGAACCTGTTGACACCTTATTGTCACCCAAAGTCTGTAGTTTACATGAGGGTTACTCTGGATGTTGTACATTCTATGGGTTTGGAAAAATGTATAATGACACATATCTATCATTATGGTATCATACAGAGTAGTTTCACTTCCCTAAAAATTCTCTGTGCTCTAGCTATTCATCTTAAAAGTTTTTATGGCTTTATGTTCCTCTCAGATAAAATATCAAATTAGAGGAAAATCTGAGGCCTTTTGTGGTGTGGCCTCTGCTTGCTTCTTGATGGAAGGACCTGTGGTCATAGAGACAGCCCTGAGCTGGGGACATGATGGGCTGCCTGCTCCTCTCCTCTCCCCAGCGGGCTTCAAGAATCCTGAGGACTTTCAGAAGCACAAAGGCATCTTAATCTTCTCACATTCAGGTGACTGAAAACGCTGAGGCCAAACCTCTAAAAGCCATCTGATCTCGCTTAGGAGATGAAAAGTTCTATTTTCTTCTTGTTGGACTCAAAGGTTCACTGCAAAGGGACTATGAGAATGGAATTTCTTTATTGTTTGGAAAAAGAATACGAATATTGACTTAGGAAAATTAGATTTTTTTTTACTCTCATTCAAATTATTGTAGGAAAGGGAAAATTATTATTTTATTTATTTTATTTTAATTTAATTTAATTTAATTTTATTTTATTTCAATAGTTTTTGGATAACAGGTGGCGTTTAGTTACATAGATATGTTATTTAGTGGTGATTTCTGAGATTTGACGGCACTCATCTCCCAAGCAGTGTACATTCATCTAATGTGTAGCCTTTTATCCCTCACCCGCCTCCCGCCTTTGCCCGAGCATCCCCAAAGTCCATTACATCATTCTTATGCCTTTGCATCCTCATAACTTAGCTTCCACTTATAAATGAGAACAAACGATATTTGGTTTTTTATTCCTGAGTTACTTCACTTAGAATGATCATCTGCAACTCCATCCATGTTGCTGGGAATGCCATTATTTCATTCCTTTTTAAGGCTGAATACTATTTCATGCTGTATACATATCACATTTTCTTTATCCACTCATTGGTTGATGGGCATTTAGGCTGGTTCCATAGTTTTACAATTGTGATTTGTGCTGCTATAAACATCCATATGCAAGAGTCTTTTAAATATAATAGCTTCTTTTCCCTTGGGTAGGCACCCAGTAGTGGGATTGCTGGGTAAAATGGTGGTTCTACTGTCAGTTCTTTAAATAATTTCCACACTGTTTTCTATAGTGTTTTGTACTAGTTTACATTCCCACTGGCAATGTAAAAGTGTTCCCTTTTCACCACATCCACACTAACATCTGTTATTTATTTTTTAATTATGGACATTCTTACAGGAATAAGGTGGTATCTCATTTTGGTTTTGATTAGCATTTCCTTGATAATTAGTGATGTTCAGCATCTTTCATATGTTTGTTGGCCATTTGTATATCTTCTTTGAGAATTTTCTATTCACGTCTTTTGCCCACTTTTTGATGGAATTTTTTTTTCTTGCTGATTTGTTTGAGTTCTTTATAGATTCTGGATATTAGTCCTTTGTCAGATGCACAGATTGTGAAGATTTTCTCCCATTCTGTGAGTTGTCTGTTTACTCTGCTGATTATTTCTTTTGCTGTGCAAAAGCTTGTTAATTTAGTTAAATCCCATCTATTTATCTATCTTTGTTTTTGTTGCATTTGCTTTTGAGTTCTTGGTCATGAACTCTTTTCCTAAGCCAACGTCTAGAGGAGTTTTTTTTTTATGTTATCTTCTAGAATTTTTATAGTTTCAGATCTCAGATTTAAGTCTTTTATCCACCTTGAGCTGATTTTTGCAGTGAGAGATGAGGGTCGTTTCATTCTTCTACATGGGGCTAGCCAATTATCCCAGAACCATTTGTTGATTAGGGCATCCTTTCCCCACTTTGTGTTTTTGTTTGCTTGTTGAAGATCAGTGGGTTGTAAGTATTTGGCTTTATTTCTGGGTTCTCTATTCTGTTCCATTGGTCTACATGACATTTTTATACCAGTATCATGCTGTTTTGGTAGCTATAACCTTGTAGTACAGTTTGAAGTCAGGTAATGTGATGCCTTCAGTTTTGTTCTTTTTACTTTGTCTTGCTTTGGCTATCCAGGCTCTTTTATGGTTCCCTATGAATTTTAGGATTGTTTTTTCTAGTTCTGTGAAGAATGATGATGGCATTTTTATGGGAATTGCATTTAATATGTAGCTTGATTTCAGCAGTATGGTCATTTTCACAATATTGATTCTACCAATTTAGAAGCATGGGATGTGTTCCCATTTGTTTGTGTCATCCCCTGAGTTCTTTCAGCAGTGTTTTGTAGTTTCCTGGTAGAAGTCTTTCACCTCCTTGGTTAAGTATATTTCTAAGTATTTTATTTTTTTGCAATAGTTGTAAAAGATATTGTGTTCTTGATTTGATTCTTTGCTTGATTGTTGTTGGTGTATAGCAGTGCTACTGATTTGTGTACATTGATTTTGTATCCTGATAATTTACTGAATTCATTTTTCAGATCTAGGAGCTTTTTGGGTGAGTCTTCAGGGTTTTCTAGGTATACAGTCATATCATTGGTGAACAGGAACAGTTTGACTTTCTCTTTACTGATTTGGATGCCCTTTAGTTATTTCTCCTGTTGATTGCTCTGGCTAGGACTTCCAGTATTATGTTCAAGGGATAAAAGTGGGCATCCTTGTTTTGTTCCAGTTCTCAGAGGGAATGCTTTCAGGTTTACCCTGCTCAGTATAATGTTGGCTATGGGTTTCTCATAGATAGCTTTTATTAACTTGAGGTATGTCCTTTCTATGCCAATTTTGGTGAGGGTTTTTATCATAAAATGATGCTGAATTTTGTCAAATGCTTTTTCTGCATCTATTGAGATGATAATATGATTTTTGTTTTTAATTCTGTTTATGTGATGTATTACATTTATTGACTTGTGTATGTTGAACCATCTCTGCATCCCACTTGATCATGATGTATTATCTTTTTGATATGCTGTTGGATTTGGTTAGCTAATATTTCATTGAGGATTTTTGCATCTATGTTCTTCAGGGATATTGGTCAGTAGTTTTCTTTTTTTTGTTATGTCCTTTCCTGGTTTTGGTACTAAGGTGATACTGGCTTCATAGAATAACTTAGGGAGGATTTTCTCCTTCAATATCTTTTGGAATATTTTTAGCAGTATTGGTACCAATTCCTCTTTGAATGTCTGGTGGAATTCAGCTGTGAAATCATCTGTCCCTGGATGACTTTTTTGGCAGTTTTTAAAATTACCATTTCAATTTTGCTACTTATTATTGGTTTGATAATTGGTGTTCCTGAGGATAAGATAAATTTAAAAGTTTGGAAAACTTATTTGAGAGAGTTCTTGAGGAACTCTTCCCTGGCCTTGCTAGAGATCTAGACATCCAAATAAAAGAAGCTCAAAGAACACTTGGAAAATTTATCACAAAAACATCATCACCCAGGCATATAGTCGTCAGGTTGTCTAAAGTCAAGATAAAGGAAAGAATATTAACAGCTGTGAGGCAAAAGCATCAGGTAACCTATAATGGAAAAGCTATCAGATTAGTTGATTTCTTGGCAGAAACCTTTACAAGCCAGAAGGGATTGGGGTTCTATCTTTAGCTTCCCCAAACAAAATTATCGATAGTTAAGAAATCTGTATCCAGCAAAACTAAGCTTCAAAAGTGCAGGAGAGTTAGTCTTTTTCAGAAAAACAAATGCCGAATTTGCCACTACCAAGCTAGCACTACAGGAAATGCTAAAATGAGTTTGAAATTTTGAAACAAAACCTCAAAATACACCAAAACAGAACCTCCTTAAAGCATAAATCTCAGAGGGCCTATAAAACGATAACACAATGAAAATAACAAGTTATTTAGGCAAGAACTAGCAGGATGTATAGAATAGTACCCCACATATCAATACTAACATTGAATGTAAATGGCCTAAATGCTCCACTTAAAAGATATAGAATGGCAGAATGGATAAAAATCCACTAACTATCTTCTGTCTCCAAGAGACTCACCTAACACATAAGGACTCACATAAACTTAAGGTAAAGGGATGGAAAATGATATTCCATGCAAATGGAAACCAAAAGTGAGCAGGAGTGTAGCTATTCTTATATCAGACAAGACAGGTTATAAAGCAAAACAGGAAAAAAAGACAGAAGGATGAAGGATCAGTCCAACAGGAAAATATCACTATCCTAAATATATATGCCTCTAACACTGGACCTCCAAAATTTATAAACAATTACTACTAGACATGAGAAATGAGAGAGAAGACATCACAACAATAATAGGGAACTTCAATACACCACTGACAGTACTAGACAGGTCATCAAGACAGAAAGTCAACAAAGAAATAATGGACTTAAACTATACCCTAGAACAAATGGACTTTATAGATATTTACAGAACATTCTATTCAACAACTGCAGAATATACATTCTTTTCATCAGTACATGGAACATTCTCCAAGATAGACCATATGATAGGCCACAAAACAAGTCTCAATAAATTTGTGAGAACAGAAATCATAACAAGTATCCTCTCAGACCACAATAGAATAAAACTGGAAATTAACTACAAAAGGAACCTTCAAAACTATACAAATATATAGAACTTAAGTAATCTGCTCTTGAATGATCTTTGGGTCCACAATGAAATCAAGATGGAAATTTAAAAATTATTTGAACTGAACAATAACTGTGACACAACTTATCAAAACCTGTGGGATATAGCAAAGGTGGTGATAAGAGGAAAGTTCATAGCATTAAATGCCTACAAGAAAAGGTCTGAAAGAGCACAAATAGACAATCTAATGTCACCCTAAAGAACTAGAGAAACATGAACAATCCAAACCCCAACTCAGCAGAAGAAAATGAAGTACCAAGATCAGAGCAGAACTAAATGAAATTCAAACAAACAAACAAAAAATACAAAAGAAATAAGAAGCTGGTTCTTCAAAAAGAAAAGCAGAATTGATAGATCATTAGTAGATTAACCAAGAAAACATGAGAGAAAATTAAAATAAGCTCAATTAAAAACAAAAGAGGAGATATTACAACCACATAAATTCAAAAGATAATTCAAGGCTACCATGGGGATCTTTATGCACACAAACTAGAAAACCTAGAGGAGATGGATAAATTCCTGGAAATAAAAATAGTCATTTTCAAGGGATGGGGCAGAATATAAATGTACCAAACTAATGTAGAAATAAGTTTCTACCGTAATTATAGTCATGCTTTTTGCAGTGAGTATCTGGACTATAAATGTTAAAGTGATGTTAACAGAGAGAAAATATGACTATGTTTAAAATGTTGGCTTGAACATAGCCACTCAGGGCTTAAACTTGTGGTGCTTATCATCTGCCACTTATAATTTCCCACTAGGTCTAATGTCAATTAAATAAGATGCTCGTCTTCATCTGTTCAGTTAATACTGGGAAAGGGCTCAACCGACTTTCTTGTTTTTCCAAAGCAGTTTCTCACCACATTTTCACTGTTTTTGTGTAAGGTGGTGAACAATTTTCAATTGCCACTAGTTTCCTATGTTCTGCTGTTAGCAAAGCAATTAGAAAGATTAGAAATTAAAACAAACAAAATAAAAAAACTAATTTGCCTATAGTGCTCTTCATACTTTATCCTTGGGAAATTATAATTCCAGAGGCCGTGGGGGAGCTGGGGACCAAATAGCTTCTGAGTCCTCCAATTCTCCTAGAGCTGCCCTCTCAGGAGCTGAGCCTGAACCCCATTGTCTGGGCAGCCACTTCCAGCAGAATAGAGTCCATCTGTGTGGTGTGACAAAGCCAGAGAAATGCTGAGGAGCCTGTGTGTGTGGCTGTGTGTGTGTGTGTGTGTGTGTGTGTGTGTGTCGGGGGGATGGTGTGATGCAGGGAAGACAGTTTGAGATTTGGTGAGCAGATGTGAATGTAAAAGATTGAAGGAGAGAAAGCACACTGATGAGAAATGTTGGGTGTGATAAATTGAAATTCATACAATGTTACTAAAAATTACATAAAAGATAAGAATAACTTTCAAGTTATTTTGAAATGCTGGACTGATCTTCTTTGAATGTAAATTTGTGAAAAGCCCAAACCCCAAGGAATATAGAGATTAATCTGAGTGACATGCATAATAAAACATTTTGTTTCTCCTTCCCAGGTCCCTTAAATAGTTACTAGTATTTTTTACTTTATCTATTGATAGTTTTGTTCATTCTCATGGTTTTAACCAGTTTCAATATGCTTATAGTTGTTTCCCCTTATTTTCTTTCTCTTCCTAATTTATCCACTGAATTTAAAATGTATACATTTAAATCCTGCTGGACATGTTGACAATGATTCTTTTCTTGGCCAAACTTTGTCCAGGCTTGTGAACCTCTTCCTAGGCCCATTTATGAACTTTGTAAAATCCGGTTTTAGCAAAGAACGCTGCTAAGTCAGTTTAGCCAGGATCCCTGATTCTCAATATCTGATCACCCTCATTGAAATCTGATTGAGTTCCTCATCCCCACTGTTGTCAGGTGATATATGGCCACCCTGCCTGCCTTCAGTAAGAATCCTGTGAGGTTGCTTTAGCCAGAATCCCCTTTGCCCCTGACTTCCCTCTTAGTAATGTTCCCTCCATTGATCACCATCCTGCTTCTTGGCTATCAATCCCCACTTGCCCAGGATGTATTCAGGATGGAGCCCAGGCTGTATTTAGGATGGAGCCCAGTCTGTCTTCCCACTGAAAGACCTGTTGCAGTGGCCCCTGTGCCTATCATAATGTCCTGAGTAAAGTCGGCCTTGCTGTGCTTTAACAAGTCATCCAATAATTTTCTTTAACAGTGTTTACTTCCACACACCTCAGTTGCACCTTACCCACAGCTGGCAGGCACTCATCCTTTTCCTTCTGGAATTGCTCTTCCTCCCAAGGCCTGACTCCAACTCCCAGACAAATGGCATCACCATCCACACATCTGACTGGACCACAATCCAGGATCTCAACTAGACTCCTCTTTCCCCACCAATGCCCCATCCATCCCCAAGCCTTGCTATTTTACCCACTGCATGTTCCATCCCTGCTCATAATCCCTATTATTTGTGGCCTGCCCCTCTCTCTTGCCCTTGTTTGTGTCCTTTTCAAATCTCCAATGCTTAGCAGTTGTGAGGCCTTGGACATGAGATAATCCTTCTGTCCCTTGTTATTTTTTTTAATCTATGAAAAATGTACAGAGTGATAACCATTCACTGTAGCTTCCCTTGAAAGTCATGGTTAGTACCTGTTATCTCAGCCTAATAATTAAATAGTGTTCCCCTTTGACTCTCAGATGCATAATACATTAAGTTGTCACTCCAAACATGGGAGAAATCATAACCACCTCATAGGATTAATGTGCTGATTTAGCAAATTCAAGTAAAGTACTTGGGACTGCATGTGGCATACAGTAAGCACTCTACAAATGTTATATATTAGGAACATAAGAAATCTTTACCATTTCAACCTTTCTTGCGAGGGTTTTTTCTCACCTCATGTTCTAACTTTTGCCATTTCCTTGTGCATGTCAGTTACCTTCATTCTTTGTCTTTTCCTAAAGGTCTTCTTTGTCTCGCATTTGCCCCATATCCTCCTCCATCTCCATCCCTTCCCTCCATTCTCTAGCTAATATTAGTCATTCTTAAACCGGTAATCATACTCTCTAGGATTCCAGGCATACTCTTTTTGTGCTTCCCCTGAGTGCACATCTTTTTATTGAAATTACTGTTTCCTTTGTATCTGTACAGTTGATGTCATCTCCTCAAAGAGAGCAATTGCACCTTGTTTACTGTTGAATCCCCATTGCCAAGCAAAATGCTGAGTTCGTGGAAAGTACTCCATACATATTTGTTGAATTGAGCTGTCTGCAGTTTGTCTTTGGTGCAAAGAAAGCAATTAGAGTCCCCCGTGGTTACATGAGCCCCGCTTCATCTTCCTCTGACCAGAGGCTTCCCTGGAAACTCTTATTTTTGCTTTCTTCTAACTTTCCTTTTCTATTGCAAAATGTCTAATGTATTTGCAAAGTCTTGGTTTCTTTTCTAAACACTGCAGGAGTCTGCCAATTTTAGACTCTCATATTTGCAAAAGCCATCTAAAAAGGGATGAATTGTTTCTTTTTTATCATTTCAAAACACATTAAAACACAATTTGTGAAAGAAACGTAGAATCGGTTTTTTTTTTTTTTCAAAAAGTTAATAGGAATGAATTTTGCTTTTTACTGAGATTACATGAAATTACAGGATGTCTTAAGGGGAGGGGTGGGAAGCAAGTAGCTAGAATGAGCAAGATGGCAGAATGATTGTCCCTCTTTGTAGGGACATTAAGTTAACTATCTACACAAAAAAACACCTTCATAAGAACCAAAAATCAGGTGAGCACTCACAGTACCTGATTTTAACTTCATATCACTAAAAGAGGCACTGAAAAGGTAAGAGAAACTGTTTTGAATCACTAATGCCACTTCTCCCCAACCCCTGGGAGTGGGAGCATGGTGTGGAGAATGATTCTGTGTGCTGGGGATAGGGAGAACACAATTGTGAGGCACTGAACTCAGTGCTGCCCTGTTATACCAGAGAACAAAACCTGACCAAACTCAGCAGAAGCCCACCTATGGAGGAAGCATTTAGACCAGCCCTAGACAGAGGTGAATCACCAATTCCAGCAGTTAGATATTTAGTTCCTGCAAGCCTTGCCAGTGTAGGATAAAGTGCTCTGGGAACTTAAATAATCTTGAAAGGAAGTCTAGCCACAAGGATGGCAACTCCTAGGCGAGTCCTAGTGCATAACTGTGCCCAGAGTCAGAGGACTCGTGTTGGGGGTGGGCATGCAACCTACTGAGACACCAGCCCGGGTAGTCTAAGAAGTGATGGCATCACCTCTCCCCAACCCCAGGCTGCACAGCTCACAGCTCCAAAAGAGACCCCTTACTTCTGCTTGAGAAGAGGAGAGGGAAGAGTGAGGAGGACCCTGTCTTATATCTTAGATACCAGCTCAGCTACAGCAAGATAAGGAACTTGTCAGAACTGTGAGGCCCCCTTTCTAGGTTCTACCTCCTGAATGACATTTCTAGACACACCATGGGCCGGAAGGGAACTCACTGCCTTGAAGGAAAGGACCTAGTCCTGGCAGGATTTATCACCTGCTAACTGAATAGCCCTTGTGCTCTAAATAACTAGCAGCAATAGCCAGGTACTACATCGAGGGCTTTGGGTGAGACCCTGAGACTTGCTGGCTTCAGGTGAGACTCAACATATTTCCAGCCCTGGAGGCTGTGGCAGAGGCTCCTTTTCCTTCAGAAAGGTGGAGAGAAATGTAAAAGGGACTTTGTCCTTCACCTTAGGTAGCAGCTTGGCCACAAACGGTAGGGCACAAGTGGGCTCTTGGGGTCCCAGATTCCTGGACTTGGCTATTGGATGGTATTTCTGGATCTGCCCTGGGCTGGGGGTGAGGGTGGGGGCACTTCCATGAAGGGTGAATCCTAGGCCAGGCAGCATTCACCACAAGCTGACTTAAGAGCCCCTGGGCTTTAAGGGAACATCAGCAGTAATCTGGCTGTGCTCCCCATGGGCCTGTGGTGGTGGTGGCCATGGGGTGAGGGTTCTCTGTCAATGGAATGGCAAGGGAAGAGTGGGAAAGACTGTCTTGTGGTTTGAGTGTCAGCTCGGCTACAGTAAAATAGAACACCAGGTAGACATTGGACTTAATCTGCACTATATACCAAATGGATCTAATAGATATTTACAGAACATTTCATTCAACGGTTGCAGAATACACGTTATTTTCCTTGGTGCTTGGATTATTCTCAAGGATATACCATATATTAGGTCACAAAACAAGCCTCAAAACATTAAAAAAATTGAAATAATATCAAACATCTTCTCTGACTACAATGGAATAAAACTAGACATCAGTAACAAGGGGAGCTTTAGAAACTATATAAATACATGGAAATTAAACAATTTGCTCCTGAATGAACAGTGGGTCAATGAAGAAATTAAGAAGGAAGTTGAAAAATTTCTTGAAACAAATATTAATGGAAACACAACATACCAAAACTAGTGAGATACAGCAAAAATAGTATTAAGAGGCAAGTTTATAGCTATAAGTGCCTACATCAAAAAAGAAGAAAAACTCCAAGTAAACATCCTACTGATGCATTTTAAAGAACTAGCAAAGCAAGAGCAAAGCAAATCCCAAGTTAGTAGAAGAAAAGAAACAATAAATACCAGAGAAGAAATAAATGAAATTGAAATAAAAATATTAAAAAGATCAATGAAACAAAAAGTTGGCTTTTTGAAAAGTTAAAATTGACAAACCTTTAGCCAGACTAAGAAAAAAGAGAGAAGATTCAAATAAATAAAATCAGAGATGAAAATGGACACAAGTGATAGTGCAGAAATTCACAGAATCATTAGTAGCTACTATGAACAACTACAGGACAATAAATTGGAAAATCTAGAAGATATGAACAAATTTCTAGACACATAAGCTTACCAAGATTGACCAGGAAGAAATCTAAAACCTGAACAGACCAATTATAAGCAACAAGATCAAAGCTGTAATAAAAAGTCTCCCAGTAAAGAAAAACCCAGGACACAATGGCTTTACTGCTGAATTCTACAAAAGATTTAAAGAACTAATAACGATCATACTCTATTCTGAAAAACAGAGGAGGAAGAAATACTTCCACACTCATTTTATGAGGCAAGTATTACCTGATACCAAAACCAGACAAAGACATTGAGAAAATAAAACTAAAGGCCAATTTCTCTGATGAATATTGATGCAAAAATTCTCAACAAAATGCTAGTAACTCAAATTCAACAATATGTTAAAATGAGCATTCTTCATGAACAAGTGAGATTTATCCCTGGGATGCAAGGATGGTTCAACATACGCAAATCAGTCCATATGATACATCATATGAACATAATGAAGGATATCAACCATATGATCATTTTAATTGATGTTGAAAAAGCATGTGATACAAATCAACATCTCTTAATGATAAAAACCCTAAACAACTGGGTATATAAAGAACATATCTAAACATAATGAAAGCTATATATGACAGACCCACAGCTAGTATCATACATAATGAGGAGAAATTGAAAGCCTTTCCTCTAAGATCTGGAACATGACAAGGATGCCCACTGTCACCACTGTTATTAAACATAGTACTGGAAGTCCGAGCTAGAGCAATCAGACAAGATAAATATATAAAAAGCATCCAAATTGGAAAGGAAGATGTCAAATTATCCTTGTTTGCTGATGATATGATCTTATATTTGGAAAAACCCAAAGACCCCACAAGAAAACTATTAGAACTGATAAATAAATTAAGTTGCAAGATACAACATTAACATACAAAAATTGTAGCATTTCTATAAGCCAACAGTGAGCAATGTGATAAAGAACTGAGAAAAGTAATCCCATTTACAGTAGCCATATATAAAGGTAAATGCCTAAGAATTAACTTAACCAAAGAAGTGAAAGTTTTCTATAATGAAAATTATAAGACATTGATGAAAGAAATTGAAGAGGACACACAAAAATGGAGGCATGTTCATGGATTGGAAGAATCAATATTATTAAAATATCTATAACACCTGAAGCAATCTACAGATTAAATGTAATTTCTATGAAAATACCAATGACATACTTCACAGAAACAGAAAAAAAAATCCTCAAATTTATGTGGAACCACAAAAGGCACAGAATAGCCAAAAGTATCCAAAACAAAAAGAACAAAACTGGAGGAATCACATTACCTGACTTCAAAATATACTACTGAGATATAGTAACCAAAACAGCATGGTACTGGCATAAAAACAGACACATAGATCAATGGAACAGAATAGAGAACCCCCAAACAAATCCACAAACCTACAGCAAACTCGTTTTTGACAAAAGCGCCAAGAACATACACTGAGGAAAAGACAGTCTCTTCAATAAATGGTGCTGGGAAAACTGGATATCTATATGCAGAGGTATGAAACTAGAGCTCTTTCTCTTGTCATATACAAGATCAAATCAAAGTAGATTAAAGACTTAAATCTAAGACTTCAAACTGTGAAACTACTACAAGAAAACATTGGTGAAACTCTCCAGGGCACTGGTCTGGGCAAAAATGTTTTGAGTAATACCCCACAAGCACAGGCAACCAAAGCAAAAATGGACAAATAGGATAATGTCAAGTTAAAGCTTCTGTACAGCAAAGGAAACAACAAAATGAAAAGATAAGCCACAGAATACAAGAAAATATTTGCAAACCAGCCATCTGACAAGCGATTAATAACTAGAATATATAAAGAACTCAAACAGTTCAATAGGAAAAAGTCTATTAATCCCATTTAAAAATGGCAACAGGTCTGAATAGACATTTTTCAAAAGACAAGTGAAACCCCATCTCTACTAAAAATACAAAAATGAGCTGAGTGTGGTGGCTCATGCCTGTAGTCTCAGCTACTCGGGAGGCTGAGGCAGGAGAATCGCTTGAACCTGGGAGGCAGAGGTTGCAGTGAACTGAGATCATGCCACTGCACTCCAGCAACAGAGCGAGACTCCGTCAAAAAAAAAAAAAGAGACATAAAGATAGCAAACAGACATGTTACAATGTGCTCAACATCACTGATCATCAGAGAAATGCAAATCAAAACTTCAATGATCACAAGTGTGGTGGCTTATGCCTGTATTCCTAGCAGTTTTGGAGGCTGAGGCTGGTGCACCACTTGAGCTCGGGACAACATGGTGAAATCTCATCTCGCAAAAAGCAGACAAAAAAATTAGCTGGGTTTGGTGGCATGCATCTATATTCCCAGCTACTCCAAGGGCTGAGGTAGGAGGATCAATTGAGCACAGGAGGTCGAGGCTGCAATCAGCTGTTATCACAGCCCTGCACTCTAGCCTGGAAGGCACAGCAAGACCCTGTCTCCAACAACAAAAACAAAAATAAAAAACAAAAACAAAACCCTAAAAAACCTTCCATGAAGTATCACCTCACCCCAGTTAAAATGGATTATATCCAAAAGACAGGTAATAATAAATTCTGGCAAGGACGTGGAGAAAAGGGAACCCCTGTACACTGTTGGTGGGAATGTAAATTAATACAATCATTATGGAGAACAGTTCGGAGGTTCCTCAAAAAACTAAAAATGGAGCTACTATATGATCCAGTAATCCCATTGCTGGGTATATACCCAAACAATGAAAATCAGTATATTGAAGAGAGATTTGCACTCCCGTGTTTGTTTCAGCACTGTTCACGGTAACCAAGATTCAGAAGCAACCTAAGTGTCTATCAGCAGATGAATGGATGAAAATAAATGTGGTGCTTATACACAATGGAGTACTATTCAGCCATAAAGAAGAATGAGATCCTGTCACTTGCAACAATATGGATGGAATTGGAGATGATTATGTTAAGTTAAATGAGGTATAAACTGAGAAACATCACATTATCACATATTTGTGGTATCTAAAAATCAAAACAATTAAACTCATGGATATAGAGAGTAGAAGGATGGTTTCCAGAGGCTGGGAAGGGCAGTGGGGGTGGAGGAGGTTGAGAGGGGAGGTGGGGATGGTTAATGGGCATGAAAAATAATTAGAGGGAATTAATGAGACCTACTATTTGATAGCACAACAGAGTGATTATGGTTAACAATAATTTAATTGTGCATTTATAAACAACTAAAAGAGAATAATCGGATGGATTGCAATACAAAGGATAAATGCTTGATGGGATGAATACCGGATTGTCCATGATGTGATTATTTCACATCACATGCTGGTATCAAAACATCTCAGGTACACCTACCATGTACCCACAAAAATTAAAAATGAAAATTTGTTCTAGCTCTATTATGTTATTGTTGTTAAATCCTGCAAGTACATTTTCTATCCAATTTAATAATCTCATCTCGACTATTACTATTTTATACATATTTTACTTATTTACTAACAAATATATAAACTATGAGAAGTAGGATTAAACAAAATGTATTTGTTTTATTAAAATAAAAGCTAGCTTCATTTTGCAGAAAAAGAGATATGCTATGTTATTAGGAACAGGGAAAATTGCAAACATATTTATACGGTTAGTATTGCCTCTTGTTTAAATAATCATTTTTCAACAAACTGTACAATGGACTACTGCATTTTAAAACAATTCCAAAAGCAAACTTAAAACTTAACAAGAAAATTCTTATTATATAATTTTTTTTTAAAAAAAAGCTGAATGCAAAAATAGATCTGGCACCATACCGACAAGAAACAACCAATACTGATATCTTTCTCCAATAATGGTACCAACTGATTCTAGGACTGGAAAGGGGGTATAAAAGATAGGCCTGGACATCTTGTCTCAGGGAGAACGTGCTCAACACACACACATGCACATCCACACGCACACACACTTTGATGGGAGTATGTCAAAGGAGCACACCAGCCCCCTGAAATGAGCTCATAATGGCCAAACCAAGAACTATTGGAGCAAAAAAAAAAAAAATCAATACAATAGTATTAAATTATAGCCCAAAGTATAAAATAAATATCCATGAGCACATACAGATACAGATAGATAAATAGATAGATAGATAGATGATAGATAGACAGATAGATGATAGATAGATAGATGATAGGTAGATAGATAGATGATAGATAGATAGATAGATAGATAGATAGATAGATGATAGATAGATAGATAGATAGGACAAATCTCCCAATACAGAAGTATTCCAAGTGATTTACATAGACATTCTGAATTCTGCCCTCACAATGGAAAACTATAACTCTGCATTCTCCGCAGGCGTGGACTGTGTGCATAGACACTTCTTATAAAGCCTACAATATGGAAAGGGTAATAAAGAGTACCTTTCCTGTGGAGAAACATGACAAACACTACCTCAGTTAAGTGACCTTGGTCAACACCACCGGCTACACATCATGTTGATAGCATGCACTCTTGAGAGGTAAGATGGAATGGGCACTTATCTCTGGGCCTTCCTCCCAATACCCTATAATACCAGTCTTCTTAAAACAAAAATATTAGAGAAGTTTTAACAGAACACCTTGTAAAATATCTCACCAAGGCTCCTCAAAAATGTCAAGGTTCTTAAAAACAAAACAAAACAAAAATTGAGAAACTGACACAGCCAAGTGGAGCCTGGGAAGATATGGCAACAAATTACAATGTGGTAACCTAGATGGGATCCTGGCACAGAAAAAGGACATCCTTTAAAAACTAAGGACATTTCTATAAGGTATAGGCTTTAGTTAATTAGTTAACAATAATGTACCATCATTTGTTCATTAATTAAAGCAAATGTGTCATAGTAATGTAAGATGTTAATAATAGAGAAAACTGAGTGTAGGTTGTAGGGGAACTCTATAATTTTTTTCTTTTTTTATTATACTTTAAGTTTTAGGGTACATGTGAACAACGTGCAGTTCTGTTACATATGTATACATGTGCCATGTTGGTACGCTGCACCCATTAACTCGTCATTTAACATTAAGTATATCTCCTAATGCTATCCCTGCCCCCTCCCCCCACCCCACAACAGGACCTCCCGGTATAATTTTTTTCTGTAACTCTAAAACACATCTAAAATTCTGTGTATTAAAAATTTAATCTGTTCTATGATTTCAGTTTGAGATAAAAATATAGTTATGTATATCACCCTGGTGAACTCTGGATGCTGGGATTTCAATTTTTAAATTTCTTCTGTGTATCTTTCTTATAGTTTACATTTTTTATAGTTTTCAAATTTGCCTTACAATGAGATATATTAATTTCACTATTACATAAAGCAGTAAACATGTTTTAAAAATTCTTAGGCCCTTAGAAAATGCCAATTATTGGCTCTAAATTTTAATGATAATGTATTTACAATACAGTATTTTACAATATGCTTCAAGAAAAATATATTTTTGTTATGCCATTTTTGTTTATGTTTTAAACCATAAGTTCATCATTATTATCTTAAGCATTTTATTGGCTCTAGGAATTCTTATTTTATTACCAATCACATTAAGCGATTTGTCCATGAATCAATGTTGTCTCAAATGCAGAAGTATAGTCTTCATCTAAGGTAAGCCTGGCATAAGCATCTATGGTAGGATCTCTTTAATGACCACAGTGTTATACTTGACACGTGCCCAATTCTGTCCCCCTAGCTTCTAATTGCACATGAAGTGGTTTATCATGAATGAAACATCCTTAAATTTAAATTTAATGGGAATGTAAAATCTGGTAAAAGCTAAATGTTGGGACACACAGAGGATAGTTTATGAACAACTATTTAAGTACTGTGGAAAAATACTGTTATTATAGTTAAGAGTATTTGATGTTCTTAAGATCTTGCATGTATTTCTGGTACAAATTTGTTTTCATTTTTGTCATACTTATTAATCTGAATGGTTTAGTGCCTGGCACACTAAAGATGCATTAAATCATTTGCTGGATAAATTGGTAGACATAAAAACATAATCATGGCTCAAATATTAATTATATGTGAGACTTTTATGCTATAATCAGTAGAAAACATATCTTATTAGTGTAAATATTCAATTTTAAGCAAAATTAAATGTTGATCCTTAAAACATAATTTATAACAATTATAATTCTTCATGAAGAAACTGCCCATCAGCTCATACAGAAGTTTTTATGTATTTTATATATTCCTTAGGCATGAAATCCATTTTCCTTATTTCATGTAAATGTGCTTTGATTTCTTCTGTATATCTAATTTAAAGGAAATAATTAACACATTGAATATCAACTTACATCTTCTGTGGAAAATGAGACTTTGCTTCTTGATAATTGTACCTATCTCAAAGTTTATTCTGAGGCTATCTGGTGAGCCCTGGTGAGAAAAAATAAATAGAAGCACAACACAAATGAGTATTTTAGGGTATTAATACTATTAATCTACATATTTCATATGATAACCGTTAGATCTTATACCTTCTCATGCCAATTATCCAAAATGTGATTATTCTGAATCTCCTTTTGTTGCTTTTGTTAATGACATTTAATTAACATTAACTTTCATTACATTTACTTATTTTTCTTTTTATAGTTATAAACAAGGTTCTTAAAATTAAGATATATCATACTCTTATGGTGATATTTTTATACTTTCATATGCAATTTTGAACTGGGCACTTAATGCAGTTTTTGGTTGGTTTCTCAGTAAAATAAAAGATTATAGTAACAATTATTTACTTCCCTTCCAGCAGTATTTTAAGTGTTCTTCCATTAGTAAATTGGTATAATAGAAAAAGTTCCACATAATAACAAAATAATTATACTGTAAATTCAATTTATCAAGGCTCAGTGTCTACATAATAAGTTTATTTTCTTAGTATAGGGTATATTTTGAAGCAATATTATTATAGCATTTATAAATGTTATCTGGACATAAGGATCATTTTCCACATAGTGTATTATAATTTAAAGCAGTAAGTTTATTAATTTTTTAATCTGATCATCTTTAAAATGATATTAAAATACAACAGTTAAGACTGCACTTGCACCCCTTAAATTTATACAAATGAAATATAGGACTGTGGTTAGGTAATTTGTTTGTGTCTGTTTTTTTTTTTTTTTTTTTTTTTTTTTGAGATGAAGTCTTGCTCTGTCTCCCAGGCTGGAGTGCAGTGATGCGATCTTGGATTTTGGCTGGCTGCACCCTCTGCCTCTTGGGTTTAAGCGATTCTCCTGCCTCAGCCTCCCAAGTAGCTGGGATTACAGGCACCTGCCACCATGCATGGCTAATCTTTTTTTTTTTTTTGTATTTTTAGTAGAAATGGGGTTTCACAATGTTGGCCAGGCTGGTTTTGAACTCCTGACCTCAAGTGATCTGCCTGCCTTGGCCTGCCAAAGTGTTAGAATTACTGGCGTAAGCACCTGGTGGTGATTAGATAACTAATGGCTAAAGTTAAGTGAAGCAGATGCATATAAGCAATGAAAAATGAGTAACCTTCAAATATGGAACCTAATGATAAGAAATAATGGTTATTTAAATAACTACAAGGGTAATAAAAGACAGGATGGTTATTTTGATTTTTTTATTTGCAAATGCCAGGATCTACAGGCTTCTGGATGATGTGATCCAGACAAGTATTTTCCTCTCTTATTTGCTCCCTTAAATGTAACACTGATTACATAATGGATGTATTATACGACCTCCAAAATCATACATTTAGGGTTTTTTTCCCCTCCTGTGATACAACACTTTACTAATAGGGTTATGTAAGGAGAGCTCCTCTGATCTTTAAACAGCTAAAACGTGAGTCAACGGAAGATTACTTTCAGAAATAGACCCAACTGGGATGTTCATTCTAAAATTTCTGAGGAAAGAGTATAAGACAAGCTGCTGAGACTTAGTTTTTTCTCTGCTCCACAGAGTGCCAACATGCAGGAAATGGGGTAGTGATATGGTTTGGATATTTGTCCCTTCCTAATCTCATGTTGAAATGTGATCCCCAGTGTTTGAAGTGGGACTGGTGGGAGGTGTATGGGTCATGGGGGCAAATCCCTCATGACTGGCTTGGTGCCCTCCTCACAGTGATGAGTGAGTTCTCACTCTCAGTTCATGTGAGGGGTGTGTAAAATAGCCCAGCATCGCTTCCTCTCTTGAGCTTCCTCGCTAGCCATGTGACACACCTGTTCCCCCTTAGCCTTCCACTATAATTGGAAGCTTCCCAAGGCCTCACTAGAAGCTGAGCAGATGCTGTGCCCTGCTTGTACAGCCCACAAAACCATGAGCCAAATAAATCTCTTTTCTTTATAAATTACCCAGTCTCAGGTATTCCTTTATAACAAGCAAAACGGACTAACATTGGTAGCAGATCAAGAATCATTCAACCATCATACATTTACCATCACAGTGATTCAGCAGCTGAACTTCAAACCAGGGAAGACAGATGCTAATAATTTTTAATAGTCCTCTATTCAAGGAGTTTTATGTAAGGCAAGTGGACACAGATATGCAAATAAGTGCATTTTCCCCCTGTGTTTTGCACATATCCACCCAGTGCAATTCCAGAAGTGAAAGTCATAGATGAGTCCTTTTTAACCTCTCACATTCTACACCCAAACTCATATCCAATTCACTGATGCAAACGAAAATGATTTTTCAATTTCATTAAAAAACTCATGTATTAAAAAATACACTGATATTTCTTTGATCTTCTCATCACAAACATATCATTAATCATCACTAAGTACTTGATATTTCTCTTAATCCATTCACTTTTGCTATCATTTCTTAACTTGAGCTACTACCATCATCTCTAGCCAAATTTAAGGCCATGGCATCTGAACCTGTCCTCATTTGTATGCCGTTGCATTCTATCCCTGGCCAGGTGATCACTGATTCTCTACAGTGCAACTGAATAATTAATATCTAACTGTATGTGCAAAATTACAAATCTTAAGTACACAGAGCAACAAATTTTTACCAAATAAACGCATTCTATAGGTTTGTCAATCATGTTAAAATCCTCTATACTCACGCTGATTGTTTTGTCCATTGCATCATTTGAGGTTTACTAAAATCCCCAAGTGTGCTACAGACTTATCTGTTTCTTCTTTTGTACTGTTAGATGTTACTTAATAGAGTTTTGAGGTGGTGTTATTATATGCATTAGAAATGAGGAAAATACAGTTCTTCTTGTTATATTGACTTTTGTCATTATGTAATGTCCCTCTGTCTTCAGTAACGTTTTTAATCAAATTGCAGTTTGTATGATATTAGCATAGTTTCAATTAACTAATTTTTTAAATTGTACTTTAAGTTTTAGGGTACATGTGCACAATGTGCAGGTTTGTTACATATGTATCCATGTGCCATGTTGGTGTGCTGCACCCATTAACTCGTCATTTAGCATAAGGTGTATCTCCTAATGCTATCCCTCCCCCCTCCCCCCACCCCACAACAGTCCCCAGAGTGTGATGTTCCCCTTCCTGTGTCCATGTGTTCTCATTGTTCAATCCACACCTATGAGTGAGAACATGCGGTGTTTGGTTTTTTGTCCTTGCGATAGTTTACTGAGAACGATGATTTCCAGTTTCATCCATGTCTCTACAAAGGACATGAACTCATCATTTTTTATGGTTGCATAGTATTCCATGGTGTATCTGTGCCACATTTTCTTAATCCAGTCTATCATTGTTGGACATTTGGGTTGGTTCCAAGTCCTTGCTATTGTAAATAGTGCCACAAAAAACATACGTGTGCATGTGTCTTTATAGCAGCATGATTTATAGTCCTTTGGGTATATACCCAGTAATGAGATGGCTGAGTCAAATGGTATTTCTAGTTCTAGATCCCTGAGGAATCGCCACACTGACTTCCACAATGGTTGAACTAGTTTACAGTCTGACCGACAGTGTAAAAGTGTTCATATTTCTCCACATCCTCTCCAGCACCTGTTGTTTCCTGACTTTTTAATGATGGCCATTCTAACTGGTGTGAGATGGTATCTCATTGTGGTTTTGATTTGCATGTCTCTGATGGCCAGTGATGATGAGCATTTTTTCATGTGGTTTTGGCTGCATAAATGTCTTCTTTTGAGAAGTGTCTGTTCATGTCCTTCACCCACTTTTTGATGGGGTTGTTTGTTTTTTTCTTGTAAATTTGTTTGAGTTCATTGTAGATTCTGGATATTAGCCCTTTGTCAGATGAGTAGGTTGCGAAAATTTTCTCCCATTTTGTAGGTTGCCTGTTCACTCTGATGGTAGTTTCTTTTGCTGTGCGGAAGCTCTTTCGTTTAATTAGATCCCATTTGTCAATTTTGGCTTTTGTTGCCATTGTTTTTGGTGTTTTAGACATGAAATCTTTGCCCATGCCTATGTCCTGAATAGGTTTTCTTCTAGGGTTTTTATGGTTTTAGGTCTAACATGTAAGTCTTTAATCCATCTTGAATTAATTTTTGTATAAGGTGTAAGGAAGGGATCCAGTTTGAGCTTCCTACATATGGCTAGCCAGTTTTCCCAGCACCATTTATTAAATAGGGAATCCTTTCCCCATTGCTTGTTTTTGTCAGGTTTGTCAAAGATCAGATAGTTGTAGATATGCGGTGTTATTTCTGAGGGCTCTGTTCTGTTCCATTGATCTATATCTCTGTTTTGATACCAGTACCATGCTGTTTTGGTTATTGTAGCCTTGTAGTATAGTTTGAAGTCAGGTAGCGTGATGCCTCCAGCTTTGTTCTTTTGGCTTAGGATTGACTTGACGATGCAGGCTCTGTTTTGGTTCCATATGAACTTTAAAGTAGCTTTTTCCAATTCTGTGAAGAAAGTCAGTGGTAGCTTGATGGGGATGGCATTGAATCTATAAATTACCTTGGGCAGTATGGCCATTTTCACGATATTGATTCTTCCAACCCATGAGCATGGAATATTCTTCCATTTGTTTGTATCCTCTGATATTTCATTGAGCAGTGGTTTGTAGTTCTCCTTGAAGAGGTCCTTCACATCCCTTGTAAGTTAGATTCCTAGGTATTTTATTCTCTTTGAAGCAATTATGAATGGGAGTTCACTCATGATTTGGCTCTCTGTTTGTCTGTTATTGGTGTATAAGAATGCTTCTGATTTTTGTACATTGATTTTGTATCCTGAGACTTTGCTAAAGTTGCTTATCAGCTTAAAGAGATTTTGGGCTGAGACAATGGGGTTTTCTAGATATACAATCATGTCATCTGCAAACAGGGACAATTTGACTTCCTCTTTTCCTAATTGAATACCCTTTATTTCCTTCTCCTGCCTGATTGCCCTGGCCAAAACTTCCAACACTATGTTGAATAGGAGTGGTGAGAGAGGACATCCCTGTTTTGTGCCAGTTTTCAAAGGGAGAGCTTCCGGTATTTGCCCATTCAGTATGATATTGGCTGTGGGTTTGTCATAGATAGCTCTTATTATTTTGAGATATGTCCCATCAATACCTAATTTATTGAGAGTTTTTAGCATGGAGAGTTGTTGAATTTTGTCAAAGGCCTTTTCTGCATCTATTGAGATAATCATGTGGTTTTTGTCTTTGGTTCTGTTTATATGCTGGATTGCATTTATTGATTTGTGTATGTTGAACCAGCCTTGCATCCCAGGGGTGAAGCCCACTTGATCATGGTGGATAAACTTTTTGAAGTGCTGCTGAATTTGGTGTGCCAGTATTTTATTGAGGATTTTTGTATGAATGTTCATCAAGGATATTGGTCTAAAATTCTCTTTTTTGGTTGTGTCTCTGCCCGGCTTTGGTATCAAGATGATGCTGGCCTCATAAAATGAGTTAGGGAGGATTCCCTCTTTTTCTATCGATTGGAATAGTTTCAGAAGGAATGGTACCAGTTCCTCCTTATACCTTTGGTAGAATTCGGCTGTGAATCCATTTGGTCCTGTACTCTTTTTGGTTGGTAAGCTATTGATTATTGCCACAATTTCAGAGCCTGTTATTGGTCTATTCAGAGATTCAACTTCTTCCTGGTTTAGTCTTGGGAGGGTGTATGTGTCGAGGAATTTATCCATTTCTTCTAGATTTTCTAGTTTATTTGCACAGAAGTGTTTGTACTATTCTCTGATGGTAGTTTGTACTTCTGTGGGATCGGTGGTGATATCCCCTTTATCATTTTTTATTGCATCTATTTGATTCTTCTCTCTTTTCTTCTTTGTTAGTCTTGCTAGCGGTCTATCAATTTTGTTGATCTTTTCAAAAAACCAGCTCCTGTATTCATTAATTTTTTGAAGAGTTTTTTGTGTCTCTATTTCCTTCAGTTCTGCTCTGATTTTAGTTATTTCTTGCCTTCTGCTAGCTTTTGAATGTGTTTGCTCTTGCTTTTCTAGTTCTTTTAATTGTGATGTTAGGGTGTCAATTTTGGATCTTTCCTGCTTTCTCTTGTGGGCATTTAGTACTATAAATTTCCCTCTACACACTGCTTTGAATGTGTCCCAGAGATTCTGGTATGTTGTGTCTTTGTTCTTGTTGGTTTCAAAGAACATCTTTATTTCCACCTATATTTCATTATGTACCCAGTAGTCATTCAGGAGCATGTTGTTCAGTTTCCATGTAGTTGAGCGGTTTAGAGTGAGTTTCTTAATCCTGAGTTCTAGTTTGATTGCACTGTGGTCTGCGAGGCAGTTTGTTATAATTTCTGTTCTTTTACATTTGCTGAGGACTGCTTTACTTCCAACTATGTGGTCAATTTTGGAATAGGTGTGATGTGGTGCTGAGAAAAATGTATATTCTGTTGATTTGGGGTGGAGAGTTCTGTAGATGTCTATTAGGTCCACTTGGTGCAGAGCTGAGTTCAATTCCTGGGTATCCTTGTTAACTTTCTGTCTCATTGATCTGTCTAATGTGGACAGTGGGGTGTTAAAATCTCCCATTATTATTGTGTGGGAGTCTAAGTCCCTTTGTAGGTCACTCAGGACTTGCTTTATGAATCTGGGTGCTCCTGTGTTGGGTGCATATATATTTAGGATAGTTAGCTCTTCTTGTTGAATTGATCCCTTTACCATTATGTAATGGCCTTCTTTGTCTCTCTTGATCTTTGTTGGTTTAAAGTCTGTTTTATCAGAGACTAGGATTGCAACCCCTGCCTTTTTTTGTTTTCCATTTGCTTGGTAGATCTTCCTCCATCCTTTTATTTTGAGCCTATATGTATCTTTGCACGTGAGATGGATTTCCTGAATACAGCACACTGATGGGTCTTAACTCTTTATCCATTTTGCCAGTCTGTGCCTTTTAATTGGAGCATTTAGTCCATTTACATTCAAAATTAATATTGTTATGTGTGAATTTGATCCTGTCATTATGATGTTAACTGGTTATTTTGCCCATTAGTTGATGCAGTTTCTTTCTAGCCTCAATGGTCTTTACAATTTGGCATGATTTTGCAGTGGCTGGTACTGGTTGTTCCTTTCCATGTTTAGTGCTTCCTTCAGGAGCTCTTTTAGGGCAGGCCTGGTGGTGACAAAATCTCTCAGCATTTGCTTGTCTGTAAAATATTTTATTTTTCCTTCACTTATGAAGCTTAGTTTGGCTGGATATGAAATTCTGGGTTGAAAATTCTTTTCTTGAAGAATGTTGAATATTGGCTCACACTCTCTTCTGGCTCGTAGACTTTCTGCCGAGAGATCCCCTGTTAGTCTGATGGGCTTCCCTTTGTGGGTAACCTGACCTTTTTCTCTGGCTGCTCTTAACATTTTTTCCTTCATTTCAACTTTGGTGAATCTGACAATTATGTGTCTTGGAGTTGCTCTTCTTGAGGAGTATCTTTGGGCATTCTCTGTTTTTCCTGAATCTGAATGTTGACCTGCTTTGCTTGATTGGGGAAGTTCTCCTGGATAATATCCTGCAGCGTGTTTTCCAATTTGGTTCCATTCTCCCCATCACTTTCAGGTACACCAATCAGACATAGATTTGGTCTTTTCACATAGTCCCATATTTCTTGGAGGCTTTGTTTGTTTCTTTTTATTCTTTTTTCTCTAGACCTCCCTTTTCGCTTCATTGCATTCCTTTCATCTTCCATCACTGATACCCTTTCTTCCAGTTGATCGCATCCGCTCCTGAAGCTTCTGCATTCTTCATGTAGTTCTCGAGCCTTGGCTTTCGGCTCCATCAGCTCCTTTAATCACTTCTCTGTATTGGTTATTCTAGTTATACATTCGTCTAATTCTTTTTCAAAGTTTTTAACTTCTTTGCCTTTGGCTTGAATTTCCTCCTGTAGCTTGGAGTAGTTTATTGTCTGAAGCCTTCTTCTCTCAACTCGTCAAAGTCATTCTCCATCCAGCTTTGTTCCGTTGCTGGTGAGGAACTGCATTCCTTTGGAGGAGGAGAGGCGCTCTACTTTTTAGAGCTTCCAGCTTTTCTGCTCTGTTTTTTCCCTATCTTTGTGGTTTTATCTACTTTTGGTCTTTGATGATGGTGATGTACAGATGGGTTTTTGGTGTGGATGTCCTTTATGTTTGTTAGTTTTCCTTCTAACAGACAGGACCCTCAGCTGCAGGTCTGTTGGAGTTTGCTAGAGGTCCACTCCAGACCCTATTTGCCTGGATGCCAGCAGCGGTTTCTGCAGAAAAGCGGATTTTCGTGAACCACGAATGCTGCTGCCTGATCGTTCCTCTGGAAGTTTTGTCTCAGAGGAGTACTCGGTCATGTGAGGTGTCAGTCTGCCCCTACTGGGGGGTGCCTCCCAGGTCAGGCTGCTTGGGGGTCAGGGACCCACTTGAGGAGGCAGTCTGCCCATTCTCAGACCTCTAGCTGCGTGCTGGGAGAACCACTACTCTCTTCAGAGCTGTCAGACAGGTCAGACAGGGACATGTAAGTCTGCAGAGGTTACTGCTGACTTTTTGTTTGTCTGTGCCCTGCCCCCAGAGGTGGAGCCTACAGAGGCAGGCAGGACTCCTTGAGCTGTGGTGGGCTCCACCCAGTTCAAGCTTCCTGGCTGCTTTGTTTACCTAATCGAGCCTGGACAATGGTGGGCACCCCTCCCCCAGCCTCACTGCTGCCTTGCAGTTTAATCTCAGACTGCTGTGCTAGCAATCAGCCAGACTCCACGGGTGTAGGACCCTCCGAGCCAGATGCAGGATATAATCTCCTGGTGTGCCATTTTTTATGCCCGTTGGAAAAGCGCAGTATTAGGGTGGGAGTGACCCAATTTTCCAGGTGCTGTCTGTCACCCCTTTCTTAGACTAGGAAAGGGAACTCCCTGACCCCTTGTGCTTCCCGAGTGAGGTGATGCCTCACCCTGCTTTGGCTCGCTCACGGTGCACTGCACCCACTGTCCTGCACCCACTGTCTGGCACACCCTAGTGAGATGAACCTGGTACGTCAGATGGAAATGCAGAAATCACCCGTCTTCTGTGTCACTCATGCTGGGAGCTGTAGATCAGAGCTGTTCCTATTTGGCCATCTTGGCTCCACTGCCTCAGTTAATTAATTTTTAAGGTACATCTTATTTTATTCTATTATTTCAAGCTTGCCATGTCCTTTATTTATGATATGTCTCTGGGAAGCAGCATACAAGGCTTTCTTTGAGGAGTATGTGTCCTATTTTAATTTTATTTTTATCTATCCTGACATTATTGTATTTTAGTTGAGTATTTAGTCCAATAAGACTCAATACAATTACTAAAATATTTGGTTTAAATTTACAGTATTAATAGTTTTCCATTTGTACCATTTTCCTCTTTTTCTTTTTTCTCCTACTTGCCTATTATTGGGTTGATAAAGTATATACTTTCTTTTTTTATTATTATTATATTTTCCCATCTGTTGGCTTTTTAGGTATGCATTGCTCTTAAACTTTTATTGTTCACCCCAGAGCTTACATGTTATATTGTTATTTTTGTTTTAATGAGTCACTTTAACAAATTTAAAAGAGCAAAAATCATACAAAGTATGTTCTAAGACAACAAAATATGAAAATTAAAAACAATAACATTAAGATAATTGGAAAATCCACCATATATTTGGAAATTAAACTAAAGACTTCTAAATAACACATAATCTAAGAAAATCTAAAGATATATTTAAAACACTATTATGAACTTAATAAAAATTAAAATAAAACGTTAGAGTACATGGGAGGCAACAAAAGCATGCTCAGAGAGAAATTTGAACATTTCTATTTAAAGATGATCTAAAATATAAAACCTTAGCTTCTACCTTAGAAAATTAAAGGAAAAAAGAACATATCAAGCCCAAAACAAGCAAAAAGACAAATCTTATTAAAGGTTTGCACACAAAATATTAAAAAAACTCTAAAAACTGAACAATACAATAATAATCCAATTAAAAATGGGGGAAAATTTTGTAAAGGCCCCTCACCCCAGAATACAGATGACGACTAAGCAGGAGAAAAGATGTGCAACATTGTTTGTCATTCTGAAAATGCAAATTAAAAACAAGATACCACTCAGACTTATGAGAATGTTTAAAATCCTTCAAATCTGATGTTGTTGAGAAATATGCAGAGCAACAGGAGCTCTCATTTATTATTAATAGGAATTCAAAGTGATGCACTAACTTTGGAAGACATTTTGGCAGTTTCTTACAGAGCAAAATATAATCTTATGCAATCAGGCCACTGCGTTCTAGGTATCTACTCAAGTTATTTTAAAACTAATGCCCACAAAAATACTGGCACGTGAGTATTTATAGAAGCTTTATTCATAATAAAGCTGGAAGCAACTGAGATGCTCAAGAGATGAATAAATAAACAAATTGTGGTGTTCCATAATAGAATATCATTCAGCATTGAAAAGAAATAAGCTATTAAGCCATGCAAAAACATGAGTTATATAGGCTACATGAAACAAACCACTCTGAAAAGACTAGGTACTGTATTATTTCATTTATTTGAAATTCCGGAAAAGGTGAACAAATCAGTGACTCCTAGGGTTTATGGAAGAGGGTGTTTGCATAGGCAAGGCACAGAGAATTTTTTTTATCATGGTGACACTATTCTGTATGATACTATAATGGTGAATGCATGTCATTGTGCATTTTTCAATTCCCATATAATTTACAGCACAAGAGCAAATCTTAATATACGTAAAATTTAAAAAAATTAAGAGGTAATGGGATCCTAGAATGAAATGCAGAATGTGATAAAAGGATTTAACTGTATTACAAATATATGAAACAACCTCAATAAAAGAAATGGGGGAGAGTGTGCTGACCTAAGTGACTTTTCAAATAAATGGAGCCTGTAAGATTAAAGGTACAAGGAAATGCACTGAGGTGTTGTATTGTACTGTAGTTGATAAACTTGTTTTCCATGGGGTTAGCAATTCTAAAACCACTACACATGTATAGTGATTTGAATGATTATGTAATGGTTGGGTGTGGTGGGAGCCAGGTTTCTCACTTCTGGAGTGAGAGGTTACTCACTAGCAAGGGAGAAAACGTCAGTGTGAACTCATCTCTACTTTGGTATAAACACAGATTTACACATAACTAATATTCACAGATAAGTTTACACACACAGGCAGTATACGTATATATATGGTACTTTCTCTATGTATCTCCTTGCTTTGTCACATGAGTAGTACTGGTATCTAGGACTCCAACCTTTGTTTCTAACATCATTCAGCCATTAAAGGATCCACAGCTACTTGTTGAAATGACTGATTCTAATACCACATCAGGAAATACATAAAATGAATCTGTAGTATTTTGAGGTTCCAGAAAGTAAGAAAGTACAGAACACACACACACAACACACTTACTGTGGTATGCCAATGAGCATAGGGGCCAACTGAGCTTCCACATGGCCAAAGCTGAAACTATTTGAACAAAAGTAAATAACACAATATCAGATTATTACCCATAGTATAAAATATATGTATTGGGTTGAAACCCAATATATAAAATAAATGCCTGCATGTTTGTGTGTGTGTGTGTGCATACGCATTTGTATAATTAATTAATTAATCAAGAAGACCAGATGTATCTGTCAAGTAGAATTCAATGTATTTAGATACTCTGCTCTCAAAGTGGTGGAGCCTAAGTCCCTCTTCATTAAGTATGGGCTGCACGTAGTTATTTGATTAGAATGTATACAGCATGGAAAGGGGAACTTTATAGTGATTTTACAGTCAGAAACCTAAAAAACTCTCCCTTAAGCCAGGTAATCAAGGTCAACATGAACAGTGACAATTCATTTTGTTTGTCCCCTGACATGATGTAATTAGAATGACCCTTTACCTCTGTGATCATTCTCCCTAAGACCCATAGCCCCTGTCTGACTGTGTGAAACATAGACAAATGCCAATGAAGGGATAGTCTAGAAAATATTTCACCTGTACTCAAGACTGTTCAAAGTCATTAAAAACAAGGAAAGGCTGAAAAACTAAGGAGCCTGAGGAGTACCCTAAAGAAACATGTTGACTAAGTTTAAGACAATATTTTGTATGGAATCCTGGATTAGAAAATAATATTAGGGGGGCTGGGTGCAGTGGCTCACACCTGTAATCCCAGCACTTTGGGAGGCCGAGGTGGGCGGATCATGAGGTCAGGAGATGGAGACCATCCTGGCTAACATGGTGAAACCCCGTCTCTACTAAAAATACAAAAATTAGCCAGGCGTGGTGGTGAGTGCCTGTAATACCAGCTACCTGGGAGGCTGAGGCTGAAGAATTGCTTGAACCCGGGAGGCGGAGGTTGCAGTGAGCTAAGATTTCACCACTGCACTCCAGCCTGGGCGACAGATTGAGACAAAAAAAAAAAAAAGAAAATAATATTAGGGGAAAACTTAGAAAATCTGAATAAAACATGAGATATAGTTAGTAGTAATGTATTAATATTCATTAATTTATGACAAATTAATCATAACAATATGTTCTGCTAATAATAGGGTAAATTGTGTGTGGGCTGTATGCTACTTTCTATACTATATTAAAAACTTTTTGATAAATCAAACTATTCTAAAATAATGTTTATGAAAACAAAATAAATTCCAGTCAATAGAAATAAGCACCTTAAAATAGAGTAGATAATGTAATAGTGGCTTCATGTTGAGATGAGGAATGAGCCGTATGTTTCTTAGTGAAAATAATTTTACATTTTAAAGTATTTATATTATGGGAATAGCTGATATGTGTTGTGTGTTTAGATAACTGAATTTACGATATACTCTGGAGTTTCTTTTTCTTCTATTAATTTTTTGTATGTACACTATACCAACAAAATCAAGAAGTTCTTTTTTTAACATTTCCAAAGTAAAATAAAATGCTAAAGAATTGTTTTTCATATGTTATCAATGGGCAATATGGCATTCTGCCTTTTGTTTTGCAGGAAAGGAATACATAAGAAAGAAGTGCCCACCAGTGTAAGACTCTGCTCTAATTTCAGTTCTGTATTTATTGTCTTGAAATAAGTTAGTGCAAATATGCAAATAAAAACACAGCAACGAATTCAAAGGCATCACTAAAACCAATGATAAAAAAGAAATATAAATGATATTCTGACATGAGATGAAATGGAATCATTAATAATATTTAATTAAAATTAGAGAAGGCAAAATAAAGATGGAGGTGGGGTGGGGTTAGGGGTGGGGAAGAGAAGCAAAGTATAAATGCAATGAATAGGAAACAGTTATAAAGATATTAGATATTAATACAAAATGCTAATATCACTTTACATGTGAATGGTCTAAATTGACCAATTAAAAGACAGAGAATGTCAGAGAGGATATCTATGTTGTCTATTAAAATAAAGAACTAAGGAAGTAGAGAATGTCTCAAAAAAGGAAAGCACCCAAAAGACAAAATCCAAGTTAGCAAAGAAGAAAATGACTGAAAAAAAAATACCTTGGATTTAGCTATTAGGCATTCACGTGTGATCTCTGTATTAATCATGTTTGTAGAATCTTAAGAGGAGAAGTTGAGTTGTACTGGATTGAGGGGATTGAGGAGTATAAGACTACTAAGTGGAGTCAGTGAATATATTCTTCTTTGGAATTCTTTGAGGGAAAAATGAAAGATCAGACAGCAGTTTGAAGAGGAGTCCTGGTGAAAAAGTTTCTTCCATTTATTTTGACTTCCTTCCTTCCTTCCTTTCTTCGTTTCTCTCTCTCTCCTTCCTTCCTTCCTCCCTCCCTCTCTCCCTCCCTCCCTCCCTCCCTTCCTTCTTTCCTTCCTTCCCTCCTTCCTTCCTTCTTTCTTTCTTGAAATGGAGTCTCACTCTGTTGCCCAGGCTGGAGTGCAATGGCACGATCTCAGCTCACTGCAACCTCTGCCTCCCGGGCTCAAGTGATTTCTTGCCTCAGCCTCCCGAGAAGCTGGTATTACAGGTGCCCGCCACCACACCTAGCTAATTTTTGTATTTTTAGTCTCGAACTCCTGACCTCAGGTGATCCAACCACCTCAACCTTCCAAAGTGCTGGGATTACAGGCGTGAGCCACTGCACCCAGCCTATTTTGAACTTTCTAGTGTGGGAAATGATGCATGTATGTGATGTATGTGGAAGAAATCAGTATTATGTAAGATTCAGAATTCAAGATGTACAATGACAGATGAAATAAGGTGATGACATAAGGAAGGTTCTGAGAGTACGTAGATATATTTATGCAAGTTATATAAGAAAACTGAGGGAATTCATTTCTTGACATGTCATTTTCTCAACAAATTATGAGATGTATACATGTTCTCACTTGTAAGTGAGAGCTAAGCTATGCGTACACAAAAGCATATAGAGTGGTATAATGGACACTTGAGACTCGGAAGTGGAGAGGCTGGAAGAGGGTGAAGAGTGAAAAACTACCTATTGGATAGTAAATGTACACTATTTGGGTGGTGAGTGCACTAAAAGCCCACACTGCACTACTATATCATTCATCCAGGTAACGAAAAGTCATTGTACCCCTAAAATTATTGAAATTAATTTTGTAAGTGCATGATGTCTCATTAGATTTCAGAAGAAGAAGAAGCTTGAAATGGAAGTGTGGGTCTGTTGTAATAAAACAGAATATATACTTTGAAGTAGCTGTCATGTCTCAGTGTCTATGGGAGCCTAAAAAAGTCAAACTCATTGAAGTAGTGAGTAGCATGGTGACTACCAGAAGCTGGGGTGAAGGTGGTGGGTGGGGAAAGAGGAAATGTTGGTTAAAAGGTTCAAAGTTTCAGTTAGGAGGAATCATCTCTTGTACAGCAGAGTAATTATAGGTAATGGTGTATAATTTCTAAATGCTAAAACAGTGGATTTTAAATGTTCTTGCCACAAATAAATAAGTATGTGAGGTGATGGATATGTTAATTAGACTTATTTGATCATTCCACAGTGTATACATGTATCAAAACATCAGGTTGTATCCCATAAATAGATACAATTAGTATTTGCCAATTAAAAAATGAAAAAAGAAGACAATGGTAATTGTGCTCAATGGTTTCATACTCTAGAGGTGAGTGGGATGTAAGACAGTATAGAAACCAACATTGTATAAGGCAGAATGTTTAAAAATAATACATCATATTAAAACCAGCTAAGATTTTTGGAGTAAAAGATTATGACAGCTGTTTACAAAGACCAGAGCAGGGACTTCCAGGTAGTTTCTGTCTAAGTAAGCTTTAACCACTTAGAAACCGGGAGTGTGAAACCCTTTTCTTTCTGCAGGCTGACTTTTTATTGGATACATTCTAGATCCTCGAGTTTTAAAGTCCAAGGGTTATTTCCTGAATTCTTGCTCTAAATTGCAGCATTCATTTCATAGTGTTTATTTTACATTCAGTTGACAGCCACATTTGCCAGAATCAAGATACTTCTATGACTTTAATTCAATTATGGCATATAGATACATAATATGTTCTTGTATATTGCGAACAAACACATTTTTCCATCCTTGATGAATCTTTTGATTTACTTGTGTAGCCTTGCTGCTTTCTGATTGAAAAGTCAAATTTTAACATGTTTAAAATGTGTTTCTAGGATGTGTTAATCATATGATGGCATGGTGATTAACTGAGAGATGTCCGTGTTGTAACAAGTTTTTTCAATCTTTAGTTGTTATTCTTTTAGCAATTAATGAGTATATGAAGAGCGGACTTGCTAAAGGTAAAGCTTGGATCGTTAAGGTAACATTTTGTGAAGGTTAAAGCAAATTATGTAATCCTCTGAATGAGCGCTTCTGGTTTTCCCAGCTCTGGCCAGGACAGCCTATCTGTGCGGGAGGCATCGCTGGCACCCCGTGGGGACTGAGGACCAAGGAGGAGCCGCTCTCCCATACACGGTTCGTACTTATGCTCTGTGAAGAGACAACTGTGCCCTGTCACCTTCACTGAATTATGAGGTGTGTCCTGATGCTGTGCATGACAGCTTGGGTTTGCAGAACTGTTTGCTCTTTCCCTGGATTTAAAATGAGTTCAAATTAGAAGACCTTCATTTTATTGGTAATATATTAAAATTTTCGGGAAAGAACTAGTTTTAAAACTTTCTATTAAGCCTAAAGCAGTGGCAAATTTCATAATTAGATTGCACAATACTGGATAGCTTAAAAATTTCAAAATTGCCAATTTGTTACTGTCTGTATTTGATGTATACTGTAAAATAAAAAATGCACTTTATGTTTTCCGTCATGCAACAGCGAAACACTAGAGATTCATTCAATCATATAACGGGTATTTATTGAATGTCCGTGGTATGTCAGGCAACTTGGATTGCTAAGATAAATAAGATGTTTAAGTAGTGCCATTGAGTGTTACAGATATGATGACAGAAGTATGTGCTGTATATATTAATGCTTCTAAAGCAAAGTGTGGGCAGGCAGATTACTTTATAAAAAGAAATAAAAGTCATCTCGATTAGAAGGAAAGGAGTAAAACTAGCTCTGTTTGCACTTGAAATTATCTTTCACATATAAGATCCTAAAGCAACCAGAAAGAAGCCATTAGAATGAAGAGCTGGCAAGTTTAGCAAGGGTTTGGTATACTCAGTCAATATGCAAAAATCAGTCTACCTTTATGCACTAGCAATGAAACAATCCAAAATTTAAATGAAAACAATTCCATTTACAACAATAGCATTAAAAATGAAATGCTTAAGAACACATTTAGCAAAAGAAGTGCAAGACTTCTACACTGAAAACTAAAAAACATAGTTATGTGTGAAGGGGAGGGAAGAAAGGAGGCTAGAGGATAACTTAAGAATTAAGGGCATCTTTAGTTTTGGTTGACAATGTTGAGAATTCTTATGACTGAAAGGGAGTTATTCATTCTTCAGTGATTTCAGGTGTAATTTCTTAATTTGAAATATGGAAACAATATTTCTGCATGACATAAACATACAAATGAATTAAAGTGAAAATTCTAAGGTTCCCATTACTGCTATACTTATGTTTATGAGAGTATTTTAAGATTTTATCAAGTTCCCAAAGTACTCGAAAAAGAAAAAAAAAATCATGGTGGGTATTATATAGCTTAAACATTCCAGTTAGCCTTGTCTTGATAAAAATCACTTAAATAAACAGAAAAAAAATTGAATTTTTTTAGGTTTGATTTGGTTGTTGTCGTTTCAGAATCTAGGATCCCAATCAGCTTTCTGATTGCTAGCTGATAAAGGTAATTAAAAATAGATCCATACAGCACGTTAGAGCATTACTGCTTATGAAGGATTCCAAATAAAGTGTTCAAATACAGGAGTTATCTTAGTCTAGAGATGTTAATATTTTATAATATCAAGCTCCATGGTACATATAATTCACTTGATAAGCTATTAAAAAGTTATAACACTTTATATGTTTTGTAAATGATTTTCCCCAAGCCAAGATCACTTACAGTAATAAATACATAAATACACACACATATGTGTGTGTGTGTATATATATATATACACACACACACATACACACACACACATACATAATAAAAAGCTATCTGATTTTCCCTAGGATTAATACTTTTTCAAGAGCCAAATTTCTCAAAAGGCATAAGAATTTACCACTTTAAGCTCATAAACCTAAAAATAAAATTAGCAAACAAATCACCATACTTTATTTTGTGGTAAATTTTTCAAAAATGTATTTCATATTATTCTGACTTCTTAAACCAAAGAAAGGTTTAAAATATTTTGTCATTATAAAAATATGAATTATTATGTTTTGATTTTAAATGTTGAAAAACTTCAGATATTATTAGAATTAAGTGACAAAAAGTCCACATAGGACCAGACCAAGCTCTTGTAGCACTTTTTTATAAAGTATATAATTTTGATTTTTCCTATTTTTTCATACTTTCTTATTTCTCAGTCTATTTCTAAGAGGCAAGCTGGCTGTAGGGGTGAGGGGTCTTGCCTTTGCGATGTGCTGTGTAAGTACAGCGGATGCCCATGACGGCCCTTCCCATGGCCTGGGCATCAGAACTGCTTCAGAGTCCAAGGAGGAGCCCTAGGTTACCAGCTATTGTGTGTGGAGGATTGTCCTCAAAAACACTTTTTTCTCCCTTTTAAATAAAATTGATATTTTAGAATTGTTACCATATAGGGAGACACAACTATACCAAATAGTTATCATCCGCTTTTTGACTATGTGAGCATTGAGTAAGTATAAAAACACTTCAGAATAAAAGCAAATGTAAAACAGCCTGGGGAATACCTTAAACTTGGAATGAAAACCCAGCAGCTATTTGGAGGCGTATCAATATACAAGACAACTTGAAATAAAATTGTTCTCAACAAATAGCACAGAGCTTTAGATGCAATTGACTCTTAAAAGTATTTGAACGAACTTGGAGATCATAGGCTATATCAAGGGGCAACTCTAAGATAATCAATAGAAGCCTTAAAATATGGAGATTTTGGTTCAAAAAAAGAAGAAAATTCTAATGATGAAAGTTGTCATTGTAATAGACCCCTCGGGAGCTGGGCACTGTTCTAATGGTCTTGCAGCATTAATTTGATCTCAATCCCCATGGGCAAGACCTCAGTACATGTCTATATCAAAGTGGTAGCTAGAGGAAGAAGAAGGGGATATAGGGTAGGGAAAGAATGGGCAGAGGAACCGGAGAAATACTTGCAGAAATGGCGAAACTGAGTCACAGAAAGGTTAAAGCACTCACATGGGTGGAAAGTCATAGGGTCAGGGTTTGAACCTAGGAAAGCTGAATCCAAAGCCCACAATCTCAAGCTATAAGCTATGATGCCACTCAACTAGGAGTTTATACCGAATGTTCTAAAACAAACTCTCACGTTGTAAACCCAGGTATGGGAAATATTTACCAAAACTGGCCCAATTTTCAAAAATAAACAAGTTTTTTCTCCTGCAGTTTACAGTTCACAGGACGTGGCCTCCTTTATGCATAGCCCAGAAGGTGTGCTGGGGTTAGGATCAGCATGCCCCAGGCAGTTCCCAGTGATCACGGTGCTGCCTTGCTTTCTGGCAGCCTCCTCTGGCTCTGCATTGGGTTTGTAATCAGGAGGGGCTACATTAAACCACATAAAAAATAAAGACACTTCTCAAAAGAAGACATTTATGCAGCCAAAAAACACCTGAAAAAATGCTCATCATCACTGGCCATCAGAGAAATGCAAATCAAAACCACAATGAGATACCATCTCACACCAGTTAGAATGGCGATCATTAAAAAGTCAGGAAACAACAGGTGCTGGAGAGGATGTGGAGAAATAGGAACACTTTTACACTGTTGGTGGGACTGTAAACTAGTTCAACCATTGTGGAAGTCAGTGTGGTGATTCCTCAGGGATCTAGAACTAGAAATACCATTTGACCCAGCCATCCCATTACTGAGTATATACCCAAAGGATTATAAATCATGCTGCTATAAAGACACATGCACATGTATGTTTATTGTGGCACTATTCACAATAGCAAAGACTTGGAACCAACCCAAATGTCCAACAACGATAGACTGGATTAAGAAATTGTGGCACATATACACCATGGAATGCTATGCAGCCATAAAAAATGATGAGTTCATGTCCTTTGTAGGGACATGGATGAAACTGGAAACCATCATTCTCAGCAAACAATCACAAGGACAAAAAACCAAACACCACATGTTCTCACTCATAGGTGGGAATTGAACAATGAGAACACGTGGACACAGGAAGGGGAACATCACACTCCGGGGACTGCTGTGGGGTGGGGGGAGGGATAGCATTAGGAGATATACCTAATGCTAAATGACTAGTTAATGGGTGCAAGACACCAGCATGGCACATGTATACATATGTAACAAACCTGCACGTTGTGCACGTGTACCCTAAAACTTAAAGTATAATACTAATAAAATAAAAAAAAACGCCTACAGCTGTTATGTTCATGGGTGATGACTGATAATGAGACCTAGAAAACCCTCTAGCAAGGCTGCCTTCCATATAGTGGGAAATAATTTTTTTATATAAAGCGCTTAGCCTAAAATGTCTCTATGTGTGTGTATTTCACATCCATTTGTTCATGCACACATTATTTCTTTTGCTTTCCAAATAAGGACATTTGCATATGTGACCCCCTTTTCTTGGAAGCCTCTTCTTCAACCATTCTCCTTTCCTTTAGTTTTCTTCTTAAGGGGCACCTAGAGTGAGAGGCCTTCCCTCTCTATGATTCTCTCACACTTTTTCTTGTTTGTTTCTTTATTGAGTTGATTTTTTTTTCAGGCTTCTGTTTGCTTGTTTTCATCTCTCTCCCCATAAGAATGGAAGTTCTAGGAGGCCAGGGTCCACTCTGTCTTGTTTCCATTGTATGCCAGCACCTGACGCACAGTCTGGTACACTGTACAGCAGGGGTCCCCAGCCCCCAGGCAGTGGACAGGTGCCAGTCTACAGCCTTGTTAAGAAAGGAGCCACATAGCAGGAAGTACTGCCTGAGCTCCACCTCCTGTCAGATCATTAGATTCTCCTAGGAGTGCAAACCCTGTTGTGAACTGTGCATGTGAGGGATGTAGGCTGAGCACTCCTTATGAGAATTGAACTAATGCCTGATGATCTGAGGTGGAACAGTTTCATCCAGGAACCAACCCCCGACACATGGGTCAAAAAACTGTCTTCCATGCAACTAGTCCCTGGAGCCAAAAAGGTCGGGGACTGCTGCTGCAGAGGATACATACATGCTTGTAAATGGATTTAAAAAATTTATTGGATACTACTACACATCAATTGGCAAGGAAAGAAATTAAAAGGATGTTTCCTTCTCTATGAAAACTTACAGTGTAATTCTAAGTGAAGTTAACAATGCCATATGACAGTGATGTGTGATATGTACTGGGAACAAAATGGACAATGTTTGACAAACATTATATTTATTTGGGGGAATCAGAGAAAATAACTTGAGTGATGCCCCACTTCAGGAGGATGCTTCTTTGAGTAATCTCTGAGGCATTTTCCATGGCCAAAATGTAGAGCATTGATAGACAGAAATCATTTCTGCCTGTCTGGCAGACACAAGTGGCTTTGTCTTACTGCATACCCATGCATCCATGGATCTATTAACAGCTTCTGACGTGTAGCCAGAGACAAAATAACACACAACCCAACAAACAAAAACACATGACAGGGGATCTATGTATAAATTTATATTCACCAGATTTGCAGAAAGAAAAACTGAGAATTCTCTGCAATTAATATAAAGCCCAGTGCCAAAGACCTGACCATGTTAATGCATATGACTTTGGAAAATAGAGGAGGTGTGATAGACTCTTCTAAGAGTTTTAGTAAGTCCCAAATAGGATAAGGCAAGAATGAGTACCTCACTGTATACTTTTAGTAGGTTACAGCATGCAGATAGTGATACATTTAACTAAGTAACTATATATAGTTTATACTATGGGCTTAATCACTTTAGAAGAATCCTATTTTAAAATTCTCTGCAATTTGAGCTATGAAGTGCAGGTTGGTTGGTGCAGTTGGATGAACTGCTCCCTACAAATGGGCTTGGAAAGGTCAGCACCTACCTGGTGGGAAATGATACTTTTCCTGACTATTTGAGACAGTCAGGGTGGGGGCCAGTTGGGCTGTACAAGGCTGTCTCCCTTCAATGTCTGTGAAAGTGCTTCTAAGGAGAGTGAGAAGCCTTTGGCATGTAGCAAAATCTTTACATTGGAGAGAACATAGAGTCATTGGAAATCAAAAGCCACTTCTAGAACACTAGGAATAAGCAAAAGAGAACTGCTGAGTTGCAGATTTTTGTTTTTAAATTGAGGATAGTTGGAAATTTTTCAGGTAAGCTAAACACTCTGGCCTTCTGACCTCCATCTTCCCACGACAGCCAATCAGACCTCAGAGTGCCCTGTGAGCTTCTGCAAGCTGCTAAGAAACCACCTAGGAGCTGACCACTTCCTCACCCAAATAAGCCTGCTTGCTCTTTTAATCTTCCTGGATACTTAGCCTATTTTGCTTAATAAACAAATAGAGAATACGATGATACCATGATTCTGATTCCACAAGCCACATGTAGAACCTACTAATCTCAAATTGTATACTTGTTAACACTGTGCATGCCCCAGCATTGTGCTAAGATTTATTTACAAATTCGCTGATCTGGAGGGAATTAAATACACTGAAGTAGGATCTAAGTGCTAATAATCTAATTCAGGAGGAGATTTATACTGCACCAAGGAAACAACTGGAGCCCAGTGCTGGGTAGGCTCTATGTCACCGTCTAAGATGCAAACAGCAGCTGAGCATAAGGGGGGTGCTCTGGCTCATGAGCTTCCCTCTCAGGGCTCTGTCCAGGCACTAACCACGAGCAAGATGTGGATCATCCTCCCCTGGGTTTCACACCAGCGTGTGCTGTCCCCACCCTATTTTTCATTCTTTATTCTCTTTACTCCCTACATTTATTCCATGATTAACAGAGATGATTTATTGTTCAATATGTTTGCTTGTGTGATACTATTGTGAAACTTTTGCCATTGCATGTTTGTTGTGTTTTATGTATGACATTTCATGCCTTCAAGTGCCCTATGACATAAACAGAAAGAATACATTCAATTTTTTAGAATAGAAATCAGGCTCAGATGGTTCCTCTGGGTTCTGCCCAGTCCACAAAGCTGGTAAGTAACCAAGATGGGTGAGGACCCAGAGCTTCTCATGTCCGTCCCAGCCATTCACATGGACCTGCCTCCTACCCTCAACTTGAGTAATTATCTATTTTCTTTAAGACATAAATCAGTTTTCAAAGGGAATGCTTCCAGATTTTGCCCACTGAGTATGATATTGGCTGAGGTTTTGTCATAAATAGCTCTTATTATTTTGAGATACATCCCATCAATACCTAATTTATTGAGAGTTTTTAGCATGAAGGGCTGTTGAATTTTGTTGAAGGCCTTTTCTGCATCTGTTGAGATAATCATGTGGTTTTTGTCTTCGGTTCTGTTTATATGATGGATTACGTTTATTGATTTGCATATGTTGAACCAGCCTTGCGTCCCAGGGATGAAGCCCACTTGATCATGGTGGATAAGCTTTTTGATGTGCTGCTGGATTTGGTTTGCCAGTATTTTATTGAAGATTTTTGCATCGATGTTCATTAGGGATATTGGTCTAAACTTCCCTTTTTTTGTTGTGTCTCTGCCAGGCTTTGGTATCAGGATGATGCTGGCCTCATAAAATGAGTTTGGGAGGATTCCCTCTTTTTCCATTGATTGGAATAGTTTCAGAAGGAATGTACCAGCTCCTCTTTGAACCTCTGGCAGAATTCGGCTGTGAATCCATCTGGTCCTGGACTTTTTTTGGTTGGTCGGCTGTTAATTATTGCCTCAATTTCAGAGCCTGTTATTGGTCTATTCAGAGATTCAACTTCTTCCTGGTTTAGTCTTGGGAGGGTGTATGTGTCCAGGAATTTATCCATTGGATGCCCTCTCTCACCACTCCTATTTAACATAGTGTTGGAAGTTCTGGCCAGGGCAATCAGGCAGGAGAAAGAAATAAAGGGTATTCAATTAGGAAAAGATGAAGTCAAATTATCCCTGTTTGCAGATGGCATGACTGTATATTTAGAAAACCCCATTGTCTCAGCCCAAAATCTCCTTAAGCTGATAAGCAACTTCAGCAAAGTCTCAGGATACAAAATCAATGTGCAAAAATCACAAGCATTCCTATACACCAATAACAGACAGAGAGCCAAATCATGAGTGAAATCCCATTCACAATTGCTTCAAAGAGAATAAAATACCTAGGAATCCAGCTTACAAGGGATGTGAAGGACCTCTTCAAGGAGAATTACAAACCACTGCTCAACAAAATAAAAGAGGACACAAATGGAAGAACATTCCATGCTCATGGATAGGAAAAATCAATATGTGAAAATGGTCATACTGCCCAAGGTAATTTGTAGACTCAATGCCATCCCCATCAAGCTACCAATGACTTTCTTCACAGAATTGGAAAAAAAACTACTTTAAAGTTCATATGGAAATAAAAAAGAGCCCACATTGCCAAGACAATCCTAAGCCAAAAGAACAAAGCTGGAGGCATCATGCTACTTGACCTCAAACTATACTACAAGCCTACAGTAACAAAAACACCATGGTACTGGTACCAAAACAGAGATATAGACCAGTGGAACAGAACAGAGCCCTCAGAAATCATACCATGCATCTACAACCATCTGATCTTTGACAAACCTGACAAAAACAAGAAATGGGGAAAGGATTCCCTCTTTAATAAATGGTGCCAGGAAAACTGGCTAGTCATATGTAGAAAGCTGAAACTGGATTCCTTCCTTACACCTTATACAAAAATTAATTCAAGATGGATTAAAGACTTACATGTTAGACCTAAAACCATAAAAACTCTAGAAGAAAACCTAGGCAATACCATTCAGGACATAGACATGGGCAAAGACTTCATGTCTAAAACACCAAAAGCAATGGCAACCAAAAGCCAAAATTGACAAATGGGATCTAATTAAAGGAAAGAGCTTCTGCACAGCAAAAGAAACTAACATCAGAGTGAACAGGCAGACTACAGAATGGGAGAAAATTTTTCCAATCTACCCATCTGACAAAGGACTAATATCCAGAATCTACAAAGAACTTAAACAAATTTACAAGAAAAAATCAAACAACCCCGTCACAAAGTGGGCAAAGGATATGAACAGACATTTCTCAAAAGAAGACATTTATGTAGCCAACAGACACATGAAAAAATGCTCATCATTCACTGGCCATTAGAGAAATGCAAATCAAAACCACAATGAGATACCATCTCATAACAGTTAGAATGGCCATCATTATAAAGTCAGGAAACAACAGGCATTGGAGAGGATGTGGAGAAATAGGTACACTTTTACACTGTTGGTGGGACTGTAAACTAGTTCAACCATTGTGGAAGACAGTGTGACAATTCCTCAAGGATCTAGAACTAGAAATGCCATTTGACCCAGCCATCCCATTACTGGGTATATACCCAAAGGATTATAAATCATGCTGCTATAAAGACACATGCACACGTATGTTTATTGTGGCACTATTCACAATAGCAAAGACTTGGAACTAACACAAATGTCCATCAATGATAGACTGGATTAAGAAAATGTGGCGTACATATGCCATGGAATACTATGCAGCCATAAAAAGTGATGAGTTCATGTCCTTTGCAGGGACATGGATGAAGCTGGAAACCATCATTCTGAGCAAACTATCGCAAGGACAGAAAACCAAACACCACACGTTCTCACTCATAGGTGGGAATTGAACAATGAGAACACTTGGACACAGGGTGGGGACCACCACACACTGGGGCCTGTTGTGGGGTGGGAGGAGGGGAGAAGGATAGCATTAGGAGATATACCTAATGTAAATGACTAGTTAATGGGTGCAGCATACCAACATGGCACAGGTATACATATGTAACAAACCTGCACGTTGTGCACATGTACCCTAGAACTTAAACTATAATTAAAAAAATTAAAAAGACATAAATCCCAGCTCCTCTATGAAGACTTTTCTATGGCTTCTGACTGTGGTTATAAACTCCAATTTGTATCTGTGCTCTAAGCCTTTCCTGCTAAGAGGTCTTGGACAGGTCACTTTTTTGATCTGAGATGCAGTTTGTCATCTGCTATATAGCGTAAATAAGCTGAATCAACACAATCTTAGTATTGAATGGACACCTTGTTATCATAGGCAGATAATCATAAAATGATGGTCATAAAATCCATGTCCCGACATGCATTTCTAAAATAGTCTTAGTCATATTCAAATTTCCAAGATCCAAGTCACAGAGACGGATTTTATTTTATTTATTTTTTATTTTATTTCGGTTTTTTTTTTTTTTTTTTTTTTTTTTGAGACGGAGTCTCTCTCTGTCGCCCAGGCTGGAGTGCAGTGGCACGATCTCGGCTCACTACAAGCTCCGCCTCCCGGGTTCACGCCATTCTCCTGCCTCAGCCTCCTGAGTAGCTGGGACTACAGGCGCCCGCCACCACGCCCGGCTAATTTTTTGTACTTTTAGTAGAGACGGGGTTTCACCGTGTTAGTCAGGATGGTCTCGATCTCCTGGCCTCATGATCCACCTGCCTCGGACTCCCAAAGTGCTGGGATTACAGGCATGAGCCACCACGCCTGGCCTATTTTGTTAAGTGTTAGAAAAAAAGAAGCTGGAAATAATGTGAAAGTTGGTAGCACAGTTGACCCTTGAACTACACAGGTTTGAATGGCTGGGTCCGCTTATATGCGGCTGAAATGAACACACAGTATTAGTGGGATGCGAAACCTTGGATGTGGAGGGAAGAACTATCTCATCAGCTGGTTCGGCAGCGCCACCTGCGGAGCTTGAATACGTACAGAGTTTGGTAACTGCTGGGATCCTGGAACCAATCCCCTGCAGATACTGAAGGATGACTATAAGTAATTTGTACCAAGTTTTGAAAATGAGATTTATCCTTTTTTTTTTTCTGCCCATGGTCACAGACTTTGGTGGACCTCCATTGATAACAAAATAAACTGTTAATATTTTATGAATGCATTTAAGGTCTTTTGTTATTTGAACTCAAAAGCTATTTTTCTCATTTTCTCTCATTCTGTCTCCACTACACATAATAAATCTTTCACACGACAGTAATCACTCCTACCAAACACCCACACTTTCTCCCATTTCTGCCTTTTAATACTCTATTATCACCCTTGGAATATTTGTGTATAAGCTCATTGACATCTAATCATATATTTCAAAGTTTTGCCCAATTTTTAACCCTAGACCATTCTTACAGCAAAATTAACTTCAGTCCTTCTGTGCTCTAATAGTGCCTGTCTTCCATCTTGATTAGATCTCCTCTCAGTTTAAGTAATGAGAGCCTGTTTAAACCAGCACAATCAAAAACGGAGACTTCATTGTAAAAGTACTGGTGTCTTAGTCAATGCAGCCAGATGGTAGGTACGGGCTAGAAGCAGGAAGCTACAGGAGTCAAGGCCTCCCAGTGTGCTTCCCCTGTCTCTCCTGCCTACTTTCTGTGTCTGTTTGCAGTGTCCACCATACCGTGGACATGCAGCAGTTGGCCATGCTGGCACTCCTGTTGTCACATTCTAGTGACCCACTCAAACTTGAGTCTGGACTCTCTCTCTTAGTTATAACTTCAAATTCCCAGGGAGAGACCTTTCCTTTGCCAATGGGGTCAAATCTAGTCAGACATTATATAAATTTCCTGTGGACTGAGAGAGGGACAGTTATTGTTGGTAAGGACTGACAAGATATCCAAAAATCTTCCAGTGGAAATCTCCAAAGGAAATATCATTGACTTTTCTTCATTCAAGAGAGCATCACATGCTATATTCTTTGCAACAGTGATATTCTTATATTTAGAATAAGATTCTTCTAGTTTCTGGAATGCCAATACTGAAAAGCAGAATGTTGAGAGAAGTTAACTATAAAATAACTTTAAAAACTAGACCTTTTAGTGCTTTTCATTGCTGCCATTATCATTGTTATCTTTATCGTTGTCATTATCACCATCCCTAATAGTCATGGATATTTTTCCTTGACCTGGTTTCAGACACACAGCCATTTGTGCCATACAAATAACAAAAGTGCATTTAATAAATTTAGTTTAATAAATAAGTTTCTGTTAGCTTCAGTAACTAAATAAGAATGAGTAAAGATATATTTTTGATCTGTGTCCCTACCCGGAAGCCTCCCAGAGGCAGAACAACTATGCTTCCTGTACCGCCTGCAGAACTCTGAGCCAAGCAATCCTCTTTTCTGTAAAAATTACTTAATCTAAGGTATTTCTTTATAGCAATGCAAGAATGGCCTAATACAAGTAACTTTTAAAATATTAGAACATGTAGATGTTTTTAAAGGCATAAATGTGATCCTGAGGAAAATAGCTAATCTTTTTTAACTTTGAAGATTCCTTGAGAGAAATTGTTGATGCAAACTTTTTTTTTGTATTATTAAGTTTTCTCTGAAATAAAGCATGATTGATATTCTTTCTTCTGAATTCCGAGCCCTTCTTTCTTCTTTCTTTCTTTCTTTCTTTCTTTTTCTTTCTTCTTTCTTTCTTTCTTCTTTCTTTCTTTCTTCTTTTTTTTCTTTCTTTCTTTCTTTCTTTCTTCTTTCTTTCTTTCTTCTTTTTTTTTTTCTTTCTTTTTTTTTTTCTTTCTTTCTCTGTCCTTCTTTCTTTCTCTTTCCTTCTCTTTCCTTCTTCCTTCCTTCCTTCCTTCCTTCCTTCCTTCCTTCCCTTCCTTCCTTCCCTTCCCTTCCCTTCCCTCCTTCCTTCTTTCCTTTCTTTTCTCTCTTTCTTTCTTTCTCTCAAGATGGAGCTTTGCTTTTGTCACCCAGGCTGGAGTGCAATGGTACGACTTTGGCTCACTACAACCTCTTCCTCCTGGGTTCAAGTGATTATCCTGCCTCAGCCTCCCGAGTAGCCACCACTCCCAGCTAATTTTTGTATTTTTAGTACAGACGGGGTTTTCTCATGTTGACAAGGCTGGTATCGAACTCCTGACCTCAGGTCATCCACTTGCCTCAGCCTCCCAGAGTGCTGGGATTACAGGCATGAGCCACTGCTCCTGGTCTGGGTCATTATTTCAAAGTGAGATAATTTGGGAGGGCAACCGTGTTCACATCAATGCTTTTCACACCAATGCTTGTTGTACGTGAGAATACCTAATTCCTGTCTCAAGTGAATATTTATTTTATCAGCCTGTTCCTAAATTATGAATCAGGTGCTTAAGCAGGGACTGAATTATTAACCAGCAGTAATTTCTTTAAGTCACATAGAAGCAAGGTTGAAAGCACTCTTCAAAAAATTATGCAAGTAATTACATTGTTGTCCTAGAGTATGTGGTGTATCTAGGTTCCACAGAAAGCAATGTGACACTTAGGGAAGACATTGTGAAATATTTCACAGTGTGTTTGTAACTTTAAATTATAAATATAAAAACTTCTAATTCAAAATAAGAGCTGACCACAGAATTTATATTGGTGACAGAGCAAGAATCTTCCTTAAAAAGGGGCAGCTAAAATTGCTAAGAATCAATCTTGATATCAGCTTTACCATGGGTTGAGAAGAATTAGGCTGTTAATGCTGCTACTTCTACTAATGGTGCCTATGATTTATAAACTTACACCACATTCCATGCTGCATGTGAATGCTTTAAATATATTATTTCTAACACTTTTATTAGTATTGCAAGAGGCTCCATTAATCTTTATTTTACAAAAAGGAAAATGGAGGCTTGGAAAGTCTTAATGATTTGCCCAACGTCATTAGTTAAGTGTGGAGTAGGAGCTGGGAGTCGAACCACACCTCTGTATGTCCTTGCCTGTGTGTTCCCAAAGGCAAAGTAACACAACATCATGTATCATTTCTGCATGCAGCCCTCCACCCAGTGACCACAGGTAAATGAGTTGGCTGGTCCTACAGCCCACATTAACTTGGGTTCCACCTCCTCTAGCAGAATTGAATTGGACATCAGCTTGCTCAGTTTGACATGCGATGACTACCCACAGGTGCTAGGAAAAGCTAGCAATTTCAAACATGTGTCGCTGCTATGTACAAGTCACCTGAATGTGCTACAGATAATCCTGTCTTCCATCTAGGCAACGACTGCATGGGCTTTTTCTTATTGTGGTTTGAACAGAACTGAGACTGAAATACAGCGTTCCAAATAAATGGTCTGCCACAGTTTAAGAATAACTGGAGTATTTAGCATTCATGCATTTTCAGAATTATTAGGGATTAATTATAGTGACATAAAATTTCTGGGAGTTTTATGAGTAAGAAGCAAATTGAAACTTCATTGTTTACTTTCCTTTGTATTTTTCACAGACTTTGTCCTTTATGAATCATTATCACAAACTGACTGACATATACATTCATCTTACATTATTGAGAATTTTGCTAATCTTTTACATACTTTTATAGTGTCACTGTTGTAAGAGCATTCTATGTGGAGACTTTGTTTTGAAATTTATCTCTTATTTATTCCACAGGTGTCTGCTGAACATCTAATTTGTGCCAGGACCATAGTTGAGACTGAGGGGAACAGACACTCTCAGAATCCACTTATGACAGCTCCAAATATCTATGCTCACCTTTGTCTCTTTTCCACTAGTCTCTGTGGAAGATATCTCCTTTCACTTTAAGGCTAATCCTTCCATGAGTAGGTCCTATTGATTTTAACAGTCTTTTTCTCCCCAGTTTGTTCTATTCCCTCCAAGTTCTACTCTTTCCTTTCTCCCATCTGTTCAACCCCTTATTACTACTGCAATTCCCAATGTCTGAGCTACAAAATATCCCCTATCTTTCCCACTCTCAAGCCCACATACACACACGCCGGAATTGTTTCTCTGTAGTTCATTGCTATATGCCCATAGCTTCTCAATATTTACTGAGTTTAATGAATGGATAACATAAGACAATATAAAGGTAGGTAAATATCTGATTCAGAGGAAATGTTTTTAATTTTTAATTTTATTTTTAGGTCTGGGGTAGATGTGTAGGGTGTGCAAGTTTTTTACATAGATAACTGTGGGTTGTGGCGGTTTGCTACACCTATCCACCCATCACCTAGGTATTAAGCCCTGCACGTATTAGTTATTTTTCCTAATATTCTCCCTCCCCCCATGCCAGCCCCCTAACAGGACTCAGTGTGTATTGTTCCCCTCCTTGTGTCCATTGTTCAGTTCCCACTTATAAGTGAGAACATGCGGTGTTTGGCTTTCTCTTTCTGCATTAGTTTGCTGAGGATAATGGCATCTAGCTCCATTTGTGTCCCTGCAAAGGACATGATCTCATTCCTTTTTATGGCTGCATAGTATTCCATGGTATATATGTACCACATTTCCTTTATCCAGTCTATCATTGATGGGCCTTTGGGTTGATTCCATGTCCTTGCTATTGTGAATAGTGCTACAATGAACATATGTGCATGTATTGATTGCTGGGTCAAATGGTATTTCTGGCTCTAGATCCTTGAGGAATCACCATACCATCTTCCATAATGCTTGAACTAACTTACATTCCCACCAACAGTTTAAAGGCCTTCCTATTTTTCCACAACCTGGCCAGCATCTGCTGTTTCTTGACTTTTAATGATGGCCATTCGGACTGGCATGAGATGGCATCCCATTGTGGTTTTCATTTGCATTTCTTTAGTAATCAGTGATGTTGAGCTTTTTCTCATATGTTTGTTGGCTGCACGAATGTCTTCTTTTGAGTATCATCAGGGTGACAGGCAGCCTACAGATAGGGAGAAAATTTTTGCAATCTATTCATCTGACAAAGGTCTAATATCCAGAATCTACCAGGAACTCATACAAATTTATAAGAAAAAAACAAACGACCCTATTAAAAAGTAGGCAAAGGACCTGAACAGAGGAAAATATGTTATAAATTTACGGGCAAAATTTTGGTCTAGTCTCTAACAAGTAGCCATTTATTTGATAATTTAAAATATTGTTACTTAAAAATGCATTTTCATAAATTTTGTTTAAGGTAGATTGATCACTCGACCTCTTCGAGAGCAGTGTCTTGTCTAATTTGGTTTTATATCCTTATTTTCTAAGTGGTTTCTTATCATGGAGTAGGCATTCAACAAATATTACTCAAGTAAATTGTATTTGGATTATTCACTTTTAAATATTCTCTTTGATATGACATTATAAGCCCAAATGATGAAAAAGTCTTCAAGTTCGCCCAGGTATTCTGTGACTAGAACTTCTATGTAAATCTAGTTGCTACACCTTTCTTCCAAGAAATCATAACCAAATGTCTTTAAGAGTGAGCTGCTATCTGCACCCAAGGGGCTACCACATCATCAGGAAAGTCGTACTGTAGCACAGTCTTCTACCGTCATTTGCCTTCGTGCCCTTGAGTCTGCTTGGAATGTCAGGGTTTCAGACCTGGCTAGGATCCATGGCAACTCCATTCTTTCCTTCATGTCATCAGTGCCTGGACTTTGCTGAGTCTTATTTATAGCGGCCCTGTAGGAGATACAGGCAAACATATATAACCAGTTACCTGAAGTCCATGCCTGCAGAGGACCATTTTCAGGAAGTCCTTGTCAGAAGTTGAGATCTTCTTACAAAACATGAGTATACATGTTTTTCCAAGACAGTGTTTATTATCTGTCATTCAGACTGCTGCTCTGGAAGGCTGTGTCCAGGACCATCCTATATTTGCTTTCTCCTACTATAGGCTAGCTTTCTTTCATTTATGTCCTGAAATATGGGCCAGAATCTTCTCTTTTTTTCTACAGTGCATATCATGGGAGCTCTTTTATGGAGCAGATATTTCTCCAGCGGCTTTACACACGTAGTCATCATGTCTACGCTACAAGGTGGGCATTTGTGTCCACATTTATACAGATAAGTAAATAAGATTATGAAAGCTTAAATTATTAAAAAGTGGTAGAACTGAGATTCGTGTGCTTTAAATATCTACATATTTCTCTAACAGTTATTTTTAATTAATGGTATATTTATTGTGTCAGAATAATAATAGCAATTTGAATGAAAAATGAATTAACTCTATCAAACATGTCTACTTTAATTATTGGGTTCTGTATCCTTCATTTCTAGGAGAACAGCTGTATTAAAAACTAGGGATTTATGAGCTGTTTAGAAAAAAAGTAGCGAAAACAATTAGGTATAACACTCACACAACATTTCTTTTAATTCCATTACTTTGCTAAAAATTATGTTAATTACAGAAAAAAGAAACAATTTTTAAAATTGCTAGTGAATAGAATTTCAAACTAAAGGAAGGGTGAGGTTCTATTTCATATCTCTTAATTGTCAAATAAAATCATACCTAATTATGTGATGTACTGGGAAAGCTGTTGTATGAGTAGAGTGATTGATGTGTGTTACCAGCTGGCAAAATCACATGCTACAGAGTGACAACACTGTATGCTTATGAATATATATAACTCACATATAGAATATGGTAGTATAATTTGTATATATATATATATATATATATATATATATATATATGCGCACACACAAATTGTGACCTAGTTATTTTACTCTTGGCTATGCACTTTAAGAAAATAATTCAAAGAATATTAAATTAACACCCAACAAAATGGTGTTTCGGTGTTACAGAAGAAAATAACTATACATATATAAAATGAAGATAAGAGAGTTACGATGTTTACATTCTATGGATTATTAAACAACCATTAAAAAAATAGATCCATGAAGATGCAACTGTCTGGGACCTTAGGAAGCTGACTGCAAGGGGGCTGACCTATGGGAGGCTCTCAGGGTGTGCTCTTGAACAAAGGCCAAGGAAAGGAAAATGGGGAGGACAGCTGGGCAGAGGAAGAAGGTGTGCTGTGAAGTTAGCTCAGTGGAGGCCTCAGCCAGTGCCCTGGGAGTTCTGAGGGTAGGAAGACTCTCAATATCATCCCTACTTGGGGTGAAAGGGTGGGAGTTTACATATCCAGGTTGGTTAGTGGTTGGATGTGACCACACCAGAAGGGGCCTGGGCCTGGGCCTGGCCATGGCTGCCACAACTCTCCTTAGCTGGGCCATCCCTGTGGAGTGAATGACTGAGGGTATTCTGCTAGAAGAACTCCAGGCACATGTGGGAGAAAGCCTTCCATTCCCAAAGGGAGGTCATCACAGCACCTGCTGTGGAAGATTATGGGGCAACATGATAAACATAAGAAATGAAATAGAAAACAAAATAGAAACTTTTCATTAAAGCTATATTGAAACTTGTGTTCTTATGCATCGACTGCGAGGCAACACAAAGGAATTGGTGGCTGAAACGTATTTCTTTGTACTATTTTCATAATTATACTTTAATGTAACATAGGCTAGTCTGAAGGTTTTATCTATAGTCTTTATTGATTTAAGGAATTTGCTTTCTGTGTTGCCTCACAGTTGACGCATAAGAACACAAGTTTCGATATAGCTGTAATGAAAGCATCTATTTTGTTTTCTATTTCATTTCTTGTGTTTTTCATGTTGCCCCATAGTCTTCCACAGTAGGTGCTGTGATGACCTCCCTTTGGGAATTCTAATAGATTCTAATAGATTTTTCTTATGATTGGGTATTCAGTTTCATCGCATTATTCTGAGATTATTATGTGATTTCTCCTCTTTTTTTTCTGTTTATGAGATCAGCTGTTATTGATTTTCTTATTTTAAATCACCCTTGCTTTAGAGGAAAGAACCTCTTTAGTCAATAGATCATATAATTTAATATATTGTAGAGATTAATTTGCTAATCAGTTTAGGATATTTATATCAATGCTCATGGAAGGGTTTGATTTGTAAATTTTCCTTTCTTGTCCTTTTCAGGGATATGCTGACCTCATACAAAGTTTACAAATGTGTTCCTATTTTCATTCTTATCTGTGGAATTTGTGAGTGGTCAATGCTATTTCTTCCTTTAATATTTAAAAGACTTCACTGGTCAGGCCATGTAGGGCTAAAGTTCTTTTGAGGAAAGGATTATAAGAATAGTTGACAATAGAAGCATTCAAATTTTTTATTTCTCCTTCTGTTAGTTTTGACCAATTATGTTTTTGTCATAGCATAAAATTGCAGTCTAGCATAATGTTCTTTTATTATCTTTCCAAATATCTGTTGGTCTGCAGCGATATTTGCTTTTTCAGTCCTTGTATTGATAGTTTTCTGTCTCATTTCTAAAAATCAATTTTGCTAGAAATTTACAAATGTTACTAATTCCAAATAATCAACATTTGGCTTTTGTGATTAGCTAAAACATGCTTGTTTTATATTCTCAAAACTGTGTTCTTATCTTTACTAGTATTCTTTTCTACTTTGTGTTAGGTTTGATGGTTTTTTAGCTTACTTTTTGATGTGAACATTTATATTATTTATTTTCAGCCTTTCTTTTTTCACAATATATGCATTTAACACCAGAAATTTTCACTAAAGTGTTGCTTTAGTTGTGTGCAACAAATTTTGATGTTTTGCTCTAATTATAATTCAGTTGAAAATATTTCTAGCTTCTGTTATGTGTCATAGATTATTGTTGTGATTTATAAATTACTTAGAAATGTGTTGTTTACTATTTAACAAGTTTCCTATTTTTATAGTTTTATTTTTGTTTTTAATGCCTGGCTTCTTCCTACTTAGCGAATATACTCTGATGAAGTCTATCCTTTGATAGTTATTGAGGCTTTCTTTATAGTCCAGCATATGGTCATTTTGTTAATATTCAGTATGTAGATCAAAAGACTACAAATTCTGTAATCATTAAATTGTTCTATATAGATAAATGAGATAAAGTCTCTTAATTGTATATTCACAGTTATGTTACAAAATTTCTTGATGAATCAATTTCTTCACTGTGTTACTCAGATTTTCTATATCAATGAAGATCAGTCTTCCTGTTCACTTATTTTCTCGATTATTTTAAGACATATTAAAATCTCCCAAAATGACCATATACTTGTCCCTGCTCCCTTGAATTCCCTAATTTTTGCTTTATTTATTTTGAAACTATATTATGTAGATTTAGAATTATTATATCTACTTATCTGAAGCTATGTTATAGAGATTTAGAATAGTATAGCTATTTAGAAAAGTATAGCTTTATTTTCCTTTATGATTTAGAATAGTCTTCATCTCTAGAAAGTCTTTTTACCTTTAAGCACACGTTTTATTAGAATAGTGACATAAGCTTTCGAAAAGTATTTTTATTGTTTTCCATCATTTTAGTTTTGAACTTTATTTTTTATTTAAAGCCTGTCTCACACATGTAACATTGAGTTAAATATTTAATATTTTTATGGCATTACATAGCTTGGGCTTCCCGAGAAGAAGACCTTGAGACAAGGATTTTGATATACAGAGTTTTTTCAGTGATGATCTTATGCTTCACTGACATGCTTCACTGCATTTTAGTCAGCAAATTAGATAGGGAAGGAGAGGAAGCCTCTGTTGGTAATTTGAGTTTAATCTGACCAGGGTCAATGACAGACAGCATAGAAGGCACACCTCAGAGATAATTTCCACACTCCAAAAAATGAAGTGTCTAGGCTGTTCATTTTTTAACTCTGAGGAGTCGTTGGTTGAAGGTTATTCCTGGGAGGCACACAGGTGTAGAGTAGGATGCTATAGCCAAAGAATGCCTCCAACCAAACATGCACAGGGGTAGGAGAATAGAGACTGGACCATTATGAAAGAAACAGTAAAAGCTGATTGATTTGGGCAGATAATTACCACTAGCAGCTATATCCAGTCTGACAATGTTTGTCTTTAATTAAATTACTTAGAACATTTATATACTTAGTGTAAGTATATATGCATAGGAATTAGTTAACATTTGCCATATAACGAATTGTTTTTTATTTTACTCATTGTTTATGTTTCTTTCCCACTCTGTTATTGTCTTTTATGGATTAAACAGATTTTGGGTTTCCCATTTTCTCCTTGTATTAACTTGTCGTATTTTCTTTTACTTATCTATTCATAATTACCACAAGGAGTAGGATTATATCATGTAACATAAAATTATGTTATTACTTCTCAAATAATGTCACAACTTTAGAACATGTTAATGGCATTAATTTCCTCCTAACTTTTACTTAACTGATATTATGCATTTAAATGCCACATATTTTTTCTTACACTGTATACAAAAATTAACTTAATATAGACTTATGTAAGATCTGACACTCTAAAACTATTAGGAAAAAGTCTGGTAGAAAAGTTCTATGACATTGGTCTGGGCAATAATTTTTTGGGTTCTAACCTCAAAAGCAAAAATAGACAAATGGGATTACACCAAACTAAAAAGCTTCTTCACAGCAAAGGTAACAGTGAACAGAATGAAGAGACAATCTCCAGCACAAAAGAAAATATGTACAAACCATACATATAATGAGGGGGTCACATTCAAAATCTATAAGGATCTCACAGAACTCAATAGCAAGAAAACAAATAGCACAATTAAAAATTGAGCAAGGAACCTGAAAAGAGAATTCTCAAAAGAAGACATACAAATAGCCAACAGGTATATGAAAAATTGATCAACATTACTAATCATCAGGAAAATGCAAATTAAAACCACAATGAGGTTTCACCTTGCAGCTTTTAAACGGTTACTATAAAAAAAAGATAAAGGTTGGTAAGGATATGAAGAAAAGTGAACTCTTTCACACTATTGGTGGGCATGTACATTAGTAGAGCTATTATGGAAAACAGTAAAGAGGTTTCTCAAAAAATTAAAATTAGAACTACCGTATGACCCAGCATTTGCACTTTTGGGTGTATACCCCCCCAAAAAAACAACAACAGTACATCAGAAAGATATTTGCACTCCCATGTTTATTGCAGCATTATTCACAATAGACAAAATATGGAATCAACCTATGGGTCCATCAACAAATGTATGGATTAAGAAAATGTGCTACATGTACACAATGGAACCCTTACAAAAAAAGGATATCCCATCATTTGCAACAAGATAAATGAACCTGTATGACTTTCTGCTAAGTGAAATGAGCCAGTTACAGAAATAAACACACTATAATCTCACTCATGTGTGGAATGTAAAAAATCAAACTCACAGAGGCAGAGAGTAGAGTAGTGGTTACCAGGAGCTACAAGGTGAGGTGGGGATTGGGAAGATGTTGGTTAAAGATACAAAATCTCAGTTACACAGGAGCAATAAATACAAGAGATCTATTGTACAACAAAGTGACTGTAGTAACAATATATTGTAAACTTGAAAATTGCTAAGAGAATAGATTTTAAGTGTTGTCACCACACACACACACACACACACACACACACACACTGTTAGGGAGCCAGATGCAGTGGCTTGCACCTGTAATTCAAGCTCCTCAGGAGGTTGAGATGGGAGGATCTTTTGAGCCCAGGAGGTCAAGGCTGCTGTGAGCTATGATCCAGCCCAGTAAATATGTGAGGTAATGCATATGTTAATTACTTCTATTCAGTCATTCCGTAAGGTACATGTATGTTGCAAAACATCACATAGTATAACATAAATACATACAATTATTATTTGTCAGCTGAAGAGAAGAAAAAAACACTAATTTGGCATAATTTTAAGTCTCATAAAGATTGCTATTATTGCCTTATTAGTAAATATTTAGTTAATTTTTATTTAAATTTACTCACACATTTACCCATTATATTCCTCACTGTTAACTTCTGAAATTTCTTCTTTTAAGCTGGAGTTATATTCCATATACATAAAATATTCTCCTTGATAGTTCTTTAAGGTCAAATTTAGTTTTCTCAATTTTGTTTGTCTAAAAATACATTTTTTCACATTCCTTGTTGCAGGATATTTTTATAAGGCATCCATTTCCCAGTTGAGATATTCCCTGACAACTTTTAAGATATCATTATGTTATCTGCTGTCTCATCAACTGTGAAGTCAGCTGCCAGTCTTATTGTTGCTTCTGTAAAAGAATGTGTTTTCCACATCTGGCTATGGCACTTACCCAAGGTAAGGACCTATGTGAAGAAAGGCATGCACTTATTACATAACATAATACTAACTACTTATCTGATCCAGATATCTTGCTTGAGCATTCAGAACAAAATTAACAAAGTTGAACATTCAAAACCTAATAGTCATCCTCTCCTTTCCTTCTGGGACTCACAATAAACCTATATTACACTTTTAGCTGTGTCCTATATATCTCTAATATTCTTTTTGCATCATTTATTGTGTTTTTCTGTGTCTCAATTCGTCATTTCTAATGACCCATCTTCTGATTCTCAAATCCTGTTTTCTGCTGTGTGTAATCTGCTGTAAAAACACTTTAGTTATTTCTTATCTTCAATATTATTATATTTTTTAGATTTTAGAATTTCAACTTAAAAATAAATTCTACTTAACTGATGAAAATGTGCATCTTTTAATCTATTGTTTACAGATTTTCCTCTCTTTGTAAAGTTTGCTTCTGATACTATTTAAAAGCCATTGGTAGTTCACATTTATAGTTGGATCAAACATAGGCTTATTTTTATTATCTCTTTTTTCTTTTGTTTTCATTCTGTCCTTCTGCCTTTTTGTATAATTAGTGCTCTGTTTTCCCCCTTAGGGGAAAATCCTTGCTTGTAATGGTGCTGTGTTTTTTCTTTTTAATTGATACATAATAAGTATGTATATTTATGGGTATGTGTGATATTTTAATACATGCATACAATATGTAGTGATCAAATCAGTGTAATTAGGATATACATCACCTTAAACACTTATTTCTTTGTGTTGAAAACATTTCAAATCTTCTCTTTTGGCTATTTTGAATTATACAATAAATTATTATTAATGGTAGTCACCCTACTGAGCTAACACTAAAACTTCTCCCTTCTATCTAACTGAATGTTTTTACCCATTAACCAGCCTCACTTCATTCCTCATCCTCCATTTCCAGCCTCCAATATCCATCATGAGATCAACTTTTTTAGCTACACATTTCCATGAGATCAACTTTTTTAGTTACACATTTGAGTAAGTACATGTGTCTTTCTGTGATGACATGACAAGAACATGCGTCTATCTGTCTTTCTGTGACTGGATTATTTCACTCAACATAATGATTTCCAGTTCAGTCTATGTTGCTGCAAATGACAGGATTTTATTCTTTTTTAAAAGTGGATAGAATTCCATTGTGTATATCTACCACATTGCCTTTTTTCATTCATTCATTGATGGACACTTAGCTTGATTCCATATCTTGGCTATTGTGAACAGTGCTGCAATAAACATAGAGGTTTAGATATCCATTAGTGGGATTGCTGGATTGTATAGCCATTCTGTTTTTAGGCTTTTTTTTCTTTCAGAAATATCCATTAAAAAATGACTGCGATAATTTACATTCCCACCAACGGTGTATAAATAGTTCCTTTTTCTCTGTATTCTTTCCAGCATTTTTTTGTCTTTTTGATAAAAACCATGCTAATTGGGTAAAATGATATCTTCTTGAGGTTTTGATTTCCATTCCCCTGATAGTTGTTGATGTTGAGTATTTTCTCATATACCTGTTGACCATTTGTATGCCTTCTTTTGAGAAATGTCTAAGCATGTCCTTTGCCCACTTTGTAATGGGATTATTTGTTTTCTTGCAGTTGAGTTGTTTGAGTTCGTCATAAATTTTGTATATTACTTCCTTGTTGGATGAATAGTTTACAAATATTTTCTCCCATTTTATAGATTGTTTCTTCACTCTGTTGATGGTTTCCTTTGCTGTACAGAAGCTTTTTAAATGTAATATAGTCCCATTTGCCTATTTTTTTAGGTTGCCTATTTGGTTGCCTTTTGAAACATTAGCCATAAATTTTTTGCCCAGACCAATGTCTAAGCTATTTTTCCATGTTTTCTTCCAGTAGTTGTATAGTTTCAGGCCTTACATGTTAGTTTTTAATCCATTTTGAGTTGATTTTGAGTTGGTATGGTGACAGATAGGGGTCTGTTTTCATTCTTCTGCATCATGAGTAAGTTTTAATTGCATGCTGGGCATTACATACAAAAACTTTCGAATGTTATCTTTCTTTAGAGAGAGTTTGCTTTTCCCTAGGTGAGTCTGATAAAGGAGGATGCGGTCACTTTAGTCCACTCGGGTACTGTGTGCAGTCAAGGCTGGTCCGTATGTTTGATGAGACCAAGTCTGCCTCTTATTTCCATCGTCCCACTATAGTTTTAACTAAGAGTCTTATAGTTCCTCAAGGTCTCCATTCTTTGTTCTTTCTAACTATATAGTTTTTTCTCTCTAGGCTTCTAGAAATTATGTTGCACAAACTCAGGATAAATGTGGCTGCACAAGTCAGATCTCCTCTTGAAGTTTGTTTCCTCTCTCCAGCTTCCTCTGTCTCAGCAGCTCTCTATTGATTTTGAACAGATGATGTCATACTTTACTGGCTGTCCTGTGTGTGCTTCATAAGACTGGTGGTTTCCTACTAACTACTCTGTCCTAACATGGATGTGCAAGCACAGATTTATTTTATGATTATTATGTTTGCACCATGCCCTTATAGGTATTCATTTAATAAGGTGCGATCAGGCAAATTCTACTTGAGTTTGGCAGATAGTTGGCCAGAAGCCATTACCAGTTTACTAGCAAAAGAATTTCATTTTACATAATCTGCAATTAGGTTACTGTTTAATTAGTTTAATATAATATTATAATTATATGTGGATTAAATTATTGATAATAATTTATTTTATTATTTTTAAATTTAAAAATCACCTCAAATTGTCTTATTTAGGTATATGAACTAGGAAAATCCTAAATGACAGTTGTACTCTAGAACTCTTGAACTTAGACTGTCTATAACCAGGTAAATAACATCAGTAAAGAAATACTGTCTAAATGATGCCTAATAGAAATGTATTGATGCAGAGAAAAGAAGTGGGAAATTGAAGGGGAAGGCTTCTTTTTTTTATAAGAAGTTAAGAAAATTGGAATAAGAAACAACAGAATGGAGGGTATTTTCTAACACTGAAGAGAACAGAAATGTGTTGCATTGGAGAAGATATTTTAAGATCGGAAGTAAACATATTAAGTGTTTTGTTAGAGGGTTTTAAAGTATAATTATGGTGGCCCATGCATGTAATCCCAGCACTTTGGGAGGCCAAGGTGGGCAGATCACCTGAGGCCAGGAATTCGAGACCAGCCAGGCCAACATGGTGAAACCTAGTATCTACTAAAAGTACAAAAATTAGCCGGGCATGGTGGTACATGCCTGTAATCCCAGATACTTGGGAGGCTGAGGCAGGAGAATCCAGGAGGCAGAGGTTGCAGTGAGCCAAGATCACACCACTGCACTCTAGCCTGGGCAACAGAGCAAGACTCCGTCTCAAAAAAAGAAAGTGTAATTATATAAATTTTGCAAGGTTAGAAATATCCCATATGATTAAGGTATACTCTACTAAGTCAGTAAGAGAGTCCCAACTTGCCACAATATGGGGCTCCTACCTCATTATATGATGTTAGAATGAGGAAATGCACATAGCAATGCAGTAGGCTATAATCAGGGAAAAAGTGACCTGAGGAGAAGTTGGAGAAAGGTTTACTTGTGGTAAATGATGATACTGAAAGAGAACAGACATATGTATATTAATTAAACAGTTTAGTTTTGAGTCCTTGAGTGCTGGAATTTTCTGAATAATGGAGATATGTTGTCTTCCTCACTCTTGTATTTATAGTTTATGCAAATAAACTGTGTGTTTGTAAATCAACATTTCTTACCAGTTCAACATGATGTCCTTATCTCTTGGAGGGAAACTTGAACTGGAAGAGAAAAGTCATAATTATAATTGCTAGAGACAACAGTAGTTAATTTTAATGCTCCTTTTCTGTGATAGATGCTACTCTGTTATATACATTAAATAATTGTCTCCTCACAACAACCCTAGGCATCTGTGTTACAGATGAGGAGACGGAAGCATAGAAAGGTTAAAACTAGCCCAGGGACGCCAAGTTCATGCAAGCACTAGATGTCCAGAGGAAGCACTAGATGTCTCCTCTGTTTGGAAATATCTTTCCCAAGATGTATGTTCTGGTCTCAGCTTAAGTGTTAATGCTCAGGTGGTCTTCTGTGAACCCTGCCTGAAATAGCTGCTTCGTCTGCCACTATCCATCATTGTATTTACATTCTCTACACAACATTTCCAGTAACAAAAATTTGTTTTTATTTGCTTATGTGATTTTCTTTGTTAATATTATATACCTGCTTTATTTATTGCCATAAAATATGAGACATTTCATTTCTTGTTTCCTTTCTGTATCCACAATAGGTACTTAATAGGCACTCAACAAATATTTGTTGAATGAAGGAATGAATGTCAAATTGGTCAGTTGGCTTGGGTACAGCAATTGTAGTGTCTTGCTCCTCTGATAATCTTTCTTAGTAGCCACAATTGGCAAGAAAGGCAAAGGACACCAAATGGAACTCAGAATAGGTAGACAGGGGGATCAAGAAGGATTATTCCTCTCTGGATTGTGTGCCAAAATATGAATACTTCATTGTCTAATCAGCACAGTAGGTGCAATGGTCAATATGGTTACACTAGAATTATCTTTTCACTGGAATCAAGAGAAGGCAAGACACATTTCCATATTGAGATTAGTAAGTGGGAAGTTGGCACAAGATATATTTCTGAATGAGCAATATTTTTCCAGCATATTTAAAATACAGAAATGGATCACCAGAGACACTGTCTAGTGTCTCACAACCAGGAGCATAAATGCTGGTGTCAGACAGCCCTGCCAGCACTGTGCTTTAGCGAGTGTGTGAGCTTGGGCAGGTTACCTAATCTTCCTAATTACATCCTTGTAAATTGGCAGCAGACAGCATGTTTGCTAAGCCTTCATGGTTGTTTCCATAGGCCTCTCTTATGTGATAAACTGTGAGGGTTTTTATAATATACAACAGACATTTCAGGAAAGGTTGATGTTCAGATATAATTCAGTAAAAGACACTGTCAAAGGGAGTTAAAAAGAGTTAGATACAAGCCACAGAAATTTGAACTTGCAGTATCACTCAAAGAGCATTTCAAATGGGAAAAAAGGTGAAAAAACAATGCTTTCATGTCTTCCCATTTCCCATCACTTTACCAGAGGAACGTGAAGTCTCATAAAACTGCAAATGGAAAATAATATATCCTGTCAAGCTTGGTTAGGTATTGGGCAGTTAAATGTCAGCTCAAAATATTTATCTTAGAGCATTTCCTAGTGATTTATTCCTTGCAAAAATGCTATGTGTAAGTATAGTAAAAAAACAAAAAGCAAAAAGCCCTTTGGTATGTTGTCTCTTGTCATAAATACATCTTCTCTCTCATTTAGCACCATTATACCTTCCCTTTCATTCCTGTTTCTCACTTTCTTTTATGTCTGAGTCTTCTAGGTTTTATCTCTAACATCCCTACACTTGGTAATTGGATGTATATGTCTGAGTATTAATATATACTGAGGATTGTGCTATATTTTGAAATAGCATGAAAAAAATATGGCTCATGATTGTCACTTAAGACACCCAAAATGTAGGTCAAGCTTCATGAAGCACATGCAAAACAGAAGAACAAGGAGGGGAGTGACAGTCTAGTGGAGATTGATAATCCCCTTTTGCTGAAGAGCAGCATAGCATTTCGGATTGTAGGCACTGGCTTCAGCAGGCCCAGAGCTTATCACCTAAGCCTGTTGCTTATGCATGAGCTCTGGAGAGTCTGTTAACTTTCTGACTCTTAGTGCCCTTACGTGTGTAATAGAGTAGATGTTAATACAGTTACATTAGTAGATGACATAAATGAAGCACTTAGTTTGGTATCTGATTCTCATAGCTGCTCAATAACTAATATCAATTGTTATTAGTTTAAATCCGTGTCATTTCAAAACTTCTGGAATCAGTAATAATTTGTATGTGTGTGTGTGTGTGCACGTGTGGTTTAAATTCTGCTTGTGTGTTCATGACACCTATGTGTACAGGAGAAATAATTGCCTGTGCTGACTACTGAATCTAGAGTCCCATTCAGGCCCCCATGCCCATTTTGGCCTTTGTCTCGATTCTACCATGGATGGGTTTTGCTGCTGTGGAAAAGAGGGCTGCTATTTATGTGTGTGGCACTCCCTGGATTTGCACAGTCTACCACACTCATTTACATGCATGGAAGCCCCCTTAAGAGTGCACTTTCCGGATGGCAGCTGGGCTTCTCTCAGGGAGCAAAGACACATTGTGTTTCTTCAACTACACAAGAAAGTAGCCAGAAATGTTCATGTTCAGTGGGCTGTATCTGAAGTTTATGCCATGTGTAATAGATATTCCTTAGGCAGAAAATAATTTATAGAGCTCAGATTTTTCATTTTGGTATATGAAAACATGACATGTTAATATGTCATATATAAATTCTATGTTATACCATATATTATATGATATAATGCCTATGTTTTTTTATATTGGCAGAAAAAATAGTCATATAGAATAAAGAAATATATTAGTAGGTGACAGCAGATGAAGTACTGAGGTGTATTATGAAAAGCACATTTCTATTTAAATGAAAATATGTGATCTCGTAATGAAATTCAAAAAGACATAAATTCTTTCACTTCTTTGATCGAAGGATCACTGTAAAATGATCTTTACAAATTGGCATGAGTAGATCAGTTACATACAATTTTGCACTTCTAAATTTGAAGCTCTCGTAGAGGCTCCTTCAACTTTTGTCTGCAAATCTCTCAAGGGTAGAATCTGTGTCTCCTTTTAAGGGGTGATAATAAATATGTTTATTATTAATATAATTAATTGCTGACATGATTAATGATATTCAATAAATAGTTGAGTTAATGAATTGTTCAAAAATGGTTATTTAATAATTGTGTCTGGTATATTTTTAAAATAATATTTGTTCAAAAACTATCTGTATGTCCTTCACTGATTTTACTGAACAATTAATTATATATCACTTATGATATGTTGGGTAATATTCTAATTCTCTCACATGTATTAACTGGCTTAATTCTTATGATAACCAGAAAGTAGAAAGTTGGTGCTTTTATTAACTTATTTAACAGAGGAAGAAACTGGGGGACAGAGGCTCTAAATTATTTGTCTAAATTCTCATGACTGTAAGCAGCAAGCTGGAATTCACACCCAGGCAGCCCAACTCCAGACTCAGTGCCCTTCTAGCAACTCAGCTGCCTCCTGTGTATGCCAGCTAAGAAGGACCACCCTGAAGACACTGGATTTTGACATTTCAAAATCCTTAAAAAGTACTCCTTAAAAAGTACAGTCTAATTTAAGGTAATTTCTTATTCATTGGTTCTCATAAGCCAGTCACATAATTCCTTCTTGGGAGGTATTTGAGGATAAGAAAGATTTAACATTTTTTTCTGCCTGTATTTGGGTCATGCCAAATATGTCTATGTACAGTACAGTTCCAGAGGACAAATCATCACATTTCATTTCATTTTTGGTGCATAAATGAGTCCTGTCTCTCTTACAGAGTTTTGGGTGGTGGAGGGAGTGAAAACTGCTAGGAAACATTTGTATAGAAGCTTCAAGGGGATGGATAAGGTAGGAGAGAAAAAATAATGCTCATTTTTATGAATACTAAGGTGCCTGAAATGATTTTCTGATTAAACTAACGGTGCATGCTGTCGACTCGTGTGTTCAAAAAAGGTTGCTTTGGTAGCAAGCAGCAACCATGGTTTTCACAGTCATCTTCAAATGAGACAAGATATAAATATTCTTAATATTTTTAAAATACTAAGTTATCTCACAGAAGGTTACTTTATCTTCATAGCACTTTACCAGGATTATCCAAAGAAATCATGAGTATTTGGTGAAGTTTTTCTTTGCTTACTTGGTGGGAGAACTCCTTTACTTTTAGTAAGTGATATCATAATCACTGATATGTCTTTGCAAATACATGCTTTTTAAACAATTTTCTCTATTCTATTTTTAAAAATTATTTTAAACTTCTTATTGTAATACTTTCTCTATTCACGCACGTAACATTTTTTATTTAGGAAACAGGCATGAATGCCGCTTTTGTCCTTTCGCTTTTTATAAAAATAACATTTTTATGTCTTTTTTTTTTGCTGAATTCGTGGGTGAAGTTTTCTCTTCGTAACAATAATGTGCTCCACTGCTTTAGAATTCCATGACATCTAAGAAATATCATGTATTTATAGCAGTTTCAGTAATAATGATACCGCACATGTAAGTGCTATCTTCAGTGAGTCAGGTACTGCAGAGAGCACCCTGCTTGTGCTACATAAAACAATCTTTAAAGGTCACTCTTGTTATCCTATTTTATAGACAGAGAAACAAACCTCAGAAGTAACTTATGCAAGGTTTTGAAGATTGTTAAGTTGCAAAGCCAAAGGTTTATCTCAGCCTCCCCTTCAGTAGACATCTCCATTTCACACCTTAATATTTGGCAATATTTTTACGCTTTGTCTTTTTTCTTTTCCGTAAAGTGTTTTGAGAGATAGGAAGTGCATTGACTAATAAAGAAACTGAGGTTCTGTGAAGTTCAGTGATTTCCTCAAGTGAACAATGCTAGAGAGGTAGTTAAAAACCTGTGTGCTAGTAACCATTGACCTTTCTCCTTAAAGACGGAAGTGAGAAGTTTGAATTATAATTGTCCTTACGTGCCATGCCATGCATTCTCTCTCTCTCTCTTTTTTTTTTTTTTAGACGAAGTCTCGCTCTGTCGCCCTGGGTTGGAGTGCAGTGGCGCGGTCTCGGCTCACTGCAAGCTCCGCCTCCCAGCTTCACACCATTCTCCTGCCTCAGCCTCACGAGTAGCTGGGACTACAGGCGCCCGCCACCACGCCCGGCTAATTTTTTTTTGTATTTTTTTTAGTAGAAACGGGGTTTCACCGTGTTAGCCAAGATGGTCTCGATCTACTGACCTCGTGATCCGCCCGCCTTGGCCTCCCAAAGTGCTGGGATTATGCGTTCTCTCTTCGTATCACAGTAAGTATTTTCAAAACCCATTCATCCATTCATTGAATACTATTTTCATCTAAAATGCCATGAACTATGGCAGTCACTAGACTTATAATGAATCACATAGCCTTGTTTCAAAGGGTGCATATTCTAGTAGGCATGAAAAGTATACAAACAGCTATAAATAAAGGGTTTTGTGTTGGAGGTGTACACAGAGCACTGTGAACACAACGTGTGCACTTCACTTTGATTGAGTCAACTCTGTACTACATGGTTATACTAATTTTATCTTATTCTGTAGTGTGCCAGCTAAGGAAGTAACAGTCTGCAGAAAAAGATAACAACTGTCATTACATATGCACCTAACAAAAGAACTCCAAAATGCATGAAGGAAAATTTGACAAAAATGAAGGGAGAAATAAACAATTAAAAAATGAATAGTTGGAGAGTTCAGTATCCCACTTTAAATAATGAATCAAATTATGGCAAGATAAAGGAGAAATTAAAGATTTAAACAATATTGTTTAAAACCAACTAAACTTACTAACTTACTGTTTAAAACCAACTAAACTTAATAGACATCTAGAGAATCCTCCACCAAATAATCCCAGAATATGCATTCTTATCAAGTGCACATGGAACATTCTTCAGGGTAGGCCATATTATATTTAGGTTATAAAATAAATCTCTGTAAGCTTAAAATGATAAAAATAATGTTAACTATCTTCTCCAACTACAAATAAATATAATAGGAAATCAATAACAGCAAAAAATGGGAAACTCACAAATATGTGGAAATTAAAAGTATACTCTAAGCAACCAATGGTCCAGAGAGGAAATCAAAAGGGAAATTAGAAAATACTTTGAGATAAGTAAAAATGAAGACACACATATCAAGCCATACCAAAACTTATGTGGTCCTGCTAAGGCAGTGCTTAAAGAAAAAAAATTATACTTAAATGCCTAATTAAGAAAGGAGAAAAACTTAAATCAACAACCTAACTTTTTAGCTAAGACCCTGAACAAATAAGAGAAAACTAAATCTAAAACCAAATAAAGAGAAGTATAAATATTAAAGTGGAAATTAATGAAATGGAGAACAGAATAAATAGCTGAGAAAAATCAATGAAAACAAAGTGAACTTTTTGAAAAGATCAATGAAATTTACAAATTTTTAGCTGCATGAACCAAAAACAAAGGAGGGAAGTTTAAAATTACTAGGATCAGAAATAAAACAGAATACATTACTGCTAACCTTACGTAAATAAAAACAATTATAAAGGAATACTGTGATTAATTGTGTGAGTCAAGAAGAGATAGACAATATGAACAGATGTATAACAAATAAAGAGATTGAATTAGTAATTAGAAAAAAAGAAACTACCCATATAGGCTTTTCATAGGAAAGCCCATTTCTGGACAGTTTCATCAGTGAATTCCATGCCAAATGATTAAGCAAGAAGTAGCACCAATCTACCAACTCCTTCTCCTGAAAAAAAGAGGAAGAGAACACTTCCTAACTCATTCTGAGGCCAGTACTACCATGAGACAAAAACTCTCACAAGATACAAACACTATAGAGTATATATTTTTTATAAATATGGATGCAAAAGTCCACAATAGAAAACAATGGACTCTTGAATAATGTAAGGGCTAGGGGTGCTGATTCACTGTGCTGTTGAAAATTCACATATAACATTTGACACCCCCAAAACCTAACCACTGGTAGCCTATTGTTAATCAGAAGCTTACAAATAACAGTCAATTAACACATATTTTGTATGTTACATGTATTATATACCGTATTTCTTACAATGAAGTAAGTGAGATAAAGGAAAATGTCATTAAGAACTCATAAGGAAGAGAGAATACACTTACAGTATTCTACTGTATTTATCAATAGTGTAAGTTTACATAGTCTGTTTACTAGACAAGTTGTCTGTCTGAAATGGCAGGTAGTTACAGCTACAGACTTTGATCTACAGTACACATCAAACAGTTCAACTTTTTATTTGAATACCATGACTTTTCTCTCCTTCTTGGAAGCACTTCCAGTATGACTAGTGACACTTTGTATGGGTCCCATGATGTTAAGGTTTATACTACTGCACTAAACATGATGAAAAATACTGGACAACCAGGAAAGATCACTTTTTACTTTGATGTGCAATTTCCTAGAAAAAATGAACTACTCACACAGAGATGATTAGAGTCGCAAGGTGTTTTAAGCAAATGCAACACTTGAGCTTATCACGATATCAACAGGAAGTGGCTACGGAATGATTACAGTGGTACAGTATGTTCATTGTATGCAGTAATGATTTAATACTGCATATTTACATTTGTGTACATCTCTCTTGACTGTGAATGGCATTATGTCTGATCTGTAATCATTCGTGTGCAAAAGTCTTAATAAATGTTAACATTTTATAATAGATTTGTGTATTTTATAGTAATAAATCATAAAATAGGCTAATAGCTACATATATTTTATGCATTCGTGACATACCTAAATTTTTCTTTTTTTTTTGAAATTTCTAGGCTACATGGTTCGAGAGCAGGTTTTTGTAAATAGTCACAAATTTCCAAAAATGTCCAATGTATTTATTGAAACAAATCTGTGTATAAAAAATCTTAGAAAAATCTTATTCTAATTTCTAGCATCTGAAAATTAATGCAGTACACAATAGAATAACAAACAAAAATCACTTGACTTCTTTAATTGCAGAAAAAAGATTTGACAAAATCTAACACAATTTTATGACAAAAATATTGAACAAATTAGGAATAGAAGGAAACATCTTCAACCTGATAAAGGGTATCTATGAAAATCCTGCTGCTAACATTATACTTAATGATGAAAGATGGAATATTTTTCTTCTAAGTTTAAAATGACAAAGATGTTCATTCTAGCCACTTTTATTCAACATTTTATTATGTTTGTTTCTCCAGAGAATTAGGCAAGAAAAAGAAAGAAATTTTTCTATATTGGAAATAATTAAAATTATCTCTATTTTCAGATGACCATGACCTTGGATATGGAGTCCACTCAAAAATAATCTGAACTAATAAACATATTCTGCAAGGTTGAAGAATACAAGGTCAATCAAAATAATTAATAATATTTCTATGTGATACAATAAACAATCTTAAAATTAAGAAAACAATTTCATTTACAGTAGAATAACAAAAAAATACTTAAAGTTTAATCATGAGATACAAATTGGTACCCTGAAAACTACAAAACATTCCTGAACAATATTAAAGGTCTAAATAAATGGAAAATCATCTTGTGTTTATGGATCAGAAGACTTAACAATTTGAAGATGGCAATACTTCCCAAATTGACACACAGATTTAATGCAATACCTGTCAGAAAACTAGCTGACTTTTGTGGAAATTGAAAACTGATTGTAAAATAAATGGAATTGCAGGAGATATGGAATCACCAAGGAATACTGAAATAGAAGAACCAAGTAGGAGAATGTGCAATTCTCAGTCTCATATCTCATTACAAAACCAAACCAAACAAGGCATTGGCACAAAAATAGACATACAGATCAATGGAACAGAACTGAGACCCCAGAAATAAAACCAAGTGGTCAGCTGACTTTTTGCAAGCTTGCCAAGACCATTGAATGGGGAAAAATATTTTTTAAATATACATTGCAGAGATAATTGGATATAAACATCCAAAAGAATGAATTTGGATGCTTATCTTTCACCATATGCAAAAATAACTGAAAATGAATTCAAGGCTATAACTATTAACTCAGGAAAAAAAATGAGCTACATTTTCATGATCCTAGGTTTGGCAAAATACTCTTAAATATAACTCCAAAAAGAACCCACCAAAAAACCTAGATAAATTGAACTTCATCAAAATTAAACATTTTGTGAATCAAAGGGCATCATTAATAAAATGAATAGACTTACTACAGATTGTGAGAAAATGCTTGCATATCATATGTCTGGTAAGCAAATTGTTTCTAGCATAATATATAAAAAAACTCTTACAACTCAACAAGAAGAAGACAAATAACACAAACTAAAAATTGGCAAAAGATCTGAATAGATCTTTCTCCCAGCAAGATCTACAAAAATAGCTGATAATCACATGAAGAGGTGCCTGGCATCATTAGTCATCAGGAAAATGCAAATCAAAAACCACAGCTAGGTACTACATCATACCCACTAGGATGGCCAGAACCAAAATGACAGATAATAGGTATCAGGAAGGATATGGAGAAATTGGAACCCTTATACACTGTTGGCAGAATTTGAAATGATACATCCACCTTGTAAAACAGTTTGGACATTCCTCAAAGGATTAAACATAGACTTATCATATGATCCAAAAACCCTACTCTTTGATACATACATAAGAAAAATGGAAACATATATTCACACAAAAGCTGAAATATGAATGTTTATAGCAGCATTATTTATACAGCCAAAAGATAGAAACGACCTAATTCCTGCCTGCGGTTGATGCTGATAAAAAAAATGTCCTAAATGTCCCCAATTGCAGTGATGGTTGCATGATTCATGAATATACCAAAATCAATTGACTTGTTAACTTACTAGTATGTGAGTCATATTTTAATGAACTGTTAAGAAAATTTAAAAACATAATGAGTAGGAGAGACCTTCATGTTAAGAAGATGAGAGGCTGCCAGGTGCGGTGGCTCACACCTGTAATCCCAGCACTTGGGGAGGCTGAGAGGAGAGGATTGCCTGAGCTCAGGAGTTTGAGAACAGCCTGTGCAACATGGTAAAACCCTGTCTCTACTAAAATACAAGAAATGAGCCAGGCATGATGGTGAGTACCTGTAATCCCAGCTACTCAAGAGGCTGAGGCACAAGAATTGCTTGAACCTGGGAGGCGGAGGTTGCAGTGAGCGGAGACTGTGCCACTGCACCCCAGCCTGGGCAACAAAACAAAACTGTCTCAGAAAAAAAAGAAGAACAAGAATGGGAGAGACTTGATGTGGGTGGAGCAACTGAGGTGCAGAGTAGGGAGTGTGGGGAGGTGAGCAGGTGGCAGCAGGTCCCCGGAGGCCTCATGTCTGTGGTAAGGAGTTTAGAGTTTATTCTGAGAAGGAAGGGGTAAAATGCAAACATTTTTAAAAAGGGAGTGACTTAATCAGCTTGATGTGTTATGACAGACTCAACATGGAGAAGGATGGTTTGGTAAGTGGCCAGGCTGGAGGCAGGAACACTGAAGAAGTAATCCAGGAGAGAAGCGATGAGGCCTAAATGTCAGCAAGGAGACGGAGAAGAATGGTGTAGTTGCAGGAGATTTAAGGTATGAAATGATCAGGCCCTGTTGATGAGGTCAGGGATAAGGAAGACTGGATAACCTGGGGCTCTGAGGATTCCTGCAGGTGACAAGCTGAGTGGCGACTCCCTTCCCCAAGGGTGTGGCAGGGGAGCTGGAGGTCATCTGCAACCCCCACTTGGCTCTTTGGCTGGATCTAGAAACGAAATTGACACCAGACATATTAAGAAGACAAAAGTATACCTAGATTTCATTTGTTTTACATGTACATTAGGCTCTTCATAAGAGAGTAAGGTCTGAAGAAGTGACCAAAGCAAGATGTTTTTATACCTTTTAGACAAAGAACAATACATTTGAGAAGAAATGACAGAACAAAGAAAATCTGGCTGGGGCAGTGAATTTCTAGGGGAGTCAACTAGGAGATATATGGAAGTGGGGTGTAAAACTAGCGGAAGATAAGAGTTATTTGGATAAGTATAATTATTCAGATCCATTGCAACCACCCAGTTCTCAGTCTCTGGTGATAAGGGCTGTTTCCTTGCCCTCATATGGGAAGGGCACCCGTCCCAGAGGGATCTTTATTGGCTTGCTGCATGTAGGAAGAACAGTGAGCTCACCCTGTCTGAAACTACAATGTCTGTAATTTTTTCAGCTTGAAATCATCAATATGCCAATTATGCACATTTTGGGATGGTAAGTTTTTCACTTCTTCAGTGTACTTGTTTGCTCCCTTAGGGTCGGGGTGCATTCTCTTCCGTGCCTTAATTGCTGTTGCTACTTGGGAGAATTTATTCTTCAGTTTGTAGCTCATCTGTGAAGGGAATTAAAGAAGGGGTCGCAGTAACATTTAGGTAAGAAAGTGGATGGGAATTGGTGACAGGCAATATATTGAGTAACTGCTTACAAGGCAGTAAGAAACAACACTGCATACTGGCAGCCTTAAATTACTTTCTGTGGCAAAGAAAAGAATCAGTGATTCTAGTTATACAGCTTTATTGGAAAATTTGTTTTTAGAAAACTGTAATCAGAAAAGTACATTCCTTTAAGTTAGTCTTTCAAATCTTTTTTAAGGCAGCTCGTAGTACTTTAAAAATTAACACGTATTTATACTGAACTAGCAGCTTATACATTGATTTTGCATACATATTTCCGTTGGTAATTCAAAGAAAACCTTTGCTTTAAGCATACTCAAATAATAATATTATTATTATTACTACCATGTTCCAGAATAGGAAATTGAGATTCAGAGATATGAAGAGACTTCAGCTACTGAGTGGTGAAGTCAGATTTGAAGTTCATGTCTTCTAGCCAGAAACTCCATGTTGTCACACTATTTAGGTGATATTTTCCTGTCCCTACCCATCCTATGTATTTTTATTAGCCAAATATTTATTCTTTTAAAATAAATGACAATATCACAAATACAGGGTTGTGTTTGTCTTTAAAGTAATCTAAGAGTTTCTTAAATCTATAGCCTCAGAAACTTCTTTATTGTTGCCCTATGAAAGGCAATTTAACATCCTTTAGCTCACCATCATGTAGCTATGTTTTGTTTTCTTAGGAATGCTGTAATTAGGTCTGTTGTTGGTATTACTGGCTTTTCTCTGTCCACTTTCACTGTGTAGGCAGAAAACTGAGCTCTTATAATGAGAAATAATTTCCTATGGAGATTAAGCTCTACAGTAGTTTTGTAGATATTGAGTCCAGAATAGCATGTTTTACAGATTGAGGAATCAGGCAAGTGGGTAAAAGAGAGCTTTCTCTTTAACCAATAATCAGGATTTTGAAGATAAATAATGCTTTCGAGTTTGTACTGAAAACTCCTTATGAAGTCTTGTCTCAAGAGTGGGAGTCAGAGCTTTAGTGTTGCATTGTGAAAGTCAAGAATTACAATTTATACCAAAATATAGATCATGATGGACTGATATAATGCAAAAGCAAGGGCAGCCAGTTTTCCAGCGGAGAGATAGAGTTTCAAGTGGAGGCAAATTAGGCCTATAATATATTCCATCCTGAAATAGCCAGATGAGCCTTTGTTGGCCAATGATAAGTCTATGAGAACCCAGGCAATTATTTCCAGCCTAAAAAATGAGATGACTTTGAAATGTATGAGCCTCACTGGCTGCACATCTCATCCGTGCCCACGTCTTGTGCATTACTTTCCTCAGGTTTTCTGGAAATTCTTTCTTTTTTCCAGTCTGTACCTTTCTGTTGTGCTCTAGCTAGTGTCCGACTCTCTCCACTCTGATCTAATCTTCACATTACATTATTTACTTTCCTGACCCTTAGAAAAGTCTCTCTTTCACCCACACCCCTTTCAATAACAAAATGTGGAATGCAAGACAGATACTTTATCTGTTAAGTGACTTTGAGAAACACAGTTTAGCTCTCAAAGTTTCCGTTTCCTTATCTTGAAATTGAGGGAAACAGAGAAATCAGAAAATGCTGCACAGTTAAAGGGTGCAAATTTACACAATAATTTTCTAGATACTTGACATTTTGATTCATCATTTTCAAAACCTTTGAAATTAAAAATACAGTTTTTAGTGCATTCTTTTAAAAAAGAAATAATTGGCAACGCCTGACCAATATCAAATACGGAGGTGGTCTGTTTTGGCTTATTTCCTCTCTAACATTTAAGAGTGGATTCTCCTGAGTTCACTGGCATCCCAAAACACCAGACACATTGATGGAGCTTCAATGTGAAATAGTCATGTGGAAAATCTTTCCACCTTTCTTCGTTCTTGCTCCTTAAGACACTTCCATCTTGTGACCCGGAGTACTGCCAGCATAGTAATTGCATGTCAAATAGACTGTTAGTATGCAAGCATTGCAAATGTTTACCTGTGGTACAATAAGGAAGCTGAGGATATTAAAGCGATAATGTATGAGGAGCTGGTGACATTAGATGACTTGATGTATCTGTTAGAAAGAGGAAGGCACAGGCATGAAAATTCTTTATATCTACATTTCCTGCCAGGCTATGAAACACTTCACTTAATGAGCATCTTTCCCTGCAGAGTAAAGTGACATCAATTAGAAAATAAGCTTATAATTGAACCTTTACCTTGGAAATAATGTATTTGCACAACTCCCCAAGGCAGTGTGTGCATAAACCCAAGGCTTGTTTTCCATCTAAACAACTTCTGATTTTGCTCATTTATGAAAGGCAAGAAGCACCAGCAAGGGTTAGGTATACAGGTTGAGTTTTGTTAGCTCATGAAGGTTGTGTCTGATGGTTTTTCAAAGCTGTGTTTAGCAACTGCAAGAAGATCCCCTGGTTTTACACGCACAAAATAATTTATCCGAATCCTTCTATCCTCAGAGAGCAGCATCAATACTCTGTTGCCTATTTGGCATCAAATGGGATTTATGCAAATCCCTCATCTGTGCAGAAATCTAATGGTTTTTAGTGTCAGTGTTTCTAATTCTTTGTGGTGTTCCTTATATTGGTTTCTGGAAAAATTACTGCCTAACCAACCATGCTTTTCTTCCAAATTGATTTTCTTCGCTAAGTAACCATGAAGTGTATTATATTGCAATATAGCCTATTCTTAAGTGCATTGTTAGAGTGCCACTCTCCTGAATCGCCCTGAGTGCCTTGTTTTCAAAACTTCTAGGTTGTGACTATCGTAAAAAGCAAACAAACAAACAAAAATCGTTCCTTTAGGACAGCGATCTCCTAACCTTGACAGCTCCTTAAGAACAGGCAGCACTGTGGCTGTTAGGTATTAGGAAGATCATGGCCAGACTCACTCTCCATGTTGAACTTAAGCAGTATTGTTGGGTAGGAATACCTTTCATCGTCTCAAAGACATTGTAACAAATGCAGATACGTTTAAAAAGGTTGTGAGGGACTTGAAGCTTTTTAATCTGCAAATTTCTAGAATGCCTTTTTTTTTTTGGCGTTTTTCTGGGATGTATTTTATATTCCACAATAAAAAGTAAAAGGTTTGGAGAACGAAAGAATTGATATAACCTAGAGCCAATTATGTGCATAAATCCCAACCATCATTCCTCTCTTCTTCTTCCCTTTTATATTTCATTTTCTTCCTGCTTGTTTTACTTTTCCTTCTTCTTTTCCTCACCCTTTCTTTCCTATCCTTCCCTCACATTTTTCTTCCCCTCTCTCATTTACTTCCTCTTTGACATGCTGTGCACCCCACAGTGGAGACATCATAGTATGAGGTAAAAAAACAAAATTAAATATGTTATGATGCCTAACCATGTTTTTCAGGGTCCCCTAAAGCATTTCTCATACTTTCTAAAAAAGTATTTGGTTTTTAATTTTTGTGAGTACATAGTAGGTGTATATATTTATGGGATACATGAGACACTTTGATACAGGCATTAAATGTGAGATAATCCCATCATGGACAATGGGCTATCCATCACCTCAACATTTATTCTTTGTGTTTCAAACAATCCATTTACACTCTTTCAGTTATTTTAAAATGTACAATTAAGTTATTATTGACTGTAATCACCCTGTTGTGCTATCAAATAGTGGGTCTTAACTCTTTCTAATTTTTGTACCCATTGAGCAACCTCACTTCCCCCCTAACCCCCCACTACCCTTCAAAGCCTCTGGTAACCATCCTTCTACTCTCTATGTCCATGAGTTCAATTGTTTTGATTTTCAGATCCCACAAATAAGTGAGAACATGCGATATTTGTCTTCTTTTTGTGCCTGGCTTATGTTACTTAACATAATGATCTCCAGTTCCATCCATATTGTTGCCAATAATAGAATCTCATTTTTTATGGCTGAATAGTACTCCTTTGTATATATGTGCCACATTTTCTTTATCCATTCATCTATTGATAGACACTTAGGTTGCTTCCAAATCTTAGCTCTTGTGAACACTGCTGCCACAAACATGTGAATGCAGATATCTCTTTGAAATACTGATTTCCTTTCTTTGGGTATATACCCAGCAGTGGAATGGCTGGATTGTATGGTAGCTCAATCTTTACTTTTTTTGAGGAACCTCCAAACTGTTCTCCGTAGTGCTGGTACTAATTTACATTCCCATCATGATTGTAGAAGAGTTCTCCTTTCTCTACACCCTCACCAGCATTTGTTATTGTCTGTCTTTTGGGTATGAGTCATTTTAACTGGGGTAAGATGATATCTCATTGTAGTTTTATTTGCAATTTTTTGATGGTCAGTGATGTTGAGCACCTTTTCATATGCCTATCTGCTATTCGTATGTCTTCTTTTGAGAAATGTCTATTCAGATATTTTGCCCAGTGTTTGATCAGATTATTTGATTTTTTCCTATGGAGTTGTTTGAGCTCCTCACATATTTTGGGTATTAGCCACTTGTCAGATGGGTAGTTTGAAAATATTTTCTTCTATTCTGGGGTTGTCTCTTCACTTTGTTGTTTCCTTTGCTGTGCCAAAACTTTTTTAACTTGATCTTATCCCATTTGTCCATTTTTGCTTTGGTTGTCTTTGCTTGTGGGATATCACTCAGGAAAATTTTGGCCAGACCAATGTCCTGGAAATTTTCCTCAATGTTTTCTCATTTTCTTAAGGTGTTTAGTTTGATTTTGTTCTGTTTTTATTGTACAAGTTTTCTGAAGTAAAAATAAATACTAATGCTTCTGGATATTCATAATTTTCATTAGAATGCACAAATCTCTGAGGAGGAGTCTGCACTAAAGATAGAAGGCATTCAGGGTTGAATAAATGTATTTGATCTCAGAATCTTCTTAAACAACAGTTAGAAACATTTCAAGTAAACAATTTTCCTAAAACATTTTGGGAAACTTTTGCTGTAGTTCAGTCTACTCAAGAAGAACAGAGCAAGAATGCATTCTTCCTGGCCCACACCACACCATCCAGTAATCAAAACATGTGGCAGCACAAGGCAGTATTTCCTGAATTTTCTAGAAGTTTGAAATCCGTTTCTCAAATTGAGCCAAAAGCCTGCTTTCTAAAATTAATACCTCGCTTCAATTTTCTACTTCTGCCAAATATATAAAATCTCTCTTCCACATGGAAATTACTGAGGCATATAAAAGCTATTATGTCATCATTTCACTGAATTAACTATCTCCTTGGCAAAACATTACTGATTTCTTCATCTGTCCTACATATGATATAGTAGAAAACTTACCCCACCACATTCATTACAATTCCTTGTATGAAAACATCATTTTTATAGATATAAATATTCCCCACTTGTAACTATTTTCACTTAATCTGTCAATTCAATTGAAGAAATTTTGGGTGCTTTCTAGATAACAAGTGTTCTGTTTTAGTCATGGGTACCACCTATGAAGTTCACATACACAAGCAAAGGGTGACATATGAGATCATGTGCTGATGACCTGTTGTGTGTGTGAAGATGATCTCTTGGCATTTAGCATCCATTCTTATCTCTCTTAGTGTGTTCCTCCACTGAAGAACATGAAAAACAAAAACCCATGCTCCTATATTTCTTGGCAGCAAGAGTTCTAGATGAAAATCACATTTCAACAATTAGAATCATCCTTTGAGATTTGGAAGGTAAAGATGAAAAGGAAGCCATATTCTGCCTTCCTTTGCTCTTCGTAGCTACAGAACAGGGTTATGGAACCACTTTTTCTGCTTGTGTGTGGTTTTGCTTTGCTCCCTTTTTCCTGCAAGAGTATACCAACATCCAGTTTCTCATGCCCAGGGGTCAAGAAGGAAGTAGCCATACTCAGATTTCCAATAGAGGCCATCAGCTTCACTAGTGGAGAAACATGTGTTTCCAATACGGCAAGGCTCTCTGATTCTGACTTTTGATCCTTGAATTTTGATTATTGTGCTGCCTTCTTCAACTCATCTGCTTCAAAAGCAGCCTCCAGATGCTCCAATCTCACAACTGTGTCATAGATTGCAGTTCTGATGAGTTAGTTTCTGGGAGCCTTTCTTTCCCAGCATAAAGGCTGGTCACACTTCTCTTCCAAGGGCTTTGTAAGCACAAATGTATCACGTCATTTAGTGCTTTAAATAAGTATAGTAAATTCTGTTTCTGGCACGAAAACTTGATTAATAAAGTATTTACTACCAGAGCAGTTAATAGCCAACATTTTAAATGATAAGATTCTGGGGTAGTCAAAATAGAAATGGGATAAAGGGGCCAGGCATGGTGGCTCACGCCTGTAATCCCAGCACTTTGGGAGGCTGAGGCAGGCGGATTGCCCGAGCTCAGGAGCTCGAGGCCACCCTGGGCAACATGGTGAAACTGCATCTCTATTAAAATACAAAAAAAAAAAAATTAGTCTGGTGTGGTGGTGCATACCTGTAGTCTCAGCTCCTGGGGAGACTGAGGCATGAGAATCGCTTGAGTCCTGGGGGCGGAGGTTGCAGTGAGCCAAGATCACACCACTGCACTCCAGCTTGGGCTACAGAGTGAGACTCCATCTCAAAAAAAAAAAAAAGAAATAAATAAAAAAAGAAATGGGATAAAGGAAGTGAAGATATATATATATATACTGTTGAATAGCAACAGTCTGATGGTCTGTCATACACAATGGAAAAAGTAACTCAAATTATTGCAATTGTTCATCCAAAATGAGTCTCCTATTGAAGATAAGGATTTAGGAGATCCATTGGCTACTAGAATAGAAATGGAAACTGAGATTGGCCTACACTTAACTCTGGAGTGTTTTTTCAAAAGGATATATATGTATATATATCCTCATTAATCAAGCATGGTTATATAGATGTAAGTTCTGTAAAAGATCAACATTAGCTTCCTGGGCCCAAAGATGACCTGGCTAATACAACTGCTAGAGCCCAAATTGCCAAAAGATGACATCAGTATTAGTCCCCAGCATGGAAGCTGAAAATATAATTTTTCTCTTCATCTGGACACTTTTGAGAGGACAAGGATAACTCTTAATAGTTGTACCAGGACAACAAATATAAACTGAAACTCTTCCATGAAAAGTTTCAGTTGCATGGCACTGAAACCAACATCAATTTTAGATTGAATTAAATTGGGCCCAATATATTCTAGAGGGAAGAGCAGTTTCCTCTCCTGAAGTGGAAACTTTTTCTGGATATGAGTTTACACTCAGTGTCCACCAAGCTTCTAGCAGCACCATCGTGGACGTCATGAATGCTTGTTCATCACCACAATGTTCCACACATCACCACTTCTGTCCTACAGACTTAATAGTAAAAGAGATGAGGCTGTGGCCACCAAATACCATGCTCTTTTATATATTCAGACCTTACAGAACAATAAAATGGAAGATTCAAGACCACTTATGTCACCAGGTGGGAGGTGGTGCCTTCTAAGATTAGGGTTCCACCCTGCAACTTTCTCTGAAACAGTGATTAATACATTCTGTAGTTTCTCTCATACTCAGAGTATTAGAGTTCTGGATGAGAAGGGTAGAGGTGAAGTGGCATCTTCTACTATTATATTTAATGATCACCACACAAAATTTTTCTTTCCATATCCATGAACTTGGTTTACACTGGTTTAGTGATTTTAGTATCTAAGAGCAGGCTGTCTCCACCGGGGGAACTGTAATGCTTCCACAGAAATAAAAATTTACCATTTGGAATTCTGATGCCCTGAACCAACTAATAAAAAAGTGGGCTGGGCTTAGTGGCTCACGCCTGTAATCCCAGCACTTTGGGAGGCCAAGACGGGTGGATCACGAGGTCAGGAGATTAAGACCATCCTGGCTAACACGGTGAAACCCTGTCTCTACTAAAAATACACACACAAAAAAGCCGGGTGCGGTGGCGGGCACCTGTAGTCCCAGCTACTCGGGAGGCTGAGGCAGGAGAATGGCGTGAACCTAGGAGGCGGAGCTTGCAGTGAGCCGAGATCCCGCCACTGCAATCCAGCCTGGGTGACAGAATGAGACTTCCGTTCTCAAAAAAAAAAAAAAAAAAGGGAACTCCTTTGTTGTCTAATGCCAGGTTTATAAAATACAGGTGCATACGACTGCAATTATACAATGTGCTTAGAGAGGGACGTATAGAGAGCCCAGCGAGTCCTCTAGGATTCAAACTAGTACTGCCATTTTTGGTAGTAAAAGTTAATGAAAAATAAGGGTAACCCCATCAGTGAAGGCTTAGGACCCCTTAAAAATGAGAGCTTAGTAGGCCGGGCACAGTGGCTCATGACTGTACTCCCAGCACTTTAGGAGGCCGAGGCGGGCGGATCATCTGAGATTGGGAGTTCGAGACCTGCCTGACCCAGATGGAGAAACCCCGTCTCTACTAAAAAATACGAAATTAGCCGGGCATGGTAGCACATGCCTGTAATCCCAGCTACGCAGGAGTGGCTGAGGCAGGAGAATCGCTTGAAAAAATGAGGGCTTAGTAGCCCACCAGGTAAAAAATGCTGACTGGCTAACTTTCTAGTTGAGGGCAAAGGATACATGGAATGGAGAGTGGAGGAAGGAAGTGTTAACTGTGGCCACATGAAGCAAAGACAGCACTAATAGTCCATTGGTCTTCTTGTTCTGTACGTATTTATTACTGTCAGACGAGATGCTCCTCTTCTCTCTTTTTTGCTACTATTTTACATAGAGTATATTGATGGTTACTCTTTTTAAAATTTATTTTTTAAGTGACATGATGTTAATTTGCAAATTAGAATTAACAAAAAAGTAACAAACATCCCCTAAAAAAAGACACAAAGACTCCTAGTACTTTGGGGAGGAGGTCATGTTTTCCTTATAAAAACAAAATTTGGATTGTGTTAGGTGGAGTGATAAAGTTGATGCTATTAGTAGGTTTATTTTTCATTGTGGTAAAATAGGCATAACTTTTTTTTTTTTGAGACCGAGTCTTGCTCTGTTGCCAGGCTGGGTGCAGTGGTGTGATCTTGGCTCACTACAACCTCCCGCCTCAGCCTCTCGAGCAGCTAGGACCACAGGCGCATGCCACCACACCCAGCTAATTTTTTTTTCTTTTTTTTTTTTTTTTTTTTGAGATGGAGTCTCGCTCTGTCACCCAGGCTGGAGTGCAGTGGCACCATCTCGGCTCACTTCAAGCTCCATCTCCCGGGTTCATGCCATTCTCTCGCCTCAGCCTCCAGAGTAGCTGGGATTACAAGCATGCGCCACCACGCCCAGCTAATTTTTTGTATTTTTAGTAGAGACAGGGTTTCAGCATGTTAGCCAGGATGGTCTCGATCGCCTGACCTCGTGATCCGCCCGCCTCGGCCTCCCAAAGTGCTGGTATTACAGGGGTGAGCCACCGCGCCCGGCCCCACGCCCAGATAATTTTGTATTTTTAGTAGAGATGGGGTTTCACCATATTGACCAGGATGGTCTGGATATCTTGAACTCATGATCCGCCAGCCTCGGCCTCCCAAAGTGTTGGGATTACAGGCGTGAGCCACCATGACCTGCCAGGCATAACATTTTTTAACCATTTATAAATGTGCAATTTGGTGGTACTGAACACATTCACAATGTTGTATAATCATCATTGGTATCTGTACCCAAAACAACTTCATCATCCTCAACATAAACCATGTACCCACTAAACAATAACTTCGCATTCCTCCTCCTGCCTGGCCTCTGGTTCTCTCTATTCTACTTTCTGTCTCTATGGCTTTGCCTATTATGGGTACTTAAGTGAAATAATACAGCACTTTGACCTTCTGTTTCTGCCTTACACCACTTAGCATAATATTTTTAAGTTCCATACATGTTGTCGCAAATAAAATTGCTTTCCATTTTATGGCTGAATATTAGTCCATTATATGTGTACACCACACTATGTTCATCTGTTGATGGACACTTGGGTTGTCCCACTGACTTTCAGCTATTGTAAATAATGCTGCTATGAACGTTGTAAATATTTTTGTGAGTTATTGCTTTCAATTATTATGGATATATACATAGGAGTGGAAATGCTGGGTTCTATGTTTGACTTTTTAAGGAATAATTAAAGTATGCACCACAGATGCTACACTATTTTACGCAGTGCAGAAATCCATAAAACTTCCAAATTCTCCCCATCCTTAGCAATGCCTGCTATTTTCCATTTAGTTATTCTTATCATTATTATTATCCCAGTAGGTGTGAAATGGCATTTTATTGTGGTTTTGATTTGTAACTCCATATTGACTAGTGATGTTGATTAAGCCTGACCCCCTGTGCTTATTTGTCATTTGTATATTCCATGTGTTAATGGATCATTTGCTTATCTTCTATGGAGAAATGTCTATTCAAATCCTTTGCCCATTTTTTAATTGGGCTATTTGTTCTATGGTTAAGTTTTTAAATTCTTTGTATTTTGGATATTAACCCATTCACAAATACTGATTTGCAAATATTTTCTCTCATTCCATGTATTGGCTTTTCACTTTCTAAATAATGTCCTCCAATACACAAAGTACTTAATTTTGACAAAGTCCAATTTATCTATTTTTCTGTTGTTGTTAACAGTGCTTTTGGTGTCATATCCATGATATCATTGCCAACTCCAAAATCATGGTATTCCTCTGCATTTTCATCTAAGAGTTTCATATTTTCAGCTTTTATGCTTAGGTCTTTGATTCACTTTGAGTTATTATTTGCATATGTTGCATGGTAATGGTCCAGTTTCATCGTTTTGCCTGTGAATATTCAATTTTCAAAGCACCATTTCTTGAAAAAAAAAAGTGTCATTTTGCTATTGACAAGTCTTGTAAAATCAGCTTTATTAAGGTAAAATTATATTAAAAAACCCTGCACATGTTTAATGTATGTGATTTGATACATCTGGAGATAAAACAAAAAAAACCCATGATATTATCAACACAATCAAGGCAATAAATATATTTATTATCTCCAAAAATTTGCTTGTTTTTCTTTTGTTTGTGGTAAGAATAATTAACATCCATACACCTAACAAATTTTTAAGTGCATAATACTATACTGTTAACCACAGGCACTATGATGTACACAATTTATTTATCTTGCATACCAGAAAATTTATTCTCAGTGAGCAATAATTTTCTATTTCCCCCTCCTCCCAGTCCCTGGAATTCACCATTCTATTTCCTGCTTCTGTTAGTTTGATTATTTTAGATACCTCTTATTACCAGAATCACACAATAGTTGAACTTCTGTGACTAGCTTAGTTCACTTAGCTAATCCCCCAGATTCATCCATGTCACCAATTTCATTGTATGTAAATCCTACATTTTCTTTACCCACTCATCCACTGATGGACACTTAGATTAATTCCATATCTTGGATATCATGAATAATGCTGCAATATACATGAGATTGCAGATATTGCTTTGACATCCTGATGTCAGTTTTTTTGATATATGCACATAAATGGGATTTCTGGATGATATGCTACTCTGTTTTTATTTATTTTTATATTGTTTTTAATAGCAGCTGCACAATTTTACATCTCCTTCAACAGTGCACAAGGGCTCTGATTTCTTCACAATCTCATCTGCACTTGCTATTTTTTTGTCTGTTCGTCTTATAGCCAGCTTAACGAGTGTGAGATAACATCTTATTGTGGTTTTGCTTTGCATTTTTATGATAATTAGTGATGTTGAGCATCTTTTTATATACCTAATGGCCATTTGTATGTCTTATTTGAAGAAATGTCTACTAAAGGCAATTGTCCCTTTTTAAATAGGGCTATTTGTTTTGTTGTTGTTTTTTTGATGGCTATTGAGTCACAAGAGACTCTTATATATTTGGATATTAACTCCTCCTCAGATAAATGGTTTGAAAATATTTTTTCTTATGTCATAGTTTGTCTTTTTACGTTGCTGAGTGTTTGCTTGGTTGTGCAGTAGCTTTTTAGTTTTGATGTTGTCTCACTTGTCTCATTTTGCTTTTGCTAATAACACCAAAAACCAAATGAACCTAATGGGCCTATTCGAAAGATTTTACCAAAGGGCAGCAGAATACATATTCTCTTAAGTTCTCATGGAACGTTCTCCAGGAAAGATCACATGGTAGACCACGAAACAAGCTTTGACATATTTTAGAAGATTGGAATCATATCAAGTATCTTCTCTGGTCATAACAATATGAAACTAGAAATCGTTAAGAGGAGGAAAATTTGAATATCCACAAATACATGAAAATTTAAAAATACATTCCTGAATAATCAATGGGTCAAACAAGAAATCAAAAGGGAAATAAAAAAGTTATTGTAATGCAAACAAAGATGAAAACACAGCATACCAAAAGTTATGGGATGCAGCAAAAGTAATTATAAGAGGAAAGTTTATAGCAATAAATGTCTACATTAAAAAAGAAAATCTCAAAGAATTAGTTTAACATTATTCCTAAAGAAAGTAAATAGGGAAGAACAAATAAAACCCCAAATTAGCTTAAGGGAGAAAATGATAAAAATTAAAACACTAATAAATCAAACATAGGTGAGAAAGACCATAGAGAGAAAAAAAATAAAATTAATAGTTGACTTTTTTTAAAAAATAAAATTGAGAACTTCGCAGCTAGTCTAAGAAAAAAGAAAGAAGATTCAAGTAAACCAAATCAAATAAATTGTAACACATACCCCCAAAATAAAAAGAGTCATAAAGGAAAATTATAAGTAATTGTATGCCCACAAATTGGATAACCCAGAGAATATGGATAATTCCTATAAAAATATAACCTGCCAGGATTGAGTCAGGAGAAAAATAAAGCCTGATGAGATCAATAACAGACACAGGAATTAAAGAAGTTATCAGAAACCTTCCAACAACAACAAAAAAGCGCAGGACCAGATGGCTTCATGCCTAAATTCTACCAAACATTCAAATAAAAATTAATACTAATATTTTAAAGTGCTTTCAAAAAGTACAGCTAGAAGAAATCCTTTCAAATGCATCATATGAAACCAGAATCACCTTGATCTCTAAGCCAGACAAAGACCTCACAAGAAAAGACAACTACAGGCCAATTTCTCTGATGACCACTGATGCAAAAGCTCTTAATAAAATATTAGCAAACCAAATCCAATAACACACCAAAAAGATTATAAATCAAGACTAAGTGGAATTTATCTCTGACATGAAAGACTGTTTTAACATACACAAATTAATCAATGTGATACATCACATTACTTAAATGAAAGATAAAAACCACATGATCATCTTAATCGGTGTGGAAAAATCACTTAATAAAGTCCAGCATTCTTTCTTGAAAAAAACACACAACAGTTTAGATATAGAAGGAAATTTCTTCAATATAATCAAGGACTATTTTAGTGGGAGAAAAGACATAAATTATTTAAACTATGTGTATGGGAGGCTTCAGAATGAAGGCCCAAGCCCTCAACAAGGTACAGAAGCTTATGTACCATCACAAAGACACAGAAAGAATGCAGGTTTAAAGCATGGACAAAAAGAGATTATGTGGCTAAATCAGGTTTAGTGCAAGACAGATTATGACCGGGAGAAAGGAAGAAGCCTGGCTAGCAAAGGTGGCTTTGTTATGTAGATGAAGTCTCATAAGCAGCAGTCCTCAGAGAAAATTGATGGTAAGTGTTTCTTTTCAGGCTTTTAAAGGTGTCAGACTCTCAGTCTCTCTTAGATCCAGGAAAAGCCTAGAAAGGAAAGACCTGGGTGCATTAGTGGTGATTCTCTACAGATGCACATTTCCCCCACTAAAGACAAATTTGCAAGGCCACTTCTGTCTGCTGGCTCCATTGTAGCCATTTTAAAATATGTCAAAGAAATATATGTTGAGGTAAAATATTTTGATTTCCTTCAGTCCCTACTTTGAAACTTAAAAAAAATTTCATATATTCAAAGCCCACCCTGACAGCTTTGGAAAGATTAGAGGTTGTTAGATAGAGGTAGACAAAGGAGTGAAAAGACAAATTGAAATAAACAGAAAAGAACAAATTTGAATATGTTGTTCTATATCTTCTTCTAGTCAGTCCTGAGAATAGACCAGTTCAGTTAAACCACTGTCTCCCATTCCAGGAGGTGCCATTGCATGGGCTAGGCCCCTATATGTGATGCAGGCAAACAGATATTTAGTAAGAGGTTATTTCTAGAGAAACAAGAAAACAAAGGTTAATGGTAGAGCAGTCAGTCTGTAGACTTTTTTCTAGTGTCTGAAGCATCTTCAGTTTGCAGTGGCAATATGACAGTTTTCTAGATTATAGTTCAAATCAGGTATTCAAATGAACTTTCTGGGGAGTCAGTACATCAACAGGCAGGCATGAAGATTGTATATTTCTATATATGTTTCTGTTATTTCTCCTGAAGTTTTTGTCTCTTTGCAGTTTGCAGGGCTTTAAGAAAACCGGTTTTAATTTCTAGCGATTCCAAACCAGAAAAATGGAAGAAACATTTGAAATCATTAGTTTGGAGACCTGTAGACAGGAAAGAATTCAGGATCCAATCTAAATTGTAGGCAACGAATAAAAACTCAAAAATAATGAACAATGCTGAATCTAATAGCAGGTATACTATAGCTTCTTTTGAAACATAATTTTTCTCTCTCCAGTCCCCCATTTTTACCAACAACAAATCATAGTGGGACTAATTGATTTGGAAAATCAATTTTCGTCTTATTATAATTGGCCTGATTATTTGCATAAAGTGCAGAAAGAATAATTATTGGCCACATAGGCTCTTTTATGTTGCTTTTGCAAGAAAGTTTTCATGAGGAATGGCTTTTAGTTCATGTGATGTTAGTAATCTTTAATAAATAAAATTAGATTCAAAATTATCTTCAGTAATTTAAAATCTTAAAGTCATGTTATATTAAATTAAGTAATCCTAGGTTTTTCACTGGAACTAGGGTTACTAAGAGTTAGAGTAGTCATTATTTATGTAATTAAAACTATTAGATATGAAAGAAGCAATTCTATATTCAAAACTATTTTAAAAGTAAGATTTGTCTTTGGCAAAAAGTTTAGAAGAAGACATAGAAATGTAGTTTTTATTAAAAGAGAAAATAATTTTGCCTAGTTTAGAGGTGTTTTAGGATTGTTTGAAATTGAAGGACTACAAAGGATAGAAACAAACTAAATAGACATGAAAAGTTGGGGAAAAGAATGGGAAAATTATAAAAGTTTATAGAAGATTTATAGAAATCTCACCAGATGGATTTGTTTATAAAATTTCATTAAAATTAGCTTCAGTGTTAATATACTATGCAAAGGTAAAATTTGATTTTCTCTTTCAAACAAGATTTTTGTGTAGTATTAAGAGATAGTAAAGAATTTTTGTTTACCTTTTGAGTAAACTACAAAAAAAAAAAAGAAAAGAAAAAGAAAAGGAAAGAGGAATGAGAGAGACAGATCCAGTTTGGCCTGTGCTGCCTTTATTGGGTCTTACTATTGGGAAACTGTCTCCATTATATCAAAGGGTAAAGGTTCTATGCTTTATAAAATCTTTGGATTTCCACTTGGGCTAAGCAAGTGACTTATTTTACAGTGACAGGTGATTCTATAATACTTTATAATATCAAATGTTTTAAACCTTTGATATTTCACAAACTTTCCAAATTCGAAGTTTAGTCTTTTGACCTCAAACTAATTTTTGTATATTAGGGCCCCTGAAGTTCAAGGCAGACATATTTGACTTATTTGGTATGTTAAAATCATACAGGAAGCATTGTCAAACATGGAATTGCTTTTAACGTTCTCTGGGTTATATTTATATAGATGTGTTAATAATATGTGTTCCAAAATTGTATGAGATTTCTATAATTCTGATATGTCTTAGTATATGCTATCAGCAATAATAATTATTAGTTCAATTGTTGTGTGCCACAGAAATAGCCAAATTTCCTTGTTAATCTTGTCTTTGGCCTTTTTAAATTTTGTCTTGGACTTTTTCAACCACAGACAGTTATTGTTTGCTTCGTTTCTTCTCAAAAAGCAGTTTGTGGTTAGCTACAGTCCAATTCTTGCTTCTTTGGTGGCGTTCATGGATAGGACCCTGACAGACTCTCCTGAATGCAGGATTCTGATAACTTTAGTTTGTGCCATTTGACTACACAAGAAACTTCCCGGACTCTCATTGGAGAGTTGATGTGTTCATGAGGATTGCGGGTCCAATATTGGGCAGAGCAGTAGTTAATTGCCTGGGATTGAACTAATAGAAAACTAAAGTAATTGTTTTGACTTTTTTGCATAATACATTACTGCTGGCATGTGAGGTGGCTTTACAAATTCTGCCATATGCACTGCTGCTTTTAAATGTCCTAATGTTTAAATGCCTGGGTGCCAAAAAAAGATAAAGAAATAAAACAGGTACCATTCATGTAAATTCCCTGGAAACTTCCAGAAGCTGGAGATGAAACAATGACAGCCAGATTTTCCATCCTAACCTCAGCAAGCAACAGCAGCCATCAGCAGTCAGAACACAAAACTCCAACATTTAGAGGACAAGGTCCTGAACTCTCACCTTGGCTCTCGCAAGCTGCACCAGAAAGATTGGCCCACTTGCCTGCCAGAGGGCTGTGAGATAGAGAATGTGTAGTCACTGCAATAGACCAAAACTAACCACAATTTCCCAGCCAAGCCTTCCTCTGGAAGCTGAAAGCATTAAAATATATTCCAGAGGTTCAATCGCTACTTCAGACAGTTTCTGTTCAGTATAACTGTTTTCTAGGTAGAAAGATAGATTCAAAGTGTCTCCTCCTCTGGCATCTTCCCTGACATTACTCCTTACTTGGGTTTTAAGTGCAGATAGAAAGATTCATTAGAATGCCAAATCGCCAAACTGGACTTGGGAATATGGTTGATTGGCACTTATTTCCTTGTAGTGCATCCTCTGCTTCAGAATCTGAAAGCTAAATTTTTTTACAACTCCTTGGCAGCTCATATTCTGGATCTACCAATTAGCTGCATTTCATTTGAGACTTAGAAGAGGAAATTGAGGCAAGTGCTATACAGGCATATGTTGTTTTACTGTGTTCCACTTTATTGTGATTCACAGATATTGTGTTTTTTACACATCAAAGGTTTATGTCAACTCAGTATCATGCATGTCTATTAGCACCATTTTTTCAACAGCATGTGCCCAATTTGTTAGCATTTCTTAGCAATAAAGCATTTTTTAAATTAAGGTCTATACATTATCTTTTTAGGAATAATGTTATTGCACACAATACACTACAGTATAGCACAAGCATAACTTAACATGCACTGTGAAAACAAAACATTCAAATGATTCACTTTATTGTGGTGGTCTGAAGCCGACCCCACAATATCTTCAAGGAATGCCTGTGCTGTATCTGTTCTTAACATCTTTGGTTATCAACAAGGTTATGTCATAGTGTTTTTCCTGTGGTGTTGTATTTCGTTTCCTGGGTAGCAAATTTGGAGTCTCAGGGTCCTGTCACCTTCAGCTATGTTAGTGTTGGTAGCTATGACAGCTTCTTGGATCACAGGTTGTGCAGTGGATTTGCATTGTGTAGGTCTTGAGAACCCCTACTCTAGGCTGCAGAAGTGTCAGTTGTCTGAGATTCTGACAGTCTCCCAAGAGGTCCTGAGTAAAGTTCCCTCTTTCAGTCCTTCTGGAGATCTTAAAAAGCACTTTGTCTCCGATTCAATACCCTCCATATAACATGCTCCCATGGGATCTGTTTCCTGCAATGATTCTAATTGTCACTTGTGTGATAAATGAAACAATTAGGTTGCATTACAACCTGTAGGAACAGCACAGAGGGAGAAGTGATGGAGTCCAATGAAACTTCTTCATCCTAAGTAAAGTATTAATCAAATTTTATGTGGATCAGATAAAATACCAATATTGAGCTCCACTTCCAGATATTTTGTCTCCATATGGTGATTTGAGCTCATGTATTTCCCTTTTTACCCAGCTTGATTAGAAACTCTGAGAGAAGAACTGCACATTGTATGTAGGAAAATTGATCCCATGACCTGTTTTTAGAAGAATATATGCTAACTTCATAGGAATAGAAAAAATGAGTTACTTGAACTCATATTGCTCTTCCCTAAATGTTAAGTAATTATTCCATTTTATTGATAATTTATCTATGCCATTCCAGGAAGCATAGCACCATATGTCTCTGAAAATTTCATCTATTACATCCTTAGAATAGTATCTGGGATTCTAATGTCATTGACCAATAATGTTAATTAATGTTATTACTATCAGTATACACAGTTCGCCTAATTTGATATTACAAAGCCCATGATTTCTGCCCAATGGGCATGGTGTAGAAATTATGTATTTTAAGTTGTTGTGTGTTACTCTGGTAACCTAATCAAGTTGAATGTTTGATTATAGTTTTATGAATTTACTGTCTGCTGTTATTTAATCCAGGTTATGTTCCATTCTATCCCCAATGTCCTCTCCAAATTTTTCTGTGTTGAATTAAAAATGACCTTGATCCTAGGAGTCATTGATCATTTCCATTATACAGAGACTGTGTGTTTATAGTAGCATTTGAACCACATAATATTTTGGGGGATAGATTCTTTTATATTTCCTTTTTTTTCCGCACTTGATCCTCACAGAAATTCTGTAATATAGATCAGTTATTTATTGTTATCTCTATTTTAGCAATGAAGATGATAAAGTGTATACCAATGAAGCAATTTGTAGAATGTCACACAATTGAATATGAAAGAGCCAGACCATGGCCCACACCTCCTGAGTCTTGGTCTAGTACTTTCTGATATAACCACGTGGCTCCCTGGGAGTCCCTGGCTTGCTAACTGTCCTGGACTCCCCCATGCCCAAAGAGACTGGTAGGATGTGTAGGTTTGAATCCACCATGCCACTGATCAATGCCTTTCTTGCTGGCACTGAAAGGCAACGAGCTGCTATGTGCCAGTGTGCCAAGTTCCGGGGTAGGGTGTGGGAAGAAAGAAGAGAACACAAAAGCAGAAAATAATAGAACAAATGTGGTATAACTTGAAGAGAGTCATTTTCTTCACCTAAAACTGAGCATTCTTTATGTGACAAAGAAAGATGGTTATATATACATATTTTACAAATAAATATATATTTAAATGTATATACACATATGTACACACATATATATGTACATTCACACACATATATGTGATATATGTTATATGTTATATGATGTATAACACCTACAAGGTTTGAGGTATTTTGGGCTAAGGACTATCTTGAAAAAACATTGTGAAGTGGCTTTTTCCCCAATATACCATATTTATTCAATATGAAGGCACTGATTGATCAAGAATCCATCAGTTAGAGTCTTTTCTCAGCACAGCTCTAACGTAATCTGGACTTTCAAAATTCATCCCTACCTCCTCTTTGAGTGATTTGTACCCTCAGTATTACAATATTTGGTTCAATTAATTCAGGTTAATCAATGCCTATTGAAAGTTTATCATAACTTACAAAGGGCTGATACACATTATAGACTAATTGTTTGTAATATAGATAATGAAATATACATATATAATTTCATATATCCTTCACTATATGTGTGTCTGCATATATATGAGATACATATAATATATATATAAATGTTTCTTTTTGTCATTTTATAAAATTTTTTAGTTTAAAATTTCTATAGAAGATTTGTTTTATGTTTTACAGTGCTATTTATGTGGTCTCGATATAGGCTTTTTATTTATCTATTTGTTTTTTATTATTCATTGTGAAATTATAGTTGTATGTATTTATGGGGTACAAAGTGATGTTATGATTTTTGAACACAATGTGAATTGAAAAATCAAGCTAGTTGATCTATCTATAACCTCGAATATTAGATTTTTTCATGATGAGACCATTTGAGATTTACTCAGTGATATTGCAATGTAGAGTACTAAATTGTTAGCTATATTCACCACATTGTGCAGTAGATCCAAAAAAAAAATCAACCTTATTCCTTCTATCTAACTGAGGCTTTGTACCCTTTGATTATCATCTCCTCATTTCTTCCACTCCCCAGGTTTTAGATTCCACATATAAGTGAAAACACACAGTATTTTTTTCCGTGTTTGGTTTATTTCACTTAACATAAAGTCATCCACTTTCATCCATGTTGTCACAAATGACAGACTTATTCCCTTTCTTAAGGCTGATTGGTATTTCACAGTGTGTATATATACGACATTCTTGTCTTGTTTCAGTCATTTTCTATTTCATTCTGCAATCTCAAATCTGTCACTTCCTTCATCATCATAAAGGTATTCTATTTATTCAATCAAATTAATCAGATGCCTTCATATTCTTAGGTTATAACTCAGTTCCACACTAGAAGTAGAGGTATTTGGGTTGAAATATTGGTTTGGAAGAAAATCTAGTCCCACAGGAAATAATTCAACAAATGGAATTCATGTGAAGATGTTACCCTGACCTGTGGCCTTCTCCTTAACTCTGCAGAGCCAGTAACAAATTTTGGTGAGTCATAGATTAGAGCAGACTTTGGCCAATGATTCAAGGCATAAAAGACTGCATTTTGAAAAGGAAAGATAGGAGAATCAGAAAATCCTCGTGGTCAGCACTGCTTCTTCTCAGTGTAGGAAAATCTGCACAGGAAAGCACATGTGATCATAAATAGAATGGGGTGGGCTTTGTGATAGAATAACTGGAATCACAGGATGTGTACGTGTTTCTGAGCCATAGTCCATTGTCCCTGGGGCTGCACACATCTGCTGCTGCTGCACACACCTGCTGCTTGTCACGCACCTTCTTCAGACAGTGCCAAACACACATTGACTTGCTTGTGTACAGGTTTCTGTAAGCCTTTGCTTTCTTAGCTACAGTCATATTTAAATCTCGCCTCCCTGAGTTTAAAATCATGTTTATGAATCCTAAATTGTTAGACATAATTTAGCCTCCTAGTAAATTTATATTTGACCTATGAAATTGTTCCTCCAAATATCCCTGATTCTATACTTTTATTAATTTTGGCTAAATGGTTAACGACCCAAAGACAGGTGGAGATGAATTCCCTCTCACACAATACTGGAAGGAAGCCGCAAATGTGTTTCCAATCCTCCTTTATCTCCTCAACCAGACTGCCCACTTGGTGTTGACAAGCAAGGGCAGCTCTTGCATATGCACTTACAGACTATTTTTAAAAACTGGTTTTGAAAGTTCTAATGATTGTTTTCATGAATAACTTATGCTTTATTCCATGGGTTAGGAAATTATAAATACATTTTGCAAATGCATTGCTGATTGAAAGTGCATTACTGAGAGAACACTGATTAGTAGAATTGTTGTAGGATGTTTTTCTGAAGTGAGCACTTGACAACTGACTGTCATCTTTTCTCTATCAGTGCCAGCTGGGTTCTGGGAATATTGTGCAGTATATAAATATGGAGGTGCAGTTCAGGTACTGCAATGCAAGTCTATCAAAGTAGTTAGTCAGAGACTATAATTTTGGGTATAAAACTGCTTTCCTGTGAAGCAGGTTTTAAAATATGTTGAAGCAATATGAAATAGATTTATATCAAAGACCTTCTAGTCCAGCTCCTCCCCATGCACATACAGTGCAAATCAGACACTAATTGTAGAAACTTTGCCTTTTGAATACTGAAACATGGTAGCTAATTAACAAGCAAAGTATTTTTGAGGGTAGATGAGAAGACAGAAAAGGACAATCATATGCAGTATAATTTCATGTAAAGAAGAGTCGCTGAAAATAATGAATTTTATAAAAGTTTGAAGAAGTTGCCAACAGTGGGGCTGATGGTGGCTGTATTGTAATAAAGGTCAGGGAAGGCCTCTGTGAAGAGGGATTAGGCCAGTAAAGACATGAATATGTGAGTGCACAACCCATGTGGCTATCTGGGGGAAAATATTTCATGGGAACCATAGAAGCAAAGGACTTAAGGCAGAAATGAGTTTGATGATTTGTGCAGGAAGGAGACCCACATGGCTGCAGTGAAGCTGGGCAAGGAGACGAGGGGAAGAGCTGGTTCCTGAAGGTCCCTATTGGCCAAAACAAGATGTTTACATTTTATTAAATGTGTGAGACACTGTTAAAGGATTTTGGAAAAAGAAAATTGATTTCCTAATTTATTTGATAAGATTATTTTGACAATACAGTTACTTATAGGAATAAAATTTTTCTAAATATTAAAAAAAACACTGCACGGTGGGGAGTAGAACATGTGGAATAGGCAACGGTGGAGGTGGAGGACCATGGTGGAGGCCGTTTTAGTAACAGCCACAAATAATTAGGGCATGGACTGTGGTGGAGGGCAGAGAGGTAGTAAAATAGCCAAATTGGGGGAATATATTTTGAAGGTAGAATTGACTGATTGTAAAGTTTTCTGGTAATGAAATACTAAAACAATCAAAATACCTCATACGTTTCTGTCTGAGGAACTTGGTAAATAGTAATGACATTTACCAAGATAAAGAAGAGAAAGAGAAGAGTAATTTGGTAAGGGAAGAGAAAGAAAAGGGAGTGACAGAGCAAGGGTGCTTGTTTAATCACATCAGGTTTGGGTTTTTTATTAGGTTTCTGAGTGGGGATGGTGACTAAGTAAGTAGATACACTGCTCTGGAATCTCAGTGGGAGCCTCACATCACACCTATATTGATGTACCGAAGGGCTTTGAAGCTGTAGAGCTGAATGAGTTCTTTGTAAAGAGTGAGTGTAGATTGAGAAACAGAGTTCTGAATATCCAACTGTGAAACACTGTGTATTCCAACATTTAGAGTTCAGACCAAGGGACATCTAGCAAAGACTGAGAAGAAATAGCCAATGAGATAAGAAGGAAAGCATCAAGAAGGCAGTGTCTACGAGGATAGTAAAAATGTATATGAAGACAAGGAGATAGTCAACTGCTCACTGTTTCTGAGAGGCCATTAATAGAACCCTTATGATTGGCTGTTGCCAGAAGTCAGGGACCCGGAACAGAGGGACAGGCTGAAGTCATGGCAGAAGAACATGGATTGTGAAGATTTCATGGACATTTGTGAGTTCCCCAAATTAATACTTTTATAATTTCTTACGCCTGTCTTTACTGCAACCTCTGAACATAAATTGTGAAGATTTCATGGACACTTATCACTTCCCCAATCAATACCCTTGTGATTTCCTATGCCTGTCTTTACTTTAATCTCTTAATCCCGTCATCTTCGTAAACTGAGGAGGATGCATGTCACCTCAGGACCCTGTGATGATTGTGTTAACTGCACAAATTGTTTGTAGAGCATGTGTGTTTGAACAATATGAAATCTGGGCACCTTGAAGAAAGAACAGGATAACAGCAATGTTCAGGGAACAAGAGAGAGAACTTTAAACTCTGACCGCCGGTGAGCCAGGTGGAACAGAGCCATATTTCTCTTCTTTCAAAAGCAAATGGGAGAAATATCGCTGAATTCTTTTGCTCAGCAAGGAACGTCCCTAAGAAAGAGAATGCATCCCTGAGGGTAGGCCTCTAAAATGGCTGCTTCGGGGGGTGGCAGTCTTTTATGGTCAAAGCTGTAGGGATGAAATAAGCCCCAGTCTCCCATAGCACTCCCAGGCTTATTAGGATGAGGAAATTCCTACCTAATAAATTTTGGTCAGACCGGTTGTCTGCTCTCAAACCCAGTCTCCTGATAAGATGTTATCAATGACAATGTGTGCCTGAAATATCATTCGCAATTTTAATTTCACCCTGGTCCTGTGGTCCTGTGATCTCGCACTGCCTCCATTTGCCTTGTGATATTCTATTACCTTGTGAGCACATGAACTCTGTGACCCAAACCCTATTTGTACACTCCCTCCCCTTTTGAAAATCACTAATAAAAACTTGCTGGTTTTACAGATTAGGCGGCATCACAGAACCTGCCAACATGTGATGTCTTCCCTGGACACCCAGCTTTAAAATTTCTCTCTTTTGTACTCTGTCCCTTTATTTCGCAGACCAGCCGACACTTAGTGAAAATAGAAAAGAACCTACATGAAATTATCGGGGGTGAATTACGCCTGATAATTGGCCATTGGTTTTGACATTGTGCGGTCATTCTTAACTTGGACATGACCCCTTTCAATGGAGAAAAGGTGACAGTAGCCTGATTGAAATGAGTTCAAGAAATAATGGGCTTTAATGCAGCAGTTAGGATATAAAAAGACAGAGAAGACATCCTACCTTTTCATAAAAGTAAGAAAAATCTAGATCAAATGTCTATGAGTGACACAGTGAATCATGGTTGAAATTAATTCCAGGAAATGAATCTCTTCATAGGGGAGCAGAAAACAGCACAAACTACCTGAGGGCAAACTCAGGCTCTGCGTTCAGTGTTACAAATTAAAAAGAAAGGTTGGCAAAGATTAGAGACTTTACTGGATTGAGGGGAGGCCAGCCAATCTAGTGGCACTGGGAGGATTTAGCAGGGTAGGTTGGTGTCTGGAAAAGATACAAAGCATTAACAGTTCAATTAATTCGTCGATTCAACACTCTTCCTCTAATTTTGCTGAGAGGCTGTCAGTACAAGCATGATAAAACTTGAATAAATAATTCATGTAAGTTTGTGCATAAAGGGCCCTGCTGTAACTGAATCAAAGGTGAGTCTGAGGTTGATGCATGGGCCAACTCTCTCCAGTTTAAATACTAGTGGGATCTGAGATTCAGCTACTGTAAGCCTTAAATAACCTGTTTTTCAAAGCTCATATCCCGAATGCAAGTCTCAAACTCCTGAAGTATACCATTCAAAGCCATGTGTCCCAGAAGTGTGATTTTGCCAGTGTATCAGTGGTTATTATAGTTATAGTGGGCAACACATATTTCAAGTGAGTTGCTTGAAATAATTTAGAACAAAATGGTGCTTTAAGTGAATATGAGAGGGGGAAATGGTTATTTCTCTCATCTGCACCACACTCCAGCACTAAAAATCTGTGTAGAAGTGAAATTCTTATGTGATAGAATGGATAAATTGCCTCAGAGGAGGTAGAGATATGGAAGACCCTAGAAATGCCTTCATATGGCTGAAGTAAGTAGAGCTATTCAACTCATTCATGGCCTGTGGATAACTCTTTAGTGAGGAAACTGCCTTTGCTGATTTTTTCTCCTCTATCCCCCACACTCACATCCATGTACCCACTTCTTCATGTTTATCTTCTTACTATTGGAACTGGATCATTGTATTATATTTACATATTCAGTACTGAGGTGCCGTATGCTGTGTGGACACAAAAGCCAGCCCACTTAGCTCCAACAGTAAGGAGCAGCAAAAGCATGTTCCCCCAAGGATAGCACCTCAGTAATGCGAAGCCATGTACCTACACATAATTCAGTGTCAGAATTAATGGCTACTGACTTATAAAGCTCATTTCTTTGCCTTCTAATGCTTATGGTACAAGTTCGCTACAGCTGTCATAGCAAAGAACTACTGACTGGGTGATTTAGAGAACGCAAATTTGTTTTCACTCAGTTTTGGGGGCTGAAAGTCTGAAATGGAGGAGTTGCCAGCATTGGCTTCTCCCAGACTGCTCTCCTTGGCTAGCAGATAGTGGTTTTCTGTTCCCTGTGTCTTCATGGCCTTCTCTTTTGTCTGTATGTCTTCTCATCTCCTCCTCTTGTAAGGCACCGGTCATATTGGATTAGGGCCTGTTCTAAGGACATCATTTTAACTTAATTATCTTTTTGAAGACCCTATCTCCAAATATGCAATCAGATTCTGAGGTGCTGGGGAGTTAACGCTTCAACATTTAAATTTGGGGGGCCACAATTGATTCATGTTTATATATAGATGCAATGTATATATAATTGCATAGTAAATATTATTCATTGAATTATTCATAACATCATTGAAAGTGCATAATTCAATGTTATTCATTTATTATGTGATTATATATATTTTGCATCTATATATAAATATATGAACTGTGAGCATGTAGATATTTTGTTTACAGGTTCATTGCTTGCATCTGGACATTGAGAAACAATGTAATGGAAAAAATAAAAGTACTCATATGAACACTAATTCTTAAAGTAGAGGATGTGTTAAATTAGTTGTTGATATAATTCATTCAAATTCAGAAATTTATTCTACCCATCAATTAATAAGTGATTACATGCCAGGCACTGTACATTCACAATTGTATTCAAATACCTCACAGTCTAGATTGACAGAAAGATACATAAACTAAATATTTTAACATAGATTACTAACATGAGTATTAAATAAATGGGAAGTGCTACATTTAATTCGAACTTCTGAGTCCTAAAAAGATATTCAGGAGGATGTGAAGTTCATACCAGATCCTTAAAGATGAATAAGCTTTATCCTGGTTCAGGACATTGACGGGCATAAAAGAAGGGAGAGAGAAAGGGATTCCAGTTGGAGTCACAGCATGAAAAAAGCATGGAGTCCTGACTCAGCTTTGATTATTAATCAATATTTCTTGATTGATTCTTTAAAGGGCTCACCTTTGACATAATGAAGTTAAGTCTGATTCCTTAGCTCAGTGTCTGAAGCCTTCCAGCTTTGGGCTACAGCTCAGTTTTCTAAGTTTATCTCACTATTCTCCAGAAATATATGGTATGTATAACTAAGATGACTTCCATGTAAAAGCCTTGTTTTTTCTGGCCTTTGTGAGTTTTTTTAGAATTATTTATTTATTTTTTACTAATAAGTGAATGAGGAACAATTGTTCTGTCTTCTTTATAACACAGCTCATTTCTACTAATCCTTAACCTAACATATCCAATGCTTTCAACTCCACAAACTATTGTGCACCCAAACAGCTATGACCTCCCTATCTTGACTGTTCACATTCACTGTTATTTGTGTTTCTATAAACTTTGGCCTCTGGCTGGACTCCCTGTCTCAATATCCACCTCTACCATTTCCTGGCTATGCAACCTTGGCTAGATAACTTCACTGGCCTCAGATAAGCAAGATATGTAACAGGGTTAATAAAAGTCTCTGTATCAATGAAGTTTTTGTGGTACATGTTATTTCTTTTATTTTGAAAATTGGATATGCTAACAGATAATGGGCAAATACCTAAGAAGTATGTGAAGTACTCAGGAAGTACTATGAATTTTTGCTGTCACAGTATTTTTGTTCTGTTTTGTTTTTTCTTATAGTCCTTAGATAGTGACTTCCATGAAATGAGAAATTAAGGTTTGAGAGTTTGTGTGTACTGAGTCAGGCTAGCTGATTTAGGAAGCCTGGTTTGTGCATGGAGTCAAGTAAATCCAGGTTTATATCCAAGCTCTGCTAATAGCTGGTTGTGTGACCTTGAGAGTTGCAGTAAACCTTACTGATTCACAGTATCCTTACCTATAAAATAGGAGCAATACAACTTTCCTTTCAGGAAATTAAGTTAATTTTATAGTACGTGTAACATTATGACTCATAAACAACGGATGCGTAATAAATAACCTTATCATTATCAGTTCCCTTTTGTTTTAGTTGTATTACTAGTATTGGTAGTAATCATTGCTGTTGAATAGCACACACTGTAAATGATAATGTGTGGGGGGGGATTATAAGACAGACACCCCCACCCTCACAATTTAGGGTTTGAACCCCAGACTTAACTGTTAAGCTTTGGGGAGATTTTTTTCTTAATCTGAGTATCAATTTTCTCCTCTTTGACAGGTAGATAATAATACTTATGTCTCAGAGTTTTCTGAGGGTGAAACAGGATAGTGTTTGTAAATCTGTCAGTGTGTGATAGGAACTCAATAAGCTTCTGTAGAATGAATGTCAGGTCTCTAGAATGAAATGCCAAATGATCTAATTTTTGTTTTCAAATTTGCTACTATTAAAGTGATGGTGTGATTTTAGAAACGTTATTTCATTTCCTTGTCTAAAATATGAGCGAATTCAACTAAATTATCTTTTTTTAACATTTTTAAGTTTTTTTGTTTTCATAAATGTATGTGGTACAAGTGTCATTTTGTTGCATGAATATATTGCATCGTGGTGAAGCCTAGGCTGTCTATGTAACCATCACAGAGTAAGGTACATTGTACCCATTAAGTAATTTCTTACCATCCACTCAACTCCAACCTCCTCATTTTCCACGTCTTCCATGTCTATCACTCCACACTTGATGTCCACGTGCACATGTTATTTAGACTGCACTTATAAGTGAGAACGTGCGATGTTTGTCTTTCTGTGTCTGAGTTGTTTCACTTAAGATAATGGCCTCTAGTTCAATCCATTTTGCTGGACAAGACGTGATTTCATTTTTTTTATGACTGAGTAGTATTCCATTACCTACTTTTTAAAAAGTCCAGTCATCCATTGAGGCACACTTAGGTTGATTCCATAACTTTGTGACTAGGAATACTGCTGCAATAAGAATACAAGTCTTTTTGATATAATGATTTATTTTCCTTTGGGTAGATGCACAGTAGTGAGATTGGCAGATCAAAAGGGAGTTCTATTTTTAGTTCTTTGAGAAATGTCTACACTGTTTTCTATAGAGATTGTACTAATTTACAGTCCCACCAATAGTACATTACAGTCCCACCAATAGTACATTACAGTCCCTTTTCTGTGCATCCCTGGTAACATCTGTTACTGTCTGTCTGATTGGTGAAAATTTAAAAAAAAAGGAGGAAAGGAAAAAAAAAAGAAAAAAATAAACTAAATTATCCCTAACATTCTGTGGTAGATATGGTAGGTTGACAGTTAATATTTATTTCACCATCCTTATAATACAGGCTTATCTCTCTCCAGAGCAGAACAAACATTGCCCAATAAAATCCCCTTTGCTACTACACTCAGTTAGCACTCCTTCAAATAAAATGCCTGTAACAAATGTGAAAATATAAATTAGAATTGAACAGAATAGTAGATAGAATAGAAAATATCTGGGTGCCTCACACCTAGGGAGAGTTAGTGTTATTTTAGAGCACGTGTATGTGAATATACTTGTATGGTGATAACAATGACTAGGTTTCTAAGCTACACTTTCTTTTATTGAAAATAAATAGAGGTGTCCAGGGTTGAAAAGGAAAACCAAGGCTGCTGCTTATTTCATGGACAAAAAACACTTAAATTCATCAGAGAACGCTCAGGGCATAGGGATTAGCCTACTTTGCTGAAAGGGCAGTTTTAGTTGAATGAGTGGTAAGTACAACAGCAAAAAGGATTTTGTCTGTCTGCATATGTGGATTTGTGTGTACTGCATTGTCATGTAAAGTATGTTCTCTCTCTGTCTCTTTTTTTTTTTTTTTTTTTGCAACCAAATATGTTTTAAAAACAGTCTTCCAATATGCTTTCCTTTACTGTGGAAACTGGATAGTTAAACATTAAGATTTACCAGACTACCTGGTAGTTAGGATTCCATATGGGATTTGGATTCAAGGAATCAGATGCTGATATGAGATACAGATGAAGGAACGAAGTAGAGGCTTTGATGCTGTTGGAGATCATATGCTTTTGTTCTGGTAGGTGTGAGAGGACAGGCATTGCACTTTCCTATGGAAATGTTGGGTCATAACTATCTTGAGCGTTGAGAAGACTTGTGCTGTTCATTTCACGATGGAATTTCAACACAGGCAGGGTGCAGGTCTTGATCCTGGCTGGCAGTTCACAGTGAGCTTCATTCCAGAGGCATATTCCTGGTTCCTCTGTTCATGAGTGTCACAGATTTCACGTCTCCTCTGGCAGGCAGCATCATTCTAGTATAATTTCTGGAAGTAAAGCATAGAGTAAGTTCTTCAGCCCTTCCAAAATGCTGTGGGCAACCTTATTCTCTTTTTAACTCCTTTAAGCTTCAAATAGGTCAAATGTTTTAGGTTATTTGCAGCAGAATCCTTGCTAATGTATTTTGTTTCATTTTTAATACCCTGAGATGATAATGATGGTGCTCGTAGCAGTGATAATAATGACTGGATTCCTAAGCTAAATTTTCTTTCTTCCAAAATAAATGGAAGTATCTAGGGTTGAAAAGGAAGACCAAGGCTGCTGCTTACTTCACGGAAAAAACATGCTTAGTTATTTGTATCAGAGAATGCTCAGGGCATAGGGATTAGCCTGCTTTGCCGAATAGGTGTTTTATTTGAAGAAGTACTAACTGACTGCAGTAGCAAAGGAGATTTTGTTGGGTAATGTTTGTTTTGCATAAACACAGGAGAGAGAGGCATCACGTGGGTCTGAGGAAGGATATTAGTGCTCCCGCTCAATGCTTCCCTGGAGCTTTGATGGTGTACAAACTGCTGCAGCGTAACAGACAGCATTTTGGAATAAACTCAGGGTCTAGCACATTTTTTATTACATCTTTGCAGTTGTGTAAATTAAAGCTGCTAAAATGGCCTTCATTTCTGTTTTAATTTAAATCCAGTCAAAAGATGTACTGCTCTAGCTGCCATTCAGTATAATTCTGTATCAAATTATATTTCTCAGCAAAATTATTATAAAATCCTAAAAACAGGGGTTTATAATAGCAAATGCCAGTTTAATTCATGGAAGCTCAGAGAATCACAATGATGTGAATTTCTTCAGTGAATTAGACTCCGTCTGTGGCAGCTAAAAGTGTGTGTGAATGGAAGGAGCACCAAGGAAACGCGTTTATGCTGGAAGAGCCAGCACGCTCTGCTCCTGTGCCTCTCTAGCCGCAAAGAAATCACTTCTACGCTTTTTGCTAAACCACACATAATGTTCCTAATTGTTGTGGCAGGAGAATTAAAGACAGGCAGATGTTGAAAAATAAGACAACCCGGATAGCAGGGAAGTGATTAAAATGATAGTGTGATTTCCGCTGGTTAGAGGCCAGGACCTACTTGAAGGTGAGGTCTTCTAGTTTGAATTAAAAATATTCTTTCTGAATAAGCATTTTTACTTGTTCAAATATTTAAAATATCAGTGTATGTGAGTTCTCAGCAATTAGTAAATGGCCAGTAGTTACACTTTTAATGTGAAATGTAAAAACACATAATCTAAACCTAGAAACTTATGGGCACAGAGATTCAAACGGTGGATAATGTCTTTTTTTGCACAAGATTAATGTGTATTTCTTATGATCTCGAAAAGCCATGTTTAAAACAAAGTGTTTATTTAAATGGCAGATATTTTCTCATTTAAGTGTCAACGAAATGAGTTCCACTCAAAGAGAGGAGAAAGGTTAACATATATAGGGACAGTTGTTGAATAGTACATTAACCCTAATTATAGTGGATCAACATGCTTCTTTAAACTAACTTCACAGTTCATGTTATCTTTTTGCATCTGTCTTACATTTATTTGGCATCTACGGTTTTCCTGGATAGGGTACATTGGGTTGATGTCCTGACATGGCTTACTGAGGGCAGAATAGGGTCTGGAGGAAGGAAACCTAAGGCAGATTCATGCTGACTTCCTAGAACTAAATCAAAAGGAAAACTCCAACTTTCCACTCCTAAGTAACAAAAGGACTTTTTGCAACCCTCCCCTTTCTTTCTGCTTGGCAGTTGAAAATTGAAAGTAATTATTCGTATCTTCACTTCAGCCTCTGATTGGTCCCCTCCTGCAACCAATCAGACTGATCATGGGCCACTACTTCATTTACATAGGGTGTACACCAAGTAACCAATGGGGAATGTGTTGAGGATATTTAAGGCCCAGAAAATTCTGTAACCAGGCTCTTAACCACCTTGCTGGGACCCACTCCTACTCTGCAGAGTGTACTTTCATTTTTCAGTAAATCTCTGCTTTTGTTACTTCATTCCTTCCTTGCTTTGCTTGTGTGTTTTGTCCAGTTCTTTGTTCAAGATGCCAAAAACCTGGACACCTTTAACATTACTGCATTGTTACTTAATGGGACAGACCCTTTCTTATGTCATCCCTCATGCCTGAGCTTAGTAGATGATAGGTATATGTTCAGCTGAGGAAATGGATTAATTCAACTTCATTACAAGTTTTCCAGGTCTAATTTCTTTTAACTTCTCAATATTTTAGCGAACATACTTATTGTCTCACATATTTTTAGAACACTTCCATTCATCATCTCTTCACTGACTTTAAATCCTTTTATTGATTCAAAGTGTATTGAGCAACTTCAATGAACTATGTTACAATATGATACCTGCATAAAGAAGACGGTTTTCTGCCTAAAAGTACACAATGGCATAACAAGGTTTCGGGGTTTTTAAAAATGTGGATCACATTATTATGGAAACTGAGGAGAGGTATTGAACCTACCCCGGTATGACTGAGAGGTCAGGACTTCCTCCACATGGGACCGATACACAGGCCTGATTTTAAAAGATGAAGAGAAAAATATCTGGCTATAAATCCCCGTCTTCTGTGGCCACCTCTCATAAACACCTTCTGCGACTTTCCTCAAATTAATGAATGAATCTTTTCAGATGATTTACAATGAGATTCCTTTATGATACTTGTCTGACCCTTTTTTGTGGCACTTGTAGTTTATTTATATTACTACAGTGTATAAAACTTTGCCTTCCAAACAGATGTCCATCTTAATATTTTCTGCATCCTGAAGTCTTTTTCATGGTACATCCTGAGTAGTTCCATGTGTCCTTGTGTCACATTAAAGCAGTTGGCCTCTCTTGGATAGAGTGTATGTTCATTGTCATATTCCACATTCTTTCTTGCATGTTGATTATATACCCCTGTACTGTGGAATCAGACATGCCTATATGACTTGCTTTGGCCAATAAAACATAAATGGAAATGATGTTTGTCATTCCAGGAAGAAGCACTATAAGAAACCTAATGTGATACACTATGTTGTCTTTTACTCCCTGCAAAGGGCAGAATAATGCCTCCAAAGATATCTGTACCTTGATCCCAGAATTTATGATTATGTTATTTTACATGGCGAAAGGGACTTTGCAGCGGTGACTAACATAAGGACCTTGAGATGAGGAGATTATCCCCAGGAACATAATCACATGAGTTCTTAAACACAGGGGACATTTGCTAATGATGGCCCAAGGGAACTGACTATAGAAAAATGGAAAGAGAGTTGCTTATCAGCCTAAGAAATTTTTGGCCTGAGATGATGGGGTTTTCTAAATATAGGATCATGTAATCCACAAACAGAGATAGTTTGACTTCCTCTCTTCCTATTTGAATACGCTTTATTTCTTAAACACAGGGGACATTTGCTGAGATGGCCCAAGGGAACTGATTATAGAAAAAAGGAGAGATCCTTCACATCCCTTGTAAGATGGATTCTTAGGTATTTTATTCTCTTTGAAGCAATTGTGAATGGGAGTTCACTCATGATTTGGCTCTCTGTTTGCACTGCTCAATGAAATAAAAGAGGATACAAACAAATGGAAGAACATTCCATGCTCATGGGTTGGAAGAATCAATATCGTGAAAATGGCCATAATGCCCAAAGTAATTTATAGATTCAATGCCATCCCCATCAAGCTACCAATGACTTTCTTCACAGAATTGGAAAAAACTACTTTAAAGTTCATATGGAACCAAAAAAGAGCCCACGTCGCCAAGTCAATCCTAAGCCAAAAGAACAAAGCTGGAGGCATCACGCTATCTGACTTCAAACTATACTACAAGGCTACAGTAACCAAAACAGCATGGTACTGGTACCACAACAGAGATATAGATCAATGGAACAGAACAGAGCCCTCAGAAATGATGCCGCATATCTACAACTATCTGATCTTTGACAAACCTGACAAAAACAAGAAATGGGGAAAAGATTCCCTATTTAATAAATGGTGCTGGGAAAACTGGCTAGCCATATGTAGAAAGCTGAAACTGGATCCCTTCCTTACACCTTATACAAAAATTAATTCAAGATGGATTAAGGACTTAAATGTTAGACCTAAAACCATTAAAATCCTACAAGAAAACCTAGGCAATACCATTCAGGACATAGGTGTGGGCAAGGACTTCATGTCTAAAACACCAAAAGCAATGGCAACAAAAGCCAAAATTGACAAATGGGATCTAATTAAAGAGCTTCTGCACAGCAAAAGAAACTACCATCAGAGTGAACAGGCAACCTACAGAATGGGAGAAAATTTTTGCAACCTACTCATCTGACAAAGGGCTAATATCCAGAATCTACAATGAACTCAAACAAATTTACAAGAAAAAAACAAACAACCCCATCAAAAAGTGGGCAAAGGACATGAACAGACACTTCTCAAAAGAAGACAGATATGCAGCCAAAAAACACATGAAGAAATGCTCATCATCACTGGCCATCAGAGAAATGCAAATCACAACCACAGTGAGATACCATCTCACACCAGTTAGAATGGCCATCATTAAAAAATCAGGAAACAACAGGTGCTGGAGAGGATGTGGAGAAATAGGAACACTTTTACACTGTTGGTGGGACTGTAAACTAGTTCAACCATTGTGGAAGTCGGTGTGGTGATTCCTCAGGGATCTAGAACTAGAAATACCATTTGACCCAGCCATCCCCTTACTGGGTATATACCCAAACGACTATAAATCATGCTGCTATAAAGACACATGCACACGTATGTTTATTGCGGCACTATTCACAATAGCAAAGAGTTGGAACCAACCCAAATGTCCAACAACGATAGACTGGATTAAGAAAATGTGGCACATATACACCATGGAATACTATGCAGCCATAAAAAATGATGAGTTCGTGTCCTTTGTAGGGACATGGATGAAACTGGAAAACATCATTCTCAGTAAACTATCGCAAGGACAAAAAATCAAACACCGCATGTTCTCACTCATAGGTGGGAATTGAACAATGAGAACTCATGGACACAGGAAGGGGAACATCACACTCCGGGGACTGTTGTGGGGTGGGGGGAGGGGGGAGGGACAGCATTAGGAGATATACCTAATGCTAAATGATGAGTTAATGGGTGCAGGAAATCAACATGGCACATGGATACATATGTAACAAACTTGCACATTGTGCACATGTACCCTAAAACCTAAAGTATAATAAAAAAAAAAAAAAAAGATAAAAGGAGAGAGAGTTGCTTATCAGCCTAAGAAGCGTTTGGGCTGAGACGACAGTTTTTTAAATATAGGATCATGTAATCCAAAAACAGAGACAGTTTGACTTCCTCTTTTCCTATTTGAATGCCCTTTATTTCTTTCTCTTGCCTGGTTGCCCTGGCCAGAACTTCCAATACTATGTTGAATAGGAGTGGTGAGAGAGGGCATCCTTGTCTTGTGATGGTTTTCAAGGGGAATGCTTGCAGCTTTTGCCCATTCAGTATGATATCGGCTGTGGGTTTGTCATACATGGCTCTTATTATTTTGAGGTATGTTCCATCAATGCCTAGTTTATTGGGAGTTTTTAACATGAAGGGATGTTGAATTTTATCAAAGGCCTTTTCTGCATGTATTGAGATAATCATGTGGTTTTGTCTTTAGTTCTGTTTATGTGATGAATTACACTTACTAATTTGCATGTGTTGAACCAGCCTTGCATCTTGGTGATGAAGCCAGCTTGATTGTGGTGGGTAAGTTTTTTTAATGTGCTGCTGGATTTGGTTTGCCAGTATTTTATTGAAGATTTTTAAATTTTACATTATTTTAAAATTAATTTTTCCATAAGTTATTGGGGTGCAGGTGGTATTTGATTACGATTAAGTTCTGTAGTGGTGATTTGTGAGATTTTGGTGCGGCCATCACCCAAGCTGTACACAGTGCACCATATTAGTAGTCTTTCAGCCCTTGCCTCCCTCCCAGTCTTCCCCCCAAGTCTCCAAAGTCCATTTTATCATTCCTATGCCTTTGCGTCCTCATAGCTTAGCTCCCACATATCAATGAGAACATATGATGTTTGGTTTTCCATTCCTGAGTAACTTCACTTAGAATAATAGTCTATAGTCTCATCCAGGTTGCTGCAAATGCTGTTAATTCATTCCTTTTCATGGTCGAATTGTATTTCATCATATATATGTGTATATATACACACACATACACACCACAGTTTCTTTATCCACTTGTTGATTGATGGGCATTTGGGTTTGTTCCATGATTTTACAGTTGTAAATTGTGCTGCTATAAACATGCATGTGTAAGTATCTTTTTTTGTATAATGACTTCTTTTCCTTTGGGTAGATACTCAGTAGTGGGATTGCTGGATAAAATGGTAGTTCTACTTTTAGTTCTTTAAGGAATCTCCACACTGCTTTCCATAGTGGCTGTACTAGTTTACACTCCCGTCAGCAGTGGAGAAATGTTCCCTGATGACCGCATCCATGCCAACATCTACTGTTTTTTTGATTTTTTTATTATGGCCATTCTTGCAGGAGTAAGATGGTATCACATTATTGTTTTGATTTGCATTTCCCTGATAATTAATGATGCTGAGCATTTTTTCATATGTTTGTTGACCATTTGTATATCCTCTTTTGAGAATTGTCTATTCATGTCCTTAGCCCACTTTTTTGATGAGATTTTTTGTTTTTTTCTTACTGATTTGTTTGAGTTCGTTTTAGATTCTGGATATTAGTACTTTGTCAGATGTATAGATTGTGACAATTTTCTCTCACTCTGCTGGTTGTCTATTTTCTCTGCTGACTGTTCCTTTTGCCTTGCAAAAGCCCTTTAGTTTAATTAAGTCCCAACTATTTATCTTTGTTTTTATTTCATTTGCTTTTGGGTTTTTGGTCATGAAATCCTTGCCTAAGCCAATGTCTAGAAGGATTTTTCCAATGTTTTCTTGTAGAACTTTTATAGTTTCATGTCTTAGATTTAAGTTCTTAATCCATCTTGAGTTGATTTTTGTATGAGGTGAGAGATGAGGATCCAGTTTCATTCTCCTACATGTGGCTAGCCAATTATCCCAGCACCATTTGTTGAAAAGGGTTTCCTTTCCCCACTTTATGTTCTTGTTTACTTTGTCAAAGATCAGTTGGCACTAAGTATTTGGGTTATTTTTGGGTTCTCTATTCTATTCCATTGGTCTATGTGCCTATTTTTATACCAGTACCATGGTGACTATGGCCTTATAGTTTGAAATCAGGTGGGGTGATGCCTCCAGATTTGTTCTTTTTGCTGAGTCTTGCTTTGGCTCTGCAGGCTCTTTTTTGGTTCCATATAAATTTTAGAATTTTTTTTTCTAATTCTGTGAAGAATGATCGTGGTATTTTGATAGGGATTGCGTTGAATTTGTAGATTGCTTTGGGTCATTTTCACAGTATTGATTCTACCTATTCATGAGTATGGGATGTGTTTCCATTTGTTTGTGTCATGAAAGAAATATGATTTCTATCAGTAGTGTTTTGTAGTTTTTCTTGTAGAGGTCTTTTGACTCCTAGGTTAGGTGTATGCCTAAGTGTTTTTGTTTGTTTGTTTGTTTGCAGCTATTGTAAAAGGGTTTGAGTTCTTGATTTGAATTTCTCCTTGGTCGCTGCTAATTTGTGTACCTTAATCTTGTATCCAGAAACTTTGCTGAATTCTTATATCAGTTCTAGGCGCTTTCTGGAGGAGTCTTTAGGATTTTCAAGGTAAACAATCGTCTCATCCTCAAACAGTGACAGTTTGACTTCCTTTTTATCGATTTGGATGCCCTTTATTTCTTTCTCTTGTTTGATTGCTCTGGCTAGGACTTCCAGTACTATGTTGAAGAGGAGTGGTGAGAATGGGCATCCTTATCTTGTTCCAGTTCTCAGAGGGAATGCTTTCAACTCTTCCCCATTCAGTATTATGTTGGCTGTTGATTTGTCATAGATGGCTTTTATTACATTGAGGTATGTCCCTTTTATGGTGATTTTGCTGAGAGTTTTAACCATACAGGGATGCCAAATTTTGTCAAATACTTTCACTGCATCTATTGAGATGATCATGTGATTTTTGTTTTTAATTCTGTTTATGTGGTGTATCACATTTGTTGACTTGCATATGTTAAACCATCCCTGCATCCCTGGTATGAAACCCACTCAATCATGGTGGATCATCTTTTTGATATGTTGTTCTATTCGGTTAGATGGTATTTTGTTAAAGATTTTAGCATCTATGTTCATCAAGGATATCAGGCTGTAGTTTTCTTTTGTGGTTATGTCCTTTCCTGGTTTTGGTATTAGGGTGATGCTGGCTTCATAAAATGAATTAGGGAGGGTTCCTTCTTTCTCTATCTTGTGGAATAGCATCAAAAAATTGGTACTAATTCTTCTTTAATGTCTTGTAGTATTCTTCTGTGAATCCATCTGGTCCTGGAATTTTTTTTAACTGGTAATTTTTAAATTAACATTTCAATCTCACTGCTTGTTATTGGTCTGTTCAGGGTATCTAATTCTTCCTGATTTGTGCTAGAAGATTGTATTTTTCCAGACATTTGTCCATTTCTTCCAGGTTTTCTAGTGTATGTGGGTAAAGGTGTTCATAGTAGCCTTGAATAATCTTTTGTATTTCAGTGGTGCCAGTTGTAATATCTCCTGTTTTGTTTCTTAATGAGGTTATTTGGAGTTTCTCTCTTCTTTTCTTGGTTAATCCTGCTAATAATCTATCAATTTTATTTATCATTTCAAAGAACCAACTCTTTGTTTCATTTATCTTTTGTATTTTTTTTTTGTTGTTCAATTTCATTTATTTCTGCTCTGATCTTTGTTATTTCCTTTCTTCTGCTAGGTTTGGGTTTGGCTTGTTCTTGTTTCTCTAGTGTCTTGAGGTGTGACCTTAGCATGTCAGTTTATGCTCTTTCAGTCTTTTTGATGTAGGTGTTTAGGGCTATGAACTTTCCTCTTAGCACCACCAAGAGGTTTGAATAGGTTGTGTCATTATTGTTGTTCAGTTTGAAGAATTTTTAAATTTCCATCTTGATTTCGGTTTTGACCCAATGCTCATTCATGATCAAGTTATTTAATTCCATGTATTTGCATGGTTTTGAAGGTTCCTTTTAGAGTTGATTTCCAGTTTTCTTCCACTGTGCTCTGAGAGAGTACTTGATATAATTTCAATTTTCTTAAATTTATTGAGGCTCATTTTATGGTCTACCTTGGAGAAAGCTGTAGGCACTGTTGAATATAATGTGTATTCTGCAGTTGTTGGATGAAATGTTCTGTATATATCTGTTAAGTCCATTTGTTTAAAGGTATAATTTAAATCCATTGTTTCCTTGTTGACTTTCTATCTTGATGACCTGTCTAGTGCTGCCAGTGGAGTATTGAAGTCCCCCACTATTATTGTGTTGCTGTCTATCTCATTTCTTAGGTCTATTAGTAATTGTTTTATAAATTTTGGAGCTCCAGTGTTAGGTGCATATATGTTTAGGATTGTGATTTTTTGTTGGACAATGCCTTTTACCATTATATAATATCCCTCTTTGTCTCTTTTAACTGCTGTTGCCTTAAAACTTGTTTTGTCTGATATAAGAATAGTTACCCCTGCTTGCTTTTGGTGTCCATTTGCATGAAATGCCTTTTTCCACCCTTTAAGTTTATGTGAGTCCTTATGTGTTAGGTGAGTCTCTTGAAGGCAGCGGATTATTGGTTGGTGAGTTCTCATCCATTCTGTGGTTCTGTATCTTTTAAGTGGAGCATTTAGGCCATTTACATTCAATATTAGTATTGAGATGCGAGGTACTGTTGCATTCATTATGCTATTTGTTGCCCATGTACTTTTTTTTTTTTGCTTGCTTGTTAACTTGTATTTTTGTTTATAGATCCTGTTTGATTTATGCTTTAAAGAGTTTCTGTTTTGATATGTTTCCAGGATTTGTTTCAAGACTTAGAGCTCCTTTTAGCAGTTCTATAGTGCTGGATTGGTAGTGGCAAATTCTCTCAGCATTTGTTTGTCTAAAAAAGACTGTATTTTTCCTTCATATATGATGCTTAGCTTCAGTGGGTACAACATTCTTGACTGATAATTGTTTTGTTTGAGGAGGCTGAAGATAGGTCCCCAGTCCCTTCTAGCTTGTAGAGATTTTTGTTGAGAAATCTGCCATTAATCTGATAGGTTTTCCTTTATAGGTGATCTGGTGCATCTGTCTCACAGCTCCTAAGATTCTTTCCTTCATCTTAACTTTGGATAACCTCATGACAACGCGCCTAGGAGGTGATCTTTTTGCAATGAATTTCTCAGGTATTCTTTGTGCTTCTTGTATTTGGATGTCTGGGTCTCTAGCAAGGTCAGGGAGGTTTTCCTCAATTAATCCCCCAAATATATTTTCCAAACTTTTAGATTTCTCTCTTCTTCAGGAACACTGATTATTCATAGGCTTGGTTTTGTAACATAATCCCAGACTTCTTGGAGGCTTTGTTCATACTTTCTTGTTCTTTTTTCTTCATCTCTGTGGGATTGGGTTAATTCAAAGACCTTATCTTCAAGCTATGAATTTCTTTCCTCTAATTGTTCAATTCTATTGCTGAGACTTTTCAGAGCATTTTGCATTTCTATAAGTGTGTCCAATGTTTCCCGAATTTTGAGTTGTTTTTTCTTTAAGCTATCTATTTCCTTGAATATTTCTTTCTTCACTTCTTGTATCATTTTTTGGATTTCTTTGCATTGGGCTTTGCTTTTCTCTGGTGCCTCCCTGATTAGCTTAATAATTAATCTCCTGAATTCTTTTTCAGGTAAACAGATATTTCTTCTTGGTTTGGATCCATTGCTGGTGAACTAGTGTGATTTTGCAGGGGGGGTTAAAGAGCCTTGTTTTGTGATATTACCAGAGTTGGTTTTCTGCTTCCTTTTCATTTGGGTAGGCTGTGTCAGGGGGAAGGCCTAGGGCTGAAGGCTGTTGTTCAGGTTCTTTTGTCCCACAGGGTGTTCTCTAGATGTAGTACTTTCTCTCTTTTCCTATGGATGTGGCTTCCTGTGAGCCAAACTGCAGTGTTTGTTGTTTCTCTTCTGGGTCTAGCCACCCAGCAAGTCTACCCAACTCCGGGTTGGTACTGGGGGTTGTCTGCTCAGAGTCCTGTGATGTGGACCATCGATGGGTCTCTCAGCCATGGATACCATGTTCTGGTGGAGGTGGTTGTGGGGGTGCAATGGACTCATGAGGGGTCTTAGCTTTGGTGATTTAATGCTCTAGTTTTGTGCTGGTTGGCCTCCTGCCAGGAGGTGGTGCTTTCTAGAGAGCATCAGCTGTGGTAGTATGGAAAGGAACTGGCAGTGGGCAGGGCCCTAGAACTCCCAAGAGTATATGCCCTTTGTCTTCAGCTGCCAGGGTGGGTAGGGAAGGACTATCAGGTGGGGGCAGGGCTAGGCATGTCTTAGCTCAGACTCTCCTTGGGCAAGTCTTGCTGTGGCTGCTGTGGGGATGGGGGTGTGGTTCCCAGGTCAATAGAATTGTGTACCTAGGAGGATTATGGCTACCTCTGCTGAGTCATGCAGGTGGTCAGGGAAGTGGGGGAAAGCTGGCAGTCACAGGTCTCACCCAGCTTCCATGCAAACTGAAGGGCCAGTTTTACTCCTCTTGTACTACCCCTAACAGCCCTGAGTCTGTTTCCAGGAGGTGGGTGAGATGGGCTTGAAAACTTGCCCCAGGCTACCTGCCTTCCAGCTGCGAAAGAAAAGGGTTTGGTTTGTCCTCTGCCTGTGGAGTTTGACCACCAGTTTAACACCCTCCCCCGACTTCTGGTCAAGAGGTGTCTCACCCTGTTCAAACTGTCACAAAGTTCAGCTGGAGATTTCCTCTTTCCATGGTGTTCTCCCCAACTCCTCTGGCCACCTTCCCAATGTATCCCTGTGGTTCCAGGCAGGAATAGCCTGTTTGGGGACCCAGTGAGCTCCCAGGGCCTTTCTGCTGCTTCCTTACCCCTGTATTTTGCTCAGCTCTCTAAATCGACTCTGCTCCAGGTAAGGTCAGAAACTTGTCCCGCAAACAGGCCTTCAGTTTCTCCAGTGGCAGTGTGTGCTAGGGAGTGGATGGTCTCCTTTTCCCACTTCTGCAGTTGGGACACTCATAGTATTTGGGGTGTCTCCTGGGTCTAGCAGGAGAAGTCCAGTACTTTCAGAGGGTCTGTGGATCCTCTCCAGATTGCTGGTTTGTTCTTGCAGTTGATCAGGAGCTAATATTCACAATTCAAGCCTCTGCATTCTGTTCTGTCCATCTGAGTCAGAGCTGCAATCTAGTCCTGCTTCCCATCTGCCAGGATGACTCCTGGTTCCTTAATGAAAATTTTTGCATCAATGTTCATTAGGGATATTGACCTGAAGTTTTCTTTCTTTGCATCTCTGTCAGGTTTTGTTATATGGATGATGTTGGCCTCACAAAATGAGTTAGTGAGAAATCTCTCCTTTTCAGTTGTTGGGAATAGTTTCAGAAAAAATGGTAACAGCTCCTCTTTGTATCTCTGGTAGAATTCAGCTGCAAATTTGTCTGGTGCTGGGTTTTTTTTGTTTGGTAGGCAATTTATTACTGCCTCAATTTCAGAAGCTGTTATTGATCTATTCAGGTATTCAACTTCTTCCTGGTTCAGTCTTGGGAGGGTATATGTGTCTAGTAATTTATCCATTTCTTCTACATTTTCCAGTTTATTTGCATAGAGGTGTTTATAGTATTCTCTGATGGTTGTTTGTATTCCTGTGGGGTCAGTAGTGATAGCCCGTATATCATTTTTATTGTATCTATTTGGTTTTTCTCTATTTTTCTTCTTTATTAGTCTAGCTCATGGTCTATTTTTTTCAAAAAAAAAACAGCTCCTGGATTAATTGATTTTTTGAAGTATTTTTATTTATCTATCTCCTTCAGTTCTGCTCTGATCTTGGTTATTTCTTGTCTTCTACTAGCTTTGGGGATTGTTTATTCTTGCTTGTCTAGTTCTTTTAGCTGTGATGTTAGGGTGTCAATTTGAGATCTTTCTAGCTTTTTGATGTGAGCATTTAGTGCTATAAATTTCCCTCTTAACTCTGCTTTGGCTGCATCCCAGAGATTCTGGTATATTGTCTCTTTGTTCTCATTGGTTTCAAAGAACTTCTTGATTTCTGCCTCATTATTTACCCAGAAGCCATTCAGGATCAGCTTGTTCAATTTCCATGTAGTTGTGTGGTTTTGAGTGAGTTTCTTAATCTTGAGATCTAATTTGATTGCACTGTGGTCTGAGAGACTGTTTGTTATTATTTCAGTTCATACGCATTTGCTGAGGAGTGTTTTATTTCCGATGACATGATTGATTTTAGAATAAGTGATACAAAACCAATGTGCAAAAATCACAAGCATTCCTATACACGATCAACAAACAAACAGAGAGCCAAATTATGAATGAACTCTCATTCCCAATTGCTACAAAAAGAATACAATACCAAGGAATAAAACTAACAAAGGAAGTGAAGAACCTCTTCAAAAAGAACTACAAACTACTGCTCAAGGAAATGAGAGAGGACACAAACAAGTGGAAAAAACATTCCATGTTCATGGATTGGAAGAATCAATATTGTGAAAAGACTGTCCAAAGTAATTTATAGACTCAAAGTTATTCCCATTAAACTACCATTGACATTCTTCACAGAATTAGAAAGAAAACTACTTTAAAATTCACATGAAACCAAAAAAGAGCTCATATAGTTAAGACAATCCTAAGCAAAAATAACCAAGTTGAAGGCATCACATTACCCAACTTCAAACTATACTACAAGGCTGCAGCAAACAAAACAGTATGGTAATTGTAGAAAAACAGACACATAAACCAATGGAACAGGATAGAGATATCAGAAATAAGCCTGCACATCTATAACCATCTGATCTTTGACAAACCTGGTGGAAACAAGCAACTGGAAAAGGATTGCCTACTTAATAAATGGTGCTGGGAAAACTGGCTAGCCATATGCAGAAAATTGAAACTGGACCCCTTCCTTACACCTTATACAAAAATTAACTCAAGATGAATTAAAGACTTAACTATAAAACCCAAAACTATGAAAACTCCAGAAGAAAATCTAAACATTACCTTTCAGGACATAGGCATAGGCAAACATTTCATGGTTAAAAACACCAAAAGCAATTCCAACAAAAGCAAAAATTGACAAATGGGATCTAATCAAACTAAAGAGCTTCTGAGCAGCAAAAGAAACTATTATCAGAGTGAACAGACAACCTACAGAATGGGAGAAAATTTTTGCAATCTATCCATCCATCAAAGGTCTAATATCCAGAATCTACAGGGAACTTCAACAAATGTACAAGAAAAAAAAGCTACCCCATTAAAAAGTGGACAAAGGACATAAATAGACACTTCTCAAAAGAAGACATTTATGTGACCAACAAACATATGTAAAAAAGCTCAACATCACTGATCATTAGAGAAATACAAATCAAAACCATAATGAGATACCATCTCACACCAGTCAGAATGGCAATTATTAACGATTCAAGAAACAACAGATGCTGGCAAGGCCGTGGAGAAATATGAACGCTTTTACACTGTCGGAGTATACATTAGTTCAACCATTGTGGGAGACAGTATGGCAATTCCTCAAAGACATAGAACCAATACCATTTGATCCAGCAATCCCATTACTGGGTTTATACTCAAAGGGATATAAATCATTCTATTATAAAGATACATGCACACATATGTTCACTGAAGCACTATCCACAATAGCAAAGATGTGGAATCAACCTAAATGCCCATCAGTGATAGACTGCATAAAGAAAATGTAGTACATATACACGATGAAATACTATGGAGCTTATAAAGAAATGAGATCATGCCTTTTGGAGGGACACGGATGGAGCTGGAAGCCATTATCCTCAGCAAAGTAACTCAGGAACAGAAAACCAAACACCATATTTTCTCACTTACAAGTGTGAGATGAACAATGAGAACACATAGACACAAGGAGGGGAACTACACACACTGGGACGTTTTCAGGGGTGATGGAGGGAGAAAAGAGAACATCAGGATAAATAGCTAATGCATGCAGGCCTTAAAGCCTAGGTGATGGGTTGATAGGTGCAGCAAACCACTATGGCACACGTTTATCTATGTAACAAACCTGCACGTCGTACACATGTATCCCGGAACTTAAAATAAAATACAATTAAATTATAAAAAAAGAAAAAGAAAAGGAGAGAGAGAGCACTGCGAGAAGGACTCAGTTGCCATTTTTGGCTTTGAATATGAGGGATGAAGGATGAAGGCAGGGAGGTAAGGCATGTAAGAGTGTTAGTTTCTCAGGGCTGCCAGAACAAATCGCCACAAAGGTAGTGTCTTAAAACAACAGATATGCATTATCTTACAGTTCCAAGCAACAGAAGTCCAAGAGTATCAGCAAGGCAGCTCCTTCTGAAGACTCTAGGGGGATTTCCATTCCTTGCTTCTTCTGGTTCCTGGTGGTTGCTGTGGTCCTTGTCTTATGTCCCATCACTTCCATCTCTGCCCCCATCTTTACGTCACCTTCTCCTCTGTGAGATTGCTAAATGTATTTCTGTGTCATGCTTATAAGGGGCACTTATTGGATTTAGGGCACACTCAGATAATTCAGCATAAGTCTCCTTTCTCAAATCCTTAATCACATATTTTCCCATATAAAATAAACTTTTTCTTTTTATTTTTTTAACTTATCTGGTGATATTCACAGGTTCTGGAGATCAGGATGTGTGTATACCTTTTGGGGGGCCACCACTCAGCCCACTGGAGTGGGTGACAGCAAGAACCTGGGAAAGGTGAGGAAACAGTCTCCCCTGGGCCTGCAGAAGGAGCACAGCCCCGCCTGCCTCCATCTTAGCCGGCTGAGACCCAGGTGAGTCTTCTGGCCCACAGAACTGTGAGATCATAGGTTTGTGTTGGTTTCGGTCACTAAGTTTGTGGTAATTTGTTACAGAAACAATACAAATTAAGACACTGTGTGCTGGCAGCTGGCAATGCCCTAGACAGAAGCTGCCGCTTCGCCTGAATATGGTACTAGCCCTGAGAGAGGCAGAGCTAGGTAGAGGCCACGAGGCGGAGTTCCCGGTTGCAGACTGCGGGCACTGAGGCGTCTGTCCTGCATAATGAACACCTCTTTCGTTTTTAGCCTTTATAAAGCTGAAAAGTTTAAAAATAAAACAAAGAAACAAACCACACAAGGTGTTTGAAAACAGGCAGAAATAAGTTTTTAAATGGCTCTTCTACTTGTCCTGAGACATTGGATTGATATCTTAATCATTTTGGTCTTTGATTTTCATTTTAGTTTGTAGAACGGAAACGAAAATAACAACTGAATTTTCAGTTATGTTTAAGCTTAACATTTTCGTGGGATTCTTATTATGCGAGCTGTTACTAATCATTCCTCCTGGATGCTGAGTTACTCTCTACGCTTTTCGTGTAGAAATCAGGGTTACCTAGTTTATTCTCTTCATTTCCCTCTCATGGTCCATGGCATTATTATATTACTAGTCAGCAGGAGCTTGTCAGTTTGTGCTTATTCTACCTATGAAGGCAAAGATCCTGCACAGAATAAAGTAACTCCTCTCTGCATTTTTCCTTACATGCGTAAATATTCTTGGAGCAAAGCCAACAGAACAGCATGATTATTACCCGATCGATTCTGTTTTGAGTATCTGCTATCATACTCCCATTGGGCTTCTGTCAAACATTGTAGAGTCTCAGATTCACTAAATATCTCTTTGTTTTCATAATCCTTAGAGTTACTTTTCTTTTTGATATAAACTTCAGGATGACTTCCCAAGGCAAGGCAAACTATTTGTGATAAGCCATTATTATGGCCCCTCAGACATGTAAGTTTATTCAATCAGTCCATTCCTTGCAACTCAGAATGAAATTTCTATTGTCATTCCAAAAAATCTACATTATTGAGGACTCAATAAAAATATCACTGAATGCAAAAATAGGGAATTTGCAATATTCTCCCTATAAAACACCTGTACTCTTCCCTTTACTGGAACTTTTTTGATATGCTCCTGTGAAAAAAAAAGAAATCATATATATTAATTACTTTAGCTTTTCTAACTATTTCGGCAGGATGGTATATACCAAAGATAATTGATAATTTAGATGACATTGATTTTTCTAAAAACCTGTAAAAGCATATTAATTTTTCCAAAGCTTTTAATGCTATGGCCACAATTCTGAAGCATTCACTGATCTTTTCCACGAATATTTTGAGTTTATGTGTGGGCATTCAGACATACATTTAGATGAAAAAGAAGTATTGATATTATTCCAACTCCTTTGAAAAGTAAATGTAATTTTTTTGCATAATATATATTCAGACGTATGTGGGATTTTTGGTGGTGTTTTATTATTTTGCCTTCTTTCAAAACATTGATGCTGATTATTTATAAACATCAAAACCAATAATTGGAAGAAATAGAAAAGGCCTCTGAGCTAACAGACATGTTAATATATGTTATTAGAAATTGACTTTTTGTAACACAAGGAAAAGCTTGAAGGCAGGGTAAAAAGTGATATTACTGATAAATGGAAAACATCATTTACTGGGTCTCAACAAAGTTAAAAAATGTCCTTTTTGGTGAATATGAGATACATTCCTGTACAAAGTCCTCATAGAGTTTTCTAATGGGAAATAGCTACTTGGAATGAAATCTTACTGAAAAAAAAAATCATTTTTGTATGTCCCATAGGAACTAAATATAAAATGAAGCATGATAAATGAGTTAATTTTAGCACCACTGAAAGGAAATCTATAAACAGGTAATTGTATGAATCTTGAATTGACTATTAATGCCAAGAATAATCAGAATAACTTAATTACATATCAATGGGTTTCTCTTTAAAGCATTTAGATACAGTCACTTTGCTTTATTCACTTTGCAAATATTGTTTTTTTTTTCTTTACAAATGGAAGGTCTGTGATAACCCTGCATGGAGCAAGTCTATCAGCAACATTTTATCAACAGCAGGCAGGCACTTCATGTCTCTGTGTCACATTTTGGTCATTCTCACAGTATTCTGAAATTTTCATTATTATGATAACTGTTATGATGATCTGTAACCAGTGATCTTTGTTGTTACTGTCATGATTGTTTTGAGGTGCCACAAACTGCACCCATATAAGACAGCAGACTTAATAGATAAATGTAATGCATGTTCTTTCTTTAAAAGTTATTATTTATTTATTTATTATTATTATACTTTAAGTTTTAGGGTACATGTGAACAATGTGCAGGTTTGTTACATATGTATCCATGTGCCATGTTGGTGTGCGGCCCCCATTAACTAGTCATTTAGCATTAGGTGTATCTCCTAATGCTATCCCTCCCCCCTCCCCCCACCCCACAACAGTCCCCGGAGTGTGACGTTCCCCTTCCTGTGTCCATGTATTCTCATTGTTCAATTCCCACCTGTGATTGAGAACATGCGCTGTTTGATTTTTTATCCTTGCGATAGTTTACTGAGAATGATGATTTCCAGTTTCATCCATGTCCCTACAAAGGACATGAACTCATCATTTTTTATGGCTGCATAGTATTCCATGGTGTATATGTGCCACATTTTCTTAATCCAGTCTATCGCTGTTGGACATTGGGGTTGGTTCCAACTCTTTGCTATTGTGAATAGTGCCGCAATAAACATACGTGTACATGTGTCTTTATAACAGCATGATTTATAGTCCTGTGAGTATATACCCAGTAAGGGGATGGCTGGGTCAAATGGTATTTCTAGTTCTAGATCCCTGAGGAATCGCCACACTGACTTCCACAATGATTGAACTAGTTTACAGTCCCACCAAGAGTGTAAAAGTGTTCCTGTTTCTCCACATCCTCTCCAGCACCTGTTGTTTCCTGACTTTTTAATGATGGCCATTCTAACTGGTGTGAGATGCTATCTCATTGTGGTTTTGATTTGCATTTCTCTTTTTTTTTTTTTTTTTTTTGAGATGGAGTCTCGCTCTGTCGCCCAGGCTGGAGTGCAGTGGCTCAATCTCGGCTCACTGCAAGCTCCGCCTCCCGGGTTCATGCCATTCTCCTGCCTCAGCCTCTCTGAGTAGCTGGGACTACAGGCGCCCGCCACCACGCCCGGCTAATTTTTTTTTTTTTGTATTTTTAGTAGAGACAGGGTTTCACCGTGGTCTCGATCTCCTGACCTCGTGATCCGCCCGCCTCGGCCTCCCAAAGTGCTGGGATTACAAGTGTGAGCCACCGCGCCTGGCTGATTTGCATTTCTCTAATGGCCAATGATGATGAGCATTTTTGGATGTGTTTTTTTGCTGCATAAATGTCTTCTTTTGAGAAGTGTCTGTTCATGTCCTTTGCCCACTTTTTGATGGGGTTGTTTGTTTTTTTCTTGTAAATTTGTTGGAGTTCATTGTAGATTCTGGATATTAGCCCTTTGTCAGATGAGTAGGTTGCAAAAATTTTCTCCCATTTTGTAGGTTGCCTGTTCACTCTGATGGTAGTTTCTTTTGCTGTGTAGAAGCTCTTCAGTTTAATTCGATCCCATTTGTCAATTTTGGCTTTTGTTGCCATTGCTTTTGGTGTTTTAGACATGAAGTCCTTGCCCATGTCTATGTCCTGAATGGTAATGCTTAGGTTTTCTTCTAGGGTTTTTATGGTTTTAGGTCTAACATGTAAGTCTTTAATCCATCTTGAATTAATTTTTGTATAAGGTGTAAGGAAGGGATCCAGTTTCAGCTTTCTACATATGGCTAGCCAGTTTTCCCAGTACCATTTATTAAATAGGGAATCCTTTCCCCATTGCTTGTTTTTGTCAGGTTTGTCACAGATCAGATAGTTGTAGATATGCAGCATTATTTCTGAGGGCTCTGTTCTGTTCCATTGATCTATATCTCTGTTTTGGTACCAAAACAGAGCTCTTATTATTTTGAGATGGTCCCATCAATACCTAATTTATTGAGAGTTTTTAGCATGAAGAGTTGTTGAATTTTGTCAAGGCCTTTTCTGCATCTATTGAGATAATCATGTGGTTTTTGTCTTTGGTTCTGTTTATATGCTGGATTACATTTATTGATTTGCATATGTTGAACCAGCCTTGCATCCTAGGGATGAATCCCACTTGATCATGGTGGATAAGTTTTTTGATGTGCTGCTGAATTCGGTTTGCCAGTATTTTATTGAGGATTTTTGCATCGATGTTCATCAAGGATATTGGTCTCAAATTCTTTTTTGGTTGCGTCTCTGCCAGGTTTTTCTATCAGGATGATGCTGGCCTCATAAAATGAGTTAGGGAGGATTCCCTCTTTTTCTATTGATTGGAATAGTTTCAGAAGGAATGGGACCAGCTCCTCCTTGTACCTCTGGTAGAATTCAGCTGTGAATCCATCTGGTCCTGGACTCTTTTTAGTTGGTAAGCTATTGATTACTGCCACAATTTCAGAGCCTGTTTTTTTTTTTTTTTTTTTTTTTGAGAAAGAGTCTGGCTCTGTCCCCCAGGCTGGAGCAGTGGCACCATCTCGGCTCACTGCAAGCTCCACCTCCCAGGTTCACGCCATTCTCCTGCCTCAGACTACTGAGTAGCTGGGACTACAGGCACCCGCCACCACACCCCGCTAATTTTTTTGTATTTTTAGTAGAGACAAGCTTTCACTATGTTGGCCAGTATGGTCTCGAACTCCTCACCTCGTGATCCGCCCACCTCGGCCTCCCAAAGTGCTGGGATTACAGGCGTGAGCCACCGCACCCGGCCTCAGAGCCTGTTATTGTTCTATTGAGAGATTCAACTTCTTCCTGGTTTAGTCTTGGGAGGGTGTATGTGTCGAGGAATTTATCCATTTCTTCTAGATTTTCTAGTTTATTTGCATAGAGGTGTTTGTAGTATTCTCTGATGGTAGTTTGTATTTCTGTGGGATCGGTGGTGATATCCCCTTTATCATTTTTTATTGTGTCTATTTGATTCTTCTCTCTTTTCTTCTTTATTAGTCTTGCTAGCAGTCTATCAATTTTGTTGATCTTTTCAAAAAACCAGCTCCTGGATTCATTAATTTTTTGAAGGGTTTTTTGTGTCTCTATTTCCTTCAGTTCTGCTCTGATTTTAGTTATTTCTTGCCTTCTACTGGCTTTTGCATGTGTTTGCTCTTGCTTTTCTAGTTCTTTTAATTGTGATGTTAGGGTGTCAATTTTGGATCTTTCCTGCTTTCTCTTGTGGGCATTTAGTGCTATAAATTTCCCTCTACATACTGCTTTGAATGTGTCCCAGAGATTCTGGTATGTTGTGTCTTTGTTCTCGTTGGTTTCAAAGAACATCGTTATTTTTGCCTTCATTTCGTTATGTACCCAGTAGTCCTTCAGGAGCAGATTGTTCAGTTTCCATGTAGTTGAGCGGTTTTGAGCGAGTTTCTTAATCTTGAGTTCTAGTTTGATTGCACTGTGGTCTGAGAGGAAGTTTGTTATAATTTCTGTTCTTTTACATTTGCTGAGGAGAGCTTTACTTCCAACTATGTGGTCAATTTTGGAATAGGTGTGGTGTGGTGCTGAAAAAAATGTCTATTCTGTTGATTTGGGGTGGAGAGTTCTGTATATGTCTATTAGGTCTGCTTGATGCAGAGCTGAGTTCAATTCCTGGATATCCTTGTTAACTTTCTGTCTCGTTGATCTGTCTAATGTTGACAGTGGGGTGTTAAAATCTCCCATTATTACTGTGTGGGAGTCTAAGTCTCTTTGTAGGTCACTCAGGACTTCCTTTATGAATCTGGGTGCTCCTGTATTGGGTGCATATATATTTAGGATAGTTAGCTCTTCTTGTTGAATTGATCCCTTTACCATTACGTAATGGCCTTCTTTGTCTCTTTTGATCTTTGTTGGTTTAAAGTCTGTTTTATCAGAGACTAGGATTGCAACGCCTGCCTTTTTTTGTTTTCTATTTGCTTGGTAGATCTTCCTCCATCCTTTTATTTTGAGCTGGTATGTGTCTCTGCAAGTGAGATGGGTTTCCTGAATACAGCACACTGATGGGTCTTGACTCTTTATCCAATTTGCCAGTCTGTGTCTTTTCATTGGAGCATTTAGTCCATTTGCATTTAAAGTTAATATTGTTATGTGTGAATTTGATCCTGTCATTATGATGTTAGCTGGTTGTTTTGCGTGTTAGTTGATGCAGTTTATTCCTAGCCTCGATGCTCTTTACAGTTTGTCATGATTTTGCAGTGGCTGGTACTGGTTGTTCCTTTCCATGTTTAGTGCTTCCTTCAGGAGCTTTTTTTGCCACAATTATTTTGTATTATTATTATTATTATTATACTTTAAGTTTTAGGGTACATGTGCACAATGTGCAGGTTTGTTACATATATATCCATGTGCCATGTTGGTGTGCTTCACCCATCAACTCGTCATTTAGCAGTAGGTATATCTCCTAATGCTGTCCCTCCCCCCCTCCAACCCCACAACAGTCCCTGGAGTGTGATGTTCCCCTTCCTGTGTCCATGTGTTCTCATTGTTCAGTTCCCACCTATGAGTGAGAACATGCAGTGTTTGGTTTTTTGTCTCAAAAATGATGAGTTCATATCCTTTGTAGAGACGTGGGTGAAACTGGAAACCATCACTCTCAGTAAACTATCGCAGCGACAAAAAACCAGGAGCTCTTTTAGGGCAGGCCTGGTGGTGACAAAATCTCTCAGCATTTGCTTGTCTGTAAAGTATTTTATTTCTCCTTCACTTATGAAGCTTAGTTTGGCTGGATATGAAATTCTGGGTTGAAAATTCTTTTCTTTAAGAATGCTGAATATTGGCCTCCACTCTCTTCTGGCTCGTAGAGTTTCTGCTGACAGATCTGCTGTTAGTCTGATGGGCTTCCCTTTGTGGGTAACCTGACCTTTCTCTCTGGCTGCTCTTGACATTTTTTCCTTCATTTCAACTTTGGTGAATCTGACAATTAGGTGTCTTGGAGTTGCTCTTCTCGAGGAGTATCTTTGTGGTGTTCTCTGTATTTCCTGAATCTGAATGTTGACCTGCCTTGCTAGATTGGGGAAGTTCTCCTGGATAATATCCTGCAGAATGTTTTCCAACTTGGTTCCATTCTCCCCATCACTTTCAGGTACCACAATCAGACATAGATTTGGTCTTTTCACATAGTCCCATATTTCTTGGAGGCTTTGTTCGTTTCTTTTTATTCTTTTTTCCCTAGACATCCCTTCTCACTTCATTTCATTCATTTCATCTTCCATCACTGATACCCTTTCTTCCAGTTGATCACATTGACTCCTGAGGCTTCTGCATTCTTCACGTAGTTCTCGAGCCTTGGCTTTCAGCTCCACCAGCTCCTTTAAGCACTTCTCTGTATTGGTTATTCTGGTTACACATTCGTCTAATTCTTTTTCAAAGTTTTTAACTTCTTTGCCTTTGGTTTGAATTTCCTCCTGTAGCTTGGGGTAGTTTGATCGTCTGAAGCCTTCTTCTCTCAACTCGTCGAAGTCATTCTCTGTCCAGCTTTGTTCCGTTGCTGGTGAGGAACTGCATTCCTTTGGAGAAGGAGAGGCCCTCTGCTTTTTAGAGTTTCCAGTTTTTCTGCTCTGTTTTGTCCCCATCTTTGTGGTTTTATCTACTTTTGGTCTTTGATGATGGTGATGTACAGATGGGTTTTTGGTGTGGATGTCCTTTCTGTTTGTTAGTTTTCCTTCTAACAGACAGGACCCTCAACTGCAGGTCTGTTGGAGTTTGCTAGAGATCCACTGCGGACCCTGTTTGCCTGGGTGTCAGCAGCAGTGACTGCAGAACAGCGGATTTTCGTGAACTGTGAATGCTGCTGCCTGATCGTTCCTGTGGAAGTTTTGTCTCAGAGGAGTACCCGGCCCTGTGAGACGTCACTCTGCCCCTACTGGGGGGGTGCCTCCCAGTTAGGCTGCTCGGGCGTCAGGGACCCACTTGAGGAGGCAGTCTGCGCATTCTCAGATCTCCAGCTGCACGCCGAGAGAACCACTACTCTCTTCAAGGCTGTCAGACAGGGACATTTAAGTCTGCAGAGGTTACTGCTGTCTTTTTGTTTGTCTGTGCCCTGCCCCCAGAGGTGGAGCCTGCAGAGGCAGGCAGGCCTCCTTGAGCTGTGGTGGGCTCCACCCAGTTCGAGCTTCCTGGCTGCTTTGTTTACTTAATCAAGCCTGGGCAATGGCGGGTGCCCCTCCCCTAGCCTCGCTGCTGCCTTGCAGTTTGATCTCAGACTGCTGTGCTAGCAATCAGCGAGACTCCGTGGGCATAGGACCCTCCGAGCCAGATGCGGGATATAATCTCCTGGTGTGCCATTTTTTAAGCCTGTCGGAAAAGCGCAGTATTAGGGTGGGAGTGACCCAATTTTCCAGGTGTCATCTGTCATCCCTTTCTTTGACTAGGAAAGGGAACTCCCTGACCCCTTGCGCTTCCTGAGTGAGGCAATGCCTCACCCTGCTTCGGCTCACGCACGGTGCCCTGCACCCACTGTCCTGTGCCCACTGTCTGGCACTCCCTATTGAGATGAACCTGGTACCTCCGATGGAAATGCAGAAATCACCCATCTTCTTCATCGCTCACGCTGGGAGCTGTAGACTGGAGCTGTTCCTATTCGGCCATCTTGGCTCCACTCCCAGTCGTAGTGCATGTTCTGATTGCTCCATCTGCTGGTCCTTCTCCTGTCTCTCTCCCTCTCCTCAGTCCTGCCTATTCTCTGAGACACACAGCATTGAAATTAGGTTGATTAATAACCCTACAATGGCCTCTAAGTGTTCAAGTGAGAAGAGAATCACAAGACTCTCACTTTGGGTCAAAAGGAAGAAGTAATTAAGCTTAATGAGGAAGGCATGTTGAAAGCAGAGATAAGCCAGAAGCTCAGCCTCCCTCTTACAGTCAACAGCCAAGTTTTCAATGCAAAGGAAAATATCTTTAAAAAGATTAAAACTGTTACTCCAGTAAACAAGTGTATTATAAAAAAGCAAAACATCCTCATTGCTGATGTGGAAAAAATTTTCATGGTCTAGGTAGAATATCAAACCAGCCACAACATTCCCTTAAGCCAAAGCCAGAACAAGGCACTGTTTTCAAATCTATGAAAGCTGAGAGGTGAGAAAGCTTCAGAAGAAAAGACTGAAATGAGCAGAGGTTGGTTCACGAGGTTTAAGGAAAGAAGCCATCTCCATAACCTAAAAGTGCTAGGGGAAGCAGCAAGTGCTGATGTGGAAGCTGCAGCAAGTTACCCAGAAGATCTAGCTAAGATAATTGATGAAGGTGGCTACACTAAACAACAAAGTTTCAGTGTAGTAAACAGCCTTCTATTGGAAGAATATGCTCTCTAGGACTTTTATAACTAGAAAGAAGTCAATGCTTGGCTTCAAAATTCCAAAGGACAGGCTGACTCTCCTGATAAGGGCTAAAGCAGATAGTGACTTTACACTGAAACTATTGCTCATTTACCATACTAAAAATACTAGGACCCTTGAGAATTCTGCTAAATCTACTCTTCCTGTGCTCCCTAAATGGAACAACAAAGCCAGGATGACAGCAGATCTGTTTACAGCATGGTTTACTGAATATTTTAAGTCCACTGTTGAGACCAACTTCTTAGAAAAATATTTCTTTCAAAATATTACTGCTCATTGACAGTGCACCTAGTCACTCAAGAGGTCTAATGGAGACATACAAGGAGATTAATGTTGTTTTCATGCCTGGTAACACAACTTCTATCCTGCAGCCCATTGATCAAGGAGTATTTTTTACTTTCAAGTCTTATTATTTAAGAAATTCATTTTGCAAGGCAATGGCTGTCATAGATAATGATGAGAGAAGGTCAAAATATCAACATTAACAGGGTTTTAGAGAAGTTGATTCACCTTTCATGGTTTCTATGAGGAGTTCAAGACTTCAATGGAAAAAGTAAGTGCAAATGTGATGGAAACAGCAAGAGAAGTTAATTAGAAGTGGAGCCTGAAAACATGAGTGAATTGCTGTAATTTCAGGATAACACTTTAAAAGATGAGGAGTTGCTTTTTATGCATGAGCACAGAATGTGGTTTCTTGAGATGAAATCTACTTCTGATGAAGATGCTGTGAACACTGTTTAAATGACAACAAATGATTTAGAATATTCCATAAACTTAGTTGATAAAGCAGCAGCAGAGTTTGAGAGAACTGACTTCAATTTTGAAAGAAATTCTGTGGGTAAAATGCTATCAAATAGCACTGCATCCTATAGGGGAGTTTTTCATGAAAAAAGTCAATCAGTGCAACAAATTTTATTGTTTTCTTACTTTAAGAAATTGCCAAAACCACCACAACCTTCAGCAACCAAACCCTTATCAGTCAGCAACCGTCAACATCAAGACAAGACCCTCCACCAGAAAAAAGATTATGACTTGGTGAAGTTTCAGATGATTATTAGCATTTTTTTTGGAAATAAAGTATTCTTTAAGTAAGGTACATTGTCCTTTTAGACATAATGATATTGCACCCTTAATAAACTACAGCATAGCATAAACATAAATTTTATATGTACTGGGAAGCCAAAAATATAATGAGCCTTCCTTTATTGTGATATTTGCTTTACTGCAGTAGCCTGGAACCAAACTCTCAATATCTTCAAAGTATGCCTGTACCTACATTCTTGTAGCTTATGATTTATCTGCCTGTGTGTTATTTTATTAGGTTGATATTGAGTTGAATGAAGAAATAAGTGCTGGTTAAACATCATTTGGCAGCTTTTAAATCTTAATAAACAGAATTAAATGTCTGCTATTCACCCTCTGGAAACATCAAGCTTTATTAGCAACCTGCAACATGAAAGGTTAAAAAAAGCTCAAAGGCATTTATACTTTTCCCATTAATGAACAACGAAAACATATAATCATATCTTCATTCTATATATTATTCATGTGATTTTTTTAAAAATTTAAATTTAGAAATACTGTAAAAATTTTCTGCAAAATAAAATTACCTTCATTTGCACTTAAATCTCTACAAGCAAGTTCATAATGGTCTTCTATAAGCCAGAGACAGAGAAAGCTTTCTGTTAGAATGCTGAAAGTGAGTGTTTTGTGCTACAGGTACATCATAAACATATAAGGGCAAAATTCCTGATCTGGTGGAGGACTGAGGGAATGACTAAGAGATATGTATTTTTTAAATGTACAGATTTTACAATTGTTTTCTAATTAGAATATATAGTCCATTAATATTTAATGTAATTATTAATATATTAGCATTTATGGTTGTGTTTTCATCATGTATTTTCTACCAGTATTTTGTGTTCTTCCATTCCTCCCTTCCTGTAGATAGGAAAGGGAGATCATGATCTTTCCACCTACAATCAAGGTGTACTTCCAATAGAACCAACAGAAAATTAAATAGCCTGATAACTACTGGCCATCTAAGAGGGAAGGTATCTATTGCTTACTCTGCCTCTCTGCTCCACCAAAAAGAGCAGTGAAAGGAAATGGAATTTCCTCCTCATAGTGAGAGAATGCATCACTACCTGTTTCACTTTCAACCCACCCCAACACACACTCTGAATTTAGAACCACTGGAATAGCACTGAGGATGGCACTGGGGTTTGGTGGAAAGGAGAAAGACTTAGACTCCATATGCAATAATTGTGTTGAAATGAATAGGACTGAATGTAAATCAAATGAAAATGCCTTTTAACATTCTATTGTGAAAATTTCAAGTTGTACACAAATGATTTGAGAACAGTATAATAAACCACATGTCCTTAAAACTCACCCTCTATAATGATGAACATATTATCCGTATGTGATCAAATACATATGGATAATTGTGTTTCCTCTATAAACTGATGGAGCTCAGGACATGCTACCTCAAAATATGGCACTGTGGCATTTAGGAAGCAGCAGATCTGGAGGGTCACTCTCATCTTCTCTTCACCCTTCTTCCTTGAAACAGGTCATAAAAGAATTCTCTGACCTTCCTCTGAAGTAGGTCGTAAAACTTTCATTGCAGAGGTGCCCTCTCTATTATGCCTGGAGAAAAGAAACGTTCTTATTCTCGAAGACTCAGAGACATAAGGAAGAATCTGAACAAACCCTTGTTAGGTTCCCTGCAGTTTATTACCATTAGGTCATACCCTCTTTGTCCAATCATGCTTCTTCATGACTGTCCACTCAAAAAACTCGGCGTGAAGATACACAGGTTCCCCTGTTCTTCATTTTTGAAGTCACCTAAAACTTATATTAAACAAATGTGTATGCTTTTCCATTACTAATCTGTCTTTTGTTACAGATGCCTCATCCATAAACCTTGTGATGGGTGAGTAAAAGATATTACTGTTGACCCTTGAACAATGTAGGAGTTAGGTCAGCAACAATGTGTTGACTCTGAGCAGTAGAAAATCCAAGTATAACTTTTTGACTCACCCCCAAAACTTAACTCTACATAACTTACCGTTTACTGGATGCCCTACCAATAACATAAGCAGTCAATTAACACATATTCTGTATGTTATATATATGACACAGAGTATTCTTACAATACAGTAAACTAGAGAAAAGGAAATGTTTTTAAGAGAATCATAACGAAGATAAAATATCTTTACTATTCACTAAATGAAAGTGGATCATCATAAATGTCTTCATCCTCATCATATTCACGTTGAGTAAGCAGAGGAGGATGTGGAGGGGTTAGTCTTGCTGTCTCAAGGGAGGCAGAGGCAGAAGAAAATCTGGGTATAAGTGGATGCACATAACTCAAACTCGTGTTGTTTAAGGGTCAACTGTACTTTTTCTCTCTTACAGCTCTGACTTCCTAATTTTTTTCTTTCAATTTTTTTAACGCAACTTCAATTTAATCTGCAAATACCTCAGTGTGTACCTCTAAGAGAAAATACTTTTTAAAAACATAACATTACTATAGTTACAACTAAAAGTTAAACAATAATTTCTTAATGTTATCTAATATTCCATCCATGTTCAAATTCTCTCAACTGGATCACAAATATATTTTGTGACCTATTAGGAGACCTATTTAGGAGAAGGACAGTGCTGCTAACACCATTATCTCATTTGGAAGTCAGGAGAGATTCACAATATTTATAGGAAAGCACCACAGTAGATGGAAACTTCCCAAATTAGTAAGTGCCAGATTCATCTCAGCCCAGGACTGGATCAGGTGATCCCTCACCACTGTGTCTGGCTAATAAAGCAAAGGCTGAACATTTGTGGAAGAAGATATTACATCGAACCTTGCTTATACATACATCTGGCAGCCTATCAATTCCTAGACATATAAATAATATGAATTGTATTAAAAAGCCAAAAAGAAAAGAAAACACAGAAAATAGAAATAGATCTGCACCTAATTCAGATATGGGGCTAGCAACAAGGACTTTAAATAACTATCATTAATATCTACCAAAAATAGGAAGATGGAGAAAATGTATGAAAAGAGAATTAGAATTTGTAAAAATTTTAAATGAAAATTCCAGAATTTAAAAGTATGTTTAATTATGAACTCAATAAGTGGATTTAGGAGATTAGAAACAAGAATATGTCACTTGCAAAGTAGAAGACATGTAGAAAATATTTGACAGAGACATGTAGAGAAAGAAAAAACATACAAGAAATAGAATAAGGAATATGTGGGGAAAATGTTATATTGTGTAATTAGGGTTTCAGAAAGAGACTCCAGAAAAAAATATGCAAAAGAGCAGAGATAATGGCTAAAAATTTTGCTAAACTGATGAAAATGATTCACCCACAGAGTTAAGAAGCTCTGCTACTGCCAAGCAGAATAAATATAAAGGAAACAGTTATAACAAAATGCTGAAAGGCAAAGAGAAAACTCTACAAATAGATTAACAAAAGAAGACACATTACCTTCAGAAGAGCAAAACTAAATCTAAAGCTGACTTCTCAGTGAAAATGATGGAAAGCCAGATGATGAAATGACATTATTCATAAGCTGGAAGAACAGAATCTACATTTAAATCATGGGAAAATTAAAATATTAATAAGTCATAAAGATGTTTTCAAAAAATAAATTGAAAGGGTGGTACACTAAGATAGTTATAAAAGTTATTACAGTGAGTGCTTCAAGTGAGAGGTAAATGATTGCAGATTTGAATACAGAAATGCATAAAGAAAGAGGAACAGAAAAGGTAACTTCATTACATGTAATACAAATATATGTAAAAGTAGAACACATAAAATAATTATTTAAATTAAAGGGGGGTTAAGTCAAATAAAAGTGTTTTAATATTTTAACATTGTTAGGAAATAGAAATCCAAAATTTCTTAAAAGTGTAACAATGAAAACCCAATACAATATAAACATATACTGCATTAGGAAAACAATTTAACTTCAGAACACAGGGGAGAAAATGAAAAAAATGAATTTTCTTCTTTATAACCTACACCAAAATCAACTGCAGTTTGATTGCAGATGTACTTATGATAAGCATAACTACAAACCTTTTAGATAAAAATAATAGAAGAATATTGTCATAACCTTAGGTTAGGCAAAGAGAAACATTAATTGTAAGTTTAGACTGATATTTCCAATTCAAATTTAAGACAGCAATGTTTTCAGTTAATACTTTATTTTCACAGTTTGCCTCTTTTTTTCTTTAGCAAAAAATTCTGGTTTCTAATGTCTTTAAAATAAATTATGATTGTTTTACTACGGTTTCAGAAAACTATGCCATATTCTTACTGAATATGATTACTGAATACACTTCACAATTTCTTTGAACTTTAAATGTCTCTTCTTTATGTGTTTTAGCCATCAAAATGATATATAATCAGGTTTAACTATTTCATTTTGTTGAATATTTGTAGGGATTATTTTATTTTTATTTTTTAATTATGTAAATTGTTTAGAAGTTTTAAAATCAAAACGATTAAAAATTCAGAGAAATGTAGCTTCTATCCGTGGAGTGCACATACGTCTATATATAAAATTCCATCTTAATAAGCAATTACTTATGCTGTTTTTATCACTCTTCCCCTATGGTAGTGTACCAGGCCCACTATTCCGTACCTTGTTTTTTCACATGTGGGCTATATCTGGGTATTCCCCCACAGAAGCAATCAGAAATGCTGAAAAAGTTGTAGGAACATTTGTCTTTAGGGGCGCTTACAATCCAGAGAGAAATAAGGAACAGTGGTTGTTGACAGAGAGCAGGGTTTGGAAGCAGTTTTTATTTTTTAATTAAAATTGGTCTAGGTTCATATTGAAGGTCTTCAGGCAAACATGCTATACCTGAAAATGCTATACCCCTACGGAATGAGGCTCCCTGGAAAGCCATCCTTTGGTCTCCACACATTGGGTCTTATAACAAGAATGGAGTAAAACTTTTCTGGGCTTCTCAGTGCTCCTGTTAGAAGCCCCGACCTCCTGGACTCTAGACATATTAAAAGATTAGCTCTAGAGACATTTGTCCTGTCAATTGCTTTTTTCCTAGAGCATAATAAAACTTCTCAGATCTTCCTAAGAAGGGCAAATATTCCAGCCCAGACTAGGTCCTCAGGTTAAGCCCTAAGGTCCCTGGGACAGGAGAACCTTCTCCTTTTAGGTACAGTCAGCCCTCCATGTCTGTGGGTTCCACATCCATGGAAGTCAACCCACTGGGGCTTGAAAATATTTGAAGGAGAAAAGAAGATAATCGCATCTGCACTGAACATGTAGAGATTCTTTATCTTGTAATTGTTCTCTAAACAATATAGTATAAATAGTATCTATACAGCATTTATATTGTTTTAGGCATTATAAGTAATTTGGAGATGATTTAAAGTATACTGGAGGATGTGAATATGTTATATGCCAATACTCCAAAATTTTATATAAGGAACTTGAGTGTCCATGCAGTTTGATATCTGAGGGGTCCCTGGACACTCCCATGGATACCGAGGGATGACCGTATTTACAATTCAAGGAGGAAGGAGGCTTGGAAACTTGGAAACATGTCTAGGTGGTAAAGGGCCCAATACACGGGACAATCTGGCTCCTCCAGAGGTTTTATTTCCCTTCAAAAGGTTGGAGTTTGACTCCAGCACATTATACTTCTTAGGGGGGCCCCGTTACTTGTGCAGAACACTTGACCTGGCTCTTATGGCACCCCAGGAGAAATGACTAGGGCAAGGGGACCCACATACTTACTGTTTACTGTGAGGTTTTAGTAAGAAATCTGTCTCTGACCCAGACAACTTCATGTGCATAATTAGGATAATTTTAATAAAGATGAATATTAAATATGAATATCTATTACTTTTCCCCATATACATATACTATAATATAAATGAAAATGCTTTAATTATTCCTTGCCTTCAGATTAAATCTAAGGGGAAAGCTTCTTTAATTAGGCTGATGTATGAAACTTTCACAGATTTATAAAATATAAAATGAAAAATTTCATGTCAAGTAATGACTCTGTTGGTCATTGGGGAAATGAAAACTCCTTTTAAAAGTATATTTTTCAATGTAGGTTGATGCTTTTAAGTCCTTTTTTAGTCTAGGAGAGACAGCTAATTACTCAGGCAAGAGCTGACTCCTTTAAGATTGGAGGCAAAGGATAAATGAGAACACAGAGATTTGGGCCATGCAGAGTTGGAAAAGTTTACTGTTTGGGGGCTGCAAACATAAGAGGTAATACTGAAAAAGACTTGAACAAAAAAGGCTCTGTAGGGATTAATTGGTTAAAATGGGGACACAATTCTAGAACAGAGACCAGATTTAAGCCGATTCATTCTCAACTGAGTCTTGTTGCTTCAGATGGCATGGTGGTAGCCAAAATTCAATTGAAAGAAAAAAATGCATGGGGATGGAGAAATAATGAGCAAATGTGGGCTTGAGGACAATTCCTAGGAAATAACTTTAGGTGAGTGCGGGCACATCAAACTGACAGGAAACAAATGAATCAGAAGTCTATTCCTTCTTTTTATTGCTTACTAAAAAATTCTGTGGGTATCAAGACCTCCCATAGGTCCTTAAATTTTCCCAGCAGAAAAAAAGGTGGTAAAAGCTGCTTACCCTCCACTAAGGACAAGATTCCCTGAAACCCCATTAGATGTGGCCCTGGGAGATGATGTCAAAGGAAGGGCCCCCACAGAGGGTCAAGCCAGAGTCAAAGGATGTCACACAAGGGAATCTCCCCAAATAGCAGGGCTGGAATCTAATTGAGGGTCTTCCCACATCCTTCTGGGAAAAGGGTGCTTTCTACAACTTGGCCATCAGGTTTTCATCATTGCTGTAGATCAGTGACTGCAGAGTGGACCCCAAGCTTCCCTTTTGTCAGTTGCAGTTTTTCTTGTGATTATCCTAATCATGCCCACCATTGTATACCTGGTATATACATGCAGGAGGCAGATAGCTTGTTTTTAATTTTGTAAGCAGCAAAAGGACAACATGCTGATGGAGAGAACTTTGTCATACCCACTTTGAGCTGTCACACCCACTTTATTGTTGGACTGTCTCTTGGGCAGAAAATGCATGTGTTTTGCATGCACAAAAAAAATGCATTTAAATATGTGGTGGCCAGAGGAGAGGACAGAAATTTGTATTGTATCCTCCATAATATGCAGTTGTTACAGGGAAATGGCTGCAGGTTTACAGCAGCTATACTTACTTTAACAAATACTTGTAATGGCAAGTATTGATTATGAGTAACAAAATACAAATTTCATTATTAATTTCTCTATGGTAAGGTATTGAAAAGAGCTTGTGATATCCTTTCTCAACTGAAGAATGTACTTTGAATTTAAATATCTAGAATAATAGTACAGTCCCAAATTTCCCTCTGTCAATTTGTAAGTCAGAGATATCAAGAACAGAAAGTGAGTTCAGAAAACCATCTTCTTCCTTTCATATTCAGATTTAGTTCTATATCTTCAGGATACTTTGGGAATCTACACACTTCTTGTTATAATGGCCACAGATAACATGTCAAGAAAAGGAAAATGCAAGAGAGGTCAATTCAAAAAATGTTTCAGGAAACTATTGCATAACCTTTAGCAAACTCATGTAGGGCGTTTTCCAAAAATAAATAACCACCTATTCTTAAAGACCTGAAGATCTGAGAAAACTACAAAGGCCACTAACACTGCCCAAGTACTAATTTGTCCAACTCCCCTACATTTAAAAATGCCTGAATTATGTGGCATGACTAATAAATCAGTAAACCTTATGTATGAATGAAAGGGATGTATAACAAAGTAAGTATCAAACAAATTAATTGTTAGAACTACCAATGGTCCTGTAAAATAAACTATGATCATAAATCTTCATAGCATAGTAAGTGTAAAATTACCTCTTGTATGTCATTACAAATGTTTAGTGGCCTTAATAAATTATTTCTTAAACATAAGTAATGAGAATTTAAATTCACACACAGCTACTTAAAATGATCAAATGTAAAAAATGAGATTTTACTACAAATAATATATTAAAGGCTGTGGGACCATATTATAATACTGAGAATTGAACACTGAGTCACTCAACTTGCAAAATATGTGGGCAGAACCTCTCAGTAGCCTTGAAAGGAAACCTCAGCTGTATCTTGTATAACTTATTGATGGCCATAGGTATCAAAATATCTGCTCTAGATGATGGGCAATAATTGGGCAATTTAAAACATTGTCACATTGAAGTAGTTGATTCTTCCTTATGCCCAAAGCAATAACACTGGGGGCAGGGGCAGGGATAGAGGTTATAGAAGCCTTGATTACTCTCTGTGAAATATACAACTAAGTCAAACATTTGCAGTATGTTAAAGTTGTTGGCAACTAAAGGGAAATCAGGAAAAAATCAAAATGCCATTTTTTTTAGCAGTTTCAACAATGAAAAAGGGGAACCACTGTATTTTATGTACAAAGCAGGAAGACCATAATTATCTCTCTGACCCTTTCTTCCTCTCTTCTCTTCCTGGAACTTCTACAATGAGTATGTTTCCTGCTTGAGGCATCCCACAGGCTCCTTAGGCTCTGTTCACTTTTCTTTAATCCATTTTCTTTCTGTTCCTTGGCCTCAACAGTTTCCATTGCCCTATCTTTAAAGTTTGCCAATCCTTTCTTCTGTCTGCTCAAACCTATCTTTGAATCCTTGTGAATTTTTATTTTAATACATTTTAGCTTTGGAATTTCTTTTGGTTTATTTTTAGTTTTTTTCTATCAATTTTTGTTATTTCTATTTTATTCATGTATCATTTTCTTGATATTCTCCATGCCTGAGTATCTTTGTCAGTTGTTTCAAAGTCTTGTTAGCATGTTCACCATCTGGTCCTACTTGGTGTCAGTTTCTGTTGTTTTTGTTAATAGGTTATACTTTCACATTTTTCAATATGTCTTGTGATTTTTTTGGGCCAAAAACTGGACATTTGAATATAATAATGAGGTAACTCTGGAAATCAAATTATCCCCTTTCCCCTTTGTTTTTTTTTTTTTTTTTTTTTTGTGTGTGTGTGTATCTTGCTACTTAAAAAAAAATTGTTTTGAATTGCTATGGGCTGTCTCCGTGCCAAGGATCAGCCTGAAGAGTAAACTTCAGGTCTTCTCAGGTTATTTCTGAGGCAGTGCTTTGCACAGTGTCTTTCTTTTTTTTTATTTATTTTTATTTTTATTTTTTTGAGATTGTATCTCGTCCTGTCACCCAGGCTGGAGTACAGTGGTGGGATCTCTGCTCACTGCAACCTCCACTTTCCAGGCTCAAGCAATCCTCTCACCTCAGCCTCTTGAGTAGCTAGGACCACAGGTGTGTGTCACCATGCCTGGCTAATTTCTGCATTTTTTTTTTTTTTGTAGAGATAAGGTCTCACCATGATAAGCCAGGCTGATCTTGAACTTCTGGCCTTAAGTGATCCACACACCTCTGCCTTCCAAAGTGCTGGGATTACAGGAGTGAGCCACCTTGCCCAGCCTGCACAGTGACTTTCTAATTTCTCCTATAAGTATAGTTGCTTTAGAATATTTTTGTGTTTCATGTCTGACTCCCAAAAAGGGGAAAATAAGAATGACAAAGAAGTAAAAGGAGTGCTCAACCTTTAAATACCCAGACAGTCACTTCCACTGGAAAGGAAGGGGCTTGCAACAATGAGAGGAAGTGCAACAATAGCTCATCTTCTTTGTCTGCACCACTGTAATCAGAAGCCCCAATCAGTGATTAGACAAAAAAAAAAAAAAATCCTTGATATTTGGAGAACGTGGTCATTTATCCCACCTTGATTCCTGCACACTGTGTTTAGGGTGCTCCAGGAACATGTGGCCGGCTTCCAGCCATGGGGCTGGGATAGTGGCTGTGTAGCTGCTTCTGGGCTAAGAGCTGAAACTGACTGCAATTAACTGCATTTACTGTCCAAGCCTTCCCCTGGAATTTGCAAGCCGTCCAGAGACTCAGGAGTTCCAAAATAGTTACGTCAGACAGATTATGCCAGTGCAGTTGCTGTCTAGGTGGGGAGACAGATTCCTGGGGCTTTCTACTTTACCGTACCCCAGATTCCATGCACTACACATATATAGTAAGTTAGAGATACAATATGTGTGCTAAATCAGTAAATTATAATCGTGAGTCTGTGTGGAAACACTGACCTTTTGAAAAATATTTTTTCACCATTTTCATTTTGATAAAGAAAACATAATTATATTTATAGCCAAAGCTAACAAAATGTGTATTTTAATTGCTTTTTGAGTTATCTTACAGGGAAGAAATTTTGCGTTCAGATGAAAACTCATTGGTTGCCATGCAGAATAGAGTTATCTAAGAAAAAAAGCAGATGAGTTATAAGGGTTGAAAAGTAGATTAAAACTCTATAATTTATAGGAAAGGCTATTTTTGAAGGCAAGAAGCTCAGAGCACAATTCTGTTCCAGAAGATTAATTTTTAAAATTAATATATCTATTTATCACCTGTGATCCCTGAGGGCATGAAGGGGTTCCCAGAAAGCATAGTTAAAATGCAGAAAGACAGAAAGAAAATTGATGCTTACCTGGCATTGCTCTTTATGAGTGGTGATCAATATTTTGTGAAAGGCCATGAAAAATTGTATCATAAATGCATAACATACTATATTATATCTACTGTGTCCACTTACTCTTTTATAATATATAAATGGCAGAATTGCTATTTTGGAGGAACAAAAGGCGGAGATTTTTCTACATCTATTTAATTGTTTCGAAGTCGGTATATCTGAAATACAAAACACAGCTTATGTCCTTCCTCACCTAGAGAAGTCCAAGTGCCATTTACATTTGTCTTACAGGCAGAAGTTGAGGTACAGTAGAGGCAGGGATGAGAAAGAGATGCCAAGGGCTCTAGAGGAAGTGTCTCATCTTTGCTCCCTCATGCTCCCGCCTTCCAGCATGCTGTGGATGTGTTTATTCATTTCTTTAGCCCCTGATAGCCAAAAATAGCCCTTTGTGAGAAGCAGGAAAGTTAATAATGTCATCACTGAAAAAGAAAAAAAGAACAATGCATGAATGGATGAGAATTTAAATTGATTCGGCAGATATTATTGTACTAGTCAGAGTTCTCCAGAGAAGTAGAATCAGTGAATATAGATACAGATATACACATATAGAAAGAGATGTATTATAAAGGATTGGCTGGCTCAGACGATTATGGCAGCTGAGGTCTTACAGTTTGCTGTCTCTAAGCTGGAGGCCGATGAAAGCCAGCAGCATGGTTCCCGTCCATGCCCAAAAGCCTCAGAGAGAACCTAGGGAGCTGGCTGGGGCTTCCCATCACTGGCGGGGGGAGGGCTCCCATTCGCAGTGGTGTCTTTCACACTCTCTCTCCTACTCTTTCGTGTTTACACACACAGATTAACTCTTTGTACTGTGACAACCAACTTTTCTTTTTCATTTCATTTTATTTTATTTTTATTATACTTTAAGTTTTAGGGTACATGTGCACAATGTGCAGGTTTGTTACATATGTATCCATGTGCCATGTTGGTGTGCTGCATCCATTAATTCGTCATTTAGCATTAGGTGTGTCTCCTAATGCTATCCCTCCCCCCTCCCCCCACCCCACAACAGTCCCCGGAGTGTGATGTTCCCCTTCCTGTGTCCATGTGTTCTCATTGTTCAATTCCCACCTATGAGTGAGAACATGTGGTGTTTGGTTTTTTGTCCTTGCAATAGTTTGCTGAGAATGATGGTTTCCACCTTCATCCATGTGCCTACAAGGGACATGAACTCATCATTTTTTATGGCTGCATAGTATTCCATGGTGTATATGTGCTACATTTTCTTAATCCAGTCTATCGTTGTTGGACATTTGGGTTGGTTCCAACTCTTTGCTTTTGTGAATAGTGCCGCAGTAAACATACGTGTGCATGTGACTTTATAGCAGCATGATTTATAATCCTTTGGGTATATACCCAGTAATGGGATGGCTGGGTCAAATGGTATTTCTAGTTCTAGATCCCTGAGGAATCACCACACTGACTTCCACAATGGTTGAACTAGTTTACAGTCCCACCAACAGTGTAAAAGTGTTCCTATTTCTCCACATCCTCTCCAGCACGTGTTGTTTCCTGACTTTTTAATGATGGTCATTCTAACTGGTGTGAGATGCTATCTCATTGTGGTTTTGATTTGCATGTCTCTGATGGCCAGTGATGATGAGCATTTTTTCATGTGTTTTTTGGCTGCATAAATGTCTTCTTTTGAGAAGTGTCTGCTCATATCCTTTGCCCACTTCTTGATGGGGTTGTTTGTTTTTTTCTTCCAAATTTGTTGGAGTTCATTGTAGATTCTGGATATTAGCCCTTTGTCAGATGAGTAGGTTGCAAAAATTTTCTCCCATTCTGTAGGTTACCTGTTCACTCTGATGGTAGTTTCTTTTGCTGTGCAGAAGCTCTTTCGTTTAATTAGATCCCATTTGTCAATTTTGGCTTTTGTTGCCATTGCTTTTGGTGTTTTAGACATGAAGTCCTTGCCCATGCCTATGTCCAGAATGGTATTGCCTAGGTTTTCTCCTAGGGTTTTTATGGTTTTAGGTCTAACATGTAAGTCTTTAATCCATCTTGAATTAATATTTGTATAAGGTGTAAGGCAGGGATCCAGTTTCAGCTTTCTACATATGGTTAGCCAGTTTTCCCAGCACCATTTATTAAATAGGGAATCCTTTCCCCATTTCTTGTTTTTGTCAGGTTTGTCAAAGATCAGATGGTTGTAGATATGCGGCTTTATTTCTGAGGGCTCTGTTCTGTTCCGTTGATCTACATCTCTGTTGTGGTACCAATACCATGCTGTTTTGTTTGGTGTAGCCTTGTAGTATAGTTGGAAGTCAGGTAGCGTTATGCCTCCAGCTTTGTTCTTTTGGCTTAGGATTGACTTGGCAATGCGGGCTCTTTTTTGGTTCCATATGAACTTTAAAGTAGTTTTTCCAGTTCTGTGAAGAAAGTCATTGGTAGCTTGATAGGGATGGCATTGAGTCTATAAATTACCTTGGGCAGTATGGCCATTTTCACAATATTGATTCTTCCTACCCATGAGCATGGAATGTTCTTCCATTTGTTTGTATCCTCTTTTATTTCATTGAGCAGTGGTTTGTAGTTCTCCTTGAAGAGGTCTTTCACATCCCTTATAAGTTGGATTCCTAGGTATTTTATTCTCTTTGAAGCAATTGTGAATGGGAGTTCACTCATGATTTGGCTCTCTGTTTGTCTGTTATTGGTGTATAAGAATGCTTCTGATTTTTGTACATTGATTTTGTATCCTGAGACTTTGCTGAAGTTGCTTATCAGCTTAAGGAGATTTTGGGCTGAGATGATGGGGTTTTCTAGATATAAAATCATGTCATCTGCAAACAGGGACAATTTGACTTCCTCTTTTCCTAATTGAATACCCTTTATTTCCTTCTCCTGCCCAATTGCCCTGGCCAGAACTTCCAACACTATGTTGAATAGGAGTGGTGAGAGAGGGCATCCCTGTCTTGTGCCAGTTTTCAAAGAGAATGCTTCTAATTTTTGCCCATTCAGTATGATATTGGCTGTGGGTTTGTCATAGACAGCTCTTATTATTTTGAGATACATCCCATCAATACCTACTTTATTGAGAGTTTTTAGCATGAAGAGTTGTTGAATTTTGTCAAAGGCCTTTTCTGCATCTATTGAGATAATCATGTGGTTTTTGTCTTTGGTTCTGTTTATATGCTGGATTACATTTATTGATTTTTGTATGTTGAACCAGCCTTGCATCCCAGGGTTGAAGCCCACTTGATCATGGTGGATAAGCTTTTTGATGTGCTGCTGGATTCGGTTTGCCAGTATTTTATTGAGGATTTTTGCATCAATGTTCATCAAGGATATTGGTCTAAAATTCTCTTTTTTGGACAACCAACTTTTCTACCTCCTCTGATTTTAGTCAATAAAGATGTGAGAGAAAAACATAATAATTTCCCACAAACTAAATAACAATACTGGGTTTCTCTTTCCACATTTCCCCTTTCTGGCCGTTTTTTTTTTTCTGTGTCTCTCTTCCTTTCCTAGTAATGGTCTTTGTTAAGTCTTCTTCAGCCATCTCACCACTATGCCTGCTCTAACCCGAGTGGTCTGGGAAGCTGCGGGAGTGGGAAGTGTCAGGCTCCTAGTGAGGTCATAAGCCCCTTGCTGGTTTGGGATCTTAAAAGAAAGCCACTACCCCGGGTGACTGGCTTTTCTGAAGGATTTGGATGTTAACTGCATTGATCGCCTCACCTGGAGTGCATGCATCTTCATGTATCATGTCCCACATCGGTCAGGCCACATCAACTTCCCCAAGCCATGTTGGAATCCTGGCACTTTTTGGTTTTTTTTGGCTCCATATTTTCCCAGTCCTTCAAAGTTACCACTCAAAGCAAGTGACCAGTTTTGTGGAAGAAGGGATCTATTTGCCATTCTTGTTTTACCATTTTGCCTTCCTTGCTTCAAGGCATAAATAAAATAAAACAAAAATTTAAGAAGTAATGGGATTGGTCATCATTATCTCTCCAACGTTGGAAGGACCACTTCTGAACTATATGGCAACATTCTTCCACTTCTGATTTCCCTGGTTTCCTGCTTGACGTATTTGGTTTATCTCACCATATTTTCCTTCACATGGAATACATTTCGTGTTTGGATATGAAATCTTCTTTTGATGCTATTTCAAACTTTATTCTTCTCAGTTGCCTATGACACCGGAAGCCCTGGGAGCTGAAAATTAGGGTTGATTGGAGGTCTGCGGAGGCTGAGCCCTCTGGGGACCAAAGCCCTGTGAAACAGATTCTGAGAGATGTATGTGAGGCAAACACGTTCACGTCTGTGGGCTTTAGTCAGTCTCCTTTTTCTAGATCAAATCCATTTCTTTTATTCTCTGATCTGTCAAAATCCTTTTGATCTCTCAAAATAAACTGTTTTCTTAATAAAAATAAACACTTGGTCTTTCTCAACACTCACTTATGCCCCTGAGAGGTCGTGATTATGGTCTACTGTCTTAATTTTTTAAATATCTCTCTCCCTCGATTGTTGGATCCTGGAGGAATAAGTTCTGATTAATCCTTATGCAACCCTTCCCCTGTCCCTCTGAAGTGTTCTGCAGCCCCAGTTTTGTAAGGCACCTGTGCCCAATCCAGACCTCTGCTTAAAATCTTAGAATTTCTCTCTTATGCCCAAAGGAGAATGCCTAACTTCCTCACACGGTGTAGCAAACCACTCATGATCTCATCCTTGCGAGTATTTTTAGCAACACTTCCTGTGCTATTCCTTGAAATATACTCTGAATCACGAACAATTACTTGCCATTTCACAATACACTATATACATCTTCACAATACACTATATACATCTTCAGTCTGTTCCTGAAATATTTTTCTATTTTCCAAACTCTCCTTCCCTCACTGTCTTTTTTCCTTCCTTTTTTTTCATCTCCCCTTCCTTCTTTTTTTTTCTCACATACAATCTTCTTAAACATCTGTTCTCCCATACATATTCTCCGATGATGGGGATACTTACACGGGTCTTATATTCCTGCTTGTTCCAGACACATTTAATCATTTATGCTTCCAAGATGTCTTCTTGTCATGTTACACTTATTACTATGTTGGTTAATTGTCCCATAGCTTCTGTTTTGTTTATTTTTTCTTGATTCCTCTTGGGGCTGTGCTTATAATTCCTTCACTTAGGACAGTAGTTGCATAATAGAAATGTAACTGGTTTTTTATTCATCTCATCAAAGCCCTTTCCTCTGGGAATCTAGCATAGTATCTCATATAGAACCTGTTCAATAAATATTAATTGAATAAAACATGCTTTGTAAAGAAAGAGATACCTTTTTGAAGGAGTGTGTATCAAGAGAGCAAATACTGACTCCCATTTTTGTCTCTCGACAGCTGTAGTAGTATCACCTTGCCATTCATTTTCTTCACGCTCATTTTTCTCCAGTGGAAAATGAGGGGATTGCTTTGGTTTGCTCTGACATCCCTTTCTTCTACAATTCTACCAAGTGATTTGATATTGTGTGGGGTTAACTTTGGTTTCTATCTCTCATTTTGAAATCTAAAGAGTTTTGGAAATAACTAAATAGAAAAATAAACATGTAATCATTATATAGTTTCACTGTTTCTCGTCATTTTAAAGATAAAATAGTCTTAAATTCAGGTCTAGTGCCATCGAGACTGACTTAATTGTTATTTTATTCACTAAGCAGCAGTAGTTTTTTTTCAAAGTAAAAATGTTTTTCTAAGGGAAAAAATTAATAGTCATTGAGGAGACATATTGTATTGCTTAATTTTGCTTTTGTTCCAGTGTAAAATTAAAATGTAAAACTATAGGTAAGGAAATTGAAACATTTTCTTAAACATTTCTGCTATGAGTTTATGAAAGTTTGATACAAAACTTTTCTTCAATGAATTATTCTAGTTTCAGTGACTGGAAAAATTGATATAAACAGGAATAACAACCACTAGCCCTGGCTTCCAGAACCTCCCAGGCATGTGCTTCCTATAGTCCTTCTGTCTTATGGGATAGGGTTCTGTTCTCTGTCCCCACCTAGATCTCATCTTGAATTATAATCCCCACATGTGACAGAGGGACCAGGTGGGGGGGTGATTGGATCATGGGGGCAGTTTTCCCCATGCTGTTCTCATGATAGTGAGTGAGTTCTCACAAGAACTGAGAGTTGATGGTTTAAAAGTGTGTGGCAGTCTCCCCCTCACTCCTTCTCTCTCCTGCTGCCTGGTGAAAAAGTTGTTGCTTCTTGTTCACCTTCTGGTATGATTGTAAGTTTGCTGAGGCCTCCCTAGCCATGAAGAACTATTGTGGGTCAATTAAACCTCTTTTCTTTGTAAATTACCCAGTCTCAGGTAGTTCTTTATAGCAGTGTGAAAACCGACGAATACATTGTGGATCTGAGCCTTAAAAAAGTTATTAATTTTTGTTTCATGCTTTCTTGAGAAGGAGAAACTTGAAAGTCCTAGTGAATACAGCACTTCTACCCTTAACGTGGTGACTAGCCTGCTCACAACCTGAAGTTTTCCAAACTTCCCGGAGTTCAGTGCTAAATATAATCATTGCCATTATTCTTTTGAATTGTTTGTATCATAGGTGCAAGTATTGATTCAGCATACATTATTTATGTTGTCCTTTATTGAAAAATGCATGTCTCTGTGTCAAAATCTTATTTCCGTTTTGAACATTCATATATCATTTTGTTTTTATTTATTTTACTATTTTTTTTTTTTTTATTTTTAGAAGGGATCTCAATCTGTTTCCCAGGCTGGAGTACAGTGGTGTGATCATAGCTCACTGTAGCTTTGAACTCCTTGAACCAAAATAATCAGTCTGCTTCACTCTCCAGAGGAGTTGGGCCCACAGGCATGAGCCATTACACTTGACTATTTTTTTTTTTTTAATTTTTGTAGAGATAGGATCTCATTATGTTGCCCAGGCTAGTCTCCAACTCCTGGCCTCAAGCAATCTTCCTGCCTCAGCATCCCAAATTGTTGGGATTACAGGTGTAAGCTACTCTGCCTTGACTGAATGTTCCTATTTTAAAATTTATTTTTAACATGTATTAATGGACTGCTGCCAAATTTAGAGAATAAATGTAAGTGACGCATTTAAGAAATGATTATTTTGGTAGTAAAATAATGAAAGCTAAATTGCAATTAATTATTAGTTTATCCCTTTTGTACAATTTGGCAAAAGACTCCCACATACTGAAGCAATAGTATCCTTGATTATCTTTCTAAATTTGGCGGGTAATTCCCAGATGGCTTGAACAAGTCATTTTGGTTCTTTTGGTTACATTCCATCACCTGTGAAATGAAGGGTTTTGACTAGATGTATGAGATTCTAATATTCCACATTTAATCACTAAATGTGACATTGCTTAGGACTAAACACTTAGAGGAAAATTCAATACGAGGTTGAAGGAAGTGAAGAGAGAAACAAATACTAAAGACAGGAGAGAAAAAATGATAGAGAGATAGATTAGATAGATAGATAGATGGATAGATAGATAGATGATACATTTTATAAATGTGCTCAGAATTTTTCTTGGGTTACTTTGTCTTATATATTTTCTCTTTCTTTGGAGAGCCTCTGAACCAACCACATGAGGAAGCAGAAGTGTGTTACAGCTGACAAATGCAATCAATTCAATCAGGAATAACAATCAACTGCTTGTCAGCCTCAACTTTAAAAGTTTAATTTTAGAATCCCACATGGATATTGCTAGTCAGAAGAAAAGAGAAAACCAGATTTTAAGGTCTTACAAATTATCATATGACATATATAACCTAAACTTTAACCAGAAGCAAGATACAACATTAAGACTTTCTAATCCTTTTCCTCTTTTCCCCCTAGAAACATATTTATTATGCTATCAAAGTAGTTTTCATACAACATATCAGCCCCTGATGGAAATGTAGTAAAATGTTTATAATCTGTGGCACTGAGAATTAGGAATGACAGGGAATGTTAAAAGTTACTGGTATTCAGATCCTTTTTAAACATTATGTATTGCTGTTGCATCATAATATTGCATTGTGTCTTTCAAACAAATAAAATTTCCACAGAGCAGAAATTATTCTGGTCTTGCTAATAATGAATGACACTACACTTGCTAATTCACAAAGTCTCCAAGTTTTATTGTCCTCCATTATGAAGTGGGATTAGTATGAAAATTAAATCAGACATGAAAAGCTTTAAGGATAGGACCCAACACACAGGCATGTAGAAGCGTTTTTATTACCATGTTGTCAGTCAAACCCAGAGAATTTCAATGAATTAACTAAAATAGCAGTTTGCTAGTGGTGAGATTATTATTAGAATTTAGGTCACTGTCTATAATTTCTCTTCTTTTTGCCCACAAATGCTCTCCTGGTTACAAGACAACTGGGAGAGGCAAAGGCTAAGTGTAGGTATCTGTGAGGGATGTGAGGGAAAAGAGAATGGAAAAGGTAAAAAGAATGTAAATGTGGATTTTCTACAAAACTGGAACCCACCATCTGTTAACTGAGAATAGAGTAGAACACAGGTTATAAAAGATCACAGCAGATGGCAAGGCCTGGTTGTGAAGCACGAATATTATTCATCAGGAAGAGCGGAGTATTTCCCCATCAGCTATTTAGGTTCTGAAGCATGCTCCAGTGCTGACTACTGTTGCTGAGCAAGGCCTGCATGTTCCAGGCCCACTTGTAGGGGTCAGAGTCCTGTGCAATCTTTCAGGTCGTCAGTTCGAGGGGTCAGCTCATTTGTCCCTTGCAGCCAGCAGCACCAGCAGCACCCAGGACCTCGCTCCAGAATCTGCCCACCAAATCCAGACTTCAGCGGACTCATTCTGGAGACGCTGGAGTCGTCTCAGCGCCAGTGATTATTGTTAGTCCTGAACTTTTTTGAACCTCTGGGATGTTTGTCTGTTTGGCAAGGTTCCCAGGTGTACAGAATGAACATCTTGAACATTGCCAGATTCATTGGAAAAGTCGACAACATAAATGATGAAATTGTCTTCTGGATATAGAAATTAGAAAATCAAAAGTTTTCAGAGCATTTCCTTTGGTTTCATGTTAGAGATGTACGCTGATGCCAGATTGCGGTGTGTAATATCCTGTGGGGATCTCACCAAAGCTGGTTCACAAGTTCCCACCTGGAGGCAGCCAAAGTGCATAAATTAAACGATGAATGCAAAGAACCAGGAACAGCCTGGAAGAAAGAAACAAGAAACCTAAAAATGATATTCTTGGAGTGTAATTTAATAATTCCTGAGCCAAAGCATGCCTTAGCATTCTACAGATTCTTGCAAATCTACCCATAAAAGGGGATATAGTACACCCATCCTTATGGGAGAGAGCAAAAAATAAAACACTTAAATTAATTTTACAGGATCAGTAGTGCATTATATTTTTGCATTTCATTAAATTGTAAATGTATACTAATGTGAGTGAAAATCTAACATTTTAAAATATTTTTGTTATGAGTTTAGGTGTCAGGTAAAAGTCTTAAATGGGTATTTATTAAAACATTACTGGGCTGGGCACGGTGGCTCATGCCTGTAATCCCAACACTTTGGGAGGCTGAGGTGGGTGGATCACCTGAGGTTGGGAGTTCGAGACCAGGCTGACCAACATGGAGAAACCCCATCTCTACTAAAAATACAAAATTGGCCAGGCGTGGTGATGTGCACCTGTAATCCCAGCTACTCAGGAAGCTGAGGCAGGAGAGTTGCTTGAACCTGGAGGTGGAGTTTGCGGTGAGCCAAGATTGAGCCATTGCATTCCAGCCTGGGTGACAGAGCAAGACTCTGTCTTAAAAAAAAAAAAAAAAAAAAGAAAAAAAATTTAAATTAGTAAGTTACTATATACATTTCTTTTCAAATTTTATAACTTTTAACATTTCTCTACTTACTAAGAATAAATTTATTATGTCAATAATAGCGTTATAATCTGGAAGTTTTCCTTTTCTCAGAATATTTATGAAAGTATTTTTATCAAAGAAAATGTTTCCTTTGACTACACATATGCTCTTTCCTGTTTTATGGCTAATCAATTCTCTAAGTTAATTTAATGAAAAGACCTATAAAATAACTTTATCAAAGTCCAAGTATTCAAATATATGTCAATTAAGACGGAACTCATTGAACTTACATAATGAGTTTCCTTATGATCTAAAATTATCATTTGAGTTATTTTAGCATTCTTCACCCAAAGCTCTAAAACCAACAATGAGAACACATGGACACAGGAAGGGGAACATCACACTCCGGGGACTGTTGTGGGGTGGGAGGAGGGGGGAGAGATAGCATTAGGAGATACACCTAATGCTAAATGACCAGTTAATGGGTGCAACACACCAACATGGCACATGTATACATATGTAACAAACCTACACATTGTGCACATGTACCCTAAAACTTAAAGTATAATAAAAAAAACCAACATTGAATTATAACTGGGTAAGTAACAAAATGACTAAACATCATTTGCAAACACTGGACTGGATGCTGAGTTGAGTTACATAGAGTGTGAAATGTGTGATCCTACACTCCCACTGAGGTATTTTATAAGGGGCTACAGTCTTAACACATCCCAGTGCAAACACCCAAACCACCAATTCAACAACAACAAAAATCAAATCATACCAAAGTCAGTGAGAGATGAATCAATAGACTTTATGTAATATGGTGGCTGATAAGTTGAATTTTAAATATGTTTTTAGAATAAAGTATTTTCTTTTAAGAGTCAGCAAGTGTTGCTTCTAGGGAAACAGTCATTTGCAAATCTTGATGAAGGCTGCTGTTTTCTGAAACTCTGCTCTAAATGCTTTTGGAAAGTGGTGAGAATATTTTCACAGGAGTTAACTTCTCTAGTGAAAAATGGGTTGAAGGTTTTTATTCGTTTTGTTGTGAAGATCAATGTAGGTAGCAGGGCTTTCATGAATTCTAATAGCCCTGATGGAAGTCATCTGACACCAAGAATGCACATTTATTTTAAAAGAGAAACTCATTTCAAAATATGTCTTTTTATTTTTTATTCTATTTTTAGTTTTGGTTGTTTGCTTCTTAAACGAGTGCCTCGGGCTCAATATCTGAGCATTCTCTTATGGGAGAGTTGGTAAAGGGGTGTCAAGGTGTGGTGTGTGGCTGCTTCTGGAGCTCCTGATGACCATCATGGGCCATGGCACATCGGGAACAGGATGACTCCAAGTATGTTTGTGTGTGTGAGCTGGTGGGGGTACAAGGAGGAGTTAAAAAAGAGAAGCCAAATTATAAAGAACGATGTTATTATAAGTCCAGATGAATTTTGCCATAGACAGCATTGAATACTTTGGAATTGTGGCCTTCTTCAGAACCAATGAGGAAACGCATGGTGTTTTGGCATCTTCAATGGAAAAGCAGCAAATCAGAAGTTTGCAGATATTTAGAATCTCCTGGTTTCCATTTATTCCAGACCTCCAGTGTTGGTGGTGAAAATAGTGTGGCAGTATATTTGGAGCCTCAGCACCAGTGGTAGTTGTGGCAGCTGAGTTCTACTAATGAGGACAATGTAAGGCAGCTGGACTAAACCCTGAGGTTGAGTGTTCTAATGTTTTTATAATGTTGCAGAAAGGATCTGAAAATGGAGGAATGAACTGCACAATAACCTTACCTGTGGGGCTCAGAAGAACTTTATTTCAAATATTAAATGAAATGCAGCCTTATTTTGTATCTCAATCTGGTGAGTTGCCTCAAATTTGATAAGCATACCAACCAATGTTTATAGATTCTATTTATCAAAATTAAGTTCTAGAATTATTAGCCTAAGATGCAATTAATTTAAATTTATTCAAATAAAAGACACTTTCTGAAAGTGTCTTGCAAGCTGAGAGAAGAGAGCCAATAAAGGCATGGAGGCAGGAGTGCATCAGCCACAGCAGGTGGTACAGGTGGTGGGTGTGGGGGCGGTAAGGGGAACTGGAGCCTGATTCTGGAAGAGCTTATATAATACAGCTGGGTGTGTGCACAGGCTAAATTTAAGTGCTCATAAAAGATTCTTGGATTTGGAGGTGTCATGATAAAAGTTATAAAACCCCCATATCCTAAAGATAAAAATCTTTAGGATAAATCATCTAGCTAGTGATATGTAAAACTGCAGTGAGGAGAAAGAAAACATAAATAATAATACTGTACTTTTCTTAGATTTATGTTACAAAAAGTTGATATCTATTGACAGTAGTAATATTGGTGTGTGTGTATATATATATATATATATATATAGTACTTTTCTTAGATTTATGTTACAAAAAGTTGATGTCTATTGACAGTAGTAATATTAGTGTGTGTGTATATATATGGTGGTGAGCTGGGAGCTGACCTGGCTCTTGCAGCTGGCCTGTGGTGTTCTGGTGTTGAACAGAAGAAATTTCACATAACACATTAGACAAAAGCACTCCAAACTGTCATGCAGCAGAGCAAATAATACCCACCTCACAGTGCTGCCTAAAAACATGTAAACGAGGAGTGTGCAAACTAGAGAAATTACTAAACACTACTGTCTTCGTCAGTTTGACTAATACCTCAAACAAGGTGATTTATATATGGCAGATATTTATTTCTTATAGTTCTGGAGGCTGTAAAGTCCAAGATCAGGGTGCCAGCAGATTTGGTGCCTGGTGAGGGCCTACTTCCTCTTAGATTTTGTCTCCTAGTTGTGTCCTCATGGAAGAAGGGGTGAGAGGGGTCTCTGGGGCCTCTTTTATGAGGGCACTAGTGCCATTCAGGAGGGCTCTGCCCTAATGACTTAGTTACCTTCCAAAGCCCCTACCTCCTGTGCCATCACTTTAGCAATTAGAGCTCAACATATGAATTTTGAAGAGACACAAACATTCAGATGATAGCAACCCTATTCTGAGCTATTATAAACAATAGATACTTCTTTACCAAGTGCATGTTTAATCCCACTCCATGCCTTCCACCTTTTAGATAAAAATTGTATGGATAACTTATTATAGAAACTCCTTACAGAGAGCACCCTATCTAGAGCAAAACCATGATTCCTTGAATCTTCACTCTAATCCTCTAATTTCAAACCCAATTCTATAACAAGCCCTTCCTAATGGGCTTGACACCCCATGGTTTCTGATCATGTGAAATCTCTGTTGTTGCATCAGCTACTGATAAACCGAACTCTGTTCAACTACAGAAGTGTTCTTAAGACCTTGGCTGGCCAGCACTGGCAATAGTAACATTCTAAAAAGAGGTCAGGCATTGTCCCTACAGTCTGTTACTTCTACAAATGCCATGAGGAGCTACTACCATTTATTGAGAGCCTATAAAATGTAATGAGTTTGATAGTGCTTAAGAATTTTTACATTTAACATGTAAGTCATAACATCACATGAAATCGTTTTAAGCGCTTTGTGTATCATAACACATTTACTCCCACCACACTCCTATGAAGTAGGTATTTTACATTTTATAGAGGAAAATATGTTAACTAATTTCATCCGATTCAACAGCTCTGTGAGGATAATATTATGTTTTGTTTTTGTTGTTGTTGTTCTTGTTGTTTTTTTGAGATGGAGTCTCGCCCAATCTGGAGTGCAATGGCCATCTTCACTCACTGCAATCTCCCAGATTCAAGTGATTCTACTGCCTCAGCCTCCCGAGTAGCTGGGTTTACCGGTGCGTGCTACCACACCCAGCTAATTTTTGTATTTTTCGAAGAGACGGGGTTTCACCATGTTGATCAGGCTGGTCTCACACTCCTGACCTCAGGTGATCCACCTGCTTTGGCTTCCCAAAGTGCTGGATTACTAGGGAGTAAGTTCACTAGGGAGAAAGGTATGACTGAAAATCCCATTCTTTGGATCTTCAAAACTCACATTTACTCATTTAAATTTCCCTCTCTGTTTATGTTTGGGTTTGACTCAATGACCTGGTTACTTCTACCTATTGTCATTTTAAAAATTATGCACCTAATTCTAAGGCTTGAAAGAACAGGAAAAGGAAAATTTGGTGTGAGAGATCACACTACTCGCTGACACCAGCATGGAGTCTAAATCCAAAGCAGAGTTCAACTGATAACCAAATGCTGAAAATAGGTCAACTTGAGTTTCCTGGACTATAACTCAGCAACATAATTAATAAGGCTATTTGGTGATCATTTTGGTATTTTTGTGTTTAGAGAAGTTACTGCAACAAATATACAAAATAACTTCCCAAATTTATATGTAAATCGCAGATGACTAGATGGAAGACCATATTGGTTTTAAAGGTTATTATAAAAGTGTCACAAAGAAACATTGCTCTTAACGTGTTACCCATATTTTCTTCTTGCTTTATAAATTGTACAGTCTCTTCATTATTCTTGAAGCATTCTTGAAGCACTATCAGCGACACATGTCAGGTTTCAGCTAAAATCAAATTTATAGAAAGCCTCAGGGAGCATAAGATATTTAAGAAGGAGGCCATTCAACATCATGTCTTATCAAGGGGCACAGGGTAGATTCCTGGCTGAGTTCCCATTTTAAAAGGACGAGAGATTTCCCCGTATGTGCTGAAGGTTGTTTAGTGTGTAAATTTCAGTGTTCCCAACAGAGGGAGCAAGAGATTTTCCTCAGATGAAGAGTGAGCTAGGATTTTTGGATGTTTTAGCATAAGGGATTTTTTTTCTTACATTAGTTGACATTTGCTCAAAGACTTCTCTCAAGCTTGTGTACAGCCCGTGGGTAAGATACATTAGACCTGAAGATTGGTATCTTTGGTAAGCACATTTGAATGATCAGTGTGTACTTTTCCATATTGGTATTTTTCTTTCTCACAAGAACTTAGTTATCTTCATGGATTATGAATGTTAATGTTTGATTGTTATTCATTTTATAAATAAGGGTAGAAGCATAAAAGAGACATATATTTTTCCATTTTCCAATACTTCTGTTAACAGTCTTTTTCCAGGGATCTTTCTGCAACTTTTAACGCTGTTTATGATTTTTTCAAATCAGAAAATAAATTTTAAAAAGAAGTTCTGAGACGTAATATAGAGTGTTCTCATTTGTTTTTTTGAGAAGGCTATATTTTCAGGAACAATCTTCTGGTACCACCTGCTCTTCTAGAATGTGACCTTGCCACTTCCCCATGCGCTTGGACCAGGCAGACCTGCTCCTGTTTCAGCCAACACAGTATGGTGAAAGTGATCTGGGTGATTTTCAAAGCCGTCAGAAAAGGCCATGCAGCTCCCACTTGATTTTCCTGAGGCCTTGACAGCAGAGTGAGATGTCCTTTGTCATGCTGGAGGGTCCACAGGGAGGTGCTGATGGACATCACTGTTGTTTGCCAGAAGCCATCAGCTCTGTGAGAGAGTCATTGCCTGCCTTCAGGACCAACCTTCTGCCAACGGAGTTCCAGGCGTGATATCAGCATCCAAGAGGAGCAACGGAGCAGCCAGCTGATTCTGCCAGACTCCTGAGCTTCTGGATCCATGAGCATAGTAAAATGCTTGCTGTCTGACACCACTAAGTTTGAGGTAATTTGTTACACAGCAGCAAGAACTGAAAATGTTTGCTCATGAAATTAGCAAAAAGTTTTAAAATAATGGTATTTAGCCTTCATTGGAGTACACATTGCATCCGTTCAGCCTTGATGGAAAATAACTTCATAATGCATTAAGGGTTTTAAAACCTCCAGACTTTTTGACTCTGTGGCACTATCCTAAGGATATGATCAAATAATGTGCACATTAGTAATGCCTATATTATTTATGATAATTGTAGTGGCATATAAACTCTTCAACATTAAGTAAATTATTCAACAATTTTATTCAATTAAGTCATAAACTTATTAATTTGTACTATTTAAGAGTTTTTAATAGCATGGGTGTGAATGACTGTCCAACCATGAAACAGAAGCTACTCCACGTATTGGAACACAGTTAAGACACAGGGAAATTTATAGAGAATTAGTTTCGCTGGTAACGTAAGAAGTGAGAAGCCAAGCAGGGGATGCAGAGCTCAGCAACCTCACGCTGAAGTGACATAGGAAATAGTCCCTGTCATCAGCACCCAGGATTGGGGTTACCTAGCAAAAGCCAGGAACACAGGAGGCTTGTCAGAAGGATTTGCAGGCATGGAGGGCACTCTCACATGGCAGGTTTTGCCATCTGTGACAGCGAGAGAGAAAGGAGACATAGCCTTGATTCTCCCAGCCCTTATCCTCCATTCAAACTCACCTAGAATCTTACTGACCTAGGAGACAAGCAAGCACAGGACTCAAAATTAGCCCTCAGAGGTGCACAGCAGGGTGGCAGAAGGGCAAGCAAAGTCTAAGGAAAGAGGCCTAGGACCAGCAATACAAAGGGAATGCAAAAAATAGAGTGAATGCTTGAAGGCAGGTTGTAACATGCACACCTGGACACTTGCTTTCACGTGCCTGTAAGATGATTGGAGAACAGAATTCTAAATGGTGGATTATTCAAAAGTGATTTAACTCTATGGTAACTTTAACTTTGCAAGTTTGACTTCCAAAATCTTAACATAATTGTTGATATTGATGAACTTACTTTTATAAGACAAGATTTCACTAGACCAATTAATTTTTTATAGATTCTCATCACAGAAAAAAAAGACAAAATTTTCACTTAAAATATATTGTTGACACATAATAATTGTGTATATCTATGGGGTAAAATGTGACATGTTGATATATGTATGCATTGTGTAATTATCAACTTTAGGTAATTAACACATCCATCAGCTTAAAATGATCATTTCATTTCTTTGTGATGAGAACATTCAAAACCTTACTTCTAGCTATTTTGAAATATATAATGCATTAGTTTTAACTCTAGTCATCCTACAATGCAATAGAATGACAGAACTTATTCCTCCTTGTCAACTGTACCTTTGGACCCATTGACTAATCTCTCCCCCACTCTACTCTCCCCTCCCTTTCCCATCCTCTGGTAACCACTATTCTACTCTCTACTTCTATGAGACCAACTTTTAGATTCCACATATGAGTGGGACCATGCAGTGTTTGTCTTTCTGTTCCTGGATTATTTCACTCTCAGTAGTGGCTCTCCACTCCTAGAGGTCACCCTTCACTCCTAGAGGTTGCTCTCCACACTAGGGGACACCTTCCACTCCTAGAGGTTGCCCTTCACTCCTAGAGGTCACTCTCCACTCCTAAAGGCCACCTTCCACTCTTAGAGGCAACTTTTCATTCCTAGGGGTTACCCTCCACTACCAGAGGTCACTCTCCACTTCTGAAGGCCACCCTGCACTCTTAGATGTGACGCTTAACTTCTGGAGGCTACCCTCCACTCTTAGAGGCTGCCCTTCAGTCTTAGAGGCCGCCCTTCACTCTTAGAGGCCGCCCTTCACTCTTAGAGGCCACCCTTCACTCCTGGAGGCCACTCTCCATTCTTAGAGTCTGCCCTCCACTCCAAGAGGTTGCCCTTCACACTTTGTGGCTTTTCTCAGCTACCAAAGGCTGCCCTTATTTCCTTGCTGCATAACTTTCTTAGCCATTACCAACCTCACTGAGCCAGCAAGAAAAATCTCCAGAATGAGTGTTCTACAAGACAGAGTCTTATATAGGAACATAATTCTAAGAGTGACATCTCCTCACCTTTGCTATATTCTGTCAGTAGGAAGCATGCACTCAAAGAGAGTAGATCCTACAAAGGTGTGAACACTGGGAGTTGTGGATCATTCGGGGGTTGACTTAGAGTCTGTCTGTAATAGATCCTGTGGGTAAGATCTACATACACTATTTATGGCACAACTGTATAGCTAAAAAGGAAATCTGTTCAAAATAGGTGGTCTTGAAAATAGAAAACTATAAGTAAGAACTTTTCAATATTTTGTCCCATGGCCCAAGTGAACATCCCTCAGAACCACATTAACTTAGAGTTAGTTTTCAGGAGGGTATTCTTAATTATAGCAGTAATCTAAAATAAATAATTGGCAGATAAAACAGAAACAAGCACCCTTCAACAAAATCCAACATTATTCCTCTCTCTCTCTCTCTTTTTTTTTAGACGGAGTCTCACTCTGTAGCCCAGGCTGGAGTGCAGTAGGGCAATCTTGGCTCACAGCAACCTCCATCTCCCAGGTTCAAGCAATTTTGCTGCCTCAGTCTCCCGAGCAACTGGAATTACAGGCACGTGCCACCATGCCTGGCTAATTTTTGTATTTTTAGTAGAAACTGGGTTTCACCATGTTGGCCAGGCTGGCCTCAAACTCTTGACTTCAGGTGATCCAGGTACCTCGGCCTCCCAAAGTGCTGGGATTTCAGGTGTGAGCCACCATGCCTAGCCTATTATTTCTCTTTTGACACACAGATATATTCCAAAGTATATGTAAGCATCTGTATAATTGCTATAACAATTTCGCAGTTATTTATTGTGAAGTTAATGTTAATTAATTTATTCTGCTGTACTTATCTACATGATGCACCCACGAAAAACAAACAATTATCACACCAACCTTGACCACTTATTGTTTTAATTTTGTAATTGATTTTATTTTTTAGAGCAGTTGTAGATGCACAGCAAAATTAGGAGGAAGATGCAGAGTTCTCACATGTCTCCAGCCCCACATGTGCACAGCCTTTCCCATCATCAACTTCACCCACAAAGGGGTCACATTTGTCCCAGTCAATGTAACACATCATTATTACCCAGAGGCTGTAGTTTACATTTGAATTCACTCTTGGTGTTGTACATCCTATGGGTTTGGACAAATGTACAATGCATAATGACAGTGTATAAATCACATGTTGACTTTTTCTTAGGAAAAAAAATCCATAAAATGAATGTAGAAACTAAAAGGAAGTGCTTTTGACCTAGTATTATTATTTGCTTGCTTTCGACCCTTGAAAGAGAAAACACAATGTCAGGATCTTGAAAAAAATTGGCAGCTAAGAAGGTTGTGTCCTTGGAACAGGAAGTAAACATTTATGAGGGATAAAATAAAGAATAGTTATTTTTGTTATTTATACTTTATCCCTGGAAATCAATCTATCATGTGTTTCATTTCTTCTTTATCTCTCCTTTTGTTTATTTGACAAGTGTCCATTTTTTTGCTGGTTGGTTGGTTATTGTCATTTTTGCTGTTAGAATTGTAAATGCATACAATTTTAATATTATATATATGTATATACATGTATGTGTGTGTGCATGTGCATGCACGTCCATGTATTCAAATGTTGGTAGAATCACCTTAAAAGAAGGGGGGATGTGTTAACCAAGCTAATAAAATTGAGAAACACAACTGAGTTTCTTGTATTTTTTTAATTGGGGAAATTTTAGTCATTTCCTTGTTAGTATTACTCATTATTAAAAACATCAGCAAAATTGGTACCCATCCAGAAATATGAGTTGCTTTCTGTGTTCATAAATATTTACAACATCAAAACACTCAGGAAGAAATAGAAAACATTTTGCAAAGTAAAAAGAGTGGACAAGTATAATCTTTTGCTGAAGAAATTAGAAATAATGGTAAGTGACCAGAATGGAAATATCTGAAAGTTCTTGTTAGAAAATTCCACTTGCCCCATCTCCCAACCAGCCATACTATACTGTGGTCAAATATGTATGTATTCTGAATTGAATAACCAATATTGAGAGGTGACAACGTGCTAGCAGCCCTAGCTCAGTCTGGGCACCTCCTCGGTCTCTGTGTCCACCCTGACCACGCTTGAGGAGCTCTTCAGCCCGCCATTGTGCTGTGGGGGCCCCTCTCTGGGGCTGGCCGAGGCCGAGGCGCCTCCCTCTGCTCCCGGGGAGATGTAGAGGGAGAGGCGCGGGTGCAGCACTCGCGGAAGAGCTCTGTCTGGGCTGCCGGAGTGCCCGGGCTGGGTGCCTCAAAGTCCCCCTGCGAGTACCAGTGAGAGGTGAAGCCAACTGGGCTTCTGGGATGGGTGGGGACTTGGAGAACTTTTCTGTCTAGCTAAAGGATTGTAAATGCACCAATCAGCACTCTGTGTCTAGTTAGAGGTTTGTAAACTCACCAATTAGCACTCTGTGTCTAGCAAATTGGGTAAGGGACTTGGAGAACTTTTCTGTCTAGCTAAAGGATTGTAAACCCACCAATCAGCACTCTGTATCTAGCTAATCTGGTAGGGGACTCGGAGAACTTTTGTGTCTATCTAAAGGATTGTAAATGCACCAATCAGTGCTCTATGTCTAGCTAAAGGTTTGTAAACACACTCATTGCTCTGTCAAAACGGACCAATCAGCTCTCTGTAAAATGGACCAATCAGCTCTCTGTAAAATGAACCAATCAGCTCTCTGTAAAATGGACCAATCAGTAGGATGTGGGTGGGGCCAGATAAGGGAATAAAAGCAGGCCACTCCAGCAAGCAGTGGCAACCCCTGAGTTCTACTTTCAAACTGTGGAAGCTTTGTTGTTTCTTTCTTCGCAATACATCTTGCTACTGCGCTCTCTTTGCGTCTGCGCTGCTTTTACGAGCTGTAACACTCACTGTGAAGGTCTGCAGTTTCACTCCTGAAGCCAGCGGGACTAGGAATCCACTGGCAGGAATGAACAACTCCTGAGGCGCCACCTTTATGAACTGTAACACTCACCACAAAGGTTTGCAGCTGCACTCCTGAAGCCAGCAAGACCATGAACCCACCTGGAGGAAAAAACACCTCTGGACGCGCCGCCTTTAAGAGCTGTTACACTGACTGCGGAGGTCTGCGGGTTAACTTATGAAGTCAGTGAGACCACGAACCCACCAGAAGGAAGAAACTCCGGACACGTCCTAACATCGGAAGGAACAAACTCTGGACACACCATCTTTGAGAACTGTAACACTCACCACGAGGGTCTGTGGCTTCATTCTTGAAGTCAGCGAGACCAAGAACCCACCAATTGCGGACACAGTATGGTTTGAAAGTGAATGAATGTGTGTGTGTATATAAATATGTAGTATTTGGTTAAATATCTTTATGTAAAGAATGTGGCATTTGGTGTGAACTTTTAAAGAGCTCTTGAGATCACACTATATACAAAAAGAAATTAGACTAAGGATGTGAGTTAGACTATATCCTTAATTCAAACAAATTTAGAAAAAATTGAAACCTTTTTATACATAAACATAATCTATCTATTTTGACTATTGGTCAATTAAGATTTTTAAATTATCTTTTTAAATCCAATATATGGTGTTTATTTTCTTTTAACCTACATCCGGATTTATTATATTGCCTTTTTATGCTAACATGTTGCAGACATGCAAACATTTCTGTTATAGAGAGTTTGTTTATACACTTTTGTGTTTATCTCAAGGAAGTTGGAAATGTCTTAATCTTTTAGACAGTGAAGTTTATGTCCTGTCACAAAGACACAAATGCAAACTAAATGTTAAGTGTTTTATTTAAATTTTGTCAAATTGCCGTAATAATTTAAAGAACTTAACAAAATTTCATGGGAGCCTTCAAAATCTCTCTGGGGAAGGTTTTAGTACAAGGATTACATTTTTATTTATTATAAGAAAAAACTTTAATTTTAAATACCTGTTATGGGCTCTAAGTAAACTTAGTATACTCTATCTTTTACAATTTGAAAGGATTTAAACAGTGACTTGGTAAACTATTTTGGCCTTTTCTCAAAATGGTGATAAAACTTGTGATTTTCTATATACTCTTGCCTATTGCCAATTAGGGAAAGGAAAAGAGAAAAGGAATTACCAAAGAGGTTGATATAATCTTTTAATAATTTGAATAAAAATTTTCAGAATTAAAATTTATCTAGCTTTCCAAAAGTGTATTATTTGTGGGCTATCCCCTAAATCCAAAGATTTTAAAGTAGAAACAATAAGAAAATAAGATACCACTTAACACTTTCAATTTGTCACCAAACTGCCAGAGATTAATATGATTAAAAGAGAAATAGAAGTAAAACTCAAGTAGAATTTTGCTGTGACTGTATTCCTGAAAAATTAGAGGAGAATTGAAAAATATTTGTATTTAACTTTAATTGAATATAGTTTTTTTTTTTACTTTTTGCAAATAATATAAACTTCAATGATGATATTCCATTATGTGTCAGACGCTGGTTAAGTATTTACACAACAAATTAACCTTTCAAACTCACTTTATAGTATCCACCACATGGCTGTGTTCTATCCAAGAGAGTGTGAGTTGATTATGTGCACCACTGTCACGCCCTGCACATAAATACCTTCCTCCTCTTTTGACTAGACAGAGACAAATACAGTATCTTGGAAACCATTTGTTGAAGATGGTCATCCCTCCAGATAGAACAAAAGTGGTCACTGACTCAGGTTTTGAACAGAGCTTTTGTTAATCAGGCACATCCATTTTGGAAGGAGTTGGAAATGAACTTTTCTTATAAATAAGTAAGAACAGATATTAACACATCATAAAATTTGGAGTTTGTGTATTTTGAATTGTTTTGAACTAAAATGAAGGCTAAGTAAAATATTAATAATTTCAGAATTAAGTGTAAATGAGGAAATGAACATATTTTTAAACATTGTAGAACCATTAAAACAATTTATTAGCAAAATCCAATGGTAATTAATAATACTAGATAACGTAGAAGTATAGTACAAGAGAAACACCAGAAGAAGTAGTCAGTATCAATAGGTTTTCATTTCTCTCTCAATTACTATGCAATTTTTTGTAAATTACTTAAGATTTCCAACTCCCAGTTTTCTCTTCTGTATGATGATAATAACTACTCGGGAGGCTGAGGCAGGAGAATGGCGTGAACCCAGGAGGCAGAGCTTGCAGTGAGCCGAGATCGCGCCACTGCACTCCAGCCTGGGGGACAGAGCAAGACTGTCTCAAAAAATAATTTAAAAAAATAAGAAGAAGAAGAAGAAGAAGAATTTTAAATTTGATTCCAATGAGAATGGAATGACATAGCATGTATCTAATCAATTGCAGTGTACAACAGAAAAATAGTTATTAGATAAATTTTAGTTCCCCTTTGAATAAGGAAAAGTTTTTTTTTAATATCACAGCCTATGTAAGACTGTATCTCTCTACTGACTTTAACATCTTTCGTTAACATAAAAATTCAGTCTCAATTTATTTTAGAAATAATTATGTACTGTTACATTCTATACTTGTATTTTAGAATTTATACTCTAATTGTTTTTATACTGATGAATGTCCATGACATTTTCTGAAGATGATTACTTCAGTTTTACTTTTCTTATGATCATTTTAATTTTAAAACAGTGATAATAGCTAATGTAGTTACAGGTATTCACATAATACATTTATTATCCTATTTAGTCCTCACAACAACCCAAGCAAGTAAGTGTCATTATTCTAATTTTATAGATCAATTATCTAAGATTTATGGAGACGAAGTAATTTATGTTATATCCACTCAATTAGTAAGTGATAGAGCTGTCTAGAATCATGTTACTTACCACTGTCTTTTTCAATAAGGTCATAAGTTTAATTTAAATAAAAACCCAGGGACTACTACATGAGTAGGTATGTGTGGTAATTCATTTTTAAGGGTAAATGACTGTTGGGTAAAATGCATGTAGACACAAATAATTGGATGCATTAATTTGACACAATTATTTTGAAATGCAACTGAAGCCTACAGTTTAGGCACGGCAAGGAAAGAGAACCTTACAAAGGGCCTAAGATGGAAACAGCTTTCACTGTGCTTGAGAAATTAGGATAAAGCCAGTGTGCTCAGAGCATAATGGCTGATGTGCTGGAGGTATTTCAAAGGCAGCTGTATAATGAGAGGCTCATGCAGGCTATGGTCAGCGTACATAAAATTTTGTTTGGAGGGAAAAATTTCTAATTTCAGAGGTGAATGACTTTTCTAGGCCAAAGACAATGTCTTTTCATCTTTTTAGTCATTCATGTAAGTTTGGTGCTGATTGGAATGAGGTAGTCGAGAGGGTGAGAGGGAGGGTTAGAAGATGACAAGGAAAGTGAAAGCCAGAGAGTGCATGCAGCTGATCAGGAGACAAAGAAGATCCACGAAAACAAAGCTCTGCAAATGCCAGAAAAAGATTCAAGCAGGAGAGGAAGGTAAGTACCTGACAGGAGAAAAACAAACCCTTCACTATTATTCCAGGGAAGATGAAGAAAGCTGACAGTGGTTCAGACGGATTTGTAGAGTGATACTGAGAGAATGAAAGAGGAATCCCTTTCATTTTACCAAGCGGTATGCAGTTACCTGTACACAAAGAGAAAAAGAGAGAGGAGGGGATTGGGATGGTGAAAAGAGAGAGAGAGAAAGAGAGAGAGAGAGAGGGTATATAGATATGAAGAGACAGGGAAGGTTAGAAAGATTTGTTTCAGAGTGAGAAAGAGAGGTATTTAGAGAAACATTCCCAGAATGGCAGATCAAAGACTTTCAAAATTCACTATTATGGAAAAAGCACTGAGAACATTGTCAAAAGTTGTCAAATTCAACATGTTCATTAAATTAAAAGCTTGAAACAATGCAAGAAGCCTTTATTTAAAAACAAATATTGAATCCAGATAAAAACAGCAAATTTTGTAGCCTCTTAACTTGCCCTATTCCCATTCAATCTTTCCACATAACCACAATCAATTTGAAGACCAACCTTACATTGACAGTAGCTATGAAAACCAGCAGCCAAGGAAACACTGGAAGATGCACAATGAGCTTGGAGCTTCCCAAAGGCTGCACCCCACAGAATCTCAGGGGTTGTCTTTATTTGATGCCGCTCAGAATTTAGTTTATGTGAACAAGTCTGTCCTGAGAGCATTTGTCAAAAATAAGGAGTGTCAAATGATTAATATTACAGATGCCTGGGGTGGCAATTCCAGTTGGAGATACCAAAAGGCTGGCCAGAATCCTTCAGAGGAAAACTAAGAATGAGATATCAATAGGATTCATGAAATAGGTCTGACATATTCATAGGACTCTAGAAAGACATGTACATGTTCAGGGCTGTGCTCATGTTTAAAAAAGACCCCAAAAGGCCCTAAGCTCTCACCTCTGGCTGACTTTAAGGTCCTGTACAAACATACAATATGACAGAATTATAAACTGCTTACTAAAGTGTTGAAAAACGCACATAACACACACACAAACCTATTTGACAAAAGCTGGGAGACATATTGATTCAAGGTGTTTAAGAAAATTTTTGCATTGTGATTAGTTAATTCCTTAACTAAGAGAATTTAACAACCATACTGGAAAAAAGAATAGACACCCTAAAAAATTATTTCAGGAATCTAAAAACAACAACAATAATGAGAGCAACAAGCAATAGCAATACTAACAAACACTAGCAGGAAGGTTCATTTCAAATGAGACCACATTACATTATTTAAAATCTTTGGTTTTAATGACAAGAATTATGGTGCATACAAAAAACAGGAAAGTTTGTCCTGCATACAGAAAAATAAAAACAAGTCAATAGAAACTGTTTCTGAGGAAACTCAGACACTAGACTTACTAGAGGAAAACTTTAAATCAATTATTACAAATATGTTTAATGAAGAAAGGGAGAATATGTTTACAAAATTGGAAGACTGTATGAAAATAATGTATTCATTAAATAGATAATATCACTAAAGAGAAATAGAAAGAAATGAGTTTTAAATGAAACTAATAGATACTCTGGAGTTGAAAAGTACAATAACTGAAATTAAAAATTCACTAGAAAAGCTTAATAACAGATTTAAGAAAGTAAAACCATCAGGTAATTTGAATACAGATCAATTGAAATCATCTAGTCTGAAGAACAGAAAGAAAAAATAATGAAGAAAAGTGAACAGAGCCTCAGTGACCTGTGTACCATAATAGGAGTCCAAGAAGAAGAAGTAGAGAGAGAAAGGGGCAAAAAGATGGCTAAAAATTTCCAAAATTTATGAAAGATGTTAATCTACACATCCAAGAAGCTTAATTAACTCTAGCACACATTCAAAGAGGTCCACATGCACATGTATCATAGTCAAACTGTTGAAAACAAAAGACAATAATAGAAGTGACTTACTGTGTAAAAGGGATTATCAGTAAGATTATCAGCTGAGTTCTCATCAGAAACCATGGAAATCATAAGGCAGAAAGGTGACATGTTCAAAGTGCTAAATAATAATGTCAACCAATAACTTTGCATCTAGTAAATCAATGCTTCAAAATGAATGATGTATTAAGACAGTCCCAGATAAACAAAAACAGAGAATTCTCTTTGAGAAGACCTAGCAGGTGTGTCATAAAAAATTATAAAGGAAGTCCTTCATGCTGAAATGAAAAGACACTAGACAATAATTAAAATCCACTTGAAAAAATAAAGAGCACCAGAAAGATAATGATGTAGGCAATTATTTTTTTAAATACATTTTAGTTTGTAATTTTTTCCTCTCCTGTCTATTTTTTTAAAGCTGCACATGTGCCAAAAGGTGAAAATTCTCCCCCTCTACATGAAGCAGCAGTATTACCAAATCCGATAACATGCAAGCCATAAAGATGTCTATATTGGGATGAGTAAAGAGGTTCTGCTGGAAACCACTCCCCTGGAGGGCAGCAGGACAGGCATATTCTGTGGCCTGGAGAGAGACAACAGTGTGTGTCTGAAAAGAAACTCATGAGCCCTGGGATAGGGGTGTGGTAGGGAAACAGCGTTCTGGTCTTTCTGGGAGGTGGAGCTAGTGCAGACCCCTTACCTCACCCAGAGACATAGGCCATTTCACCAGAAGTTCCCCCAGGCACTCTAGTCCATGCTGGTACCTGTGCTTGTCGTTGAAACATCCATGGGCAAGCCAGGTGGTCCAGCTGTGCCTAGTTGTGTCTCACCTTCTCCTCTGCAAATAGGAAGCTCAGGGCACTGGATGTTGTACAGTCCAGCACATCCTCTGAAACAACAGAGAACACCTCACAATAAACAAAGATCAAGTACATACCTATCTGCTCTTGCCTCAGCTGCCTCTTACCGATAAGCGTCACCTACTGGCCTGTAGGTTAAACTGCACAACCCAATATAAATCTGGCTGATGGAAGAACAAAGGGCTATAGAAGCAAAGCTAAAATACAGTACCACAAATCCTCTACAGTAACACTCTTGTCAGAGGTTGAGGGCACCAATAAATCCGTGAATAAAATTAGATAAAAAACCCAATCTAAATAAAAGTAAATTCAAAACCAAGAAGTGTCAGCTTCTCCAGATGACAAGTAACTAGTGTAAGAATTCTGGTATCATGAAAAGCTGAATGTTGTGACACCACCAATGGATCACACTAGCTCTCTAGCAAAGAACTCTAACCAAAATGAGAACTCTGAAATGACAGATAGATCATTCAAAGTATAGATTGCAAAGAAGATCATTGAGATCCAAGAGAAGGTTGAAAGCCAACACAATGAAACCACAAAAGCAATCCAGGGAATGAAGAAAGAGATAGATATATGAAAAAAAAAAAGAACTACTGGAAATAAAAAATTCACTTAAGGAATTTAAATGTGTAGCTGAAAACTTTAGCCATAGAATAAACCAAGCAGAAGAAATAATTTTGTAGCTTGAAGATCAGTCAAATCAGTCAAAGTAACCCAGTCAGACAAAAATAAAGAAAAAAATAAACCCGATGCCTTTGAGAAATGTGAAATTATTTAAGTGATCAAACATATAATTTACAGAAATTCCTAAGGAAGAGGAAGAAAATTAAAGAAATTTGGAAAGCATATTTGAGGAAATAAGGCAGGATTTTTTTTTTTATTTTGCTGGAGATGTAGACATCCAGATACAAGAAATTAGGCAACACCTGGGAGATATGACACAAAACGAATGCCAACAAACATATAGACATCAGACTATCTTTCTTAGATATGCCACTGAGAAAGAACATCTCTTAAAATCATCTAGAGAAAAATGATTAATCTCCTATAAGTGGAATCCTGTTATACTAATAGCAGACTTAACAGAAACCCTACAAGCCAGAAGAGATTGGAAGCCTGTTTTTTGCCCCCTTCAAAAAAATTGCCAGCCAAGGATTTTATATCTTACCTAACTAAGCTTCTTAATTGAAGGAGAGATAGTCTTTCCCAGACAAGCAAATACTAAGCGAATTTATCACCACTAGATTGGTCCTATAAGACATGCTCAAGGAAGTTCTGAACATGTAAACAAGAGGATGCTACTCATCATCATAAAAAGACCTGTAAGTACAAAGATCACAGATTTTACAAAGCAATTACACAATTGAAACTCCAAGGCAACTAGCTAACAACATTATGTCAGGAACAACACCTCACATATCAATACTAACCTTAAACATAAATAGCCTAAATGTTCCACTTAAATCCTGCAGGTAAAAACATGCTTAACAGTGAGACAGAATGCTTTCCCTTCAGATGAGGTAAAAGACAAGGAAGTCCACTCTTGCCATTTCTTTTTGTTTTTTTTGAGACGGAGTCTGGCTCTGACGTCCAGGCTGGAGTGCAGTGGCGCAATCTCAGCTCACTGCAACCTCCGCCTCCCAGGTTCATGCCATCACTCTTGCCATTTCTATTCAACATTTTACTGTAGTTTTTGCCAGAGTAAGAGGAAAAAAAGTTACCCAAATGGAAAGAAAGAAGTAAAATTATCTCCATTCTCAGATAACCTGATCTTGTACAGAGAAAACTTAAGAAATCAGCATCAAAACTATTGACTTAGTAAATAAGTTCAGCAAAGTTATGAGATACATAATCAACACACAAAAATAAAATGCATTTCCATACACTAACAATGTACAATGTGAAAATGAAGTTAAGAAAAACAATAGGATGAATAAATAAATTTAACAATGAAGTACAAGACTTGTATACTGAATAATATAAAACATCATTGAAGAAAATTAAAACCTAAATAAATGTAAAGACACATTATGTTATTATATCAAAGGACTTAACATTGTTTATGTGATGTTTTAGTCAGCTAGGTCAGCCATAAGAAAATACCATACACTTGATGTCTTAAACAACAGAAATTTATTTCTCACAGATCTGGAGTCTTGGAAGTCCAAATTCAAGGGGCTGGCATAACAGGTGTCATTTGAGATCTCATCTGTTGGCTTGTAGGTGACTGTCATTTCACTGTGTACTCTCATGATCTTTTTACTGTCCACACAAGAGGAAAATGAGTGATTTCTATCTCTCTTCCTTTACTTATAGGACTATTAATCAGACCAAATTAGGGCTCCCATCCTTATGACTTCATTTAACCTTAATTACCTCCTTATAGACCCTATCTCCAAATAGGGGTCACATTGGGGATTAGGACTTCAACATGTGAATGGGGAGAGGTAAAATTCTGTCCATAGCAGATGGCAATACTTCCTAAAGAATCTACAAATTCAGTGCAGTTCACCTCAAATTTCCAGTTGCCTTTTTAAACTTGTTTATTTATTTTATTTTATCTTGCAGAAATTGGGAAATTGACCCAAAACTGGGTTTTGGAAATTAAAGGGACACAGAATAGCCAAAAAAATCTTGAATAAAGAATAAGTCATAGAGGACTCACAGTTTTTTTTTATTTTAAAACACTACAAGGCTTGAATGATCAAGACAGCATAAGCATAATATTGGCATAATAGACATATACATAATACCGGTAGGTCAGTGGAACAAAATTGAGAGTTCAGAAATAAATCCTTACATTTAGGGTCAATTGATTTCCAATAAGCATGTCATGAGAATTTACCAAGAAATAATAATATTTTTAACAATACTTCTGGTTTCTTAAGGGAAATAAAAAATATTCTAAAGTTAGGCATGATGGTTACACAATTGTGTGAATATATTAAATTACTAAATTGTACACTTTAAAAGAATGGATTTTAAGGTATGTGAATTATGTCATTAAATTGTTATAGAAAGGAAGACGGAAAGATGCAAAGAAAGCTATTAGTAAGATAAATAGTTCCAGACAGTGTTAAATGTTTGATGTAATCTATCAGAAATTTAATACAAAGGGAGTCATCCTGGCTTCATAGTTTTTCAAAATATGTGTTCAAATATACTTGTGCTTCTTTGGAGAAGGCCAACTGCTGGGCTCAGCCACAATGTTCTTACATTTTCATTTTTTAGAATGATAGCAAAATATAGGAAAAGTCTTCTGAGGTTATTTGCAAGCAATTTAGTGCAATAAAAACCATGACATCTAAATAATGCTGGGAGAGAAAAGAAAACAGGAAAGATTGCATGAATAGTAGAAAAAGTTTGCATCAATGAACTGGAAATATAAAAGGAGGTGATGATTGGTTAGCAGAAGGGTTGGAATTTGTATTGTATTGTATTGTATTGTATTGTATTGTATTGTATTGTATTGTATTGTATTGATTATTTTGAGACAGAGTCTGACTCTGTCGCCAGGCTGGAGTGCAGTCGCATGATCTCGGCTCACTGCAACCTCTGTCTCTCAGGTTCAAGCAATTCTGCCTCAACCTGCCGAGTAGCTGGAATTACAGGCACATGCCACCTCACCCAGCTAATGTTTGTATTTTTAGTAGAGATGGGGTTTCACCATGTTGGTCAGCCTGGTATTTTAGTGCTGATGCCATTTCTGGCTGGGCTGTGTCCTGGATATGAGCATGAGAGTGGGTTTCTGATATAAAGTGAAGAGAAGACCACAGGGGATGAGAATGCCAATGAACCAAGATGCTGGGATTTGGAATGGGTTGTCCTATGGCTGCTGCTAATGACAATGTTGGCAGGAGCTGAAATGCAGTAGACAGGTGCTAACATTTTTTAAAAATAAAGAAGTGACTGTGATGAGTTGTACAGATGGCAGCATGGGGAGGAAAGCATGACAGTAAGTTCTGAGAGAATGAGGCTGAAATAGCAGGTCATTTTGGAGGATTGTGGAGTGGGCAATGCTTCAAAGATATGGCAGGTAAATTTAAAAAAACACTATGTCACCTTAAGACCCTGAGATGAAAGGGCAAATGAAGAGAGAAAGATTAAATGAGCCTTGGGATAAGACCAGGTTTCTCACAAAACAGTCAAGACAATGCTATGAGAAGGCGAGTAGATGTAAGAGAGTTTGCAGATTGTAAAGCATGATTTCTGATAAATATATCAAGATGTTTCTGATGAAAGAGGAAGTGGAAGTGAGTACATTTTAAAAGAACAGTTTTCAACATTATAAACTTGAATGACAAATGCTGTTGTAGTGTTATTGAAAGAAACTCTTTTAGATGTGAATATGAGCCCCCATTTGCCTCATCCACACAAAAAAATAGATATGTATTTTCTTTTTTTTTTTTTTTTTTTTTTTGAGATGGAGTCTTGCTCTGTCGCCCAGGCTGGAGTGCAGTGGCACGATCTCAGCTCACCGCAAGCCCCACCTTCCAGGTTCACGCCATTCTCCTGACTCAGCCTCCAGAGTAGGTGGGACTATAGGTGCCCACCACTACCCCCGGCTAATTTTTTGTATTTTTTAGTAGAGGAGGGGTTTCACCGTGTTAGCCAGGATGGTCTCAATCTCCTAACCTTGTGATCTGCTGGCCTTGGCCTCCCATAGTGCTGGGATTACAGGCATGAGCCGCCATGCCCGGCCAAAAATAGATACGTATTTGTTTTTACATAAACCAATATTTGGAATTTGAACCTTGGGCCACCTCCCATGCATTTCTGCTGTATCCAAGGATAACATGTTAGAAATAAAGGAACAACACGGGAGGAAGAGGGCCAGAGGCTCTCAGCTCAGGGGACCGTATTACTGGAGGGTACGTGTGAGCTGTGATTTCATAGCTAAAGATCACCCAAGATAATGAAACTTAGCAGCCTGGGAGCTCTTGTGTTCCCAGAGTATCTCTGACAAGCAATCCTTGACAGCAAGTCTGCACTTCCAACCAACGATAACCACTGTTTAGGTGATGAATGGCAGCAGTGGTTTCTTGGTTCTGCCAAGAACAAGGTGAGCCAGCTGTTCTCTGGCATTGCAAGTCAGAAGGAATCTTGTGCAAAGTAAAAAACAATTTTCATGGTTTTGCTTTTTACTTCCCTGCGATTTCTTTTTGCTAGTCTCATGACCACCATTTTTTCTTACTGCAAGAACTAAACAAAAAGAAATAGAAGTTATTAGAGAACTCGAGGGGCTTATGAAAATCTCAGTAACTCAAGTATAGTGGGAAATTTTCTTTTAAATCTTTTCTATAATTTTGTGTTCAGTTTGTATATACACCCAAACACACACACACACACACACACACACACACACACACTATACAGTTGACCCTTGAACAATGCAGGGGTTAGCAGCATTGATGCCCCCTCCCACATAGTCAAAATTTGCTGTATAACTTTTGACTCCCCAAAATCTTAATTACCAATTGCCTACTGTTTATCAGAATCCTTACTGATAACATAACCACTTTACACATATTTTGTATGTGTTTTATATATATATATGTATATATACTGTATTATTATAATAAAGTAAGCTAGAGAAAGTAGAATGTTATTAAGAGAATCATAAAAAAGAGAAAATATACTTACTATTCATTAACTGCAAGTGAATCATCATAAATTTTTTCTCCCTCATCATCTTCACAGTGAGTAGATTGAGAAGGAGCAGGGAGAGGAGGGGTTGGCCTCGCTGTCTCAGGGGTGGCAGAGACGGAAGAGGTGAAGGAGGTGGCAAGGGAAGTGGGAGAGGCAGGCATACTTGGTGTATATTTTATTTTTAAAATTCCATGTATACGCGAACCCACACAGTTCAATACCTTGTTGTTCAAGGGTCAACAGTATATATAATTGTTTAAACAATTTCTTGTTTCTTGGGCCTCACAGCTCTCAAGAATAAAGATCACAGTCAAATGATTACTTTACTCCAGCTTCTTCGAAAGCTCCTGGAATTCCAAATCCAGTCGTCCTTCCTTCACTTCCCTGCTTGATATTCACATTTGCCCTTTATGAAGGTCTCATTCTTCAATTACATTATCTTGCTGAGTTTTCAGGAAAACAAATGTGAGGCAATGCAAGATGGATTATATCTCTTGGACCATGGCATCTCCTGGGCTTTAAATGAAATCCTGTAAGTCACCACTTTGATCCGTAATACTAGAGAAACACTGGTTCTTTTTCTCCAAGTGGACAGTAGCTTAAGAAGGGCATACATTTTAGTCAACTCTGGATGCACTGAGACCTCCGTGTGACACTGCTCTTCCCCAATGTGAGGGGGAACACAGGACCCTTCACAGTCTGGCTCTAACCTTTCTACCTCAGCCATTTCCACTCTATCCACATACCCAAGATTTCTCTCCTGCAACTTTTTCCACCGTTCCCTAATCATATCAGGGTTTTTGTTTACATTGTTTCTGGGCTTTCTGCCTAGGATGCCTTCTGTCCCGATCTTCATTCAGTGACCTCCCACACATCTTTTTTATGCAGAAATCCTTCCTGGATTCTCTTTAGGGAAAACCAGCTAGGCAGAATATCCTTGTCACCAAATAAATGCATTTTTATTTGTTAGATGTCCCTGGGAAACAGCTTTTGAGGCAGAGATTTAGATGCAAGAGGTTTCATGGATAGTGTTTTCCGGATGCCTATAAGGAAAAGATAAAGCTCAGCTGGGCAGGTGATGAAGTTGAGCTGTGATGGAGCTGTAGTAGAGTGCTTAGTTGATCCTAGCAGGGGTCTGGAGTTGGAATTACTTTTCAGAGTTGTCTGGAATAGAGGCAGAGACAGGGTCTACACATCAATAATTGGATGTTGGCTGCTCCCGGGGAGAAGCATGGTTTGTGTTGAGGCAGTGCTCTTTGACCAAGAAGCATAAACAGGGACCACACTGGGAGCATCAGCTGAAAATATTCCTGGCAGAAACTGTGGAAGGCAACACGCTACAGTCCGTTCATGTGTTCTTTAGTTCCATCTTCTCCCTCTTGGAAAATGGATTTCCATTACCAGATGAATTCTATTGAGATGAAGTATGCTCATTACTCTACTCCCATTCGTCTTCGTGAAGTCATTTTCTGCCACTACTCTCACCAAATTCTATTGACTTCACCTTCAATGAGCATTTCTGTTGGGTACAATGGATTACCTGGCTGAGTGATCGAAACCCTTATCATCAAGGGATCTGCAGCACCGGTCATGATGTTTTCTCAGAGTGTGGCAGCTTCGCCTTTTCACTTATTGGCAAACATGGACCCAAGGGTACAAAAGCTGTTCTCATGTTCTTCTCAGGCTTCATATGTAATACCAGCTCTGTGTTCTCCTATGACAGGGTCTACTATGCCTGCCAGGGTGGGGACCTGTGTCCTTGCCTGCTCTTAACATGAAGAGCCTGAAGTGACTAAGTGGAAGCCAGAAATTTGAGTGCAGAGGGACTCTTCCTGTGTGCCTTAGGAGAAGCCATCTCCATCCTGGGACAAACCTGCACTGCTCATGTCTTGAGACTGTTATTCATAAAGAGGACTATTCCATGTACTTCTGAGGAAACCACAAAGTACAGAGGGGAACATATTGTTATAATGAGAGCTACTCCAAAAGTGGATGGTAATTTCCTTTAACTTCTATCAGGGACTATTTAAGTTCATAGCAAATTTTAAGTACATTTCTTTCTCTTCATGTGGTACTCTTTGATGACATTGAGAGTATCTGACTAAATCTTCTACTCCTGTTTCATTTTCTCTTTTTGACCATGGCAACTAGAGACAGATTTTGTTTATGCTGGTGCTGGAAATAAATGGAGATGACTAGAACACACAATTTCTTCTCTTTTTGTTGTTCTTCAGGTATCCTATGCATTAGGGGAGAAATTTGAACCATATAATTGTCCATATAATTTTGACTATATATGTATAGAAAAATATAAATAAAACTAAAAGTTAGGTTTAAAATTTTCATTGATAGAATAATTGATTTTAGTCATACTAAAATCATACATTTTTATATTATAGAGCAATGAGTAGATATAACATTTGGGAATCAAGTATCCTACTGTGCATAGGAAAATAGAAATATTGTTTTAATGAAAGTGGGAAAAACCTTGGTGTTAAACTGAAATTAGAGTTATTGGTATAAACACGTTCTTTGAATATTAACTCCTTTTTGTCAGACTTTGTACATCATAGCAGACAAATGCTCTTGGTACAATAGTTAGAAAAACTGACTAAAATGCATAAAGCACATTGTAATGACATTGCATATCTGAAGAACAAAGATTGGGTAAATTAAAATTTGGTAATTTTGTAATATCTGGCTGTTTTTCCTTTGTAGGCACTTTCTTGTATTTTGGGTAAGGACAGCTTTGCTTGTATAAGACAGAAAGATTCTACTGGGAGAAAGAGAAATCAGCAGCGTGTTTTCATTCATAAGGGACTGGAACTAAAAAATTCAAAACTTGCAGGGGTTCAACACTATGTCTAGTTTTCCCTGGAACACTTGCTGAGAATAGGGGCTGCACAGGAGTCCAGGGAGCTAGAAACCGAAAACTTCTACATGTCCAAGTGAACCAAACCTGCCCCATATCAATTTCTCATTGGAATGAGATGATCAATCCCTCGTCCTATCTATTTAGCACAGGAGAGGGGTGTGAGTTATATTATCTGGGATCTCCAGAGTTCTTCTATGTATTAGGTATGGTATACAATCAAAGGTGCTAGAAATATGTAGAGGCAGAACAGTTAGGCAAAAAACAAAAGCAAAACAAAAAAGCTGTGGAGAGACTGAATTTACAGACAACAGACAGACCACCCAAGACACTAGAACTCTGACCAACACCTCTGCAGCAGCCAGCCCAGGATGCCAACTCAGAAACCCTGCAGCAGCCAGTTTAGGAAATCAGCCACCAAACTCTATAGCTATCAGCTCCAAATGGTCAGGACTTGGTCAATGACTGCCAGCTTCCCTATTTTTTTATCCCTGCTTCTATCTTAGGACCATCCAGGGAAAGCCAAATATGGATCTCTAGCCAATCACATAGAATGCTCCTTCAAGGTAGCCAACTCCAGCTTCCCCAGGCCAATAGCCTCATCACAACACATATTTTCTGCTGTAAAACTTTCCCCTTTCTTTGCCTACCTGTGAGTCTCTGTCAAAACAGAGTGAGGCTGGCTGCCTTCCTTCCTGTAGCCATCTCTGCATTAACAAGTTTTTCTTTTCTCATGTAGGTGGTCTTCATTTATTTCTATTCCAATAATGTTACAATAAAATAATTGATAAATGAAAACATAATAAAGATATTAATACAAATATAAAAGGGCAAAAAAGGAGGAATAAAGAAGCAAACAACATATGGAACAAAGGAAAAACAAGTAAGGATACAATATATAGAGCAGTAACTACATGAAATATAACTGGACAAAAAAATCTAATTCAAAATCAAAACCTTGTTAGGATTTTAAAAACGAGGGACCCACCAATATGTTAATTACAAATTAAATACAATTACATTTTGAACAAAGGTCATGCAACTTGATTGAGTATAAAATGGTAGAAAAATATATATTATGCAAAAAAAAGCAGAAGAAATATGATGTGGAGAAATTAATAGCAGTTAAAATATAATGTATGTTTAATAGAAGTAAAAGTATTGCTAGAAATAAAGAATGATAATTCATGATGAAAAAGAATCAATTTAACATAAAGACATAATGCCTCCAGATTTGTATGCATCTGATATGGTTTGGCTCTGTGACCCTACCCAAATCTCATCTGGCATTGTAATCCCCATGTATTGGGGGAGGGGCCTGGTAGGAGATGTTTGGATCATGGGGATGGTTTCCCATTTGCTGTTCTTGTGATAATGCATGAATTCTCATGAGAGCTGATGGTTTTAAAAGTGTTCGGCTGTTCCCTCTTCACTCTCACTCTCTCCTGCTGTCATGTAAGATGTGCCTTTCTTCCTCTTCACCTTCTAACATGATTGTACACTTCCTGAATTCTCTCCACCCATAAAGAATTGTGAGGCAATTAAACCTCTTTTGTTTATAGTTATCCAGTCTCAGGTAGTATCTTCATAGCAGTGTGAAAACAAACTAATACAGCATCTAATAATATATCTTCAAACATATATAAAACAAAAATTGTCAAGAAAAGCAGAAATAGACAAGTGTATTTGGAGATTTTAACATACCTTTCACCATAACTGATGTAACATACAGAGAAAATTATCTGTAAAGACATAAATTCAGCAATGTGATTAACTGCCTGGACCTAATTGACATATGTTAGTTATTGGAAAACATTGTAGAATGCACATTTATACCAAGTGCAGTTGGGAGATTTACCTGAGCCATAAAACAGGTAACAAATTTCACATGATTTAATTCACAATGAGAATGTTTTTTGGCCAGAGTTGCATTAAACTGGAAATCAACAGAAAGCAAACTAAAATATCTCCAAATTTGGAAATTAAGCACACCGATTCTAAATAGGTTGTGAACAACAAAAAGTACTCATGACAAAAATCTTCTAAATTTTGAACAGGATTAAAAAAGGATGCATGAAAACACATAGAGTATTGCCAAAGTAGGGATTAAAGGGAATATACTGCTTTTAATGCGTATATTAAAAAGAAAGAAAAAAGCTGCAAATTAGTGATCTAAACTTCATGTCATATGATTCTCTATGTCAAAAAGTAAGAAAAAAAGAGCAAAAAAAAAAAAAAAATCCCCAAAACAGAAAAAAGGAAATTGTAGAGATAAGTATGTAAAGAGAAGAAAGATAAAACATTTAAATAGAGAAAATCAACAAAGCCGAAGGTTTGTTTGTAAATTATCAGTAACATTGGTGAACAACTATTGAGACTAATCAAAGATAAAAAGCAAAAGCAGAAATGACCAATATCAGGAATCATATATGATCATCATAACATATCCTATAGACATGAAGAAGATTTACAGAGATACTATGAACAATTTTACATAAATTTGATGATGTAGATAAAAATTTTAAATCTATGAATTAAAACATATACCTGAAAGAAGAAAGAATGAACAATTTAAATTTTCCTATGACAAATAAAGAAAATTAATTTGAAAAATAAAGTTTTCTTTAATGGAACTGTTAGACCCAGAATGGAAATATTAGACCCAGATGTTTTCAGTGGTGAATTCTTTCAAAAATTTAAGAAAGAAATAGCTCTTATGTACAAAAATCTGTCCAAAATCTAGGAAGAATTACTTATTAATTTTCTTCATGTCATCAACATAATTTTTATTTCAAATCCAAAAATTATTGTAAGTAAATAAGAAAGGAAAATTGAGAGTGAGGGAGAGAGGGAAGAAGGAAGGAAGAGAGAAAGGCAAATATGTTATTAGGAACATAATATTTAAAAAATCGAAAATACAGCAATACATAAAAATCATAGTACACACTAATCAAGAGTTGTTTATTCAAGAAACACAAGTTGGTTGAAAAATTACAATACAAATTTTGATTAACAGAATACTGATTCATGAAATTTGCCTCATTAAAAACATAATCATCTCAATAAATGAAGAAAAACTAGATAAAATCAAATACCCATTAATAACAGACTTTAATAATCTAAGAAATGAAAGGAATTTTAAAAATCCTACTATCATTAAGCACATTCGCAATGAACCTGCAGCAAACGTGTTTAATGGTTGCAGTAGAGCCTGTGAACTTTCTTTCTTACCAAGCAGTAGTAGGTAGGTGTTAGTTGTAGAAAGTGATTTATTATTTGCCTGATATTTATAAAGATATAATTTATTTCCATTCTCAGAGAGTATATGCATTTTGAACTGAATGTTTCTCAGATGCGAATAGCTACACATGGTATCTCAGGAAAGGTTAATACCTAACACTTAAGTTCATTTAACATCGAATTAGAAAGACAGACTTCCTATTATGGAGAGCGCGGCCATTGGACACATACTCTACTAAGAGCTCCACAATCATTTTCAGGTAGAAATGAGAGTTGTGCAATTTTTGTTGAAGTGATGGTGAGGGGAAGAATGCCAGCTGTTAATGAGGGGCATCATTAGCTGATGCTGTAATCCAGTAAATATGGATGCTTCTGTAATCAAAGTCTGATATTACCTTCCATTCACATTCTCCACCTATACCATAGCATCATCAAACATCTTTATTAACTTTTTACAGTCAATTTCCCGGATAGCATATGAAGTTTTTGAGGGCAGAAACTTCACGGCAACTAGTTTAATGCTTGGCACCAAATAGGAACTCAATGGAATTTGCTGAAATAATTGCAAACCTGTTGTTACTATGAGTCACACTGAAGAGAACTGTTTTCATGTATAGGAAATTTTTCTATCAAACCACAAAAACATGATAAACATATATTATTCTAATCACATGATCTTTGTCCCATATAGGAGATTACTTAGAAAACTTAACTGCACTCTTTAAATATATAAGAAAGTATTATCATGCCACTTTTTAGCCGTAAGTTTGGCTAATAGACAAAGATGATAGACACCTCATTCCAAAGAGATATTTGACACCACCATCAGCACTTCCAAGTGTAGGGAGATAAAACTGATTTGTACTTTTAGCCTACAGCAGGAGGAGAAAGTCTGAGGTAAGAAGAGAGAGCTGTGGGTCTTCTGTGATTCCATATATCCAAGGAAAAGGGATGGAGAACCCTGTTACTTTAGCTGCTTAGTGAAAAGGGCAGTAGTTGGTCCACTTCTCAAAGCTTGTGCAAGGTGGATGCCATGACAGATTTCTAACCTATACCTGAGAAAAGACCAACAAGCTCTGCTGATGGCAGGCCTAGGAGAGGTGACTGTGTGAGGATCTGTTATCCTGTTCTCATGAAGATGGCTGGGGCAAAGAATAAATAGAAAGGTTTTGTAGATCAATGTGACTCGTGTAGGCTGCTTGCACGAGAACTGGATGCAGTTACTCAGATTCCATCCAGGTGGTCCACCAGACTTGTGGAAAAGGACAGTTCACAGGGAATAAAGCAGGAGCCCAATAAGGGGAGGTTGACAAGCCCTTGTTATTTTCTCCCTGGACACAGAAGAAGACTACATTTCTTTGAATGCTTTGCAAATATGTCTGAATCCTGAAAAATAAATTTATTTATGTTTTATTGTATATATTTAAGATATACAACATGATGTTTTGATATACATAGTGAAGTGATTACTATAGCCAAGTAAATTAACATGTTATCGTCTCATGTAGTTCCCTTCCCTTTTTGCTTGTGGTAAGAGTATGTAAAAATCTACCCTCTTACAATATTATGAACTATAATCCTTACATTTTCGATTAGATATCTAGACTTATGTATCCAATAAAACTGCATCTTCCTACCCTTTGACCTATATCTGTCCATTTTCTCCATCCCCAACCCCTGATAAACACATTCTTCTCTCAGTTTTTATGTATTATATTATATTTTAGAGTCCACATACAAGTGAGATCATGTAATATTATTTTATCTGCCTCTGGCTAAATTCACTTGGCATAATGTCCTCTAATTTCATCCCTTTTGTTGCAAATGGCAGGATTTCCACCTATATATACATGTTATATGCGTATACATACGTGTATATATGTATACACACATATGCATATATGTGCATATATGTACACATATTTTATATATGTAGACACATTATATACATATGTGTATATACACATATGCATGTATGTGTACTAGTTTTATGTGTATATATACATACATATGTGCATATATGTGTATCTATACATATATACACATAAATATGCACACTTGTTTTTATATTTTATTTTATTTTTTGAGACAGAGTCTCACTCTGTCACTCAGGCTGGAGAGCTGTTGTCACAATCTCAACTTACTGAAACCTCTGCCTCCTGGGTTCAAGCGATTCTCCTGCCTCAGGCTCCTTAGTAGCTGGGATTACAGGTGCGTGCCACCACAACCAGCTTAATTATTGTATTTTTAGTAGAGTCGGGGTTTCACCATGTTGACCAGGCTGGTCTCAAACTCCTGACCTCAGGTGATTCATCTGACTCAGCCTCCCAAAGTGCTGGGATTATAGGAGTGAGCCACCATACCTGGCCTATTTATATGTGTGTACACACACCCACGCACACACACACACACACACAGACACACACATATATATGTATTTTTTTTTCTATCCATTCACCCATTGATGGACACTTAGGTTGTTTCTATATCTTGGCTACTGTGAATATACTGCAATGAACTTGGGAATGCAGATAGAATACGTTCTACTCAATGAAAGATGGACAGAAATGATAAAGACTACTTTAAGATTTAGCTTTTAAAATATCCCACAAATTATTCTCCAGTCAGGGCCTTGAAGGGCAGATGTTTTAGGTGATGTTCTCACATAGGTGCCTGGGCACCTGAATTGAATGTGTAGAGCAGAGGCTGTTAATGTTCACATCTGATTTTTACACAATCTCATAAAACTTGTGTGTGTGTGTGTGTGAGTGTGTGTGTTAAGCCACTGTGATTTAGTGTTTTTACAGAACATGACATCGGTGATCAGCTGGAAGAGAGAGAATTCTTCTAACTAGGGAGTTGCAAGTGAGAGAACCCTAGCAATGGAGGTGGCAGAGAGAGTGAGTGTTGAAAATTCCATGAAAGAATGCTAGGAGAGAATGTTAACATGAGATAATGAGATCTGCAGATGCAAATGGAAAATTTTATTCTCTAAAAGCAACCTGCAGATTGTGGAGATACAACTTCTGGTGCAAAATAAAAGTGTGCTCTGAGGTGGGGTGGTGGTCAGAGAGTTAGAGGTTATAAAGGCAAAAACCCTGCAGGGCAGGAAAGAGGAGTCAGTAGTGTAAGCACAGGGTCTGGATTAGATGGTCTTTAAACCTCAATCACCAGTGTTTCTTAATTGGCTAGTTCTACGTGTCTGTTGGTGGTCAGCTCAGAAATTTCCAGATGCAGTTGTTTCCAGAAACTCTCTTCTGATTGGTTGCTGAAAAACAGGTTCTGCAACACTTTATAAGAACACAGAGAGTGTGGCCACTCCTTCACACTTCCATGGCCTCTTGGGTCTGCTTTTAACTTTTGAGCCATAGGGAGTTCATATTTTCTACAACTAGGGGCATGACTTGACAAGAGTGAATCCATTTTTCATGCTTGTGAGTCCCAAAGAGCCTAGTCGCAGCCCCTTAAGAATATAGCAGGAGGGACAAAAACACTTCCATCATACCTCACACCTTTAGCAGGGTGTGGGGCAGAGGTTGGCTCTGAATGTAGTTTAAAGTTATGACCACCTTTAGTTAGATATATTTGTTACGGCATGGAGGCCTTTCAGTATTTGTAAGAAACAAGAAATAATAGGATTCATTATTTCTTGCGATTATTGCATATCAGTCCACAGTGTTTTCCCCTTCGAATCTGATGCTCTAGTCATAAAAATTGATGACATATTTAAGGACTGAAAGAAAGACAACAGGTGAGATATAGGAGGGTCACATTAGGCACTGAGAGAATCTCCTGTAACCCTAGTCCCCATTTGCAACTCTGTAAAGTATTATCTCAGGGCACCCACACACTGACTTAGCTCTTATACACCAAACCTACAACACGGGGGCTAGCTACATAGAATTGATAGCTCAATTCAGTCATGCATAGACGTTACTTACCCTAAAATGTACATGCCCTGAATTTTATCCAGGGCCAAGAGAAGAGCTCTTTAAAGAGAATATATTGGATGTGAGGGTGATCTGGCTGCAACATCTGTCACCCCATTGATCTTCAGGGTTGTTTCAGCTGATCTGGCTGGATAAGCAGGTGTCCCCTTCCTCCCTCACTGCTCCATGTGTGTCCCAAGAAGCTGTGCGCTTGGTCGAAGAGGATGACCATCCCCAATAGAGGAGGACTGGTCTTCTGTCAAGGGCATACAAGTTACTGAGCTCCCCTGATACAACCTCCAAACAAGCTCTCAAGAGAATATATTTAAGTGAACAGTTAGGGACAAAAATAAAGTTGCTTAATGATTTCACTGCATGGGTTTGGTTGCTTACTATAGCAATTAGCAGTAATTTCTGTTGTTGCTTTGCAAATATTATATCTAGAAGACGAATAATTCACAACATTTGAAAGAAAAGTATTCAGTTGTTCAATACAAAAAAGCATATTTTCCGTTTTAGTAAAGCCTCTAAAACAAATGCTAATTTATTAAAATTGAGTGTATTTTTCTTTGAAATCTTTTGGATTTCATTTACTTATGTTGTCTATAGGATTGTGGTAGCCCAGTCATATTGGAAAATAATTAGAACATTGATGCCATTAAAATCTGGGGTAGTGTTTTTCCTTTGAAGTGGTGGTAATGATAAATATCACCTTATTCCACAAGCTTTTTCACTGGAACTGTAGAAGACTCTAATAAAGCTGGCCATTTTTCAAAAAAGTGAAAATGTTATGAAATGCAATGTCAGGCATTTTATTTCTTCACAGCACTTTCATCTTCTCACTGCAACCATCATGTCTTCATAGCACACCTCATGGGTAAGGACCCTTATAACTGTTATTTGTTTTTATTTTATGTCTTCAAAGTTATTCTAGCAAAGTGTTGCTGGGACTAAGACTTCACTACCATTGCTGTCATATTAAAAAATAGAAAAAAGGTTTTAGAGAGCAAATGTTTTTGAAAAATATAGATTACAATGCACCAATTTCCTGAGTATTTGCAGCCTAATATTAATATTTTTGATATTTCTTTTTTGTTCTGTATTAGGCTTCTCTAAATGTTTATAATAGTAATCACTTCCATTTACTGGGTTCTTCATATGTCAGGAACGAGCCTAGGAGCTTTGCATACATAGTAATATAAAAGGTCAGAGAGCTCAAGTATCTTCCCTAACCATGAATTTTGATGGAGCTGGGACTTGTATGGAACTCTTACTTCAAGGCTACTATTTCCTGTTCAATATTTGCCTCACTTTGATAGTCAAGAAGAATTTTACACCATCAATTAATTAACTTACTTTAGGTGTCTAAAAAATTATTTGAAGGGTATTGTTCTATAGCAATTTAAGTTATGTGATAAACTTACAAAAAAATTAACTCGTGCTACAACTCAGTTACTGTAAGTCAGTTGTGTAGAGAAAACATAGGTTCCTCAGGAGGCATTATATGTTTACTATCAATAAGAAAAGGGAAAAGAATGATGAGGAGAAAGAGAAAAGTTTATATAGTTCCACCTGGTAAACTTATTGGAATAAATATAATTCACACTTTTGTCTTAAGAGATTCGGTGCTGACTCTTGAATCTCTGCCTTGTCTCTCATCCAACCCACTTCCTGGTGAAAATTCCTCTTCCCCTTCTCCAAATAGGGACTTCAGTCCATGCCACAGGGAATCACATGACTGGTCTCAGGTCTGGGTTCTGTGTCTTGGATCCTAACTGAGCTATTGATTCCATGTAGCAAGTCCCCAGGTCATAGTTGAGGAGTACAAGAGGTAATTCAGCAGGTGGGTGTCCTGAGATAATACTTTAGAGAGTTGTAAATAGGGACTAGGGATCCAGAAGATTCTCTCATTGCTTAATGTGACCCTCCTATATCTAACCTATTGTCCTCCTCTGTGTCCTTGAGTATGTCATCATTTTTCATGACTAGATTATCAGGTTCTAAAGAGAAAAAACTCATGCATTGCTATGCGACAATCACTATTTCTCACAACATCTAGTACAAAAATTTCTGATGCTAATAATACTTACATGTGCTTTAAAGTGATTATATAAACCTAGAGAATATGGCTTGAATATCTCATTCTTTGATGCTGTTGTTGTTATTCCTATAAACTGATTTTAATTTCTCAAATATGTCACATTACCTAACAACCTAACAGGAGCCAAAAAGAAAAAAAAAAAAAGGAGGTAGAGCTGCTAGACAATATTAGTGCCTCTATTTTTTAATACAGTTTTTAACAAGTACTGTCTTTTCCACTTTTGTCTTCTGAATCAACAGATTTTGGGCTCCTCAGATTTATATCATTCATCAGGACTATAGGATTGAAACTTGCATCATTTAAATTATAGTCAATATCTATTAAGTAAGATTATAGAATGTAGTCTGTTAGGTGTCATAACCTATCCTATCAAGCCAAAGCCTGACTTCATGCTAGGCCACAAGCTTGAAGGAAAGAAGGTTGATTCTCCTGAAGAAGGTGGACATACAGCCATATTGCATAGGGATAATGAGGTTTATAATGACAATAAGAATTGATATAATATCATTGATTATAAACACAGTTTGCTTTGTGGTGCTGGGGTGAGAAAGTTGTAACTCGTCAATATGTGTTTACTAAAAGATTAGTTTGAATGGAGAAAATTAACTAAATTGGTGAATAATGAGAAATAAAGACTGAGAGGCCAAAACAAGAAATATTTAACAGATGACCTTTAACACAAAGCAACAGACTTTATACATTCTTTTATTACCTAAAAAGAAAAAAACTACCAAATGGTAAGATATTTTTAGAGAACAATGCAGATAAATATTATTTTAATGGGAACTAAAACAATTCTCCCTTCCCTCCCCTCCTTCCCTCCCCTCCCCTCCTTCCCTCCCTTTCTTCAATTCAATTATTGACAATTTTTTGTCAAGATGCTGTTAACATGCTGCATATAATTCTAGGTGCTTGGAATAAGATGTTAAAAAGTCAGATTTGGTCTTTGGCATCTGTATAGTGAATAATTAACTTTACCCAAAGAGATATCTGGCTTATGTCCAGGCTCCTGGGAGGTGACTTGTAGCCCTTGAAATTTCCTGAGATAGAAGTTTCACCCTATTCACAGTGGATACCTCAGACCATACTTAATCATTCATGCTAACAAGATGACTCTGTGTGACACCAACCAGAAAGACCAATCATGTGATTAAAAGTTGAGGCTTTGGGACAGGTGAAATTGACTGGTCTTTGGGGGCTGGGGTACTGGAGATGGAGTTTATCCCTGTGGACAGGTCCTGAGACATCTATGCCTATGCAATGAAGCCCTAGTGGAAGCTCTGGAGCCTGGGCAGCCTGGGGGCTCCTGTGTGGCAGTCCTCTGAGTGTGCCGCACATCCATGCTGGGAGGGGAGTGCATCCTGAAGACACGGGAGCATGGCAAGGGAAACCCCCAGCCCCAAATTCCACCCTATGCATCCCTTGCTTTGCCTGGTTCTGATTTATATTCTTATGGGATGATCAAATCTTAATTGTAGGTGTTGAGGCTCAGAAGATGATACCCCAAAGTACGGCACCTTGGCATGCTGAACACTTTGAACTGAAGGAGACCAGAAGGGCCTCAGAAGCAAGTCTGTCTGACCTCCTATCACCCTGTCTTTTGTTGGTCTTTCTCCCCCAAAGCAAAAGACAGAAATTATCCAAGGCAGGTCACAGAAACTAGAACTCCTCTTCCCCAAGGTGAGTCATAAAGCCCAGAAAAATCACTTTCTTCTTTCTCTCTTGAAGATCATTATTGCAGAGGAGTTCTGCCCCATATCTGGGTGGGGAGGAAGAAAAGCTATACACAGAGACCAAGAAGACTCTGACCATACAGGCTTTGTTGGGTTTCCCCTTCCATTACTGTGAGGTCATACTCTTTTGTCCAATCACATTTCCGCATGGCTTTCCATTCTTTGTTGTATCTAAGCATATAAATAGATACTTTCTCCTGGGTCTTTAGGTCTTCATTTCTCACAGTTCCCTCATCATGTATAACTTTGATTAAATAAATTTGTTATGCTTTTTCTTTTGTTAACCTGTCTTTTGTTACATGGCTGTTGGCTGTGACCCTTATGGTGGGTGAGGAAAGGTATCATACCTTTCTGCCCCTACATAAATACAGCACTTTCCTGGGCTCTGGGTCATTCTAGAGAAGTATCAATCATCATGAACTCTGTGGGGACCCCCATAGCTGCAGCCAGTGAGTCGGAAGTGAGAGTGGCCCTTGGGGAACCCTGCACCTACAGCTAATATCAGAAGAATTGCCCACACCTGGCAGCCTGGAAGACTGTCTCTTAACCTTGAGTTGGGCTAGCTCTGGATACTTCACAGGCCTTTTAAAGTAGTGAAAAACAGAGAGAATTGGTGCAACAATGACAGGATATTGGGTGAAACTGTGAAGTGATCACACAATGATGAATGCAGCTCTTGTATTCTCTGCTAAATGTTTTTTCCTCTTTTGAGTAGACTGTTTATCCCTTTTCTGTATTTCATGTAACTTCAGGCCATAAATCAATCTACCTTGCCCAAGCATTTTAATGAATTATTGGAACCAATAGCCACAATTAGATGTGGTTTATCTTTTCTCAAATACTACCTTTACTTTGGAATAATTTGCCTTTGTGGTTTGTCAGGGTTCTACAGTATAATATCTATTAATATTCTTATGTCTTGGCTTGAAATAATTGTTAGCTTATTATAAGGTTAATGAATTGATAAATAGTGAATTGCAAATATACAATGTTTTGATAAAATTTTATTTTAAAGTTTAATTCTTAAACTCCAGTATGATAAATTCAATTAATTTTACATCTGATAACAGATAGCGTAGAAGATGTGTAATTTTTTTTTTTTTTTTTTGAGATGGAGTCTTGCTCTGTCCCCCAGGCTGGAGTGCATGGCGCTATCTGGGCTCACTGCAAGCTCTGCCTCCCAGGTTCAAACCATTCTCCTGCCTCAGTCTCCCAAGTAGCTGGGACTACAGGTGCCTGCCACCACGCCCGGCTAATTTTTTGTATTTTTAGTAGAGATGGGGTTTCAGCATGCTAGCCAGGAGAAGATGCTTAATTTTTAAACTAAATGTTAACTAATTTTTGATGCCTTTTGTGGTCTCATTCTTTTAAAATGAAATGATTTGTTTATTGGCTTAACATGATGTTTTAAATGCCATGAAATTTATAGAAAAGGTAAAACTTTGAAGCTGCTGTAGGGCTGAAGGGAAAACTCCCACTTCACCCTCTGAAGGGTCACAGAAAATTAACTGACAAAGCCAGCTTAACAAGAGAAAAGGCATCTAAATTTATTTGATCATAGTATTATGTGACATGAGAGCCTTCAGAATGAAGACCCCACATACAGGGGAAACTGTGCATATTTATGCTTAGGTTCAACAGAGTGTAGATAGCTGTATAGAAACCTGATGAGATGAAAGAGTAGGATCTAATGCAGATAGACTGAGCGGGGACTCCTGGCAGGACCTGTCTGTCTCGATTCTTCTTGGCCTCTCTGCATAGCTTTCCTTCCATCTGCGTGTGAGGCAGCTCTCTATTTGGAATGGGAGTCTTATGACCCACAATCAAACAAGGTAGGTCAGACAATTTTTTTAAGGCCAGTTTTTACACAGAATTGGTAGGGAAAGCTAGAGTAATTTTTAGGTTTCATGGCTGGCTTTGGGGAAAAGAGGCTTAGGTTTCCATGACCCGCCTTGAAGAAGAGAATTTCTAGTTTCTAGGGCTGGCCTCAGGGAAGAATGAGGGACCAGAAACAGGAGGGCAGGAAAGAAACCTCAGTTACTGAGGTTGCTTTTGAGGCCTTCATTTTGAGGTATTCTGGGCCCCAGCACTGCCTAAAAGGAATACTCTTCAGAAGGTATGTGCACCTGTATCATTCCAACCAAGATGGGGCTGCTGAAATAGTGAAACCTGCCACTGAGTCACTATCATGGTGGAAGAGCTCCATTGCTATTAAAGAACAAAACCAAGCAGATATATGAGCCCCACTTTGAGTTCAGCTCTATGGATTAGTTTGTTAATATATTCTTTGCAGGACCACAATGTGCAATCTGAATATACAGCAAGAACAACTGTGTTTGGATAATACATGCCATTTCACCATGATTATTTATTTCTTTTTGAGCTAAGTAGAGGAATCACACTAAACTATTCTTGGCATAAATCAGGTTTGTACTCAATTATAATTCAAAACAGTTTCACCTAAAATATTCTACACTTTGTGCAAAAATACCTTTCTATTCCATGTCAGTTCATCTGCTAACGGTGCTTTCTTTATGCTAGATAAACACACTTTTTCAAGAGCTGAAAAGTTAACTGTTTGAAATAGTCACTTAGTGAATTTCTGAGATTTGGCATACTTTCCTCTTTGTTGGCCTCTTTTCTCCTCCTGTACTTATGATGGTGGGTGGGACAGGGGCAATCCGACAGGCTAACAATTAACATTAAAAAATAACTTATGAGAACTTTGTTTAAAACACAGACTCTGTTGTCTACCAAATACACATTGCAAATGATTCTGCTTACCAAATTTTTCTGTGACTTTCTCATTGTAATAGCTCCCAAAACCTTAAATTGTTCATCTAAAATATGCTAAATTGTACATATTTCAGTATATTCATCAAATTTAGTATTTCTTATAGTTAATACTTTTAAAATTTCCTCCTGTATCAAATAAAAGACACCTTGTTATTTCATTTTTCCTCATGGATTGTAATCTTGTTTTTTTGTTGTTGTTGTTTTTTTTTTTTTTTTTTTTTTTTTTTGAGACAGCGTCTCACTCTGTCACCCAGGCTGGAGTGCAGTGGCATGATCTCAGGTTCAAGCTATTCTCCTGCATCAGCCTCCAGAGTAGCTGGGACTACAGGCGCCCACCACCACGCCCGGCTAATTTTTGTATTTTTAGTAGAGACCATATTGGCCAGGCTGGTCTTGATCTCCTGACCTTGTGATCTGCCCCCATCGGCTTCCCAAAGTGCTCGGATTACAGGCGTGAGCCACCACGCCCGGCTGTAATCTTTAGTGAACTAGTAAAATGGTTTGCCTAAGATTAAAGCCCTGGTTTGTACCATTTTCCATTCTCCATGATGTAAATACTCCCACGAGGCAGATCTCAAACTGTATATGTAACATCACTGAAGCTGAGAAGTTGAGAAGAGATGCTAACAATCACCTTTCTTAAGCCACTTCAAGCTGGTTCCAGCACATCACTCATCGAAATTTAGTTCCCATAGAACCAGGGATGGCAGAACTTCTAAGTTGCAATTGAAAAAATATATACAAAAAATACAGGCAACTTGGATAAATGTTAACCTTTCCTAAATCAGTACATTATATCTGGATAATAAGATAGGGTAAATGCTAATTTGGTGACTGTATCATTACATAATCTATGTTAAAATTAATTTTGTAGATGAAAATAATCAAAAACCTTAAAGGAGAAGCCCTTCTAGAAGCTTTTATTAGCCACTAATGAGAAACATTATGATCCTGGGAATTAATATATAAATCCAGAATAAAATGCATATTCATATTGTAAATCTTTTTTATTCTTATTTTCTGGGAATTTGAGAATAAAATTACCAGTTGTGAGAAAATATAAATTGAAATACATTAAAAAGGTTATTGAAGGCTGGAATTTAGCACTATTAAATACAAAGCATGAAGAAATTGGTCACTATTATATTTCTTGTCAGTCAATAAAAAAAACCTGTTGGTAGGCAGATTATATCTGACAAATGTGTAGGGACTTTTGTTTTATTTATGCTTAGATCCTGAAATAATCATTGCATAATCCATCAGAAAATAAAGCTTTTTATATTAGTAAGGAATAAAAACTGGGGACAAATGCCATTATGAATATTTATTTATTAATTTTCAATAAATAATTTATGGATTATGGTAATACGGTATTTTAGAACCATAAGGAGGAGAGGCTTCTAGTTTTAGGACTAGGTAAACTTGAATTCAAATGCCTTTTCTTCCATTTCATAGGCAGACAACTACCTGATAACTCCGAGTTTGTTTCCTCATCTGTGAAATGGAAATAATGTTTTCCATTCGTGGAGTTATTTTAAGGATTATAGAGAGTGTTTGGAGAGCTCTTGGACAAGGAGGAATAAAATAGAGGTTCAATTAGCAGCAGCTCATAATAATAATGCAGGTGGTTAGAGCTGGAATAAGCAATTTGAAGTGAAAATCAAATCAAATCACTGAAACCATTGCTTGTTACCTCTTTGACAACATGTTTGTTCATTAATAAATGGCTGATCTTTTAAATGATTTGTATCTTTAATTGAAATACAATATTTGATTTTTCTTATCTCTATAAAACAAAAAAAGAGAAGTAGAATTCTTTTGAAAGGCTTAGAATGTCAGCTTTTTTTTTTTTAAATATGCACTACAGAAAGACAACACCTTGAACTTAACTGGGAAACTTCCACAGACTTTATTAAAAAGAACTTGGTGGAAGTAAATACCACAAGTCAAAGAGATGAAACGACCCCATGGTTTTGTAAGTGATCTGAATATTTTACAATCTCCCCTGAGCTGTGAAGTACTCTTTTGCTTTGGTGTTATGAAATGTGAAGAATATTTTATGCAAACACTTTGGTCATCTTTTTATAAAAGTAATCCCATTCTGCTAGGCTGTCCAGGAATCTGACTTTTGCTTATAATATTGCCTATAAGGAAAAATGAATCCATATAATCATATTTGCAATGTGCATTTAATGGCATGTAATCCCTTTTAAACTAGAGCACTATGCACATTTGTTATCTATTGCTATAATAGCCTGAAAACATGGATTAAAACTATTAATAGATTATTATTACCTAACAGTTTCCATTGGTAAAGAATGTGTTTAGCTACGTGCTTCATGGCTTAATGAGATTCCAGACAAGGTGTCAGTTGGAGTTTCAGCCATCTGAAGGCTTGAAAGGGGCTGACAGATCTGCTTCCAAACTCATTCATTGGTTTCTGACAGGCTCAGACCCTCCCTAGCTGTTGGCTAGAGGTACCAATTCCTTCTCACACGGGCTTCTCCATAAAGTTGCTCTCATTATGCCAGCTTGCTTCTCCTTTTGTAAGGTATTACAGAAAGTAAGAAAATGAGTGTGGAGAGAAATTCAAGGCAAAAGCCACAGCCTTTTGATAACCTAACAAAATCAGTGGCATCCCAGGATTTCTGCCATTTTGTATTTTTCAGTAATGAGTCACTAGGTCAAGCCTACACTGAAGTGGAAATGATTACACAAGGGTATGGATTCTGGGAAACGGAACACTGTGGGCCATCTCAGAGTGTGCCTGCCACAGGAACTGGCTATAATGATAAAATAGAACATTGAAGAAGGAATGAGTGTACTGGATGTCTGTCTTTTATCATACTAGTTTTATTTTCATACAACTCTTGGAAATTGAACTGTGGAATCTAATACAGTTCAAAACTCAACTGCCAACTTGATTTCAATCTCCTGTTGCCTTACTCCCAAAGCAGGCTGGACGTGTCCAGGGCCTTCAGGTGAGGAGATGGGTAGGGTTTTCTTTCACTCCTTACTCCCTTATTAAGTCTAGCCCACCCATCCACTCACTCCTCTGTTACGTGAGTTAAATTGGGGGCTATAAACAGTCATAGTAATAGTAAAAGTTTTAGACTTATAATTTTAATTAAAAGCATATTCCCAAGATTATAGGCCTCAGTAAAAGAATTCCCTTCGCTCATTAGGGGCATACTGGCATTGAATCTATTTCTGTCTCCTTATTAAGTGACTCCCAGAATCCCAGGAATTGTCATACCTTTATTTACAACATCTCCTTCAACCAAATTTGCTACTCTTTCACCCACAGATGGGTTAGCAAGCATTCTGCTTTTGTTATTTTCCTAAAAGCGTATAATAAATCTTTTATGGAAGGAAAGGAAAAAGAACAGAAAAAAAGGAAGGCTATAAAAAGCAAAAGACTTTCATTATTTGAACTACTTTCCAGTGGCATATTTCTCTTTCTTCATATACATTTTCATTCTGGGGAAATAATGTTTTATATTCATAGAAGGCAGACTAAAGGCCCCCAAGATGCCATATGTACTCCGTGGATATTGTGAATATAAAGAAATTAACCCAGATGAGCTCGATATGATCACAGAGCTCCTAAAAGCAGGAGAAAAGAGGCATTTTAAGAACCAGAAAGGCCCCACATACCAAGCCTGGCTTTATGATGAAGAGGCCACATGGAAAGTCTGGAAAGAAACTGAACTTTGCCACAACCAAGGATTTTAGAAGAGGACCCCACACCTCAGATAAGAACAGCAGTCCACACCGACACCTTGGTTTCAGCCCCACGTAACCCTGGGAAGAGAATCCAGCCATGCCATACAGGATGTTAGACCTAGAGTAATGTGAGCTAATGAATGGGTATTGTTTTAAGATAGTAAGTACGTAGATTTTGTTAGGGGAGCAATAGGAAAACCTATACCATGTTTTTGTTTGTTTTACTTGGATGGCTAATTATATTTATAACAGAGAGTGTGCATAGATTGAGGGGTATAGAGCCTGGCTCCTTCTATGGGTGAAAATGTGAGATCGAGATAGATACTCCTTTGGTCCTGGGCAGTGGTTTGCACCTGTGCATGCACAAGAATCATAATCACTTTATAATCAGTTCTGCATTGATTGGCCTGTTCCATTGAAAAAATTATCCACTAAACATTTTTTTTTACTTGACATAATTGTTTCATGTAATACAGCAATTCTCTTAGGCTTATTTCGTTTTCCTCTGCCCATACCTGGCTCACCTAATGTGTCATAATCCCCCATCATATTAAGTGTGTGTTTAAATACTTAACATCATTTCCTGTTTACATATTTGTTCCTAAAGATCCCTTAACCTCCTGATCATACGATTCTTGAAAGTTAAGAGATGTGTATTTTACTTACATTGATACCCAGCACTTTGCATAGGCGACTGTCATGTGTTCAATGCTTATTTAATGAATGGTTTATTTAATGAATAATTGCATCTTAGTTTTATAAGTTATAACGTGTGCTTTTTTATTTACTATCTCTCTATATAAATGCATTTACTTTTTTCTTTTTCAGTTCCTAATTTTGAGAAACCATGTTTTCTCTGGACCAGCTGTTTCAAGTTATTTCTGTTTCAAATAGGAAACTTTAAAGTTTCAATGTCAGGAATAATAAATCTAGGTTATTATAATAAAAAAACATTAGAAAAGTATTCACTTTTGATACAACATGTGGCTTTATAAAGTTTTCTTTTATAAGATTTGCACACTTAATAGATGACAGATCTTTAGAGAATAGTAAATAAAATGAAATGATATAAATTTTTTCAAAGAAAATAATTCTATAATGACAAGAGAGATAATTAAAATAACTAGTAAATGTACCAAATTTATGCTGTTTAGCAGATGTAGTTCTAATAAAAAGAATTAGATATATGCAATTAGCACTAAAATTCTAACTTGTTTTCAGGATATTACAATAATTGCCAAGAGTTTATAGATATGTCAAGTCATGACAGCTTTTCTCTAATTGTGAAATTGTAATACATATGTCATTACAACGTAGATTTTGCATACAAACATAAACCACGTGTAGTTGACATGGAAAACAGACTTAACAGCTGCTAGAGTAAAATTAATGTCTTCAAATTCTCAGAAGATGAATATTTCCTCTTGTGCACTCATAGAATCTGATGGAGTTTAAGATCTCAGTTCCGGTAACTAATTTGGACAGATGTCAGAAAAAAAGGACCTAAGAGACATAATTGGGTGGTGTCTCAGAGCATAGCAATAAGCAGATGTGAAAGTCAGAGTGACCCCCTGCCACCCCCGGTAAGAAATACCATGGCTATTGGTGCCTGCACGGGAGAACTTGCCATGTGTGAGTCATGTGGACAACTGCTTCCTCAAATGCTGCTAAAATTGTATGCATCATAGTTGCATGGAGAAATGTTAAAACACCTTTATTATGAATATGTATATATATACTCATGTAATTATATATGATATAAAATGATGTGTCATATACAACAAGCATGGAATACATTCTATTGGTGTTACCATGCCTTCATCACTTTATGTATCCACACCCTTGTCCACATGACATTGCAGTTCCCCCATAGAAGATAATGTATACTTCTCAGTTCCATAGATGTTTGATTGATCTTTGTCCAGTGGGATGTCAGGAGGTGTGATGGGAGGAAAGGACCAGTTTATACTTGCCATCAGCTAGGGAACATGCATCAGGTAACCCAAGGTCTAAGGTTTGAGAGAGAAAGGTGGAGGAACTCTATACCCAAGCTGCAGCTTGGATCCAAGCCCAGGCAATCCAATCCTAGGTCAGACAACCCCCAGCCAGCACAGCTGTGTGAGCAAGAATAAATTATTGTTGACTGGGGCAATGAGCCTTGGGGTGATGCTTTACACAGTATTGTTATGATAACAAGGGACACAATGCCTTCCAAAGTAATTAAACACATGCACAGAAGGATCCCCAAATATTCAATACATATCCAGTTAACTTTAATATACTTAAAAAATGTTGATAAGGATGATTTCCTTCAAGTATTTCCACTGTGGCAGTATTAAAGCCAGTAGAAAGACTTATCCGCAGTAACTGAAACCTCAAATGTTCATTTTCCTTTCTGTATGCCATTCTGATTTTCCCTTAGGTGAAAAAGCAAAAACAATTCTGGGAACAGCATGGGAAGAAAAACACAGGCACAATCTAGATTTTCTGACAAGTTCCCCATTATACTGAAAGCAAAATGCTGTATTTTACAGTGTTGTCACACCATGTAGTTACTAGCATGTACTCTGGACAACATTCAAGCAAAGAAATCAGGAAAAGGCACATTGAACCACCTACTGTGAGGACTGCAGGAGTAGAAAACTCTCAGCTATAGATATCGAAGGCAGAAAGCCTAGTTTAAGGGCTGGAAAGAGTTTTCCTTTTGTTTTGTGATGCTTGTAGATTATACTCTTGCAGATGTTGTGAATACACCTGCACGTTTTACTAGTTCTGTCTGTTATGATTTTGTAACTCAAATATTTCTCTTCCAAAGGGTTTCATTATTTGTATTTTATTTCCCATGTATTAATCACACAACTCAGATAAATATAGCAAATCTAGTCAGATCAAATAAATCTAGTTTGCTAAAGACAAAGAGTATGGGATCTTTAACCCTAAAGAAGTTAATAACATTCTGTTATTTCATGCCTCAAAAAGACAAGAAATGAGAACCCCTGAGGCCAAAGTATTAGGCAAAGGTTTATATTCATAGTTGTTGCTACATGCAAAACAGAAAAAGGAAATTCTAAAATGAAAATGAGATCATTATTAATAAATAATAATTAATTAACCATTAGTAGCCACTGGTGCAACCTCATAAGCTAATATTCTTCTAGAATTTCATCTTGTTTCTTTGCCTGTTCTTTCATAATTACGCAGGGTATTTAGTTTACATTTTCCTTGTATATATAACTTTTACCCACACTTGTACAATAGGGTGTATATGCATTTAAAAATGAAACAGCTGAAGTTGTTCTGAAAATGTCAGTAAATGTTTTGCATTTGTACATACATTTAAATACAAACTTGGAACTAAAAAAAAAGCCTTTTATTTATTTTTTGTTGTTGTGGCTTATTTATTTTTCTTTTTTGATTATTTGCTAATACCATATATTTAATTTAAAAACTCAATTTAAATGTGTGACTGTTCTAAGAATTTATAACTATACTGTATCATTTTTTTCATGACTGAAATCAGCTTTGTTGCCGGGCGCCGTGGCTCACGCTTGTAATCCCAGCACTTTGGGAGGCCTAGGCGGGCGGATCACGAGGTCAGAAGATCGAGACCACGGTGAAACCCCGTCTCTACTAAAAATACAAAAAATTAGCCGGGCGTGGTGGTGGGCGCCTGTAGTCCCAGCTACTCGGAGAGGCTGAGGCAGGAGAATGGCGTGAACCCGGGAGGCGGAGCTTGCAGTGAGCCGAGATTGTGCCACTGCACTCCATCCTGGGCGACAGAGCAAGACTCCATCTCAAAAAAAAAAAAAAAAAAAGAAATTAGCTTTGTTGTTTTCAAGTTAGAAAATTAATACACGATCGTGTAAAAGATTTAGGATAATATTCAGAGCCCAGGAGTAGAAATAGAAACAACTCCTAATGTTTTGATATAGAGCCTTATAAAGGACATCAATTTGGAACTTAATTTTAATGTGCTGTGTACTTTTTAAATGGATTGCTATGCCTAGGAAAAATAGCAAAATAGGCCAGGTTTATTTTCATTCATCTCAAGTCCTTTTCCCTTCATTTCTGGGATAGGCAGCTCCGCCCTCTTTTAAAGACATATCGTGTCCTTCCTACAGATGTCACAGGCCCTCCACTGAGGGATTTTGATGTGTTAATGCTATAGCTTTTCTGTGTTCCACCCCCTTTCTCTTTTTTATAGTGATTTCTTTTTTTTTTTTTTTTTTTTTTGAGGCGGAGTCTCGCTCTGTTGCCCAGGCTGGAGTGCAGTGGCGGGATCTCCGCTCACTGCAAGCTCTGCCTCCTGGGTTCATGCCATTCTCCTGTCTCAGCCTCTCCGAGTAGCTGGGACTACAGGTGCCCGCCACCACGCCCGGCTAATTTTTTTTGTATTTTTAGTAGAGACGGGGTTTCACCGTGGTCTCGATCTCCTGACCTCGTGATCCACCTGCTTCGGCCTCCCAAAGTGCTGGGATTACAAGCGTGAGCCACCGCACCCGGCCCTATAGTGATTTCTAATCAACAGGTTTTTTAAGAGTGCTTTTTTTTTTATGCCTCTGTTTGTTAATATAAGAAATTATCATTTGTAATAATTATACAAATCAGAATATACACAATTTGTATAATTGTGATACATGTCAATATATATAAGATAGTGTTTGCTCATTTACATATTAAGTTTCTTACTTCAGCTGAGACCTTACTGAATCTAGGAAGTAAGTGACAATATGGGGTAGGAACTGAAAAGTTATCCTACAAAAACAAAATATAGCAAAGAGGGTGACTGTTGTTATACAAATGCATTTTGTTGATTAAAAGCCTTTACATTAAAAGAAAATCTAGCACAGATAATTTTTTCATAATTTTTACAGCATTGTTTTGGTGAAAATGACCATAGAAAACCTGCAACTCTAAAAATATCTGTAGTCAATAAATGTTTACTGAGTGCTAGTGAGCAATATAACACAAATGAGAGACTCCGCTTTTTAGCCTGAAAGATAAACATAAATTTTATATTTTTAGAATGCCCCTTGGGAAATAAAATAAATATAAACTCAGAAGTAGACACTAATAGTTGCTCTTCCAATATCCATTCTCCCCTCCAACTTTTTAAGGCAGTGCTGTGCCTTACCACAAAATGACCTTTACTGGCCTTCTTTATAGATAGGAGTTGTCCTGTGAAACAATTCAGGCCAATTGGAAATGAGTTGTTGGAGTCGGGCGCAGTGGCTCACGTCTGTAATCCCAGCATTTTGGGAGGCCTAAGCAGGCAGATCACCTGAGGCCAGGAGTTCGAGAGCAGCCTGCCCAACATGGCAAAACCCTGTCTCTACTAAAAATACAAAAATTAGCAGGGCATGGTGGCGGGCACCTGTAATCCCAGCTACTTGGGAGTCTGAGGCAGGAGAATCGCTTGAACCAGAGGGGAGGAGGCTTCAGTGAGCCGAGATCGGGGCATTGCACTCCAGTCTAGGCAACGAGAGCAAAACTCTCTCAAAAAAAAAAAAAAAAAAAAAAAAACAGAAAAGGAAAAAAAGAAAAAGAAGAAAGAAAAGAAAAGAAATAAGTTGTTGGGAAAGGCTTCTTGGACGCTAATGCTATTTAAAAAGGAGTAGGCTTAAATAAGGTAAAGATGTCACTGGTCCTTTGTCCTTTTCCTTCCAGGAATGTGGATGTGATGGTTTGGGAGACAATTCTCCCTGGGTCAGGCATTTCTGCCTGTCTTGCAAGCAAGGCTCCGACTACCATCTGTTCCAGAGTATCTTTTCAAAGGCCTTTGATAGCAAATGGCCTTGGAAGATATAGTGTCTCTCTCCAGAGTAAAGGACAAGGCCTAATCACGGAGCACAGCTCAGAGCTCAGTGCCTGTAACATAACCCTGTGCATGTGCAGGCCTCCCTCTGGGTCCATCTGCATGGGACATGTTGAAGGCAACAGTGATGATGCTCATGTTGCCTACTGAGTCCTAAAGCACTTTTTCATACACAGGAGTCTTGTGACTTCTACCAGCATCCATAAAATGATAGCAGGGTAAATTGTAATCTTGCAAGCAGGGTAGAAATCTCAGACCTTCAAGTTTTTTAGCAGGTGGCTGGGGCAGATAAGAGTTTTATAGAGATAGAATTATGATTTGGTCTACAATCCATTTTGATGTAATTTTTAATTATGAAGTGACGTAGTGTTCAATTTTTTTTTTTTATGTAGATAGCCAGTTCACCCAGCACTATGTTCGAAAAGGCTGCTCATTCCTCCAGTGACCCTTGTTAAAAATCAGTTGACATTACATGAAAAGGTTTATTCCAAGACTCTCAAATCTATTCCATTGATCTATATGGTCATCCTAAGAGTACCGTATTTCTTGATTACTTTTGCTTTATAGTAAGTTTTTAAACACAAAGGTGTATGCCTTCCAACTTTTGTTCTTTTTGTTCAAGATTGTTCTAGTTATTTTGAATCCTTATATTTCCATATAAATTTTAAAATAAATGTCATTTTCTGCCAAAAAGGTCGCTGGAATTGTCATAGGGATTATGTTGAATCTGTACATCAATGTGGGGTGTAATGACATCTTAAAAATATTGTGATCCAATCCATGAACATGTGATATCTTTCTGTTTATGTCTTCTTTAATTTTTTTCAACATTTTGTTGTTTTCAGTTTAAAAATCTTATATTTATTTCCTAAAATTTATTCCTAAGTATATTTTTGATATTACTTAAGTGAAATTATTTTGCTTCATTTTTATATTCTGATGACCAGTATGTGGAAATACAGTTTACTTTACTTTTATATACTAATCTTATGGTATTTTCATTTGTGGATTCCTTAGAATTTTCTGTACATAAGATTCTACCACCTGCAAATAAAATATGGCTTTTTCCTTTTCAATTAATACATCTTTTGTATCCTTTTCTTGCCTAATTGCCCTGGTTAGATTCACCAGTACAATGGTGAATAGAAGTGGCCAAAGCAATAATTCTCGGCTTATTGCTGATTTTAGGGAGTAAATATTCTGTGGATTACAATTAGGTAAAACGTTAGTTATGGGTTTTTCACAGATGTTATCAGTTGAAGAAATTTCCTTCTATTCTTTGTTTTTATCATAAAAGAAGGTTGGATTTTACAAATATTCTTTCTAAATATTGAGATTATCATGTGGTTTTGTCCTTTATTCTATTAATAGAGTATGCTTCATGAATGTATTTTTATAATAAAGCAGTCATACATGGTTGTGATAAATCCAGTTTTTCATGGTGTATCTCTTTTTACATGTTGCTTTGTTTTGTTAGCATTTTATTGTATCCTCTATATTTTTAAGGGATACTAGTCTCTGTACCTTTTCTTTTCCTGTGTTGTCTTTATCTAAATGTTTAAAGAAGAATTAACATAAATCCTTCACAAACTTTTCCAAGAATATAAAGGGATTTAACACTGCCAAACACATTCTATGAGGCCATAGAATAAGATACCAAAACTAGACAAATCATCACATATGAAAAACATTTTTTCATTGATTTTTTCCCACTGTTTTCTAGTCTCTGTTTTGTTGTTTTAATGTTAAGCTTTATTTCCTTCCTTCTGCTTGCTTTGGGTTTAATTTGCTATTCTTTGACTATTTCTTAAGGTGAAAGTTTAGGCTGTTGATTCGAGAATATGAGGCTATTGATTTCAATTAAATATGGCAGGTTTTCATTATACATGCATACCTAAGCCCTTATTTAGCAGTATTCCATAAATATGTTTGTTATATGTTCAATTTTCATTCATATCAAAGCATTTTCTAATTTCTGTTATGATTCTTTTCATTGATGTGTTAGTTACTTGGAATTGGAAGTATTTTAATTGCTTAATTTCACTGTATCTGTAAATTTCCCAAATTTTCTCCTACTGTAAATAGACATATTGGAGTGCCAAGGTACTAGAGAGGCACATGCGAGATGATAGACAGTAGTTTATGTCTGCTATTCAATCACATCTATGTAAATGTATTTTTTGTTTGATATAACAAATTATAATAAAAATTATAATTTAATAATACAAATATGGGATTCTAAATTAGGTCACTTAAGCCTAAGGACATTTAGGAGGGTCAAAACCATCACAATATATTCTCACAAGGACTAAATGGAAGAAAAATATTTAAAAAATAGTATGATAAATATTTTCATAAATCAAAATGAGCTTTGCATAATTCTTTCAGTTCTGTCTTTACTGGGAACTGCTTGCATAGCCATAGATTATTTAAAAAACAAGGCAACATAAAGGAGATGAAATATTCTGTTCCTATTTAAAAATATATTTTTGTTATTGCTAGAATGTATAAACTGAAGGCAAAATGACACTTCATTGGTGGTATCTGGGAGAACACAGACGATCTAATGAAGAAGAGTTCGAGAGCTTCAGCAACCCACATATGACCATCTCCACCTGCAGAACTTTATAAAAAGATATATTGAAAATATGAATAAAAGATAAACAACACATTAAACCTTTTGAGAGTATTTAGTGATTGGACAGCTACACGATTGATAAAATTATTGCAATGATAATGACAGGAAAGAACATTAATCAATACACAATTCCTTTAAGCTCAAATCTTTTATATAGCTTTCTCCCCAGGTTTTTTATTGAATACAATCAAAGCCAATTTCAAAAACTGCAGAAAACATATTGTGTGCTGTGCTTCACCAATAACATTTCTTTCCTGGAGCAAGATCACAGTCCCTTTTGCTAGTGTCATCTGATACCTAAGCATGACGTGTTGCAGTTTGTCTGCTCCATCTCATTTCCACCATCATTTCTCTTAAGTGTCTACCATGTCGTAGGCACTATTCTAGATACAGAATTCTGAGCACATATAGTTAGGATTTGCGTGGTTTTTGAGTTTAGAGTTAGTGATGGAATTTGATAATAAATAATTTTAAATGTAGGGATGAAATGCAGCTAAAAGGAATTCTTTCTCTTTACATCTCTCTTTCTTTGGCATGCTTAGTTCTCATCACATGCCAGACCCCACATGCCAGCCCTGCTGTCTCAAGCTTTGCTGGAGGTGGGACGTTGCCATCTGTGCCACTGCCCTGGAAGCAGGGAGGCAGAACAGGCACAGGTCCCAGCATCAGAAGGGCTTCTACAGAGGAGTCTATGGACTCTTCCTGAACTTGGTATATCGTTAGCCAGCACAAGGACATAGAATAAAAATTTCAATCTGATTAATTCTAGGTGTTGTTTTACTACTAAACCTTAGGATATGATAATATAAAGAAGATTGAATGAGAGGTTTTGATCTGTACAACATGAAATCTGATAATTCAGGAATATGATGTTGTAAATAATGTAGACATTTTTCAAACTGGCAGTTGGTGAAAAGAAAGTTAATAGCAAACCAAAAAATAATAAAGAATGAAACGAAAGACTGAAGAAATATGAAAATAATTTGCTTTCTGGTAGTTTCTTTAAAAGATCCCCAAATTGCAAGAATCTTACTGTATTAAATTTCATCACACTTTGTTCTTTTGAGTAAATATCAAGAGTTTTCAGAGGTCCTTTGAGACTGATGTAAAGGTAATGATTAGTTTGATTAATGTCACTAATTTATATAAAAATGCAAATATTGTAATACTCCATAACACTCTCCAAAAGATTTTGCTTTGCTTTCATTATGTAACCACTCTTATTTTCAATTTTCTTTTGCCCCATCAAGCACGTTTTTCTCTCAAAGTGTTATGTTATCACTCTAAATATAATTTTGTTTTGTAAAAGTTTCACTGGGATTATTTTGACACACGTTCACATTTTCTCATTCAACTCCTATTTCCATTATGGTATTTGTCATGAGACTTACATTTCTGGAGAGGAATAGTGGAAAGCACTCTATTATTACAGCCTAGAAAGAGTGTTGAAATCACTTTATACAGAGAAACATAGCACAAATACATGGATTGCTCATATTAAAGGGCAAAGCTTCAGCACATTGGGCACCTTCATAATTTTGTGACAATCTAAGTATTGTTAAATATGCTTACTGGGGCTTCGTAACTGAATGTTGTCCTCAAAGTCTAGACAGAATTCATGTGTGGCAAAAGCAGTAGAGCAGAAATCTTAAAAATATTGTTTATAAGGCATATTTGTATCTAGTTATAGTGAGTATCACATACAATATTACTCTTGAAATGCCACTTTCCTAAGGGCATGTCCATAAAATTACTCCAAAAATATATTATCAGGTGTTAAAACATCAGAGGATATTACCTTTTTCTTTTGCCGATGTAGCACTGTGAACTTGAAATTTTGCAGTGTTCAAAATATAGAAAATGCAAAGAGAATCTATCAATCTTCAACAAGTTAATTCTAAATTGATATTGATATAATAGTTTCTGAAAAAAAATTCTGAAGATTTTCTTCTTTACACTTGGGAAGATAAAGTTTTCTCAAGAACATTTCATATCCATGAAGAGAAGAATTTGCCCTGGAGAAATTAGACCAATTTTCATTTTAACTGGTCTCATATTCCATTCATTCTAAAGGGTTTCACACATATGTCTTCATATTGTACTAATTATGTTACATTTAACATTTGTAGTTCTCCTAAAAAAACTACATGGTTTTCTAAATAAAAATTACTTTTATTCTAATGAGGAATCTTTGAATCTTTGAGACATTCAACCCGGATATTAGGTCACCTAGTGAGTCATAGGATGGAACAGATTCATGAAAGCCACCACAGATGTCTTTTCTCACATTGTTTTAACTTTTTACCTACGGAAATGTTAAAGCAAACACAGAAGTACAAAGAATATATAACGAATCCTCATGTGCTCAATATATAACTTTAATAATTACGTACATTTGACCAATTTTGTTTCATTTACACATCAACTACATTTTAAAAATATTTTGGCTCTGGAATTATTTTTTTAACTCACAGATGATGTCATTTTATTGATAAATAAGTATTCATCTATAAATACACTGTTTTTACTGAAACTAAGTTATTTTTTCTATCAAATTTTACATATTCTTGATCTGCCCCATTTCATCTGCATGGTGTCACTGTACATATTCCTTATACTCTACATTTTTTGTAAATTTGTTGATAAATCTAGAGGCTTAATCATGTATAGTTCTGATAGTTAAAAGAAATTATTTTACTGGTGATCCTTATTCATTGCCTCCATCCATTTTTATTTTCCACTGGGAGCTGAAAAAAACAGAGTATCCAAATTCCATCACTCCTTCTGCATGCACTAGCTGGAATTCTTCTATAAAGAACTTCCCATCATCAACTACTTGGTTACCATGGCTACACTGCACACAGTTCTGCTGTGTCCTCCTTGCGGGGAAGTCTCTTTCTGGCCTGTAGGTTGAAGTTTAAAGAGTTCTTCAGGTCTTTACATTTTTCTAAAATCTGATTCTACATGTTTAAAAAAACAACGTCATTTTCCATTAATCCCCAGAACTTAACGTTCCAGTGAAGAAAGATCCCCCATACATATATACTTTTCTACTTTCCTCAATTTTAACGATGCTATTATATCAGTAATAATTTTGTTTTCTTCCATATTCTAAACTTTTGCTAAATTCCTAACTTGTTCATGAGGATCCACTGATATTTCTCTTGTTTGAATTCGTCATATCCTTATGATCAATATTAGATCATCACTTCTCATTTATTTGATACATTAGCTATTTATTTGCAACTGAATAAAGATTCTGAAAATGACCATGCTTTATAGACCTCAGCACTCCTATTACACCTCTTGTCCCATAGTTTTTAATAAAAACTTGTTATATTTATTTATTTATTTGTAGGGAGAAAAAAAGCAGCAACATTTGTGAGTTACAAATTTGATGATATCACTGTTACATTATGCTATTTACATTATTTAGATTTTTTATTCTTTCTGAGAGCTTAGAACATATTTATTGGAATAGAAATTTAAACATAAGACCCAAAAGACCACTGTGATAATACTTAATCTTTGAAATGTAATCTTTAAGTCTACTTACTTTGTATTAATAATTTATGAAATGTTCCATATTTTGCGCTGAAACTTTGCACCAAGGAAAGGTTTTCAGCTTTGAGCATAAAGTGATTTTCTTTAAATGTTTTTGTGGCTAGAGGTTTATTTGTCTTGCTCAGGATAAACTGGAGATTTGGTAGTGCTCAGATTCATTTCAGGACAGATAAGCAGGACAATCATCATTAATTGAATCTGAAGAAGTAAGAAATGGGTGCAGTGGCTCTATTGCTAATGTTATAAGACAAAATGATTCCAATATCCAAATCCAAACAAATGTCTATTTGGAGCAACCAGAAGGTAGTTAAAGGCACATTACTGGCTCAGAGGAGCTTTTTGTTTCTCAAAACCACAGTCCACAGCCAAGTTCTGAAGACAGCAGAACTTCCTCTTGTCAATTAACAGATTCTTTGCAAACACCCAGATCCCATGATTTGCTTGTCCCCACGTCCACCTACCAGTAATGGCATCCAAAGGTGAACCGAGGGAAGCTTATTGATAATGACTGAATTACAAATATCTAATAATAATAGGGAAGGTACAGTTAAAACTGGCATAAAATTTATAAATCTTTGGGCATTAAAAATATTATTAATTGAGTTTCTATTCACATTATTAAAACTGATGTTATAATTTAGGAATAGAGAGACTTTAAAGTCCATTAAAATTGTCATATCTAACTCCTTTTTTTATTATACATATTTTATTTTATTTTTTGGGGGGAAGTTTTTATTATTATTATTATACTTTAGGTTTTAGGGTACATATATAACTCCTTTTTTTAAAAATAAATAAAGTCCAAAATCTGAACATTTTTTTCTTCCGCTTATTTTTTGAAAAGATGTCTGGATAGGCATTGCAGTGTCATTGACAGGCAGAGCTGCACCATTGACTTATTTCATCTGTTGTGGCCAGCATGACCAGTCTGGACAGCTGCTTTGGTGTTTACCTTATAAAACTATAGGTAACATTTGCTTGAAGTACAAAGTAGTCTAACTTTATAGTAGCATAATTTTGTCCAGTAATTTTGTCACAAAATAGATAAATGGAATAGTAATTTAAGTGCATAATATACTACTTTATGCCAACACAGTAAATCTCATCAAATTTAGGAAATTTTCTTAAACTTTTTTACCTTTCTGTATTAATTGAACAAAACTGTCTTCTACTACATAATGATGCTTGCATGTGTCTGAAATAACAGATTATCTGAAGGTGAATTGTCCAGTATTACTGCAACAATGCATAGTTTCTAGTTTCTATTATTAAAAATAGACAAGATTAATTATTTCATTTCCATTTATATGGTTTTAATATATGATCATATATTCTGTTCAATTCATTTTAAGAAAGACCACGAGGAAAACATGACAAGAAAGGAGAGGAGGGCAGGCTCAAAGGAAAAAAGCTGCAGAAAAATAGGGAGGAATGTCTCTCAAAAAAAAAACACCAAAAATTGAAATATTATGCACCATACTAAAATACAAGAAAAAGTAATACAGAATGTATATGGTGCACAATTTAACACCAAAATACTTATCACCAGAAATAAATACATAAAATTAATTAAAAAATAAAGACTAAGACACTACATATGAGTCTATTTAAAATAATAGTAATATTTAAATACTCTATGGTACAGAAAGGTAAAAAATTTAAGAAGAGTTACTCTTTTGTTATAAATTGTTAGATAGATTCATGACTCAGAGATAACTCCAAGATTGCTTATTCACAAAATTTTAAATGCATCCTATTGCAATAATAATAAATTTCAAAGAGAATAAATTGCAAACAAATGACAATACAATCACAGACTGTAAATATCAATTATTATATTTAAAGAAAAAGAACAAAATGGACACTAGTGCAAACCTTTTAAACATTACTTATCTTAAATACACAAAGCAATGCAAAAGGCTAAGAAATGAGATACAAGCTGCAACAATTTGAAAGAAAGAAACAAAACTCTCATTTTGTGCAGATGGTTTCTACCTAGAAAAACCTAGATTATGTATAAGTTTTTGTTCATCTACAATGAGTGAATATTTCTCATGAAGAAGGCTAATAGAATTTAAGAATAGATACTAAGCAAACAACTGCAATGTGATACTTTATTCAAACAAAGTATAAAACTCATGTAAAATATTAAAATTTATAAAAAATTTGTGATTCACATGTTTTTATAATTTACTTGTATTTTTGGTCAGACTATCTCATAATGTGAAAGAAAAATTAATCATAATGGGTTGAAACATTTCTGATGAGAATAACAATATAAAATTATATAATACTAGAAAATAAAACTTCAAGTTATTTACAAAGATAATTATGAAACTATAATGAAAGTCAATAATGAAGCATTTAGCTGAGTAGATATACCTTGTAGTGTCAGAGGGAAATACTGAATATTTTAAATATTATCTTTCTGCCAATTACTCTTTAAACTCAAACAGAATTTCAAAAAATACTTATGGATCTTGGCAGTTGTTGCCACAGCTCATCACACCAGCCAAAAATCAAGAAAATTCAGTAAGTATGTGTCTGTTATTTCCTTACAGAAGACAAAAGCTTAAAACTGTAATAGATTGTTTTCACATTGTTATATTTACAGCACATTAGTAGGAATAGGTAGGCTAAGATCAATAATCTGTTGGAATTAATTCAGTTTACATTTTCCTTTTTTAGGGAGATTCAGTAAGATAAAACTGGACTTTTTTAGGCTCTTTACTTATAAAAGGATCTTGGCTGTATCTCCTTAAGATGTAAATGGTAGCTCCTATTTTTGTGTAGGCTTTTAAATTATATGAAATTCTGAAAGTATGATTAGAGTAGGCAGAATATTTATGAACTGTTTATGTTGATAATCATTTAAGACACCACATATTTCACAATATCTGACTTTATAAAAATAGACTAAATTTTTGGAGCAGTTTTAGGTTCACAGAAAAATTGACCAAGAAATACAGAGGATTCCTATACATGCACTGCCCACACACACACACACACAACCTCCCTCGCCACCAACATTCCTCTCCAGGATGATACATTTGTTATAATCAATGAACTGACATTGATACATGATTATTACTCAAAGTCCCTGGTTTACATTAGGGTTCACTCCTGTTCTGGTATATTCTATGAGATTTGATAAGTGCATAATGACATATATCCATCATTGTTGTATCATACAGAAAAGTTTTGATGGCTTAAAAATCCCCTGTGCTGTAACTATCCATTCCTTCTCTCCCTCAGGGTTAGAACCCCTGGCACCCACTGGTCTTTTTTTGTTTTTGTTTTTGTTTGTCTGTTTGTTTTTTACATGTCTGCATGTACCACAGTTTATTCACTTACTGAGGGACATTTTGGTTGCTTCCAAGGTTTAGCAATTATGAATTATCTGCCATAAACATCCACGTGCAGGTATTTGTGAGGAATATGTTTTCAATTTATTTGGATAAATAAACATCAAGAAGCACAACTGCTGAAATGTATGATAGAGTATATTTACTTTTGTAAGAAATTTGACTAGTTTTAAAAATTTATTTTCCCATTCTTCCAGAGACTAAATTCTGATGCTCAATCAGTTGCAACTTAGTTTTTCTTGTATCTGCAATGTTTTAATAACTGGCTTGTCTAATTACAAGCATAAAAATAAAAATGTTGCTCTTTCTAAAATTCATGTCTCACATTACATATAAAATATATCTGATACATATCAAACGTGTTAACTTTTTATCTAAGTTATTAAAATATGAGTGATTATATCTATAAAGTTAACATTGATTAAGCAAGATCTTAAAAACAAAAACAGTATTAAAGAAAAAGAAAAATAGTTTGGAATTCATAATATAAAATTTATATCTCAATTACTATAACAAAAGGTAAATTACTAGTGAAACACTGTAAGAAGATATTTGCAAATTACTTAAGGTAAATTTGACAATTTCAGGTATGAGTTTGGATCAGTCTTTCCCCTTTTAGACAGTTTCTACTGAGAAAAGCCTGGGAGAAGTACATCTGAGGATTGGAGGTAAACTCAATGGATACTTGGTTTCAGAAAAATTGCATGTAATACCTGGTGCAGCAGCTCATTTCTAAAACGGGTCAAGGTGCTTAATTCCTCATTCTATTTGTCTAACAGAGGGAAAGAAATGTCCTTTCCAGAGGAAGCCTCTGCAGTTACTTTAATTGCAATGTTCAGACTACAACAAAGGGTATGTTTGGGCCTGCAAACATGCAATAAATATAATTACACTCAAGAATTATTGGGAAATACAGTTAAGAGAATGAACTCACAAATTATTCTGATATTGCTGTTAACAAATACTTTAAAAGTCTGTGATTTTATTGTTTAAAAAACAGAAAATAAATATGCAAAAGAAAGAATGCAGATTTTCACCAGAAAATTGGAATCTATGTAAAAAATAAAATCATAAGTAGAAAATTAAAGTACCTAAAATCAAAAACTAAATGGAATAGTGAACAATAAAACAGTTAAATGGAATGCAACTAATTTGAAGCATAGAGACACAAAATATGAAAAAAACTGAACAATGCATTAGAGATGTGGGAACAGTCAAAAGATATAACACATTTACAAGTGGACTCATAGAAAAAAGGAGTAAGAGAAATGGGACAGTAGCCACATTTAAAGAGGTGATGGTTGATGATTTTTGGAGGCTGATGAAAGGCAATAACCCACAGATTTAAGTTATCTCAATTTATATAGTAAAGCAGGGAAACAAAGAACAATTAATGATCATTTTAACAGATGTAGAAAAATCATTTTATAAAATTCAGTAACTATTCATGATAAAACATTTAGCAAACTGGAATAAAAGTGAAATTCTTTAATCTGATAGAGTATCTGTTAAATAGAACAACATATTTTCTTCATAATAAAATTTATATTGTACTGGAAGTCTCATTTAATATTCAAAGTTATAGTCAATACAATTAGACAAATTATTTTTAACGGCATAAGGACTTGGAAAAGAATAAATAGAATTATCATTACTTGCAGAAGACCTAATTGTGTATACAGAACATTCAAAAAATCAATAGACATACTAGTGGAATTAATAACTAAAAACAAAATCTTCATTTATGTAATCCATACAAATTAAAAAAAAAAAGAGCAATTATAACTTCACATCAACTCAAGAGGAAGGTTTAGAGATTTCCCATATACGTTTTATCCCCACATACACACAGTTTCACCCATTCTCAACATCTCCCATTAGAGTGATGCATTTTTTTTACAATTAATGAAACTGCATTGGCACATCATACTAACCCAGAGCCCTTAGTTTACATTAGGATTCACTCTTGGTTTTGTGCATTCTATGCGTGTGGACAAATGCATAATGATGTGTATCCATTGTTATAGTATAGTACAAAGTACTTTCATTGACCTAAAATTCCTCTGGGCTTTTCCCACATCCCCATCTTCAACTCTTGGCAACCATTGATTTTTTTTTTTAATTTTTTTTTTTAGATGGAGTCCCACTCTTGTTGCCCAGGCTGGAGTGCAATGGCACCATCTTGGCTCACCGCAACCTCTGCCTCCCAGGTTCAAGTGATTCTCCTGCCTCAGCCTCCCAAGTAGTTGGGATTACAGGCATGCATGCACCACCATGCCCGGCTAATTTTGTATTTTTAGTAGAGACGGGGTTTCTTCCTGTTGGTCAGGCTGGTCACAAACTCCTGACCTCAGGTGATCCGCCTGCTTGGGCCTCCCAAAGTGCTGGGATTACAGGCGTGAGCCACCATGCCTGGCCCCACAGATCTTTTTACTCTTTCCATAGTTTTGACGTTTCTAGAATGTCATATAGTTGATATCATATAGTGTATTGCCTTTTCAGATTGGCATCTTTCACTTAGTATTATGCATTTAAGATTCCTCTTTGTGTTTTTGTGGCTTGATTGCTCATATATTTTTAGTGATGAATAATATTTCAATGTCTGGTTGTACCAAAGTTTATCTTTCGCCTAATGAAAAGATATTTTGGTTATTTCCAAGTTTTGCAATTATGACTACAGCTTCTGTAAACATTTGTGTTCAGGCATTTTTGTGAACAAGTTTTTTTTTCATAGATAATTTCTCAACTCCTTTGGGCAAATACTAAAGTGTACAATTGTTGGATCGTATGGTAAGAATATGTTTAGTTGTATAAGAAACTGCCAAACTATCTTCCAAGGTGGCTACAGATTTATACCTGAGTGTTTTATTTTGGGGAATGCTTATCTAAATGCTGTTGTCTTTTAATTTCAGATTCCACTTGTTCATTGCTATTTAATAATATACTAAACATTGATTGGCTTTGTATATTGACCTTGTATCCTTCAAACTTGCTATATTCACTCATCAATTTAAGGAGTGGTGTGTTGATTCTTTCAGAATTTTTATGCAATCATGCTATCAGAAAACAAAAATAGTTTTATTTCTTCCTTCTCAATTTGTACACGTTTTGTTTTCTTTTCTTGTCTTATTGCATTAGCTATGCCTAATAGTACTATTGTGAAAAGAAGTGGTGAAAGGGGACTTTTTTTGTCTTGTTTTCATCATAAGTATGATGTTAGACATAGATTTTTGTAGATATTCTTTATCAAGTTAAGGAAGTCCCCGTACTATTCCTAGTTTACAAAAGAAGTTTTAATAGCTTTTAAAAGCAGTCTGTGTATTTTACCATATTGGTATATTTACCATTTTGGTAAAACATACATACCGTAACATTTACTATTTTAACCATTTTCAAGCATACAACTCCAGGCAATAAATACCTTTACGTTGCTAAGCAAAAATCACCACTATCCAGTTCCAAAACAATTTCATCATCTTAACATAAACTATGTGACCATTAAAAATAAATCACAATTACCTCTTCCCCAAGCCCCTAATTGCCACTATTCTACGTTCTGGCCTTAAAAATTTTTGCCAATTAAAACATATGAGAGCAATAATACAGTACTCGGCCTTTTAAGACTGGCTTATTTCACTTAGATAATGTTTTGTAAATTCATCCATATTATATCATGTATCAAATGTCACTCCTTGTTAAGGCTTAATAGTATTGCACTGTATGTATGTGCCACGTTTGGGTATACACATGGACATCTGGATTGTTTCTACCTTTGAAGCATTGTGAATAATGATGCTGCAACACTCATGTACACATATCGGTTCAAATCCCTGCTTTCAATTATTTGGGGTGTATACTGAGAGGTGGAATTTCTGGATCACATAATAATTCAATGTTTAAGGTTTGTGGAAACTCCATCCTGTTTGCCACAGCAGCTTTACCATTTTACAGTCTCATCAGTAATGCACAAAAGTTCCATTTTCTCCACATCCTTCTCAACATTGGTTACTGATTTGCTTGTTTGTTTTTTTAAATAATAGCCATCCTTACTTCTCTTTGTGGTTTTTATTTTCATGTCTCAACTGATGTTGAGCATCTTTTCATGTGCTTATTTGTGATATGCATGCTGTCACTGGAGAAATGTCTATCATGTTTCTGTCCATTTTTAATTGGGTTTTATCATTGTTTTTAGAAGTTGATACTTTAAACTAATTTATCAATATTTTCAATTATGTATACTTATATTGTTTTGTGTGTTTTTTAATAATATTTGCCTACCACAACTATAGGAAATATTTTTCTCTAGTTTCTTCACTCATATTCATACCTATAATCCATCTAGAATTTATTGTTGTGCCCTGTAGCAGATTTAGAAGCATTTTTTAAAATATTTGGATATTAAATTGACCCAGCACTTTTTTTTCAAAATTTTATATTGTGGTAAAATATATATAATATACATTTTTAATTTTTTATTATTTTTTAATTTTTAAAAACTTAGTACCTTTACCATGTTTAAGTATACAATTTACTGGTAATGAATATAAGTATATAATTTTTTTGCCCTTCATTCTCCCATCCTCCCTTTCCTGGCCTCTAGTAACCACCAGTCTACTCCATATTATCATGAAATCCACTTTTTTAGTTCCAGCATATGAACTAGAACACACTACATTTGTCTTTCTGTGCTTGACTTATTTCACTTAACATACTGGCCTCCAGTTCCATACATATTGCTGCAAATGATAGGATTTTATTCCTTTTAAAATTTACCATCTTAACCACTTTAAGTGTGCTGTTGAGTGTAATTAAATACATTTATAATGTTGTGCAACCATCACCACCATTTATCTTTACAGCCCGTTATGTCTTATAAAACTAAAACTTTATATCCATTAAATATTAACTCCTAAATCCCCTTTCCCTCAGCCCATAGCTAACAGCATTTTATTTTCTGTCTCTATCATTTTGACTACCCTAAGTATCTAGTATAAGTGGAATTACACAATTTGTTTCTTTTTGTGATGGACTTATTTCACTTAGCATAATATCCACAAGGTTTGTACGTGTGGTAGCATTTTGCAGAATTTCCTTATTTTTGAAAGCTGAGTAATATTCCATTGCATGCATAGACTATATTTTGCTGGTCCATTCATCCCCCAAAGAACATGGGTTGCTTCCATGTTTTAAATATTGTGGAAAATGTTTCTATGCACACGGGTAAAAATATATATTTGAGACCTGCTTTCACTTCTTTAGACTATGTATGTAGAAGTGGAATTACTGAATCATAAAGTAATTCTATTTTTAATTTTTTGAAGAATCAAATTATTGTCCACAATACATTATTTTACAATTCTGGATATTAATATCTCTTTAGATATATGATTGGCAATTATTTTCTTTCATTCCATGCATTGCCTTCTTCCTCTGTTTATATTGTCATTTGATAAGCAGTTTTAAAATTTTTCATGAAGTCCGATTTGTCTATTTTTCTTTTGTTTCCTGTGTTTTTTGTGTCATATCCAATAAACCATAGACAAACACCAACTGTCACGAAGCTTTTACCCTATGTTTTCTTATAGGAGTGCTATAGTTTTAGGTCTTATATTTAGGTCTTTCATTCCTTTTCAGTTTTTTCATTTTTTTTTTTTTTAATTTTTATTTTTGAGACAGATTCTTGTTCTGTCATCCAGGCTGGAGTGCAATGGTGCCATCTCGGCTCACTGCAACCTCCACCTCCCAGGTTCAAGAGATTCTCCTGCCTCAGTCACCTGAGTAGCTGGGATTATAGGTGCATGCCACCACACACGGCTAATTTTGTATTTTTACTAGAGACAGGGTTTCACTATGTTGGCCAGGCTGATCTCGAACTCCTGACCTCATGATCTGCCCGCCTCGGCCTCCCAAAGTGCTGGGATTACAAGCGTGAGCCACTGCACCTGGCCCAGTTAATTTTTTATTTGGTATTGGATAAGTGTCCAACTTCATTCTTCTACATGTGGATTTTCAGTTATTTCAGCACCGTTAGTTGAAGAGACAGACCCTTCTCCATTGAATGGTCCTGGCACCCTTGTTAAAAACTCCTTTTACCATATATATGATGGGTTATTTCTGGAGTCTATTAGGTTATATGCCTGTCTTTCAGTCTGTACCACTTGGTTCCGATTACTATAGCTATATAGGAAGTTTTGAAATGATGAATTGCAAGTCTTAAACTGTTCTATTTTAGGACTGTTTTGGCCATTTGGGGTCCCTTGAGAGTCCACATAAATTTTGAAACGGGTTTTTCTGTTCTTAGAATAAAATCTCATTGATATGTTGGTAGAAATTATGTTGAACCTATACATCAATTTGGGTAGTATCAGTACCTCAACAATATTAAGTCTTCAAGTCCATAAACAAGGTATGTCTTTCCATTTTTGTTATACCTTCTTAAATTTACTTCAGCAGTTTTTTGTAGCTTTCAGTTTACAAGTCTTTCAACTCTGTTGTTAACTTCTAAGTATTTTACTCTTTGTCATGCTGTTGTGAATAGAATTCTTTCCTAATTTCCTTTTCAGATCATTCACTGTTACTGTGTACGAGTGCAACTGATGTGTGTGTGTGTGTGTGTGTGTGTGTGTGTTGGCTTGTATTCCTCTACTTTGATGAATCATTTATTAGCTAAAGCAGTATTTTTGTGGAATCTTTAGAGTTTTCATCATGTAACATTTTATCATCTGTAAACAGAGATAATTTTACTCTTTCTATCCAATTTCGATGCTGTTTCTTTGTTTTTCTTGTCTAATATATCTGGTTGGTACCTCCAGTATTATGTTGAGTAGAAGCTGTGAAAGTGGGCATTCTTGACTTGTTTCTCGTCTTAGAGTAATAGCTTTCCGTCTTTTACCAATGAGTACAATATGAGTTTTTCAAATATGGCGTTTACTATGTTGAGATTGTTTCCTTCTATTCCTAGTTTGTTGAGTACTTTTATTATAAAAGCGTCTTGAATTTTGTTAGATGATTTTTTTCTGCATTAGTTAAGATGATCATGTGTTTTTTTTTTCCTTTCATTTTGTTAATGTGGTGTATTATGTTAATTTTGTGTTGAACCATTCTAGCATTCCAGGAATAAATCCCATTTGGTCATGACATATAATCCTTTTCAATATGCTACTGAGTTCAGTTTGCTAATATTTTGTTGAGTATCTTGCCTGAATTTTGCTAAGGGATGTTGGTCTGTAGTTTCCTTTTCTTAGAGTGTCTGTCTAGTTTTGCTATCAGGGTAATGCTAGCTTCATAGAATGAGTTAGTAAATATTCTCTTCTCTTCAATTTTTTGGGAAAAGCTTGAGAATAATTGGTATTAGTTATTCTTTAAATGTTAGGTAGATGTCAGCCATGAAGGCAGCAGGTACAGTGTTTTTCTTCTTTGGTGGATTTTGACTACTGATTCCATCTCCTTACCAGATATAGGTATATTCAAATTTCCTAGTTTTTTTTTGTCAGATAGTCTTGTTAAATTTTGTGTTTCTAGGAATTTATCCATTTCATACAGGTTATCCAATTTGTTGGCATATAGTTGTTTATAGTACTCATAATCTTTTTTGATTCTCTAAAATTAATATTAACATTCCAATTTTCATTGCTGATTTTCTTTTTTTATTGTTATTATACTTTAGGTTTTAGGGTACATGTGCACAATGTGCAGGTTTGTTACATATGTATCCATGTGCCATGTTGTTTTGCTACATCCATTAACTCGTCATTTAGCATTAGGTATATCTCCTAATGCTGTCCTTCCCCCCTCCCCCCACCCCACAACAGTCCCCGGAGTGTGATGTTCCCCTTCCTGTGTCCATGAGTTCTCATTGTTCAATTCCCACCTACGAGTGAGAACATGCAGTGTTTGGTTTTTTGTCCTTGCGATAGTTTACTGAGAATGATGTTTTCCAGTTTCATCCATGTCCCTACAAAGGACATGAACTCATCATTTTTTATGGCTGCATAGTATTCCATGGTGTATATGTGCCATATTTTCTTAATCCAGTATATTGTTGTTGGACATTTGGGTTGGTTCCAACTCTTTGCTATTGTGAATACTGCCGCAATAATCATATGTGTGCATGTGTCTTTATAGCAGCATGATTTATAGTCCTTTGGGTATATACCCAGTAATGGGATGGCTGGGTCAAATGGTAATTCTAGTTCTAGATCCCTGAGGAATTGCCACACTGACTTCCACAATGGTTGAACTAGTTTACAGTCCCACCAACGGTGTAAAAGTGTTCCTATTTCTCCACATCCTCTCCAGCACCTGTTGTTTCCTGACTTTTTAATGATGGCCATTCTAACTGGTGTGAGATGGTATCTCACTGTGGTTTTGATTTGCATTTCTCTGATGGCCAGTGATGATGAGCATTTTTTCATGTTTTTTGACTGCATAAATGTCTTATTTTGAGAAGTGTCTGTTCATGTCCTTTGCCCACTTTTTGATGGGGTTGTTTGTTTTTTTCTTGTAAATTTGTTTGAGTTTGTAGATTCTGGATATTAGCCCTTTGTCAGATGAGTAGGTTGCAAAAATTTTCTCCCATTCTGTAGGTTGCCTGTTCACTCTGATGGTAGTTTCTTTTGCTGTGCAGAAGCTCTTTAGTTTAATTAGATCCCATTTGTCAATTTTGGCTTTTGTTGCCATTGCTTTTGGTGTTTTAGACATGAAGTCCTTGCTCACGTCTATGTCCTGAATGGTATTGCCTAGGTTTTCTTGTAGGATTTTAATGGTTTTAGGTCTAACATTTAAGTCTTTAATCCATCTTGAATTAATTTTTGTATAAGGTGTAAGGAAGGGATCCAGTTTCAGCTTTCTACATATAGCTAGCCAGTTTTCCTAGCACCATTTATTAAATAGGGAATCCTTTCCCCATTGCTTGTTTTTGTCAGTTTTGTCAAAGATAGACAGTTGTAGATATGCAGCATCATTTCTGAGGGCTCTGTTCTGTTCCATTGACCTATGTCTCTGTTGTGGTAACAGTACCATGCTGTTTTGGTTACTGTAGCCTTGTAGTATAGTTGGAAGTCAGGTAGCATGATACCTCCAGCTTTGTTCTTTTGGCTTAGGATTAACTTGGCGATGCAGGCTCTTTTTTGGTTCTATATGAACTTTAAAGTAGTTTTTTCCAATTCTGTGAAGAAAGTCATTGGTAGCTTGATGGGGATGGCATTGAATCTATAAATTACCTTGGGCAGTATGGCCATTTTCACGATATTGATTCTTCCAACCCATGAGCATGGAATGTTCTTCCATTTGTTTGTATCCTCTTTTATTTCATTGAGCAGTGGTTTGTAGTTCTCCTTGAAGAGGTCCTTCACATCCCCTGTAAGTTGGATTACAAGGTATTTTATTTTCTTTGAAGCAATTGTGAATGGGAGTTCACTCATGATTTGGCTCTCTGTTTGTCTGTGATTGGTATACAAGAATGCTTGTGATTTTTGTACATTGATTTTGTATCCTGAGGCTTTGCTGAAGTTGCTAATCAGCTTAAGGAGATTTTGGGCTGAGACAATGGGGTTTTCTAGATATAAAATCATGTCATCTGCAAACAAGGACAATTTGACTTCCTCTTTTCCTAATTGAATACCCTTTATTCCCTTCTCCTGCCTGATTGCCCTGGCCAGAACTTCCAGCACTATGTTGAATAGGAGTGGTGAGAGAGGGCATCCCTGTCTTGTGCCAGTTTTCAAAGGGAATGCTTCCAGTTTTTGCCCATTCAGTATGATATTGGCTGTGGGCTTGTCATAGATAGCTCTTATTATTTTGAGATACATCCCATCAATACCTAATTTATTGAGAGTTTTCAGCATGAAGGGTTGTTGAATTTTGTCAAAGGCCTTTTCTGCATCTATTGAGATAATCATGTGGTTTTTGTCTTTGGTTCTGTTTATATGTTGAATTACATTTATTGATTTGTGTATGTTGAACCAGCCTTGCATCCCAGGGATGAAGCCCACTTGGTCATGGCGGATAAGCTTTTTGATGTGCTGCTGGATTCGGTTTGTCAGTATTTTATTGAGGATTTTTGCAACAATGCTCATCAAGGATATTGGTCTGAAATTCTCTTTTTTGGTTATGTCTCTGCCAGGCTTTGGTATCAGGATGATGCTGGCCTCATAAAATGTGTTAAAGAGTATTCTCTCTTTTTCTATCGATTGGAATAGTTTCGGAAGGAATGGTACCAGTTCCTCCTTGTACCTCTGGTAGAATTCGGCTGTGAATCCATCAGGTCCTGGACCCTTTTTGGTTGGTAAGCTATTGATTATTGCCACAATTTCGGAGCCTATTATTGGTCTATTCAGAGATTCAACTTCTTCCTGGTTTAGTCTTGGGAGGGTGTATGTGTCGAGGAATTTATCCATTTCTTCTAGATTTTCTAGTTTATTTGCATAGTGGTGTTTGTAGTATTCTCTGATAGTAGATTGTATTTCTGTGGGATCAGTGGTGATATCCTCTTTTTCATTTTTTATTGCATCTATTTGATTCTTCTCTCTTTTCCTCTTTATTAGTCTTGCTAGCGGTCTATCAATTTTGTTGATCTTTCCAAAAAACCAGCTCTTGGATTCATTAATTTTTTGAAGGGTTTTTTGTGTCTCTATCTCCTTCAGTTCTGCTCTGATTTTAGTTATTTCTTGCCTTCTGCTAGCTTTTGAATGTGTTTGCTCTTGCTTTTCTAGTTCTTTTAATTGTGATGTTAGGGTGTCAATTTTGGATCTTTCCTGCTTTCTCTTGTGGGCATTTAGTGCTATAAATTTCCCTCTACACACTGCTTTGAATGTGTCCCAGAGATTCTGGTATGTTGTGTCTTTGTTCTCATTGCTTTCAAAGAACATCTTTATTTCTGCCTTCATTTCATTATGTACCCAATAGTCAATCTGGAGCAGGTTGTTCAGTTTCCATGTAGCTGAGCCATTCTGAGTGAGTTTCTTAATCCTGAGTTCTAGTTTGATTGCACTGTGGTCTAAGAGACAGTTTGTTATAATTTCTGTTCTTTTACATTTGCTGAGGAGAGCTTTACTTCCAACTATGTGGTCAATTTTGGAATAGGTGTGGTGTGGTGCTGAGAAAAACGTATATTCTGTTGATTTGGGGTGGAGAGTTCTGTAGATGTCTATTAGGTCCACTTTATGTAGAGCTGAGTTCAATTCCTGGGTATCCTTGTTAACTTTCTGTCTCGTTGATCTGTCTAATGTTGACAGTGGGGTGTTAAAGCCTCCCATTATTATTGTGTGGGAGTTTAGTCCCTTTGTAGGTCACTCAGGACTTGCTTTATGAACGTGGGTGCTCCTGTGTTGGGTGCATATATATTTAGGATAGTTAGCTCTTCTTGTTGAATTGATCCCTTTACCATTATGTAATGGCCTTCTTTGTCTCTTTTGATATTTGTTGGTTTAAAGTCTATTTTATCAGAGACTAGGATTGCAACCCCTGCCTTTTTTTGTTTTCCATTTGCTTGATAGATCTTTCTCCAACCCTTTATTTTGAGTCTATGTGTGTCTCTGCACGTGAGATGGGTTTCCTGAATACAGCACACTGATGGGTCTTGACTCCTTATCCAGTTTGCCAGTCTGTGTCCTTTAATTGGAGCATTTAGCCCATTTACATTTAAAGTTAATATTGTTATGTGTGAATTTGATCCTGTCATTATGATGTTAGTTGGTTATTTTGCTCGTTAGTTGATGCAGTTTCTTCCTAGCCTAGATGGTCTTTACAATTTGGCATGTTTTTGCAGTGGCTGGTACTGGTTGTTCCTTTCCATGTTTAATGCTTCCTTCAGGAGCTCTTTTAGGGCAGGCCTGGTGGTGACAAAATCACTCAGCGTTTGCTTGTCTGTAAAGTATTTTATTTCTCCTTCACTTATGAAGCTTAGTTTGGCTGGATATGAAATTCTGGGTTGAAAATTCTTTTCTTTAAGAATGTTGAATATCGGCCCCCACTCTCTTCTGGCTTGTAGAGTTTCTGCTGAGAGATCAGCTGTTAGTCTGATGTGTTTCCCTTTGTGGGTAACCCGACCTTTCTCTCTGGCTGCCCTTAACATTTTTTCCTTCATTTCAACTTTGGTGAATCTGACAATTATGTGTCTTGGAGTTGCTCTTCTCGAGGAGTATCTTTGTGGCCTTCTCTGTATTTCCTGAATCTGAATGTTGGCCTGCCTTGCTAGATTGGGGAAATTCTCCTGGATAATATCTTGCAGAGTGTTTTCCAGCTTGGTTCCATTCTCCCTATCATTTTCAGGTCCAACAATCAGACGTAGGTTTGGTCTTTTCACATAGTCCCAAATTTCTTGGAGGCTTTGTTCATTTCTTTTTATTCTTTTTTCTCTAAACTTCTCTTCTCGCTTCATTTCATTCATTTCATCTTCCATCACTGATACCCTTTCTTCCAGTTGATCACATCGGCTCCCGAGGCTTCTGCAATCTTCGCGTAGTCCTCGATACTTGACTTTCAGGTCCATCAGCTCCTTTAAGCCCTTCTCTCCATTGGTTATTCTAGTTATCCATTTGTCTAATTTTTTTTCAAACTTTTTAACTTCTTTGCTATTGTTTTGAATTTCCTCCCATAGCTCGGAGTAGTTTGATCGTCTGAAGCCTTCTTCTCTCAACTCGTCAAAGTCATTCTCCGTCCAGCTTTGTTCCGTTGCTGGTGAGGAACTGCGTTCCTTTGGAGGAGGACAGGTGCTCTGCTTTTTAGAGTTTCCAGTTTTTCTGCTCTGTTTTTTCCCCATCTTTGTGGTTTTATCTACTTTTGGTCTTTGATGATGGTGATGTACAGATGGGTTTTTGGTGTGGATGTCCTTTCTGTTTGTTAGTTTTCCTTCTACCAGACAGGACCCTCAGCTGCAGGTCTGTTGGAGTTTGCTAGAGGTCCACTCCAGACCCTGTTTGCCTGGGTGTCAGCAGCGGTGGCTGCAGAACAGCAGATTTTCGTGAGACCACAAGTTCAGCTATCTGATTGTTCCTCTGGAAGTTTTGTCTCAGAGGAGTACCTGGCCAAGTGAGGTGTCAGTCTGTCCCTACTGGGGGGTGCCTCTCAGTTAGGCTGCTCGGGGGTCAGGAACCCACTTTAGGAGGCAGTCTGTCCATTCTCAGTTCTCCAGCTGCATGCTGGGAGAACCACTACTCTCTTCAAAGCTGTCAATCAGACAGGGACATTTAAGTCTGCAGAGGTTCCTGCTGAATTTTTGTTTGTCTGTGCCCTGCCCCCAGAGGTGGAGCCTACAGAGGCAGCAGGCCTCCTTGAGCTGTGGTGGGCACCACCCAGTTCGAGCTTCCTGGCTGCTTTGTTTACCTAAGCAAGCCTGGGCAATGGCGCGTGCCCCTCCCCCAGCCTTGCTGCCACCTTGCAGTTTGATCTCAGACTGCTGTGCTAGCAATCAGCAAGACTCCGTGGGCATAGGCCCCTCTGAGCCAGGTGCGGGACACAATCTCCTGGTGTGCCGTTTTCCAGGCCCGTTGGAAAAGCGCAGTATTAGAGTGGGACTGACCCGATTTTCCAGGTGCCTTCTCTTACCCCTTTCTTTGACTAGGAAAGGGAACTCCCTGACCCCTTGCACTTCCCAAGTGAGGCAATGCCTCGCCCTGCTTTGGCTCACGCACAGTGTGCTGCCCTGGCTGTCCTGCACCCACTCTTTGGCACTCCCTAGTGAGATGAACCCAGTACCTCAAACGGAAATGCAGAAATCACCCATCTTCTGTGTTGCTCAGGTTGGGAACTGTAGACCGGAGCTGTTCCTATTTGGCCATCTTGGCTCCACCCCCCTCATTTCTGATTTTCTGTACTTGAGTCTGCTCTCCTTTTTTCTCTTAGTTCATCTATTTAAAATTTTGTCAATTTTTTTGATCAAAGAACTGACTTTTGGATATTTTTCTATTTTAAAAAATTCTATATTTTATTTATCTCTGCTTTAATATTCATTTATTCTGTTAGCTTTGAGTTTAGTTTGCTTAGGTTTTTTATTTTAGATCCTTTTATTGTTCAATGTAAGTGTTTATAACTATAAATTTTCCCATTGTCACTACTTTCACTGTGCCCTGTAAGTTTTGGTATTTTATGTTTTCGTTTTTGTTCACCTGTAAGAATTTTTGATTTTTTTCTTGGTGATTTAGTGTATGGTCCATTGGTTGCTTAAGAGTATGTTGTCTAATTCCCCCAAATTTGTGAATTTTTTAGTTATGTTAATTATTTCTTTTTTTTTTTTTTTGAGACGGGAGTCTCGCTCTGTCACCCAGGCTGGAGTGCAGTGGTGCAATCTCGGCTCACTGCAAGCTCCGCCTCCCGGGTTCACACCATTCTCCTGCCTCAGCCTCTCTGAGTAGCTGGGACTGCAGGCACCCACCACCACGCCCAGCTAATTTTTTTGTATTTTTAGTAGAGATGGGGTTTCACCGTGGTCTCGATTTCCTGACCTCATGATCCGCCCACCTTGGCCTCCCAAAGTGCTGGGATTACAAGCGTGAGCAACCACGCCCTGCCAGTTATGTTAATTATTTCTAAGTTTATCCCACTGTTATGATACTTTGTATTATCTTTATCTTTCTAATGTTTTGAACTCCAATTTGTGACCCCACAATGATCTGTCTTAGAAAATGTCTCATATGGACTTGAAACAAATATGTGTGCTGTTGTCATTGGATAGTGTGTTCTGTATGTGCCTTTTAAATCTGGCTAGTTTCTTAGCATGTTTGCTTATCTTCTGTCCAGTTATTCTATTCATTATGAAGATTGGGTGTTAAAGTCTTCAACTATTATTGTTCAACTGTCTACTTCTGACTTTAATTCTGTCAGTTTTGCTTTGTATATTTTGATGGTATTTTGTTAGGTGCATGAATGTTTATAATTGTTTTATCTTCTTGCTGTATTGAACTTTTTATTAATATATAATGCTGTGATGGCTAGTATTTTTAGGTGTCCACTTGAGTGGGTTAAAAGATGCCAAAATAGCCAGTAAATCATTATTCTCTGTATGTCTTTGAGGATGTTTCTGTTATAGACTGGCATTTTATTCAGGGGCCTGAGTATGGATTTCCTCCCTCATTCAATGTTTGAGGGCACCATGTAATCAACTGAGAACCCAGATACAACAAAAAAGTGGAGGAAAAGCAAATTTATTCTCTCTTCTGGAGTTGAAACAGTCATCTCCTCCATTTGGACCTCTGAACTTCATGTTCTCAGGCCTTCAGCTTTGGACTGAGAGCTGCCCCATTAGTTCCCCTGGTTCTCAGGCCTTTGGACTTGGACTGAGATGATAGGTGACATATTGAGGGACTTCTCAGTCTGCATAATCACATGAGACAATTCCCTTAATAAATCTCCTTTTATATAGCGATATATCACTTTACATATTTACATTCTATTGATTCTGTTTCTCTAGAGGGCCCTGACTAATACAAATGTCCTGGTTCATCTCTTATAATTGTGTTTAATTTAAAATTTATTTTATCTGATAATAGTATAGACATTCCTCCTGTCTTTCTATGATTTCCATAGAATATATTTTTCTATCTTTTCACTTTAAATTTATTTGTGTTTTGTGATCTAAAATGAATCTCTTATAGAAAGCATATAGTTGGATAATTTGTTTTTATCCCTTCTCGCAATAGTTGTATTTTACTTAGAAAGTTTAATTCATTTACATCTAAATTATTAGAGGTTTACTTCTATCATTTTGCTGTTTTCTATATGGCTGATAGTGTTTTTGTCTTCCATTTTTCACATTGCTTTCTTCTCTGAGGTTTAGTTTTTTTGTAGTAAGACATTTAAATTTCTCCCTCACTTCATTTTGTATATATTCTATAGTTATTTTCTTTATAGTTATTGTAAGGATTACATATAACATTCTAACCTTATAACACTGTAATTAGAATTTCTCTTTTTTTGAAAAGGAATTTCACTCTTGTCACCCAGGCTGGAGTGCAATGGTGCCATCTCAGCTGACTGCAACCTCTGCCTCCCAGATTCAAGCGAGTCTCCTGCCTCAGCCTCCTGAGTAGCTGAGATTACAGGCATGCACCACCACACCCAGGTAATTTTTGTATTTTTTTAGTAGAGATGGGATTTCACCATGTTGGCCAGACTGGTGTCAAACTCCTGACCTCAGGTGATTCACCCGCCTTGGCCTCCCAAATTGTTGAGATTACAGGCATGAGCCACTGCACCTGGCTTGTAATTAGAATTTCTACCAACTTAACCTAATAATATGTAAACATGTCTCTACTGCTCTGTCCCCTCCCCTTTCAGCTGTTCATGTCACAAAATTATATCTTGATAAGTTTCATGTTCAGAAACAAATAATTATTTTATGCATTATTCTCTAAAGCCATATTAAAAATAAAATATGGAGTTACACACCAAAGTTACAGTGATACCAGCCTTTAATGAATTGTTTTTTTTATGCATTAGTCTCAAAAATCATCTAGAAACAAAAAGGAGTTACAAACGCCATTACAATAATAGTAGCTTGTATAATTGCATTTGTATTCACGTATTTACGTATTTCTTCATATGGCTAAAAGTTATTGTCTAGTGTCCTTTCATTCACCTTCCGCAACTCCCTTGAGCATTTTCTGAAGGGCAGCTCTACTTGTAACTAACTCCCTCAGCTTTTGTTTGCCTGGGAATGCCTTAGTTTCTCCCTCAGTCTTGTAGGATAGTTTTGCTGAATATAGGAAACTTCATTGACTTTCTCTTTTCTTTTCTTTTTGACAGGTCTCACTTTTTCTTTTTGACAGGGTCACCCAGGCTGCAGTGCAGTGGTGCAATCATGTCTCACTGCAGCCTCAATCTCTTGGGGTCAGGGGATCCTCCCACCTCAGCCTCCCGAGTACCTGGGACCACAGGCACACACCACCAAACCTTGCAAAATTTTTAAAATTTATTGTAGAAATGGGGTCTCACTATGTTGCCCAGGCTGGTCTCAAACTCTGGGGCTCAAGTGATCCTCTCTCCTTTGCCCATGAAAGTGCTGAAATTACAGGCTTCTTTTTCTTTTGGCACTTTGAGTATATCCCCTACCTGCCTTCTGGCCTCCAAGGTTTCTGAAGAGAAATCTGCTGATAATCTTATTGAAGATCCCTCTAACGTGACAAATTATTTCTCCCTTTCTGCTTTCATTTTTTGTCTTTGGTTTTCAAAACTTTGATTATAATGTGTCTTGGTTTTTATCTCCTTTTGAGTTTTATTTTGAGTTTGCTTATATTCATGTCTTTCATCATATGAGTGTTTTCGGTCATGATGTCCTAAAACATCTATTCTGCCCCTTTCTCTCTCTCTTCTTATTCCGACACTACCACACTGCATACATTGCTCTGCTTGATGATGTCCCACTTGATGACTCTGTTCGCTTTTCTTTAATCTTTTAATATTTCATCATGTTCATTGTCCTATTCTCAAGTTCACTGATTCTTGCTTTTGTCTGCTCACATTTGCTTTTGAATCCCAGAAATGCAGGAATTCAACATTGATTCAGTTTAATTTTAGTTATTTTACTTTTCATTTCCAGAATTTATTTTTGGTTTTCTCTTTCTTTTTACTGACAACTCTATTTTGTTCATATATCTTATGCTTGACTTTCTCCACATCTTCCTTTAGTTAGTTGAGCATCCTTAAGATAGTTTTGAAGTCTTTAGCAGATCTACCATCTGGTTTTCCTCAGTGAAAGTTTTTGTTTACTTCTTGGAATGGACTATACTTACTTGTCTTTTCTATGCCTTGTTATTTTTTGTTGAAAACTGAATGCTTGAATTCTAATAATGTGGTAACTCATTTCCCCCCTTTTCTAGGTTATGCAGATTTCCTTCCTTTCCCAGGGTTTGCTACTTTTTGCTTTTGTTTTTGTTTTAATTGTAGGCTGTTTTGTGCTGCGAATTAGCCTGAGACATAAACTTAAGGTCTTCTCAGATCTTTCTCTGAACATGAATGATCACTTTCTAATTTTCTCCATGTGCGTGTGTGTGTGTTTAATGCCCTGGTCTTTTTAGTTTTGTTTAAATATATTAACATATTTTAAACATATATTTTTATGTATAATAAAATATATAGAGAAAATAAATATATATTTGGATATACAATAAAAATACATATTTAAGACATGTTTATAATAAAAATATATATTTTATATATAATAAAAACATTTAAAATGTTTATATATACATGTTGTACATATTTTAGGGTACATGTGATATTTTGATACCTGTATACAATGTGTAATGATCAAATCATGGTAATTGGGATATCCATCATCTCAAACACTTATCTTTTCTTTGTGTTGGGAACATTATAAGTCTTCTAGCTACTTTGAGGTATACAATAAATTTTTGTTAACTATAATTTCCCTACTGTACTATCAAATGCTAGAACTTATTTCTTCTATGTAATTGTTTTTGAACCCCTTAACCAACTTCTCTACATTCTACTCCTTCCCTTCCCAGCCTCTGGTAACCACCAATCTACTCTCCACTGTCATGAGATCCACTTTTTTGGTTCCCACATATAAGTGAGAATATGTAATATTTGTCTATCTGTGCCTGGCTTATTTTGCTTAATGTAATGACTTCCAGTTTTATTCGTGTTGCTATAAATGACAGAATTTCATTCTTTACAGTGAATAATATTCCATATTTGTATATACTGTAAAGAATCCACACTTTATTCATTTCTCTGTTGATGAACACATAAGCTGATCCCATATCTTGGCCATTGTGAATATTGCTGCAATAAACATGACAATATAGACATCTCGTCAATATAATGATTTCCTTTCTTTTGGATATATACACAGTGGTGGGACTGCTGAATTTTATGGGAGTTCTACTTTTAGTTTTCTGAGGAGCCTCCATACTGTTTTCCATAATGGCTGTACTAATTTACATTCCCAGCAACAGTATGTAAGTGTTCCCCTTTCTCTGTGTCCTTATCAGCTTGTTATATTTTGTTTTGATAATAGCCATTCTGAGCTGAGATGGTATCTCATTGTGGTTTTGATTTGCATTTCCCTAGAGATTAGCAATGTTGAACATATTTTCATATATCTGTTGGACATTTGTATGTCTTCTTTTGAAAACTGTCTATTCGAATCCTTTTGACTATTTTAAAAATCAGATTGTTTTTTGCTGTAGGTTTATTTGAGGTCCTTATATATTCTGATTCTTAATTGTTTGTTAGATGAATGTTTGCATATATTTTCTCTCATTCTGTTGGTTGTCTCTTCACTTTGTTGATTTTTTCCTTTGCTGTGCAGAAGCTTTTTAGCTTGGTGTAAATCCACTTGCCAACTTTTGCTTTTATTGCCTATGCTGTTGAAGTCTTTGCCTGAAAAATCTTTGCCCAGATCAATACCCTGTAGCATGCCTGCAATATTTTCTTTTAGTAGTTTTATAGTTTCAGGTCTCACATTTAAGTCTTTAATTCATTTTGAGTTGCTCTTGTATATGGTGAAAGATGGGGATCTAGTTTCTTTCTTGAGCAAGTGGATATTCAGTTTTTTCAGCACTTCTTTTTAAAGAGACCATCCTTCTCCCACTGTATATGCTTGGTGCCTTTGTCAAAAATGAATTGGCTATAAGTGCATGGATTCATCTCTCAGTTGTTTATTCTGTTCCATTGGTCTATAAATCTGTTTCTATGCCAGTATCATGCTGTTTTGGTTACTATAGCTTTGTAGTATAATTCAAAACTAGGTGATGTGATGCCTCCAGCTTTGTTGTTTTTGCTTACAGTTTTGTTTCATTTCTGAGATGGGCTGGAGTGTAGTGATGTGATCATGGCTTACTACAGCCTCAAACTCCTGGGCTCAAGCTGGGCTGATCCTTCTGCCTCAGCCTCATAAGTAGCTAGAATAACAGGAATATGCCATCATGCCTGGATAATCTTTTAAAACTTTTTGTAGAGACAGGGTCTTACTATATTGCCCAAGGTGGAGTTAAACTCCTGTGTTCCAGCGATTCTTGATCTCCAAAAGGACTAGGATTATAGGAATGAGCCACTGCACCCAGGCAGTTCTCAGGATTTTATTAGCTATGTGGGGTCTTTTGTAGTTCCATAAGGATTTTAGAGTTTTTTTTCGATTTTTATAAAAAAAAGCCATTGGTATTTTGAGAGGGATTGCATTGAATCTGTAGATTGCTTTGGGTAGTATGAGCATTTAAACAATATTAATTATTCCAATCCATGAATATGGGATATCTTTTCATATGTTTGTGTTCTATTCAATTTCTTTCCAATAATTTCCTTTGTGGAGATCCTTCCACTTCTTTGGTTAAAGTTGTTCCTAGGTATTTTATTTTATTTTTTATAGCTATTAACAATGGGATAGTTTTCTTGATTTCTTTTTCAGACTGATTGCAGTTAGTGTATATACACAGTGGTGGGATTGCTGAATTTTATGGGAGTTCTATTTTTAGTTTTCTGAGGAACCTCCATACTGTTTTCCATTATGGCTGTACTAATTTACATTCTCATCAACAGTATATAAATGTTCCCCTTTCTCTGTGTCCTTATCAGCTTGTTATATTTTGTTTTGATAATAGCCATTCTGAGCTGAGATGGTATCTCATGGTGGTTTTGATCTGCATTTCTCTAGAGATTAGCTACTCATTTTTGTATTTTGATTTTAAATCCTGCAATTTACTGAATTCACTTATCATTTCTAAGAGTTTTCTTTTGGTGGAGTCTTTAGTTGATTCTAAATATAAGATTATGTCATCTGCAAACAGGGGTAGTTGGACTTCTTTCTCTCCAATTTAAATGCTCTTTACTTTTTGCTTGTGTAATTTCTCTGTTTGCAACATAAATGTTGAATATAAGGGCTGAAAATAAGCATCCTTTTACTTTTCCAGATCTTAGTGGGAGAGCTTTTAGTTTTTCCCCATTAATATACCACAGTATGATATTACATGTGGGTTTTATATATATATATATATATATATATATATATATATATATATCCCTTATCATGTTGCATTATGTTCCTTCTATAGCCAATTTGTTGAAAGTTTTCGTCATGAAGAGATGTTGAATTTTATCAAATGTTTTCTCCACATGTACTGGAATGACCATATGGTTTTTGTTCTTGATTCTGGTGATGTGATGTATCATGTTTATTAATTTGTATATGTTGAACAATCCTTGCATTTCTGAAATGAGTCCACTTGATCATGGTGCATTTTTTAATGTGTTGTTCGATTTGATCTGCTACTATTTTATTTAGGATTTTTCACATATGTTCATCAGAGGTACTGTCTTACGGTTTTTGTGTGTGTGTGCCCTTGTCTGCTTTTCATATCAGGTAAATGGCTTTGTAGAATGAGCTTAGAAGTGTTACTTTTCTTCAATTTTTTGAAGTAGTTTGAGTGAAATTGATATTAATCATTATTTAAATGTTTGACATAATTCAATAGTGAATCTATCAGGTCCTGGGCTTTTCTTTGATGGGAGACTTTATTATTTCTTTAATCTCATTACTTGTTATTGGTCTGTTCAGGTTTTCTATTTCTTCATGATTCAACCTTGAGAAATTTTATATGTCCAGGAATGATTCATTTCTTCTAGGTTTTACAATCTGTTGGCTTATAATTTGGCTTATAATTAATTATACTAGTATCTAATGATACTTTGTTTTCTCTGGTATCAGTTGTAATGTTTTCTTTTGTGTCTGATTTTATTTATTTGGGTTTTCTCTCTTTTTTCATAGTCTAGCTATAGGTTTGGCAATTTTGTTTATTTTTTCAAAAAACTTTTGTTTTATTTTTTAATATTTTTTGTTTAAATTTAATTTATTCTCCAATCTATTTATTTATTTAATTAATTTATTTATTTATTTGAGACAAGGTCTTGCTCTATTGCTCAGGTTGGAGTGCAGTGTGCATTGGCACAATCGTGGCTCACTGCAGCTTTGAGCTCCCAGGCTGAAGTAATCCTCCTGTATCAGCCTCCCAAGTAGCTGAGACTACAGGCTAGCACAACCATGCCCAGCTAATTTTTGTATTCTTTTTGTAGAGATGAGATTTTGCCATGTTGCTTGGGCTGGTCTCAAACTCCTAGCCTCAAGCAATTCACCTGCCTCAGCCTCCCAAAGTGCTAGGATTACAGGCATGAGCCACAGTGCCCCGCCTTACTTCTGTTCCAATGTTTATTATTTTTTTTCTTTTACTAATTTTGCGTTTGGTTTGCTCTTGCTTTTCTAGTGCCTTGAGGTGCATCATTAGGTTGTTTATTTGAAGGCTTTCTATTTTTTATGTGTTTATTGCTATAAACTTTCCTCTTAGTAGTAATTTTTCTGTATGTACAAGTTCTGGTTTGTTATTAGTTATTTTAGCTAAGCACATTGCTATCTAAAATAAAATCAAATTGTTTTATTTTTCTGTCAATATTACTGACCCATTATTTCAAAAAATAGTTGATATAGGATGACTCTAGAATAAAGGATAATACTTAAGTGTTTTGGTTTGCATTTCTTCAAATATTTTCTGCCATCATATATATTAATACAACTCCAATGCAAATTGATAATTCCATATTATCCAGGTAATAGTTTGGGATGCTATTTGTGATAATTCAAGCTTAAAAATTTAAGAAATTTCAAAGATAGATTTTGATATTTGAGCCAATTTATATGTGGTCTATTAATTGAGTAGTAATTATTTTAATTGCATGTTACCATAGTAATATTATATATACACATATGTATATATGTGTGTATATCTATGTGTGTATGCATGTATATGTATGTATGTGTGTATATATATAGACACACATGTATATATGTGTGTATATCTATGTGTGTATGTATATATGTATACACACATAGATATACACACATATATACATGTGTGTCTATATATATACACACATACATACTTTATTGATAATTATTTATTGAACCAAAGCAACTTACACTATTTCTTAATTTCTTAATGTTATGTCATGTAACACTTCATAACATATGTTAAGTTTATATAACATTCCATTTAAACAATGTTTAAAACAGCTTTTCCTTTTAATATTCATGATACTAACACTAGAGAAGGAGAAAAAATAAAGAAGGAAACAGAACACATTTTTTAAGTTTTCTGTGGAAATTAGCCACTTTCTCCACAAAAGTGATAGTTGTATCGGTAGCAATTGACCAACATCACTTTGCTCTGGGTTAAAAACTGAATGCAGACCTAAGTGTTTCAGCAAAAATATGAGATGTTTTATATTTTCTCTTACCTTAGAAGATAAAAGTATGTCTACTCCAAACTATTAGCGGCTTTTTAATAGGAAGTTGATAGGCATCTGGCCTAAGCCATTTTTATATAGAATATAATTTGAAATCCTATTCTATATGTATGCTTTTCCTACATTTTTGTTTGCAGATGAATGCAAATACACTCACACACATACATTATTTCTCAATGCATGACATAAATTTAAAATAAAACAAGAATTTATTAAATTCTAAGTATCATTAACCTATGTAATGTATCCTGATATCTGTATATATTTTATTTTCTAAAAGGATTCTGGCCACAAGTCAGCACTGTAATGACAAAATAAATTAATGTAGATATCCAGAGTGTAATCTGAAAGATGATACCCTCTATAGCACAGTGCTAAACTATACGGACCCCAGTATCAGGAGGCCTCCACAGCAACATGTGAACCCCTTCTCTAAAAACATTACAACAATAGTAATTTTGCCTTTATTAATGTGAACATTTATTTAACATCTAGGGTACTGTAGTTCTATGATGATAAAGTCTGTGTATTTAGGGGGATACTTTATCATTTTCAAAACTTACAAGCACTCAATTAATATTTGTTGAAGGAATCTTTGATTCTTTTCTTTCTCCCACCAACTATGTATAATTATTCATTAAATCTTGCCTGTTATTTATTCAAAATATATATGAATCTGTTCTTTTTCTTTCATTTCCGGTATTACCATCCTAATTAACATTATTTTCACTTGTGCATTCCAACTGTTTCCCAAATGATCTTAGTGGTCTCATTCTTGGCCTTTCTCAACTCTTTTTCTAATCATCAGAATGCTATTAAAACATAAAATTGATCTCAAGCACTCCAATGTCTTTGCACTGCAAGTACACAAATACCTAAACTATTCAATGTGGCTACTACGTTCAATATAATCTGATTTTTACCAGCATCAGCTAGTTTTTGATCCATAAAAAATCCGTTAAAAATTACCCTAGAGCACATTGGCTGAGAACAACATTTTTTGAGTTCACAACACTGTTTTTGCTAAGTTGGGCTGGGTTCACAGAGGAGGCTCTGCTGATCTGACGCAGGTTCATTTCCTCTTGGCTAGGGCTCCCTCCTGCATCTGTGGCCAGCTGGGGGCTGACTGTGAGCTGGAGCAGCTAGTTTTCCTCCACATGGACTTCATCTTTCAGCGTGGCAGCCAGTCCTTTTCACATGGTGTTCAGTCAGAGGGAGTAGAATTGTGCAAAGCTACATTTGGAAATGTTACACTTCCTCTGTATTCTATGCCCAAAGAAAGTAAAAAGTCAGGCCAGATTAAAGGGTTTAGAGATAGACTTCACTTATTTATAAGAGGTGCTGGAAAGTCACATTGCAAAGCAGCCTGGGCACAGAGAGAGGAATGATCTTACACATTTTTGCAAACAATTTGCTGCGTTATCCAAATCTCTTACCTGTGTGTCCCTCACGCTTGACTATCAGTCACCTCTTGCGCACTTGCTTCTGGCCACACTGGTCTTATTTCTATTCTTCCAAAAGGCAATCTCATTTCTAGTTGGATTGTCTTTGACCAAGTTGTACCCTCTGCCTAGAGCACCATTTCTCGAGACTGTCACACAACTGGCTCATCTCATTCAGGGTCAAGATCTGATGTCCCTTTAACTCACCACTTGACAGAGACTTTCAGTTTTTTTCTGATAGCTAAAACCTATGATACAAACTCCTCCAGTCTGAAGAGTAAAAAGAGAAATCTAAAAATCATTATTAAAACATCAACCACTATATATAATACGCTGGCTCTAGGATCATCAATTCCATCAGACTGTCAATTACTTGAGGACAAGGACTGAGCACATCAACACCAAAGCTTCACACATACGCCCCTACCTGGTAGTTATTTAATACGTGTTTACCGCCTGAATTTTTAAAGCCAACCTACACAATTACCTCAGACTTGAAGCAATTATTTCAGGAAACATTAAATACTTTAGGGAAAAAAAAATAATTCCCTGATACTGTCAACAGTTAAAGTACAAATGAATTTAGGGCTCGCCTTGACAATCAGAAACCCTTTGTGCGCATCTGCTTGGACTTGGCTGTTTAATTATCCTTTTCCTCTCGCAAGAGGAGAAGGTAATTACAAACTCCTGTGCTTAATTACAAGCCTGGCGTCCAGTGCATCTGGTCCTGTTCCTGCATCTATCGCAGTACATCGCAGCTTTTGCTAAGAGACTTTAACAGCGAGGAACCAGAGCTGTTGTTTCATTTTCCTCACTAAGTTATGGAAAAAAATCACGGTACTGTGTTGCTTTCTAATTGTGGACATCAGCCACCTACCCCTGCCCGCTATCTTGTCTCTCTGCGTCGCTCTTCTTTGGAGTACCATTAAAATAAAGAGTCATAGCAAGACTTCTCTTGTTTTAATTTTTATTCTCTATTTTTGTTTTTAGTGTTTGATGGAGAGAAATCTGGACTTCATCCATAAATATGGCAAACACATATGCCCAATTCATGACTTCTCTTTATTTCTCCTTCTGGATTTCTGACAGTGACCTCAAACTTAACATGTTCAATTCCAAATTTAGAATCTTCCACCCCAAATCTGCCTCTTCATCTTCTGTAATCTCTGCGTCATTTAATACTAACCCCTCCTCACAATATGGCTGCAATAAAACGTTCCCATCTTAAATGGGGCTGCTTCCTACAGTCCTACAGCCGAAGTCGTTTACTCACTACTCCTAAACAGCATGCTCTTCTTGGGCAAAGCTGCATAACTAACAGGCAGAACAGGCCTTTGTTAGGGTACCAGTAAATAAGGACATGGAGATTTGTAAAGATACTGTCTTCCAAAAAGAAAGCATCCCAATAGTCATCACGGAAGGACTATGAAAAAAATGCTTGAGCTTCTTTGCCTATATTTAAACAGATTGGCATTAATATGTTGTGAAATACCTGAATTGAAGAGATTGACACAAAAATGTTTCAGTATTGACAGCTGCTGAAATGATTCAGCTGATTTTGTTTCTGGGATCCCCCTATCTTCTTTCTGAATCTGATGAAATCTTCTTTCTTCAGAAAAATGGCACCTCCTCTAGCGAAGCTGCCCTGACCCCCGAGGTAACTGCTGCTATGTCCTCTCTGCCTCAGCATATATTGGCTGCATCTTTGCTGCAGCAGTTACCCTGCTGTCATGGCAGGGCCCCATGACATTCATCTGTGTGTCCTTTCTGCCCAGGCTGAGTGCAGTCTGGCACATAATTAGAAACTTACAAATATTAACAAGTAAATGTTTATGAAGGCCACACATTCCTTTTTCATTTCATATGGAAAACAAATATCTAACATACAACCACTCAAGCAGTAAGTTAAGTTTGCAGCCAATCAAACTGACTTTCTGCTGAGTGACATCATCTGCTTCTTAAAAACAGAACATACTAGAATGTGCACAATATAGCCTTAAATATTACTATGAATTTTTTTAAAACCCAGTATTCATTAACCGGACAGTGCTGGCTAAAAGTAGTGTAGAATCTAGAATTTGTAAGTTTGCTAAGAATAAATCAATGGCATTTTGTTAACATAGGGCCATTTAAAAAAAAAATTCTACCCCGAAATCCTTGTTAAGCCTTATTGCTTAGTATCCATTTATCATGCCTTTTATTAATTTATTCATTTATCTATTACTTAAAATATATTTATTAATTGTGTACCATGGTCAAGAAATTATTGTATATGCTGAGGATAAATTCGTTAAAGTAATTAAACACAGTAGTCTCTTCTTATACATACGGGCAACCTTTTAAGACCCCCAGAGGATGCCCAAAACTACCTTGGAATGTTTCATTTATGGATAAGGGGGAACTACTATATCTACCAGGAATGCCAACCTCATCAACCTTTCACCTTGCCAATTGAGCTGTTAATCATTAATTCAGACACCATCTACCTCACTTAAGAAATCCATCCTCAGCACTTCTCTCCCTATCTTTATTCTGCCTATTATAGTTTCATCCCAGCACTTATAATATTGTATTGTCATAGTCCATTAAATTGTCTTGTAATTTGAGTTCAAAAATTCCTTGAAAGAAGAGCTAGATGATACAAGTAGTCCCCACCTAACCTCTATCATAGGTATGCATGTGAAGAAAAATACATAGTATATATAGAGAGAGTTCGGTACTATATCTATGAGAGAGTTTAATTTATAAATCAGATACAGAAAGATTAACAACTAAAACTAATAATAAAATAAAATAATTATAAAAGTATGTTGTAATAAAAGCTATGTAAATGTGGTCTCTTTCTCTCTTTCAAAGTATCTTAGTATTTTCAGACTGTGGCTGACTGCCGTAACTGAAACCATGTAACGTGGAAACCCATGGATAAGGGGGGACTATGTGTATCATATAGCTCTTCTTTCAAGGGATCTTTTAACTTGGATTATAAGGTGGAATTTAATAGATTATGATAATACAGTGAGGCTCCATCACTGAACAGTTTATGTGGCATTCTTAGAGTTTCTTCCTTGAGCTTTGTATTAGTTTCCAACAAAAGGTTAAAAACCATTGGCTGAATTGTAATTAAGCTACAAGAGTTGATGCTCTGGGCCAAGAAGAGTGCTTGGAGCAGGATCACAAACTGGCAGTTCAGTTCCTGAAATCAATGCAATAAACCTATATGCTTGATTTAACCCAGAAGATACTAGTAATTCATTAGAATTGAGTGATAACTTTTTTCCCCATATTTATTTACCCTTTGCAATATATCCTGGAAGTCATCACTCTCAGTCTATTAACATTTCCATTCTATTTTATAGCTCCGATAGCCTACTATGTGGATAAACACAGTTTCTTTAATCATTCTCCTGAATATTGATTTTCCAATATTTTCATATTATAACCAATGTCACAATTAATAACCTTGCACATGTTGTTTTGTATTTGAGAAGGTATATTGTAGGATAAATTACTGGAGGTGAGACTGCTGTGTTAAAAGGTAAAGGCATATGTAATTTTGATAGATGTCACCAAATTCCCCTCTGTATAGGTGAAAGTTTTGCATTCCCACAGCAGCATGTAGAGAGGTAAGAAATGGTAGTGCTATAATTTTATTACTCCCTTTATTTTATCAAAAGTAAATTTGGGCTTCTTTTCATATATTTAAGTCCACTTGTATAATTTTTGCAAATGGCCAATTCATATATTTTACTCATTTTTTTGTTTTTCTTTTTTTCTTTCTGTTTTTGCAGACACTTATTTTAGAAATTTTATTGATGTATAATATTATACACTGAAATACATAAATAGTATTTTTTGGCTCAAATTTTTAGAAAACATCAGAGGAAAAATACTGTATGTACACATGTATGTTATTTATTTATTTTTTTTTTTATTTATTTATTTTGAGACAGAGTTTCACTTGTCACCCAGGCTGGAGTGCAGTGGCATGATCTCGGCTCACTGCAACCTCTGCCTCCTGGGTTCAAGTTATTCTCCTGCCTCAGTCTCCTGAGTAGCTGGGATTAGAGCCGTGGGCCACCACACCCAGCTAATTTTTGTATTTTTAGTAGAGACGTAGGTTTCACCATGTTGGTCAGGCTGGTCTTGAACTCCTGACCTCATGATCCACCCACCTCAGCCCCCCAAAGTGCTGGGATTACAGGTGTGAGCCACTGCACTCGGCCTATTTTTATTTTTTATTTGTTTTCTTTATTCCTGATGTTCTAAGATTTCTTCTTTTATCATTTCCTTTCTTTTGAGAGAATGTTCTTTAGTTTGTAGGATAGGTCTGTGTGTGACAAATTCTATTAGTTTTCCTTCGTAAGAGAATTTCTCAATTTTTCCTTCATTCTTGAAGGATATTTTTATTAGGTAAATTATTAAGGACTGTGTATTAGTCCATTTTCATGCTGCTGATAAAGACATACTCGGGACTGGCAAGAAAAAGAGGTGTAATTGGACCAAAGTTCCACATGGCTGGGGAGGCCTCAGAATCATGACGGGAGGTGAAAGGCACTTCTTAACATGGCGGTGGCAAGAGAAAATAAGGAAGATGCAAAAGCAGAAACCCCTGATAAAAATCATCACCTCTTGTGAGATTTATTCACTACCACGAGAAGAGTCTGGGGAAAACTGTCCCCCGATTCAAACTATCTCCCACCGGTCCCTCCCACAGCACATGGAGATTATGGGAGTACAATTCAAGATGAGATTTTGGGGGAGACACAGAGACAAAACCTAACAGACTGTAACTTTTTTTTTTCAGCTGTTAAAAAATTTTGTGTTTTCTTTATGCCTTCATGTTTTCTGATGGGATATGTATTGTCCTTTGAATTCTTTTTTGCATAAAGAAAAATTTCTCACTGATTTCAAGATTTTTCTTTGTCTTCTATCTTCCTTTGTCTTTTTTTTTCTTTTTTGGAAGAATTGGCGCATATCATTACTACTTACTACTCAATTACATGTGCACACCTAACTGAAAGGGAGGCTAGAAAATGCCATCCAATTCTGTGACCAGCAAGAAGTTAGTCTTCCTGGATATCCAGCCAGCCTTTCTACACTATGGTGCAGTAACTTATGATCCTTGTTTCTCTTCCATACCTAACTTGCAAGTCTTCAATCTTTAATGTATAAAGCCATTAATTTTCTTTTCTCATGAGACAGGGCTTCTCATGCTGCTAGAAAAAAAAAAATCATGTTTTGACTAAGCAGTGCTTCTAAAACCTTTTGACCACCAACCTCAGCTACCCAGTGCGGATTCACTTCATTCATGTGAAGTTCAAATCACTGTTCTTAATTACAGAGCAGCCTTCCACTCAGTCATCCAGAGATCAGTGGTGTTAATGTAGATAACCAGTTTTGTTGAGAAAATGAATGTGAAGGAGTGTGGAGATGCCAGTTTTTGGTCAGAGTGGGGTCTACATGCCTATGAAGCACCCTGCACAAGCATTAGCCCACATCATAAACACAAGAGAGAAAGCAGAGGGACATTTGGAGAACTGAACAGAGAAGCAAGAACTAAAAAGAAGATAAATGAGTATCACATTGTTAAAATAATTAGACATTGCTAATTATTTCTGAAAGAGGAAAGAAACCATATTTGAAAACATTTCTAGAAGAAAAGCTGTTGACTGAAAAGGAAAAGGACAATACAATGATTGAAAAATGTAAGACATAATTATCATTTTTCATATAAAACTCTTCTCTAAATATGTGAACCAGCAGCAGGCCAACATTAATTGGAAATGATTCAACTGAATAGATTATTTATACAAGAAAGGTAGGGCTAATGAAGCCAGTGTGATTTTAATTATTTGTTACTAAGTTTCCCAAAAAGCCAGTTCTGAGAGGTAAGAGCTTAAAGTAAATGTATCCAGTTACTCTTAACGGAAAATGTAACAGGTTAAACTCTGAATAAGTAGGAGTCACGCTTTTGTTTTCAGGTTTTTGTTAAATGGCTGTATTAGTTATTTGTTCATTCTAGTTCCCTATCACAATATTGGAAAGTTTTGACATTTTGATCTACAATTCATTTTTTTCTTACAGATAAAACACATCTTTCTTTTTTTAAGTAGGCATTTTTGTAGGTTGCACTTAGTTTAACGTAGCAATCTTAGCAAAGTGGATGTAGGCATGAGATTGAATCACATCTTCGATATACCACTGTCAGCACATACACCTGAACAGTGGGATATCAAAGATGTGACTCAATCTCAGGAATGAGCACAATAAAAATTCTTACAAATGCCATTATTTTACAACTAGATGCACACAATATAAAGCTTATCAAGAGAAAGCAGTATTTATTTGATTAAAATTTATATTAAGTATTAATAAAGAAAAAAATTAAAATAATACTTTATATGTATAAAATATATAGAGCTAATATATTATGTATTAATACATAAATGTGAAAATGAATATAAGTATTTTTTCTATTTTGTTTTTATGTGAAAATCCTATGTGATTTTTCAAACCAAATAACACTTTCATGAAATGTAAATATATCTTGTATAGTTTTTCAGTGAGCTGCTCTTGAAATCATGCCAGTTAATTAAGAAGTCTAAAATAATTGTAGCAATATTAAGAAAATTGTCATACATTTAATCAGGTTTGACACTTTCATTATAGGTAATAAGTTGCTTTTAAGGTAATGCTAAGATCTTTCACAGCCAAATGAGTGAATATATTATAAGTTGAATAACTCAAGTCAGTTCCCAGAGAAAAGAAATTTAAGAATGCTGTATTTTGAGAAGAAAAGTCAAATCTGGCAAATACTGACTGTGTGCATTGCTGATGTGAGCCTGAAAGTGATACCTTTTATTCTCCTAGGTCCTACTTTTCATCTGGTGTAAGCTTGGGAGCAATGTGTTCTCCAGTTTTAAAAGTTTATGTCCTCTGTGGTCTTGTTTCTGTTTCTGAATATACAATTAAGAAAAAACTCACATGTGTTCTTATGAGTCTCTCAAAAGGTCTATAACATGTTATCGCTATAATTGGTTGTCAACATTGATTAATTTTAATAATTCAAACACCTCACAATGGAGGTTCAAATCCTAACTTCATTATCACCACTAAATTATTTTAGTCATCTGCTAACTGACAAAGTAGTCAAATATTCTACGTTTCAAACACACCCTGCATAACACATAAGAAATAAAGTATTATTTAATGTACTAGTTAATTATACTATTTAATGCCTGAATTATAAAAATATACTATGTAATAGAAAAAAGAGAAGAAAAACACAGTATCTTGATAGACACAGAAAATCGTTTGACAAAATCCAATACTCTTTAATAATAAAAAGTCAACAAATTAGAAATGAAAGCTAAATGTCATTAAAGTCATATGTGATAATCCCATAGCTAACTTTATACTTAATGGTGAGAGACTTAATTCTTCTTCTGGAAGATCAGGAAGAAGATAAGGAAGTCCACTCTTATCACTTCTATTTAGCATTGTAATGGACAGTTTAGCAAAAGCAATTAGACAAGAAAATGAAATAAAAGGCCTCCAGATTCAGAAGAAAGTATCTGTTTTCAGATAGTATGATCTTACATATAGAAAATTATAAGGAATACACACAAACATATACAAACGATTTGAATTAATAAGTTTAACAAGGTTGCAGGATACAATATCAACATACAAAAATTAATTGTATTTATATACCCTAGCAATGCACTATATGAAAATAAAATTAAGGAAATTATTTTACAATAGCAACAAATTGAATAAAATACTTAATATAAGTGTAACTAAAGGGCAAGATTTTTACATGAAAACTAAAAAGTTACTGAATCATATTAAAGATTATTTAAGCAAGTAAAAACATATCTCAAATTTATAGGTTAGATAAATTAAGATTATTAAGATGCCCTCCTCAAATTAATATACGGATTAAACACAATTGCTGTGAATAGCTCAGCTGCCTTTGTTCTAGAAATTGACAATCTGATTCTAAAATCAATTTAGAAATGCAAAGGATGTTGAATACCAAAAACAATCTTGAAAAATTAACAGTCTCACTTCTTGATTTCAAAATTTAATGCACCTTTAGAATAATCAAGACAGTGTGACACTGGCATAAAGAAACAATGGAAGATAATAGAGAATCCAGAAATAAACTCTTCTGTTTATTTTCAATTCATTTGCAGCAAGGATGCCAAGATAATTCAATGGGGAGAGAGAAATTATTTCAATAAATGGTTCTGAGATAATATTAATATGAAAATAAATGAATTTGGATGCTTATATCATATACAAAAGTATTTTTAAAAGATTGATAAATCTAAATGTAAGAACTATTAAATGTAAGAGCCCTTAAAAGTAAACATAGTAGTAAATCTTTATGACCATTGCTTAGTCAATCATTTCTTAGATTTAACACAAAAAACACTCACAACAAAATAAAAGCCAATAAACTGTACTAAATCACAATTTTAAATGTCATACTATACACAACACCATCAAAAGAAGTGAAAAAAAAATCACAGAATAGGAGAAATATTTACAAATTTGTATCTGGTAAGTTTACAACACAGAATATACAAATCACTTGTATAACTCAATGATAAAAAGATAACCCAGTTTAAAATGGGCAGTGGATTTGAGTAGGTATCTCTCCATAGAATATATACAAATGGACAATAAAATAATATTACTAGACTTTGGATAAACAGAAATAAAGCTCACAATATAATACCACTTCACAGCCATTAGGATAGGTGTATTAAACATGATAGACAATAGAGAGGGAGAGAGAGAGAGAGAGAGAAATTAGAATCCTCATACTTTTCTGGCCAGACTAATAAAATCATGAAGCCACTTTGTACGATACTTTTGGGATTCCACAAAATACTGAACATTAGATACCGCATGATTCAGCAATTCCACTTTTTGGTATCTATGCAAAAATGCTTTAAAAATACTAGTACATACTCACACATGCACACAATTTACACAAATGTTTATAGCGATGTTATCTACAATACCCAAAACATTTGGAAACAACCCAAATGTCCATGAACAAATGAATGGCTGAAGAAAATATTACACATACTGACTAGAATATTATATGACAATACAAAGGAATGTAACGCTGAAACATGCTACAGGGATGAATCAGGAAATCATTATGCTAAGTGAAATAATTCTAGATATTTTACATAATGCCTAGATATTTTAAGCAAGGACTGGAAGGATGACATCTCAAAATGCTAAAGGAATGTAAAAATGAATTTATTTAAACAAACAAGTGGCCTTTGAGGAGTTTAGGAAAATAGAAAAAACCCACTGGAGACTAAGAAAATATCACTCTGATTTTGAGAGACGAAAAGGATTGGTAAAAAACATTATTGTCTGTTGATTGTGATCAATACTCTTGAATAAATGTTGTCAGTGGTGCTGGGGGCAAATGATGAATTCAGGTAAAGAAATGCTGAGCATGTGTTTAAGGAGCATCTAGGTGTAGATGCACATTATGCTGCTGAATATGTGATTCTGGGGTGCAGGCAAAGGCATTTGCTTGGGCATTTGATTGGAAATTGTCCTCATGTGGATGATATCTGATGAAGTATGAAATCATCCTCACATGGATGGGATCTGATGCTGTAGTAGTAGGGGAGGCCCCAGAGAAATCAGGCAAAAAACACATGAGGGCTCAAGAGAGAAACCTGAAAAAAAGTCTACTTTAAGGCTATAGGCAAAAAAGAAGATACAAAGGAGTTTGGGCATGGTAGTCATAGAGGTAGGAGGAGTAACAAGCAATGTCACAGAGTTCTAGAGATGTCCAGGAGAAATGAGCATTCCAGGAAGAAGTGGTCCAGAGTCAAAATCGGCCAGGCATGGGGGCTCACGCCTATAATCCCAGGATTTTGGGAGGCCAAGGTGGGAGGTTCACTTGAGCCCCAGAGTTTGACACCAGCCTGGACAACATGGCACAACCTCATCTCTACAAAAAATACAAAAATTAGCCAAGCATGGTGACACATATTTGTAGTCCCAGCTACTGGAAAGGCTGAGGTGAGAGGATCACTTGACCCAGGAGGCAGAGGTTACAGGGAGCTATGATCACAACTGCACTGCAGCTTGGATAACAAGAGCCAGAACCTGTCTCAAAGAAAAAGAAAAAAAAAAAAAAAAAGGCAAAGGGCCATACGTACAAGAGAGTGCATAACCTAAGAACTGAATGTTGATTTGAAAACAAATGGAATTATTTTCCTCTGGTTACAGTAAATGAGACTGTGAGTAGAGGTTTATAGTGAGACATCTAGGGCAGCAAGTGTATGCACCACTGCTTTTTAATTTGGGGTCTGGAGAACACTGTGGGTGGGGGCATCTTGCAACTTTGTCAGTGGGTTCAAGAGGTCCAAGCTACTTTAACAAAAATTGAATGTTATTATTTGCCTTTTTTTCAGTCATTCTCCAACAAGTGCACAGGAGAGTTTTCTGGAGTCTCCATGAAGCATGTTGATGTTATTGTAGTGATGACTAATGGAATGTGTGCTTGGGTATTCTTGTATTTCTTAGAATTTTGTAAGATAGTTTTTTAAAGAAATACACCAATATTTGGAAGATCTGCATAACTTAGGAAACCAGTATTTTCTCAATGACCAGTATATTTCAAAATCATGCATTTGTAAAAGAGCCATTTATAACCCAAGATATCCCAAAGAATTGAAATGAAACAGGGTAGGAAATGTTCTTCATTTATGATTTAAGTCCACACTTAGTTAAACTGAGAAACTACAACTTTTCAAGTTTAGTGTAGTATCAATGAAAAAAATCGACAATTATCCAAATTGGTTATTAAAATACTCTTCTTCTCTCAACTGCATTATCAGTGTAGGCCTTATTTTCACTGCTCCAGCCGGAACCACATCCTGCTAAAGGTTGGATGCAGAAGCACACATCAGAATCTAGTTGTGTACTAGTAAGCCTGACATGATAGAAATTTGCAAGAGTGTTAAACCGTGCCACTCTCCACTAATCTTTGGAGGAATCATTATGGTTTATTTCACAAATACCTTATGCATGTTAACAAGTAAATTCCCTATTATTGTCATTAAACGTTTTTAATTTTTTGAAAAACCTTAGTTTTAATTCAGAATATAGTGAATATCAAACCCTGTAATTCATGTACATAAAATCTTTTGGGGATACTGAGTAATTCTAATATGTGTAAAGGGGTCCCAAGCGCAAAAAGTGTAAGAACCACTGATTTAGACCACCCACACTTTCAAGAGTTTAGTAATGAAAATGGAAGAGAAAATCAGAGTGATAACAGGTAGGGATAACTGGCAGTGATGCAAGATTTTTTACTCCTTAGCTCAGCTAGGTTCAGGTTCTTGTCTCTTGCCAAGAAAAAATAGGTGTGTGGACACCAGAGAGTGAGTGGTGTAGAATTTTTTAAGCAAAAGGAAAGCTCTCAGCAAAGAGAGGAGTCCTGAAAGCAGATTGGTGGTTGGCCCTCACAGTTGAATACAAGGGCATATATAAATATAAGCTGATGAGGTTGGGTTCCCTATTTGTATAAGGAATGAATTCTTGGTGGCTCCACCCACTTCCCCCAGTGTGCATGCAGGCCCTTAGTCCTCTGCAGGCATGTTTAGGCAAGCTCCCTGTGCAAGTGCCCTTATCTGCACAAAACATCTGACGTAAGCCCTTTTGGGGCAGGTCGGAGGTTCTCCGGAGACCCTTCCCTTACTGTATGCTTAAAGGAAGCTGGCTAACTCCTTTCGGTAGGGATATAAACTTCTTCAAAAGAATATTTATTTTTGTCTTTAAAGGTAGGACAGATTTAATTATACTTGAATACCCGTGGGAAGGAGCAAGTAGAGAAGAAGGAGCTAAAAATATAATAAAAGAGGAGGAAAACAATACATGACACTTCAAGCTCCTCTAAAATTTTATTATCCTGAGCATACCTGGCATCCACACCCTCATGTGGTTTCTCAAATCATGCTCCAGTGAAAGGAACCAGAGTTCTAACTGGTTCAACTCAGGTTGGTTGGGAAAAATGCAAGAATCCAGGGCACCCTGTGGCAACAGAAAAATAAGGAAGCACTCATAAAAGGATGGGATGTTAGAGAGATACAAGAACCAGCCTGATAGTACTCCCAGTGGCCAAACCTGGAACAATTTGGACTATAAAATAAACAATGGCAATACTGGACTAAAACCCATAGAGTACATACATATCCAGGAATCCAAACTGATTTAAATAAGTGATTGAATAAATAAATAAATAAGGGAAAAGGGACATTTCTTCTGTTTATGAGCATTCTATTAATAAACGTGAAGAATGAGAGAAATTAAAATCACCATCTCGGGCAGAAACAAGATATCTGCAGAGTCTCAGAATATCTGCCACCAAAATACGATTAATTACAGAGTGAAAATATTTACTATACAGTGAAGAGCTCAGCAGATACTTCCTTGTCTATGGCAGCAAGGGTACATTGTTGGTACTGTGAATTATGGCTCTGATGTACTGAACATGTACATCATCTGTTGGTGATATTCTTCCTAGTAATGTTGAACCTGAATTTAGTCATGAGAAAACAGCAGACAAACTTATACTGAGGGACATTTTATGAACTAATTGAACAGGACTATTTAGAAGTGTCAGTCATGGAAAACAACATGGTGAGCAGACCGCCCCTCCCCCACATGCATGCCCTGAGCCCTGGATACAGCAGATGTGAACTTACTTGGCAACAGGGACTTGGCAGATGTGAAGCTGTGAGATTACCAGCCTTAAAGTGGAGAGGTTTTTCTGGATTCGCGAGCTATAGCCAGTCTAGTCACATGGATGTTTAAAAGGTCAGAGCTTTGTGCACCTGTTGGAAAGCTGCTACAAGTGCAGGACGTAATGTTGGAGAGACTCCAAGTGTGAGGAGGATTTGATGCACTGTTGATGACTCTGAGATGAGAGGCTATGTGCCAGGACCAGCGAGAGATCACCAAGAGTTCAGGAGAGCCCCCTGCTTAGAGCCAGCAGGGAAACTGGCCTCAGTCTTACAACCACAAAGAGTAGAGTTCCAGCAACCACCTAAATGAGCTTGAGGCTGACTTTTCCCAGAACCTTTCAGTAAGAGCTGAGCTTGATTTGCACCAGTAAAATCCAAGCAGAAGAATCAGTGGAGACAACTGACCTACAGAACTGTAGGAAAATAAATTTGTGTTTTTAAGGTGCTAAGTTTATTAAAAGTTCTAACAGCAGCAACAGAATATAAATGCAGACCAGGGAAGACTGAAGAACTGTCACAGAATGGGAGAGACTGAGGAGACTTGACGACCACATGCAGGGTAGGGTCTTAGACCAGAAAAGAGCATCAGTGGGGAGAAAGGCAGAATCCAGACAAAGTCTGTAGTTTAGCTGGTAGTGTTATACCAACAGTGAGTTCTTAGTTTTGACAAATACATCATGGTTATAAAAACCGTTAACAATAAAGAAAGTTGTGAAGCATTCACAAGGGTTTTCTGCACTAGTTTCAACATTTCTATATCTAAAATCGTTTAAAAGTAAAACGCTAAAAAAGTTTATTATTCCAAGTCTTAGCTTTCCTGAAAACATCCATGACCCCTGAGACCCTTCCCACTTCTGAACTCCTTATATTTTCATTCTTAGACTGTATATTCATTGAAATAACTTATTACATAAAGCACTTTAAGATGAATAGTGTGGAGATTCTCATACAATTTCTGCTCTTAGTGAAATAATGGTATTGTTTGCATAAACACCTTTTGAAAAAAAGGTGTGTTCGTTTGAAGGCTGCTCCTAGTACCCGCCTCCTGGTAAGCCCAGTCTTGCTAATAATGCAGGCTTCTACACAAATGGTTTTTATTCATGTCAGACGGAGTCATTTGAGTAACAGATTTAAAACATCTGCACCTCTTTAAAGGGACTTATAGATAAGAGTAATAGATCTATTATATGTTTGTATAGTTTTTTATGACAAATAAAGGTAAATATAATTTTAAACAGTTAAACACAGATTGGGATCTCTTATTTGCAAGGCTTTCAATATGATTTTTTTTATTCCAGAAGATCTGCTAAGATTTGCTTACATTAATCAGCAAATATTCATTTAACATCATTTATTCAATGACCAATAGTTAATCCAACTTTTTAAAAGATCAGAGTATCACAGTACAAATTTACTGATTACTTGAAGACAAAACATCTAAATCAGTAAAATAGCTACGTTGTGTAGTTGTTTTTAGGATTTTGATGGCTATACCTTCCATGTTGTGAATTCTAATTCAAGTGTTGATCTGCTTATTTAAGGAGTAGTATCCTGCTGATCCTTGCCAGCCCATGGCTGAGGCCGGATGACAACAGAGCACAGAAACTAGGCTAGGGGAATGTGAGGGTCCCGGGCACACAGGCAGGACTGCATTCAGGTAGTTTTTAACCAGCACAGACCTGTTCAGCACCAGGATCTGAAGGCAATGATAATATAGTCACTTTCTTTCAATGCTTTATAGCCCAGGGAGGAGACCTACAGGTGAGCAGATTATTACATTACAAAGCGAAAAATGTTGTGATAAGGATTTAATTAACGCACTATGGCAGCAGAGTGGGGACAGACGCCATCAGGGAAGTATCCAGAAAGAAGAGGAATCTGGATTGTATCAAAGGATGAACAGGGGCCATCCACACAGAAAGGGAAAGAAGCATGTCCCAAGCATGCCTGAATAGGGAGAGCTGGGCCGCAGCCTCACTCTTGCTTGCGAAGAATGTTGCTTGCCATGGCAACAGCAGGCGCCCAGGCTTAGAACAGAATGTGTGAAAACAGCCCTCCCTGTGGCCAGGTGCACCCCTGGAGTCATCCGGTCCCTGGAACCTTGGATGTTGACTTCCCTACATTTGATACAAACATAAACAAGTTATAGAAATCAAGTTATATGAGGGACAGTATAGATCAATGCATCTATTTCATGTGTCAGATGCAAGGGAAGGTCAGTGGATTCATAGATATCGACTCATCCTGCACCCATATGATGCATCCTGGGAAGACAGAGGGGCAGTGGAATTCCCAAACAAATAAGCTAGGCCTGAGAAAATGAAAGTAGATACCTATTGGCTAAGATGAGGCAGACATCCTAGATTGGGAGGCAGGCAGCAAAAAGATGCTTGGCAATGTGACAGTTGTACTAGGCTGACAATTGCCTCCAACTAAAAGGTTTCTGGAGTTCAAGAGGAGTTCATTATCTCCTGCTTTGGGGTGTTTTGCATCTACACAAAGTGATAAACTGAGTGGCTGAGTCATACTGCAAAGGTCCCAACATTTTGCAAGGCTGAGGTGGCTGAATTACCTGAGGTCAGGAGTTTGAGACCAGCCTGGCCAACACGGTGAAACCCAGTCTCTAATAAAAATACAAAAATTAGCCGGACATGGTGGCAGACACCTGTAATCCCAGCTACTCGAGAGGCTGAGGCAGGAGAATTGCTTGAACTCCAGAGGTGGAGGTTGCAGTGAGTCAAGATCACACCAGCCTGGACAATGAGTGAAACTTTATCTCCAAAAAAAAAAAAAAAAAAAAAGGAAAAAGAAAGAAAACACCCACACTAGGAGAACCTAGGGAAATGCAGAAAGGAATCCGGTTCAAACCCAGCCTAACTGCTAGTAAAGAACATGAAAGCAAGTAATACCAAGACTTGTGATTACTCTGAGTAATCTATGCTCATGTATCGTGAGTTTTGGGTTTTGCTAAGCATATTTGAAATCTGAGTTATACTTGAAATACTGTAATAAACCTTTTTTTAAGTATAAAGACTAAGTCCTCCAAAAATTATCCTAATTTCATACTTCTGAATTTTAAATGAATGGAAGTTACAATAGTCAGATCAGTGAATAATTTGTCAATTCTATCATTTAAATGAAACATTAGCAAAGGAAGGGGATATTTAAATATTTCAAAGTCAGTACATCTCACACGTTTTATTCAAGGTGCCCTTATTTAACAATATTAAATCTGAATTCTTAAGCAAACAAAAACCAAAGGAGTGTTCACCAAAGTTTGAGTAACTCCTTTTTGTCTGCCTACTATGTGAAAAGCCTTGTGCCAGGCAATGTGGTTGATTAAAATGTGATAATCATAAGTACAGTCTCAAGGACTTGAGAATATAATGAGGGAGATAAAATAATACTTATACTAAATCATGATTAAATAAGATACTTCTTGGCATGAGTATTGTAGGTAGGGGGAAAGGGTCATATTTGTCACGACAGAGGCATATAGCAGTGATAAAAAGAGAGTTTACAGAAGGCTTCAGAGACGTGGCATGTAAGATAAGCATTGATCCATGGGTAGAACTGTGGAAGGAGGAAGAGGAAAGGTGTTCCAGAAAGGGAGAAGAGTTTGAAAACGCATGGTGAGTTCCGCAAATGTTGAGTAGCCCGATGTGGCTAGAATATAAGATTAATAGAGAGATTAAAGAGGAGATAAAATGGGAATGTGGAAATGGTCACATTTTAGAAGAATGAATATCACCTTATGAAACAAAACTTACATTGGAAAGAATAAATTAGACCAGAAACATCGGATGTCAGCAGTAAGTTCTGTGTCCATCCATCCTTTTCCTCCAGCAATTCACTATGAAGATAAACAGTTGGAAGACAGGAATGCACAGACAGCAGGTTTTGGGAAAACACTAACACTAGATTTTGTAATTGGACAAAGATAAATTAAGGATAAACAAATAAGAAATAATGTGTCTGAAGGCCCATGTGTGTATTTATGTGGATAGGCCTATGTACCCTTTTAGTTGTCTCATTAACACCTCATAATTTACTCAGTTAGTTCTTCCGTGTGTCCTTCACTCATCTTCTAGGATAGCTTAAACTGTACTTTAACTGTAAAACGCTTTCCTGGATGGGGTCGCTCCCTCCACCCTTTTTAATCTGCTCCTATTTCCTTTGGGTGACTGCTTGTGCCCAGTCCATGTGGAAGGTGGCCCAAAACATTGCCCACATTCCCACCCCCCATAACCTCTTACCCTTCACATGTGATCCAAATTACTCCTGCCTCACTAAAGTGGCTGGTATTCCAGAGATGGGCAGTAATACAGTTTGATGGGAGTCTTTTTCTGACTGGATCTGAGTGTTTAAAGAGAAATAACCTCTTTTCAATAAAGTGGACTTCTAGTGTGTGAATGTGGACCCTCAATACTCACTTTCTCCACCAAATGAGAGTTCTGCATTATTTACTGAATAGAGCCAAGAGGCAATCAGCATATATCTCTCTTCCTCACACCCCTGCCTCACACCTGTCCAACATTTCTGAGACACTGGGATAAGTTTGATTGAATCCAGGCCATCCGTGAAATGTTCCAGGTTATGGGGCATTACAAATGCAGTCCATTTTTTAATCATAAATTTAGGTTTTGATATTTACATTTGCATCCAAGAGAGTTCTAAGTAGTACAAAGCAGCATCTTTTCACTCCAAATTTGTTTCCAGTCATTCGAAAATGTCAATTATTATCTGTATTGTGAAACAAATAAAAATAAATGGAGCTTTGTTTTGGCCATGTTTTTATTTGCTGCTTGCTTACATTTATGAATGGATGATGATGTTCAAGTAACTTATTCATCAAAGTGATTTGATAGACCATTCAGAAATGCATAATAAAACATAAGATAAAAATAAAAGGATATAAATAAATTATTATAGAAAAATTTGAGGTTGGGTATTGACATGAAATCTAGGGCAAAGTTAGTGCAGAGAAATGTGAATATGCAAAAAACTTGAATCATTTGCTAAAAATTTATCTCTAGCTTTGCAACACTCAAAACACGAATAAAACAAAACCATATGATATAGTTCTAAACATTATATACAACAGTAATATCAACTTGTGAACTACTATAAGTCTCTGTGAAGTTAGAAATGCACACATTTACTTGCCCTAATCTGTTTTATTTATTACTATTCAAAATGAAATAGAGAATCTACTCTTTTGAATTTGACAGCTGGTTTCATTCAATGGAATGTAACATATGAGTTATTAAAGAAAAAAAATTCCCCATTTTGAAAGGAAATTTCTAACAAAGAGATATAACCAAAGAGTAAATTGTGATTTCAAGTTGGCAAGACGTGAAGATGTTTTCTAAAAACATCAAATATAATTTATTCATCCCAGTAGTAACTGACTAAAGCAGCAAATGCTAAAAAAAGTATTTTGTTTGTTTATGTGTCATTTATTTGTTTTTAAATAACAGGTTAGGGTAATGGGTGAAGGTCAGGCAGAAATGTAACAAGGAATAAAGTAATCAGATTAGGTATAATAATGCATAGTACAAAATGGACAAATATTTTTTAATTAAAGCAGTATTACAAGTCAATTTATTTAAAATATCTAAAATCGACTTTAATTTTTTATAACAGTAATAGCAATAGTAACAGTTGACATTTAGTGGATTTTTGCTGTTTTATAAACTTTCTTTTGCATAGAAAGGCCATGGATGAATACTCTAGGATGCCTGGTTAATTCATGAGGAAAAGGAGGCTGAGAGTCTCACACCTAACGAAGGATAGAATGGCAGGGAGCACACGGGTGAGTCAGACTCTGGAGCCCCCTCCTCCCTGCCTCCTACACTGCCTCTGAAAGCTTGGATGGCTCATTCTCTCTGAGGCATGGAGTACTTTTAAATAAGAACAAAAATGGACCATTTTATCATTTTAATTAAGGTTTACAAATCAAATTCAATTTTATGTACTATGGCACAATTCTGAGGTTGCTGTGTCATCTAGTAACCAGCACTATCAAATGGTTACAGCTGCCCTTGCAGAAACAGCTCTTGGGAAGCAAGTCCTACAACCCTTGATTTAATTTCAATTTCTATTATGCTGTTATCATAATTTTAAATGAAAATACAAAAATAGCATCTGATGAAATTCACTCACATAAAACTACTCTTGATTAAATGCCCATGTGAAAATTATGGATAGAACCGAAGGTAAAATATGCACATAATGTTTTTAAGAAGGACTCAATAGGAAATATTACGTCGACCTATATTGCTCTGAATGAGGGTTATTAAGCGTCAGAAATAGTCCCCATCTGAGGTGGGAGAGAAGATGTATTTCATCTGACATGATGCCATGGTTTAAATACAGATTTAACTAAACAATGTAGCATATGTATTTTTTCTTTTAGTTGTTATATTCTTCCAGGCATCCTTATTTGTCCTTATGTGCTTGAGTATACAATTCATGCATGAAGATATGAAGGAAGAATTGTCCAGGCTTGGAACTTCCTATTTTGGGGAGGACATTTATTTCTTCTCTTCCTGTGGTAGGCAGAATTCCAGGATTGTCCCTGAGATTCCTGCCTGTTGTATGCACTCCCTGTATCATTCCTTCTCCTCCAGTGTGAGCAGGACTGGGAAGATGATAGGAAGTCACTCTCATGGTTACATCACTGATATGATTTGGCTGTGTCCCCTCCCAAAGCTCACCTTGAATTGTAGTTCCCATAATTCACACCGTCCTGGGGGGGACCTTTTGGGAGGTAATTGAATCATAGGGGTTGTTACCTCTAAGCTGTTTTTGTGATAGTGAATGAGTTCTCATGAGATCTGTTGGTTTTATAAGGGGCTTTTCCCCTTTGCTTGACACTTCTCTCTCCTGCTGCTATGTGAAGAAAGACTTGTTTGATTCCCCTTCCACCATGATTGTACATTTCCTGAGACTTCCCCAGCCATGCAGAACTGTGAGTCAATTAAACTTCTTTATGTTATAAATTATCCAATCTAGGATATTTCTTCATAGCAGCATGATAACAGACTAATACAGTGAATTGGTACTTCAGAGAGTGGGGTACTGCTATAAAGACACCCGAACATGTGGAAGTAACTTTGGAACTGGGTAACAGGCAGAGATTGAAACAGTTTGGAAGGCTCAGAAGAAGACAGGAAAATGTAGGAAAGTTTGGAACTTTCTAGAGACTTGGAGGGCTCAGAAGACAGGAAGATGTGGGAAAGTTTGGAACTTCCTAGAGACTTGTTAAATGGCTTTGACCAAAATGCTGATAGTGATATGGACAATGAAGTCCAGGCTGAGGTGGTCTCAGATGGAGATGAGAAACTTGTTGGGAACTGGAGTAAATGTCACTCTTGCTATGCTTTAGCAAAGAGACTGGTGACATTTTGCCCCTGCCCTAGAGATCTGTGGAACTTTGAACTTGAGAGAGATGATTTATGGTATCTGGTGGAAGAAATTTCTAAGCAGCAAAGCCTTAAAGAGCAAGCAGGGCATAAAAGTTTGGAAAATTTGCAGCCTGACAATGCAATAGAAAAGAAAAACCCATTTTCTGAGGAGAAATTCAAACCCACTGCAGAAATTTGCATAAGTAACAAGGAGCCAAATGTTAATCATCAAAACAATGAAGAAAATGCTTCCAGGGCATGTCAAGAGACCTGCACAGCAGCATCTCCTATCACAGCCCTGGAGGTCTAGGAGGGAAATATGGTTTCCCGCGCCTGGCCCAGGGCCACCCTGCTCTATGCAGCCTCGGGACATGGTTCCCTGAGTCCCAGGTGCTTCAGCTCCAGCTATGGCTAAAAGGGGCCAAGGCACAGCTTGGGCCATTGCTTCAGAGGGTACAAGCCCCCAGCCTTGGTAGCTTCCATGTGGTGCTGGTCTTGCAGCTGCACAGAAGACAAGAAGTGAGGTTTGGGAACCTCTGCCTCCATTTTAGAGGATGTTTGGAAACACCTGGATTTCCAGGCAGAGGTGTGCTGCAGGGGCAGAGCTCTCATGTAGAACCTCTGCTAGGGCAGTGCAGAAGGAAAATGTGGGGTGGCAGTCCCACCCCCACAGCCCCCACCCCTTCCCACAGAGTCCCCACTGGGGCACTGCCTAGTGGAGCTGTGAGAAGACAGCCACTGTCCTCCAGACCCCAGAATGGTAGATACATTGACAGCTTGCACTGTGCACCTGGAAATGCCACAGGCACTCAATGCCAGCCTCTGAAAGCAGCCAGCAGAGGTCTGTATCCTGCAAAGCCACAGGGGTGGAGCTGCCCAAGGCTGTGAGAACCCACCTCTTGCATCAGTGTCACCAGGCTGTAAGACAAGGAGTTACGGAGATCATTTTGGAACTTTAAGGTTTAATGACTACCCTATTGGATTTAAGACTTGCATGGGGCAGCACCTTTGCTTTGGCCAATTTCTCCCACTCGAAATGGGTGTATTTACCCAAGGTTTGTACCCCCATTGTATGTTGGAAGTAACTAACTTGTGCTTGATTTTACCAGCTCATAGGAGGAAGGGACTTGCCTTGTCTCAGATGAGACTTTGGACTTGGACTTTTGAGTTAATGCTGGAGTGAGTTAAGACCTTGGGGGACTGTTAAGGAGGCATGTTTTGAAATGTGAGGACATAGAATTTGGGAGGGGCCAGGGGCAGAATAATATAGTTTGGCTGTGTTCCCATCCAAGTCTCATCTTGATTTGTGGTTCCCATAATCTCCACTTGTTGTGGGAGGGACCTGGTGGGAGGTGATTGAATCATAAGGGCAGTTATCCCCATGCTGTTCTTGTGATAGTGAGTTCTGATGAGATCTGATGGTTTTATAAGGGGCATTATCCCTTTGCTCAGCACTTCTCTCTCCTGCCACCATGTGAAGAAGGACATGTTTGCTTCCCCTTCCACCATGATTGTAAGTTTCCTGGGGCCTCCCCAGCCATGGGGAGTCAATTAAACCTCTTTCCTTTATAAATTACCCAGCTTCAGGTATTTCTTCATAGGGGCATGAGAACAGACTAATACAATCACTAATTAGTTGACTTTGAGGTAGTCAAAAGGGACATTATCCAGGTGAGGCTGACCCAATCAGGTGAGTCTTTCTGAGATATTGAGCCCTCCCTAGAGCCAGAGACATGGTGTGTGAAGGAATGACAGAGCAGCATCTGGTCCTGATAGAAGTCCCTGCCCAACAACTAACAAGACTCTGGGACCTCCACCCTACACACACAAGGACATCAATTCTGCCATCAACCCGAAGGATCTCGGAAGTGAACCATTCCCTAGTTGAGGCTTCAGATGAGGACGCAGCCACCTGACATGTTGATTTCAACCTTGTGAGGCCCTGAGCAGAGCTCCCACCCAGACCCCTTGCCCACAGGAGCTGTGAGAGGGTAAATGCATGTTCTTTTAAGGGGCTAAGTTTGTGGTCATTTGTTATCCAGCAATAGAAAATGAATGTGATTCCATCCAAGTCCTGCCTTCCTGACTTTATGATACTCCTGATAATCTCATGCTGATAACTGTTTTCCTTCTTAGGAAAAATGTAGACATTCATGAGCACTCTATAAGTCATCCAGTTGTGTTCTCATTTCTCGGATAAACACTGGCCACTTTGTCTTTCTATTATCTCTTGGTAAGAGACTAGCTTCCTTTAGCCTGTCTCTACAGCTGATTCATATTCCTCAGGAGAAATTCTCTTTGGCTGTTGTACTGTTTTACAGCTCTCTATTTGAACCAATCCTATTATTTTCAATCGCCCAACCTAGACTTGAGTCCACATGCCTGCATGTATAGATCCAAGGTTTTCACAATGTTTGTGGCTAGCATTTCTATACTTTACCACAATCCTACAGAGGCTTGTGCAAAAATGCTTATCTCTGGGCCAGGCACGGTGGGTCATACCTGTACTTCTAGCACTCTGGGAGACTGAGGTGGGAGGATAACTTGAAGCCAGGAGTTGAAGACCAGCCTGGGCAACAAAGAAAGACCCCCATCTCTACAGAAAAATTTTAAAAACTACCCAGGTGTGGTGGCACATCTCTAGTTCCAGCTTTTCATGAAGCTGAGGCAGGAGGATCACTTGGGCCCAGGAGGGCGCTGCTGCAGTGAGCTATAATCTCACCACCACTGCATTCCAGCAGCCTGGGTGACAGAGTGAGACCCTGTCTCTTAAAAAAAAAGAAAGAAAGAAAAAAAGAAAAGAAAAAAGAAAAAGAACAGAAAGCTTATCTGTGAATCAAAATTAGTACCTGCTAGTTTCTGGAGTGCAAGTTTTATTCTTCATGGGAACACTTTGAAGTGAGTGTAAGTGTTCTCACTTTGTACAAGGTGAAACTGTAAGCAAGAGAGAGAAAGCTACTTGTTCAACAATATTCAAATAGAGAAAGGCAGAGTGCTCACCGGTTTCTAAATCTGGCTGATTCCAATACCTGTGTCTTTTCAATTTTCTAAATTGGCAGCATAAGTAAAGGTAAGAATGGAATGAGAATTGTATAATTTACCATCTAAGAAGGAAAAGAGCCTTTCATATTTGCAGGAATCTGAAGATTTTTTTTTTTTCTTAGATTGAGCCTTACATTTTTTTTAAAGTCTCAAACCACAAAATATTTAAAATAACTATTTAGACTTTGGACAATGAATGTAGTTGTTAACTCCATTGTATACGGGGACTAAAAGCTGTTTTATATACACAAGTTTTTTTGTTCTCATGCTCCTAAAGCATATCACCATGAAAGATCTGTTGGGAGCAAGCCCCCCAAAATCTGGCCATAAACTGGCCCCAAAACTGGCCATAAACAAAATCTCTGCAGCACTGTAACATGTTCATAATGGCCATAATGCCCAAGCTGGAAGGTTGTGGGTTTATGGGAATGAGGGCATGGAACACCTGGCCTACCCAGGGTGGAAAACCACTTAAAGGCATTCTTAAGCCACAAACAATAGCATGAGTGATCTGTGTCTAAAGGGGGTGTTTCTGCTGCAGTTAACTAGCCCAACCTATTCCTTTAATTTGGCCCATTCCTTCGTTTCCCATAAGGAATACTTTTAGTTAATTTAATATCTATAGAAACAATGCTAATGACTGGTTTGCTGTTAATAAATATGTGGGTAAATCTCTGTTCGGGGCTCTCAGCTTTGAAGGCTGTGAGACCCCTGATTTCCCACTTCACACCTCTATATTTCTGTGTGTGTGTCTTTAATTCTTCTAGCACCACTGGGTTAGGGTCTCCCCAACCGAGCTGGTCTTGGCAATATTTGACTGAAAAAAAAAGGCTGTGGACTCACAAAAGTACTATCTATATAAAAGTTTCCCAAAATGCCCTTTAATATACTTGTCCTTGCATTCCTGCATTCAACTAATATCTAGTTCACACCTACTTTATTCCATGTACTCCTCCAAGTATTTGGTAGATATTAAAAATTGTCATTGAATACAATTGATGTTCCAAACATCCAATACATAGATGTTTGTTTTTCTCTGTTTTCAAAGTTTACACTTTAGTTTTTATCCTTGTGGTTGTTCCAAAGATTATTATGTTTTTTGTAATAATATAATAAGTTCATATTATTTTCAGGCAGAGTTTTGATTTCCTCAGATGTATTCATCTGTGACCTATCTTCCCTTATTAAAAAAAAATGGTTTCCAACAAAATAGACACAGGACTAGGTATTGTGATAACCAATGATATGTTTTCCCATTGTTTAATTTACATTCTGTCCCCTTAGCTTGAAATACATAAGACCTAATACTTAGGTGTGTCAATGTCCTTATTGTCCTCTCAGTGGCTGCCTGCAAGCAGATAGGGTTGAGTTCTTGTTTTCAAGTCCTAAGTCAGTGCGTTCCTGACCAGGTCACATCCAACATTTCCCATTTTTAGGTGCATTCCTAAAGATTCTTTGAACTAGACGACAAGTACAATAAGGACCACAATGATCATAATTACAGTGAAATAATTCCACGCTGTGCTTTTGTGTAATCTATGGTAATGAGTATTACATATACTTGGAATTATAAATATAATAGTGTGAAACTATGAGATCCCTGTCCCTTCCATCTCAAAGGCAATTTTAACAGTAAGTATATGTATTAGTCTGTTTTCATGCTACTGATAAAGACACACTCAAGATTGGGAAGAAAAAGGTTTAATTGGACTTACAGTTCCACACGGCTAGGGAGGCCCCAGAATCACAGCAGGAGGCAAAAGCTACTTCTTACATGGTGGCAGCAAGAAAAAATGAGGAAGATGGCTGGGGGCGGTGGCTCATGCCTGTAATCCCAGCACTTTGGGAGGCTGAGGCAGGCAGATCACAAGGTCAGGAGATTGAGATCATCCTGGCAAACATGGTGAAACCCTGTCTCTACTAAAAATACAAAAAATTAGCCGAGTGTGGTGGCGGGCACCTGCAGTCCCAGCTACTCAGGAGGTGAGGGAGGAGAATGGCGTGAACCCAGGAGGTGGAGCTTGCAGTGAGCTGAGATCCCGCCACTGCAATCCAGCCCGGGTGACAGAGCAAGACTCCGTCTCAAAAAAAAAAAGAAAAAAAGAAAAAAAAAAATGAGGAAAGTGAAAAAGCAGAAATCCCTGATAAACACATCAGATGTGATGAGACTTACTCACTACCACGATCACAGTATGGGGGAAACTACCCCCATGATTCAAATTATCTCCCACCAGGTCCCTCTGACAACATGTGGCAATTATGCAAGTACAATTCAAGATGAGATTTGGGTGGGGAGACAGAGCCAAACCATATCAGTATACTATTGTTAATTTTTTTTATTTTAAAAATATATATGGCCGGTCATGGTGACTCATGCCTGTAATCCCAGCACTTTGGGAGAATGAGGCAGGTGGATCATGAGGTCAGGAGATCGAGACCATCCTGGCTAACAGGTGAAACCCTGTCTCTATTAAAAATACAAAAAATTAGCTGGGCGTGGTGGCGGGCACCTGTAGTCCCAGCTATTCGGGAGGCTGAGGCAGGAGAATGGTGTGAACCCGGGAGGTGAAGCTTGCAGTGAGCCGAGATCCTGCCACTGCACTCCAGCCTGGGCAAAAGTGTGAGTCTCTATCTCAAAAAAAAAAAAAAAATTAAACATTTGAGTCTTCAACTGGAATGGAATCTCAACCTTTAATGCTCTCATGGTATTACACCACAAATATTGACAATAAAATCTTCTGAAATCTAACGACTCTAATACTGGCTACTTCATCAGAATATTTTGTTTGGGGGAAAAAGTGTTTTTGAGTACTTATCGTGTCCTAGGCCTATGTAAGTATCTTTCTATGTGTCATCAATCTAATTTAATTTAGCACTCACAATAGGATTATGAGTTGAGTATTTTATCCGCATTATTTTATATTTTGTTGCCAAACTAGGCAATTGCTCATATTCTGTGCTTTGTACATAGTAGTTCTAGGTTTTGATTAACTGATGTTTGACACTTAGGTAAAGATTTTCTTTTTCCCCCTCACTTACCTGACTGTATCAAAGAGTGGGTCACTTATGTTAGGTTAAGATGTGTGCATTTGGTGACACCAATGCTATGTGTACCACCATTCATTAAGGTTAACTTGAACATTGATCATCTGCTTCTAATTCAAAGTCTCTTCACTACATCATTGCTACCCTTAGCGGAAGAAATTATTAGGTCCAGGCTTGTGAATGTCACATGGAAATATACGGTAATTTGCTAGAAATGTACAGCAAATGTATGTTTCGTTATATACTTCATGTTATGTCACGTCACCCTTTTGTTTGTGAGCACTGGCCTAACCTGGCAGCAACACACACGTCGTTCTTCACAAGTGCTTGCTTGTGTTGTGACAGTGCCTGCCTTTGTTGTCATCCAAAACAAGCTGGATTATTAAAAATAATCAGACTAATAGGTATATTCTTACTAGATCACAGAAGCTAGTATCTCAGACTTGAATCTGCGTTCTTTTAGCTTTCATTGTAATTTATCTGTGAGAAAATGGAGTAAAAGAATATAAAGTGAAAACATGTTTTCCTCTATATTTTCTCAGTACAGATATTGTTATTCTAATCAGATTTGTAAAGTCTACTTAACAAACAACTAGCATCCTCAATTTTAGAAAATTATTGTCATACCAAATGTGAAGTTTTGATTTTCTCTTGAAGCAAAAATTTATAATTGGAGTATCAGAAATTGCTCAGAAGCTTTAGGAGAATTTCATTTTTGTCTGAGTAACCAGCTAAATTACTGATTAAGTGAGAATTAGAATCAAATATAACTGAAATATTATCAGGAAAGTGACACAAAACAGAACAAAAGACAACAAAAGAACAAGTTTAGTGGCTCTGCAGGCTTCATTATCATGTCTGCTCAATTTGACTTAAAATGTCTTACTACTGATATGGTGATAATACCTTAGCTCTTGTTAAAATTAATCCCAATGAATATCAAGTGCGAGGACAACTGAAGGATCATATATAAGAGCATAAGCCTATTTACAAGGATTGCAGCCACTGAGTCATATTCTCAAGTCCAAAGGTTCAAATACCATCTTGTTCCATTTGCTGAAGAATCACAAATTCAAATGATAGAATTTTAAAACATGAGCTAGGCAGGTGAATAACCAGACAACTGCCCAGAATACAGAATGCTAATTGTAATTAAGCGTGCTCATAGCTTTGATTAAGTGGCCCTTACCTGGCTTTCAAAACTCCAGAGCCCTCCAACACTGTGCTGAGTCCTCAGCTTCAATTTTCCTGAACAAGCCTTAAATTACGGAGCTTTCCTATTGAAACATCTTCAGGGGCCACACCCTGCACCAAAGTTTTCTATCAAATATATTCTATTTTCACATTCTTGTATTTGGGCCCTTCAAACTGCATGCTCTTCCCATGCCCTCCATTACAGAGCATGCATGATAGGCAAATTGGAAACTAGCTGTTACCCGAAGGAGAGCGCCAGGGGTGCGACTTCCTGGCTTTAATGTAAAAGCTCCGTCACCAGACGAGCCCCCTTCCTAATACCTGTGGTTCAAAATCCACCATGTCCTGGAAGACCCGCCTAAAATTCTCTTTCCGTCAAGTGGCAAACTCTTCTAGCTTTGCTCACCGACAGCGACAGCTCCTGCGACTCCAACCTCACTTCCCTTCAGGTGTGCAATCTGCACCTGAGTCCTGGTGTGGTCGCGGTGCACTTGCCTCATGTCCCCTAATGGATTAGAAGCTGCTCAAAGGCTGCGACTGTGTCTTAGTCATCTTCGTGTCCCTCAAGAGCCCACCACTGTGCTGTACACATAGTAGGGCCTCAGAAACCTGTGAGAAAAAAAGTACATTGATTCTCTGTAACAATTTCTGTAATTCCTGATAATAAGCATTTTCACAGGATAGATATTTTCTATTCATTAAAGAAAAATACAATTTGGTCAGACAGAAAGGCCAGGAAGGGCCATGGCTGCAATATTGTGCACAGGGGGGGAAAAATCACCCCCACTGGAAGACCTTTATAAAAACAGAGAATGTGTTCCTGGTGTAGCAGCTATTTATTTTTCTCATATGTAGTATATTTTGAAAAATGCAGTAATAATCAGAAGCAGGCCACCCTGTTTCAGTTTTTGCCACTCTCTTGATTCCCTGTGCTTCCCTCTCCCCTCCCTCTGATAAGCTCTGTGAAAGGGCAGCCCGGACCATAGTCAGGTGCTGCAAAAGTGTTTTAATTATGCTGGCACGACAGCTGGACATCAGCAAAGATACACTTCTGATAGCTACTGGAGACACACACCAGTGACATTCAGGGGAAACCACTTTGTTCTGTCAGACAGTGTTCATTGAAATATCAAATAAATGAGTCCCTATGCAATCAACATAATTTATTGGCATTTACAAAGTATATAATATACAATTACTCATAAAGTTAATCAGGACATTAATCATTTCATATTGATAGTATTTATAATAACACCAACTAACTTTGATATATTTATTAAGCAATTCAAAGCATGGTACAAAAACCCTTTTTATTTTCTATGGAAGTGTACATTGCTGCTCTTACTATAAATAGGATACATGTATACAGCACCATCCCCTACATCCTTCCATTAACTTAGTGAAAAAGGCAGACTATTACTGTTACATACAAAATTATTATGTATGCATTATTTATCAATTATAGAGCACCACTTAAAATGTATTTGCTGTCTTGACATTATCAGTGCATCACCAAATTTATTTCATGAACAAAAATAGACTGGTACATGACCACAAAGTATAAATGCAAAGAAGGCTTCACTTCAGAGGCTGGCCTGCATGGTAGAGCAGCTTAGGGGGGAAGCAAATAAAGGCCAGAGAGCAGAGACAGGCTGGCGGGAGAGCCTTGTCGGGGCTCAAGATCTGAAGGCCTCAGATTCTGCTGACCTCTGGATGACAGGCTGACAAAAAGGGGGTGAAAAACACCATTCTTGCCTGAAAAGATTCCTGCCCTTATATTTTATTCCTTTTCTATGTGAAGAAGGGCAACTTTCTATTATAGCTCCGTTTTATGGCTTTTTTTCTTTATGTTCCCTAATTTTGTTTACTCCTCTTTAATTTTCCCAAGGAGAAAAATGATTTTCTTTTTTTTTTTAAATGGTGACTGCTATAGTGAACGGTTAAACTCTAAACACACACTGAGCATATATTTGGACGTCAATTAGACGCCTTGAATTCCCAAAGAACATTGTGGCAGAGTTGTAAGTCGGCTTTTCAGTATTGCTCCAGTAGAGTAGAAGTTATTGTTTAATAAAGTCATAAGTTTAAATTAAAATATAGATAGGAAGTGCCATAAACATCGTCTTGACACTGTTAAATTTCCAAACGTGTGAGCAGAGGATAATCAAGTAATATATTTCTGTCCTATGAAGGCCGATATATTATTTCCCTTGAGCTTAGGCCGATGTCATTCACAGTGCTGGGAGAATTAAATGTGGACGTCAATACTCCAGGCTCCAATGTCAAGATGTTTCAGGAAAAGAAGAGTAGATACCTCCCTATCTATCGAATAATATTAATGGAGATGATTAAACTAATATGTATATCCAGAACGCTAATGTATTATTTAACATTAGCAATGAGCACTCTCCTTGATATATGAAATGAAGCACCTGCTAAGCTTGATGAGAATATTATTTTCCCACAGTCAAGCACTATGAGAAGACAACCATTGTTAATTGTGTCTCTGTAAGGAAAATGTATCAAAACTCAGCTTTTTCATGTCCTCAGTGCAGTTTCCAACACAGCAAAGACAAATTAGATGTTTGCTTTGGTTTGTAAAAATGGATATTACAGTTATTGAAGTCTTAATTTTAAAAACATGTCTTTAAGCTTTTAGGTTCAGCTTATAAATCCTCTTATTCCAAATATGAATCTAGCAATTTTTAACAATTGCATTAATTGAGGTCTTTATAAGCTTAGTTATCATTTTAACTACATTTGTAAAATGTATTTTATCTTTAAGTATACCAATTTTTCTGCCTGATAACATTTTCGTAGTTTTTTCACAAGTCTTACAATTTAATGAATTAATATCCTTATATTTAGTAAAAGTCTATATTCTAAATTTGTTAAAGTTTGATTTCTTTCTCTGGTAGGTTAAGTTTTCTTAAAATATTCAAGAACATAAAATACAAAATTTTCACAGATTTCTAAATGCCTGGATATTAACACCATGACTTACAGTCTCTTGAACATTCTATTTAATATTCTAAATCTTCCTGAGACACAGTGGACCGCTAACTTCATGGTTCATTGGGCTCATGAATCAGTGATTCTGGCTGAGTTGGGATTTGGAGCTGGAGCTCCAGGACAAACACTCTTACCACTCGGGCTGTGACACTAAAGCCTTCACTAAAGTCGCCCTTCATAAGCTTCTTAGGATGTGGCTGGACCTGACTTGCCCCTGAACTCTTGTCTCTCATGGCTACCTGCAAACACACAACATATTATACCACTAACCACATTTGATCAGATTTTGTAATTCTTTGTTTCTTAAGTTACATAATATATTTTCTTAAGATATTTAAATATATTTCTAATACTAAAGCCATTGGAACATGACAGAATCCAAATACAGAATCATTTGTAAGACTGCATGACATGTATGAATAATGAAATGATACGCTACTGAATTCAGCATCTCTTATGACTTTGTATAACCTTTTTATCACCACTTGGATTACCTACTGCCAAAAAAAAATGCCACGAGACTGATTATTAGATCCTAAATGACCCTGGTAAGAAATATGAATCATATTGAAGAAATGTCATGCAGAATTCCTTTACCTTAGTATGCAGGAACATGGTCCCAAGCCTCTGTGGTCTCTCATTGGCCGAGCTAGTCCTAGACTTTTGGACCACTTTCGCTCAGATTCCAGACACTGGTTTCTCCTGTTGCTGCACATCTGACCTGGCTCCTGTTTACACTTCTAAGTGGCAGCTGGAGGAAGGTGCCTCCCACACAGGAACAAACTGGAGAACCACCTATGCCTGAGTTATGTGGCTTTTCTCATGGTAAGACATTCAAAGTGGAAGACTCTACATAAAAACCTCCCAAACCAAAATGCGGTCCAAAGAAATAAATTAGAAAAAGAAAAATGATTAAGTCTATTTTTAGGTGTGATCTCTGCTTTGTGGCTAGAAACTCCAAGGCTGGGACACTGGCCCAGGTACGTGACTGGAAGCCACTTTGTCCTTGTTTCACACAGGATTCTTTTTCCTAGACAGTGACTATAATGGAAGGTAAGGAAACTATTCAAAGTCTACCAGAATTAGGTTTGTATAAACACTCACGTATCAGAATGCCAAGTTATTTAATTAAATTTATTTATTTATTTTTGAGACAGCGTCTCACTCTGACACCTACGATAGGGTGCAGTGGTGTGATCACAGCTCACTGCAGCCTCGACCTCCCGGGACTCAGGTGGTCCTCCCACCTCAGCCTCCTGAGCAGCTGGGACTACAGGTATAGGCCACCCCAACAAGCTAATTTTAGTAATTTTTTGGAGAGATGTGGTTTTGCCATGTTGCCCAAGCTGGTCTTGAGCTCCCAGGCTCAAGTGACCCTGACCCGCCTACCTTGGCCTCCCAAAGTGCTGTGACTACAGGCATAAGCCAGCATGCCAGGCCTCAAGTTATTTATTTTAAATGAGATGCAAAATAGTCATAGGAGCATGATTTCACTGGTCTATAAGACCAGATTATTTTTACATTGTAAATACATGTATTTTAACAGGCAATTCACACTCTGATAATGGACTTGTCTGCATAGAATTACCAAAAAAATTTCATAAAAGATTTTGCATGTTCAATCATAGCATAAAGAGATAACAATATGAATAGCCTTGCAAAGGAGTAAGGAACCTGAAAAGCTGCTAGATGCAGGATGAACAGCTTCACAGGAAGTGGGTCTGATTTGCTTCCTTGTTATCTCCATTCCTGTGGCTAAAACAGTGTTGGCCCTTTGTAGGGATTTGCTAAGTTTTTATACAACAATATCATAGAACAGTATGTGATTACATTTGCCTCTACGACTTAGATTTTCTGAGCTTTATATATTGGCCAGTGACTTTTGACAAAATTTGACTAGATATGCTAGTGATTTGATCAGGTTACAGGTAAATTTTTAAAGCCTGAAAGTCATCTCCACTCATGAAGTTAACTTTGTATATTTCCAATCAGATGGATTATTTACATCGATTTTCATCAGCTCACAAATAAAAACTGAGTACTTAACCATAGGCCAGGTACTGTTCTAAGCCTCAGGAACAGGGTTATAACTCTTCTTGGCCTTCAGCTGTGAACAAAACAGCCATGGTTCCTTCTCTCAGGGAATTCTTCCTTCTTGGCTGAAGGGTGTAGTCAATAATCAAGTCAACATGCGAAAGAAAAGCACAATTTAAGATGTCTATAATTGAGTGGCAATCAGTGGGAAGTCTTAATTGTACAGATGAGATGTTTTAGCTGAGTTCTAAATGACAAGTCATCTTCAAGTTCAGCTTGGAGGTAAAAATATAGTTTTCTATAATTCTAAGTTCTTAGGGAAAGTATGCGCAAAGTATACAGTTATACAAAAATACACATAGTCACATACCTTTAAGTATTATAGCATCAATTTGAATACACATTTTAATTAAAATTTGATTATTGTATGCTTCTATATACTTCTATAATCTACATAGAATGATGTTAATATTCCATATTAAAATTATTTTCCTTTATTTCAGGCAATCAAAATCTACATGTTTATTAAATCAGAAAATATATTTATAATTTTTAATACTTAATTGTGACCTATGGAATCTCTTCCTGATACTGGGACTAAGCAAGGATCTCCTGCCCATTCAAAATGTACAGAGATTCTGGGCAATTATCATAAGAGCACTAAATTGAAAGCATAAGTAATGAAAGAAAGGAAGAGAAGTGTCACTTTTTAAAGATAACATATTGTGTTGTCTGAACACAGAAAATCCAAAAAGATCTACAAACGATATTTTATTTCTCCACAAATTATAGGTTCAATACAACCCTAGGAGGTTTTCTTTTTTTTTTTTTTTTTTTAGTTAACCATTTGCAATTTGATTCTAACATTCATGTAAAAAATGCAAATACCAATATCAGACAAGTCCGTCTTGTAATGAACAGAATGGGACATTACAGGAGCAGACGCCAAGACAGTTAATGGTAACCGCAGGCAGGCAGCAGGAGTGAGCAAATCAAAGCGACAGCGGACTCCGGTGCTGGAGGACAGAGCCTCGGAATCCGGCTCACCAGCGCACTATAGAGGAACATGAAGTACCTCACCGCACCCCCACTCCCCGGCAAAGCCTGTCTGCATGGTGAGACCACCACAGCCACTCACACACGAAGAGGTATGGAAAGCTTTGCTACTTACATAATGAGGACCCTGGGGAGAGCGGGACACGCCCCTCAAGCAGGTATCAGAGAGAGCAGACGGTTGGTTGTGTTGTGATTAAGGGCGGGGCCAGCATTGTAGGCTCTTGTTTGAATGCCTTGCTGACAGCAAAGGAGGGAGCAGCTAGGCTTTCGTAAACGTGGGGCATAGGAGAAAGGAGGGGCAAGGCTGAAAAACTGTGAAAAGTTCAACATTTAAAAAGTGGAGCATTCATTTTTAAAACAGTTACTAAAATGAAAGCAAACAAAATAAATTGCGTTATATAAATACTGACGGAGATAGAAAAATCTGATGTTTGTTAGTTTACATTTAAATTCTGAGTTTAGAGGTAATTACCCCTATAATCAAAAGCTTTTGGCCAGGTGCGGTGGCTCACGCCTGTAATCCCAGCGCTTTGGGAGGCCAAGGTGGGCGGATCACTTGAGGTCAGGAGTTCAAGACCAGCCTGGTCAACATGGTGAGACCTCCTCCCCCATCAACCCCACCGTCTCTATTAAAAAAAATAAATAAATAAAATAAAATTAGCCGGGCATTGTGGCGTGCACTACTTGGGAGGCTGAGGCAGCAGAATCGTTTGAACCCACGAGGCAGAGGTTGCAGTGAGCCAAGATCACACCACTGCACTCCAACCTGGGCGATAGAGCGAGAAACTCCATCTTAAAACAAACAAAACCCCAAAATAACTTTTAGATATATACATATAAATTATTTGGTTTTCAATTGGACGCAACTTCTACTTAGCATGCTACACTTTGCAAAAATAATAAATAAATGCTAAAACTTCTCAAAAGAATTGCCTGCGTGTCATGAATTCACCTCCCAGAACCACTTGATTCTTCTATCCACGTTCTTTGCTGCTCTTCCAAATCATTCCACTGAGATTGTGCTCCAGGAGATCACTGGTGAACTCATCTCTTCCTGCCAGTGCTGACTACCATGGCTGGCATCAGCTGAACAGGACATAGCTTCAGCATGCCTTCAGTTTTGAAATTCCTCAGTGCGTGAAACTACATGATCCTGGATTTCTTTCCACATTTCTGGCCACTCATTCCTTCTCCTAAACTGTCTCCTCTTCCTCTAAAATGCTCAATATTAGTGTTGTAAGGTTTGGTCTTGAACCACGTACCTTTCTTTTACATTTCTTTTCTCTGATCAGGGATTATCGAAATACAGCCCTTGAGCCAAATCCAGCCTGCCATCTGTTTTTGAATGCTGTGCAAGCTAAGAACAGTTTTTAATACTTTAAATGGTTGAAAAAAATCAATAGACAATTATATCTCATTGTACCTCAAAGTAAAATTTCAAAGTCCACAAATGAAGATTCATAGGAAAGCAGCTATACTCATTAACTAATTATTGCTTTTAGGGCTGTTTTACCACTATTACGGCAGAGTTGGGAAGTTGCAACAGAGATGATATGAGGTGCTGTCATAACTGTACGCTGCTGCTTGACACCCTAAAAATGAATTTTCCCATTCATCTATATGTGGTACAATGACAATTTAAGATACATAGAAGAGCACTAAACTTATGCAGAATTACCAAAATTATATAATTTATCTTTTGTGGCTCCTACATGCCTATATGGTATATTTGTACCAGAACAGTGGAAACACCTTGTCATGGCTGATGTGGGGTGTCAACTTGACTCAATTAAGGGAGACTCAGATAGATGGCAATCCATTATTTATTCTCAGTTCTTCAGTAGGCAATGAGCCTGTCCCTATTCTGCTGAAAGAAAAACACAGGTGGTTTTGCTCTTTATTAAATGTTGGTCTGCCCCAGGTGTGTTTGTGAGGGTATTTCTGGAGGAGACTGGTGTGTGAGTCAGTGGACTGAGTAGGAAAGATCCACCCTCAGTATGGATGGGCAGTATCTCACCATCTGCAGGCACTGATGGAACCAAAAGATGGGGGAAGAATGAACTGCTCTCCTGGAGCCAGGACTCCTTTCTTCTGCCCTTCAATATCCAAACTCCACGTTCTACCATTGTGGACTCTGGGACTCACACGAACAGTCCTCTGGGTTCTTGGGCCTTAGGCCTTGTACTGAGAGTTACATCATTAGCCTTCCTTGTTTCTGAGGTGTTTGGACTTGGGCTGAGCCAGCTGCCAGCTTCCCTGGTTCTCCAGCTTGCAGATGGCCTATCATGGGATTTCTAGCCTTCATAAACAAGTGAGCTAATTCCTCCAGTAAGTCCTCCTCGTACATATCTCTCCATGTCTATCTCCGATCAGTTCTGTTTCTCTGGAGAACCCTGACTAAAACACATCTCATAAAACTAACTCAACTTTTTATTCTAATTCTGGATATACTTACATTCCACCAAAATGCAGCCATTGACTTGCTGATGAGTAGGGAAGCACAAAAAGAAAGGAATTGTTGTTTGCCTCATCTTTCCCTTTCCTTCAGTGTCACCATTTCTCGGCATAGTTGGTTGGTGAATATAGGAACTTGGCTTGAGTAAGAAAGGGTATGATAATGTTCTTTAATTGTTTGTGTTTCTCTGAATGTCACTGCCTCAAAGCAAGTTCTGATTTGAACAGAATGTGTGGTCTTGTGGGCAATCAGCATTCCACTTAGTTGCAGATGTAGCATGCTTATCTTGTACTTGCTTTGAGTCTCACTCAGCTCTCATACATCATGCGTCTCCTGTGTTCTTGAGGCGTCATGAAGACTATATGCAAACGGAGTGGCAAGGAACAGCAGATAGGAATATTTTATGTATCTCAAGTTGAAAGAAAAAATATTTAAAATCTCAGGACTATGACAGCAGCACATTAAACCAACTGCTGGACCCTTCTAAGTGTGAAGCCCTGGGTAAATGCATACAACACACACCTGTGGAGACATCTTTGCCATCATGTCTAATGCTGCTTGAGTCAAAGGAATGTCAACCTGCTTTGTACATGTCATGGGCTGTCTAAAGTTAAAACAGGAGGGGCAGTCTCCATACCCTCACATATCATTTCAATGGATATATTTTCAAGTTCAGACTCCAGTTCCAGCATTCCAGGTTTCATACATCAATGCAAGTGCAGAAGAAATATTCATATTTCAAATCTATTGAAGCAAGCAATTGAAGAGCTGTCATTTAGCCTTTGTTTAGAAGTTAACCTACAATGTAAGGGTATGCTGAAAGTCAAATATCAAGAGAAGAATACCAGAATTCTATAATTGCTTTCCAAACAATGAATGTACTCAGCTAAAATCAAATGCTCATGGACTGACAGTATTTGGCAGTCTTTACCTGTGGGAAAAGACATTTCAAAGATGAAACATGTAAAATCTCATTCCAGGTCAGCATTAAAAGACACATATCTGCAGTTGATTTTGGAGATAAAGAACACTAACTTTTAATCTTAATTAAGTAACAGAATATGCCACAAAAGATTCCATTTTTCTTATCAGTTGATCTATATTACAAATATATATACTTATTATTCTATTATTAATTATATCAATAAATATATAAGTACCTACATAATATTCTTATTTTACATCTTGGTCTCTTTCTGTGTATAAGTGTAGATATATTTATATATGTATATTTATATATATATTTATATATATAGGTATATATATATTTTGCTGTTTTTTGAAAGAAAATTTTGTCAACTCCACGTTTAGAAGACTGACTACTCCCAGGTTTTAAATTAGAATTTAAAGCTATATCATGATGGTGCCTAAATTTCCATTTTTAGCTGTGACCTCTCTTTTGAGATGCAGTCTTTTAGATATGCATCTTAACATATTGTATGGGGTGTTTAATGGGTATGTTAAAACATAAAGTGTCCACATCAAAGCCATTGATCCCTTCCCATTCAAACATATTGTAATAGCTTTATCAAGATATAATTCATATAGCATAAAATTCACTCTTTTAAATGGTAAAATTAACTAGTATATTCACAGAATTGTGCAACCATCACAACTATTTAAGAACATTGTTATCACCTCAAAATGAAACCCAGTACTCATTAGTATTTGCTCCCATTTTGTCATTCCCCCAGCCGCTGGCAAACACAAATCTACTTTCAGTCTCTATGGATTTGCCTATTCTAGACATTTTATACAGGTGGAATAATTAGTATATGGATGTTTTGTCTCGTTTCTTTCATGAGCATACATAATGGTATCAAGGCTAATCCATGTTGCAGCATGTACTGGTAGATCTTTTGTTTTTATTGATGAGTAATACTCCATTTTGAGGATGGGTTTGAATCATAATTGTTATTTTCTTTATTTGGAAATTAAGTATGGTTTAAGGAGATACGTGTAGGTGCCCAGTTGACAAGGGGTGGACTCATAGACATAATTCTAGGTGTCAGCTTGACTGGATTAAGGAATACCTAGAAACCTAGTAAAGCATTTCACTATGTATTTCATCTTCGCATCATTGCCCATACTGGAGATACAAATTGTGTAGGGACTTTTAGGCATTTTTTTTTTTTTTTGCAAATCTGACTCCACGAAAGTGCGTTATCACAAAGTCGACTTTATAAGTATTGTGCATGTACATAACAATGCTAAAACTTCCTTGATAAATAAAGAGATGTCCTTTGTGGACATCTGAATTTGTGAAAGATAAAATTTCTCAAGATCTCTGCTATTTGGAGGGCTGCATATGCAGTGGTGATGCATCATGGTTTTTGACTGATCTCATCAAAAGACTTATGTTGTTTTTTAGATAACCAGTTATAAAACTGGGTGCACCCAATTACCAAGCACAGTGATATGCATTTCTACATTTCCCTTTTTGACCTATTTTTTTGTGAATATGGTTCATCTCTTCATAACTGATATAACCATGTGACCTGGTGTTTATGCTTACAAAAATACATGGGTTATTAATTGCCTGTTTTATTGTGTAAAGTGGCGTATGAAGTGTTCAGTTCTACTTTTGGATGTTTCTCAAATAAATTACCTTTTAAATATATAAATAAATATATTTTAAATAATTTTTAAATTACTTCCTTTTAGATTTATACTTTCATGATTTTGATCTTTACAGATTGTAGTGTTTGGGATTGTGGATTGTGTCTTTCAGGATTATAATTAACTCTCTGTAAGGACATATTCCATTTTGTTTATGCATTCATCAATTGATGGACATTTGAGTTGTTTCCATATTTTGACCTTTTTTCAAGGGTATGTACCTAGAAGTGGTTACTGGGTCATATAGTAACTATATGTTTATCATTTTGGGAAGCTATCAAATCACTTTCCAAAGTTGGTTCATTTATACCTTCCCACCAGTAATATCTGGTGCTTCCAATTTATCCACATCCTAGCCAAAATTCGTTATTGCCTGTCGTCAAAATTGTAGTCATGCTAATGGGTATGAAGTGGAAACTCATGGTAGTTTTCATGCACATTTTCCTAATAATTAATGATATTGAGCATCTTTGTGTGTGCTTATTGTCCACTTGCATATCTTTGCCAGATAACTGTCTATTTAGATTCTTTTCCCATTAAAAATATCGTTATCTTTTTAATATTGAGGTTTAAAAGTTATTTATATATTCTGGATACTAGACCCTCATTACATTTCTTTTGCAAATATTCTCTTCCATTTTGTGCTTTAAAAAAAACCTAAAACATTTCCTTAGTGGTATTGTTCTTAGCTCAAACATTTTAAGATTTTTATCAAATCTAATTATCATTTATAGGTAAATTATATTTTTAGAATTGTGGCTAAGAAATCTTTGCCTCACCCAAGATCACAAAGATTTATACTTATGATTTTTTCTAAGAGTTTTATAGTTTTAGTTCATACATTTAGGTCTATGATACATTTTGGGTTAACATTTTCCAATGGTATGAGGAAGGTGTATTAGGATTCTCTGGAGAAACAGAACCTATAGGATGCTATAGGATGTAAATATATATATATATATATAGAGAGAGAGAGAGAGAGGTTTATTTTAAGAAATTGGCTCATGTGATCCTTGAGGGCTAACAAGTCTGAATATGGAAGGGCAAGGCAGCTAGCTCAGGACCCAGGGAAGAATTGATGCTGCAGATGGCTAAAGGTGGTCTGCAGGCAGAATTCCTTCTTTCTCTAGGGACCTCAATTTCATTCTCTTAAGACCTTCAACTGATTGAATTTAACCCACCCACATTATGGAAGGTAATTTGCTTTACATAAAGTTTAATTATTTAAATGTTAATCTCATCTAAAAAATACCTCCACAATGGCATTAAGACTGATGTTTGACCAAATATCTGGGTGCCATGGCCTACCCAAGTTGGCTACAAAATTAACTGTCACAGAATGGGACAAACTTCTTTTCTTTTTTCTTTTTGCATGTGTATTTCCAGTTGTTTCAGCACCATTTGTTGAGAAACCTATTCTTTCTCTTTTGGATTGGCTTGACATCCTGTCTGAAAATCAAATGAGCATGCATAGAAGGCGTATTTTTGTACTGTCAGTTATTTGCCATTGATCATATATGTCTATCCTTGTGCCTGTACCACACTGTCTGATTATTGTAGCTTTGTAGTAAGTAAGTTAAAAAAGTGGAAATTCTGGTTCTGTTCCTGATATAGAGGAAAAGGTATTCCATCTTTCACCACTAAGTACTATGTTAGCTCTGCGTTTTTCAAAAATGGACTTTATAAGGCTGAGGAAGTTTACTTCCATTCTCAGTAGCTTGAGTACTTTTATCATGGAGAGGTTTTGGGTTTGTCAAATGCTTTGTTGTTTGTTTGTTTCTATCAATGTGATCATGTGTTTTTTGTTATTTCTACTAGTAATATAATGTATTACATTGATTCATTTCCAGATATTCTGCTACACTTGCGTTCCTATATATACTTCCTTTGGTTGTGGTGTACAATCCTTTTTAGATGTTGCTGGATTTAGTTTACTATTATTTTGTTAAGAATTTTTATATCTTTATTTATAAAATATCTGCAGTTTTCATGGGATGCAGATTTTTTAAATTTTGGTATCCAAGTGATGCTGACCTCATAGAGTAAGCAGGTTCCAATCTTTACTATTTTGTTTTGGAAAGGTTTATAACAATTTTTGTTAATTCTTCTTCATACATTTAGTAGGATTTACAAATAAGCCACCTGGCTTTTGTTTTTTCTTTGTGGGAAATTAACTATTAATTTAACTCTTTCCATATTATAGATATAGTTAGATTTTTTTCAAAAAATTATTTCTGAATCAGTTTTGTTAGTTTGTGTCTTTCTATGAATTTGTCCATTTCATCTAAGTTTTCTAATAATTGGCATAGAGTTATTTATAATATCCCCTTATCATTCTTTCTATAAGTTTCTATAAGCTTATGTTCCCACTTTTATTGCTGACTTTAAAATTTGAGTTTTCTGTCAATTTTCCTTGGTCATTTAGCCTAGTTATTTTCCAATTTTGTTTATTTTTTCAAAGAAGCAATTTTGGGTTTCATTAATTTTCTCTATTGCTTTTGTATTCTATGCTTCATTCATTTCCACTCTAATCTGAATTTTTATTCCTTCTTTCTACTTGCTGTGTCTCTGTGTTTAGCTCTTCTTCCAATTTTGTAGGTGGGTGTTTATATTCTTGATTTGAGATTTTTCTTTCTAATATGTTTTCTATACATAAATTTCTCTCTGAGCACTCTTTTAGCTCCTTACTATTAGGTTTGTCATATTATGTTTTCATTTTTCTTCATCTCAACCTATATTTTAAATTTCCTTGTGATTATTTTTGACTCATCAATTATCTGAGTGTGTTGTTTAACTTTCACAAATTTTAAAATTTTCTAAATTTCTTTCTGTTAATGTTTTCTAACTTAATACTATTTTGGTCATAAAATATACTTTGTGTGGTTTTTATAGTTTTTAATTTATTCTTGTATATGACTATACCTGAGAATATTCCATGTGTACTTGAAAATAATGTTTTCTGCTGTTATCAGCTGAGTATCTATAGATATCTGGTGGGTCTTATTAGCTTATGTTTTTGTCCTTGTTATTTTCTGCATAATTGTTCTATCTTGTACTGAATGTGGGTTATTGTCATGCAATTGTTCCTGAGTTATTTTATTACTGCCTTTATTTTATAAAACTATAGCATTTTGTGTAAAACACAGAGTTTATAATGTACCATTTTAATCCCCCCTTTTTAGTCTCTATATTTTTTTAATTATCTTAATGGTTGCCTTAAGGATGCAAATGAACATTTTAGATCAAATCAATCTGGTACAAATTAATAGCGCCTAATTTTAATAATATACTAAAATTTTGTTCCAATATAACTTTGTTTCTTACCTCCTCATTATTGCTATTATTGCTGTAGAAATTATATACTTTGCAATGTAAAACAATCAATACAGGTTTATAATTATTACTTTATGCATCTGCCTTTTTTTGAAATGGAGTCTTGCTCTGTCGCCCAGGCTGGAGTGCAATGGCGCAGTCTCAGCTCACTGCAACCTCTGCCTCCCAGGCTCAAGTGATTCTCCTCTCTCAGCCTCCTGAGTAGCCGAGATTACAAGCATGCACCACAGCACCTATCTAATTTTTGTATTTTTAGTACAGATGGGGTTTCACCATGCTGCCCAGGCTAGTCTTGAACTCCTGACCTCAGGTGATCCACCCGCCTTGGCCTCTCAAAGTGTTGGGATTACAGGCATGAACCACCATGCCTGGCTGCAATTGCCTTTTAAATTATTTAGGAGAAGAAAAGTATTACAAACAAAAATGGATTTATACTGCCTTATATTTGCCCATTGTTACCATTACCACTGCTTTTTATTTCTTCATGTGGATCAGAGTTACTGTTTAATGAATTATTTCAGCCTGAAGGACTCATTTTAGTATTTCTTGCAAGACAATTCTACGAGTAAAGAATTACTATTTGTGTTTATATAAGAATGTCTTAATTTCTTCTTCACTTAATTTCTTCTTCACTTTTGAAGAATAGTTTTGCCGGGTATAGGATTTCATGTGTCCTATTTCTTCTGCTAATCATATGTTAAATACAACATCCTATGCTTTTCTTCGTAATGGTTGCCATTCTTTGACATTCCTTTAAAAAATTAATTAACCTACCTATATGCCCCTCTCAGCTGCAGTTACTTATCTAAACATGAAAAATTATGAGTGACTAATTTCCCAAATTTCCCAAAAATAGTACATAACTAATGTCATATAGGTGTATATATTTAAAAATAATTCATTACAAACAATTTATATCATAGGATATTAGGGCTTAATTTTCTTGTGAGACTCCATTGCGAGGGGCCAGTTAACTGTATATTGAAGTATAAATACACATTCCATGAAAGTAGTACCATGTATGACTGGACTATCAGTCTTTAGTGGTGAAAATAGTGTCTGGTTCATACCTGATGCTTATAGTAATTGCAAATGGACAAAAATTGTTTTTATAACTAAAGTTCAATGCCCCGTTAAGACAGAGAGAGAAAGAGAGAGAGAGAAAAATTAAATTAAATTTCTGGAATAAAAGTGCAAAAACTGAGCTTAAATAATTATCTGTGACAAACACTGCTGGTTGCTTAATCAGTACTCATTTTTCTTTTCTTGCTTACTGAATATAGATTTTATTTGTGTCAGCCCCTTGCAGCTAGAGACAGTCATGTTCCATATTCCAGGCCGTAATCTGTGAGTAGAGGCTACAGGACTTCCAGGAAAGCAATTCTGTGATTACTAAAAAAGAATAGGCCTAAGTAGCACACATTTTTTTTTTTTGAAACTGGCTCTTGCCCTTTGCCTTCTCCACATTCATCTTCCTTCTTATGCAGATGAAATTAAAACAATAAGAAACATAAAAGAACAGAGGTGGTGAAGTGGGAGTGGAATCCATATGACACCGATGGTGCTATCAAATTGTCACAGCAGCCCTGAATTGCCAACCTTCAGAATTCTTGTTATGTGAGAAGAAACAAGAAAACCTTCCTGTTTTATTGTGTCACTGTATTCAGGTTTCTCAAAATTCAGCAGAACACAGTCATGATTGAAACAGTATTTCTTCCAAGCATTGTTAAACTAAGGCCCATGGTCCTATAGATAGCCCCTATTTGGGTTTAAAGAGTTCTGCAAACCCTCCAAACAGCATTTTTCCAAAGCAAACTGAAACAAAGAATGGTTAAAAATAACTTGCCTAATTTTACACAATTGGTGGCAAAGATAAAAGATGAAAGAACTGAGGTTTCCTAAGCACCTTCTGTACTACTTATTTGTACAAATGAGGGAGTATCAAAACTCTCTCACATTTGTAAGTTTATGGATATAAAACTTCTGGGCATTTATTCATAATTTGTCACCTTTAATTTCATATATACTTATCTAGATAGATTTGTTATTTACTTGAAAGCATGCTACTTTTAGAAAAAATCATAAAATTCCATAAATTCCAATTATAAGTGAAAGAAGTCAGAATAAAAAAGAGACTAAACTCTAATAAGCAGTATCACTCTGTGCCCCCAGAGCATATACTCATGTGAGCAAAGAAAATAGTGGTACTTGAAAGGAGATGATACAATGAATACAGTGATCACATCGTAATATTTGTTGCTGAAAATTCCTTTGATTATTCTTGTATATACTTCTAGGGCTCACCCCCACCCAAGTCTCCTGTCTTTTATGCATATAAGATAATTATAATTCCCTACCTTCTTTTACTGTTGGCAGTGCCATGTAACTAGTTTTGGCCAATCAGTTATGATTAAAAAAAAATGGCACAGGTTCCTTCTGTTTTGGAACATTTAACTGCTTACCTGAGACCCTACAATGTAACTCTGTTCTTAGCACATCATCATGTGATTGTTTAGGAACAATGTGACTGAAACCCAGAAGATTCTCTGGAACATTGTCTTAGTATTTCCATACATAATAAGTTTTAATACAAAATGGCAGAGTGATTGGAGATGCAGACTATTTAGGAATAAAAGTTTGGGTCATTCCATCATATAAAGAAACAAGAATGGCCAGGCGTGGTGGCTCATGCCTGAAATCCCAGCACTTTGGGAGGCCAAGATAGTAGGATCACTTGAGGTCCAGGAGTTCGAGACCTGCTTGGCCAACATGGTGAATCCCTGTCCCTACTAAAAATACAAAAATTAGCTGAGCGTGGTGGTGGGCGCCTGTAATCCCAGCTACTTGGGAGGCTGAGGCAGGGGGAATCTCTTGAACCCAGGAGGCAGAGGTTGTGGTGAGCCCCACCGTTGCACTCCAGCCTGGGCTACAAGAGCGAGACTCCATCTCAAAAAAACAATAAATTAGTAAATAAAAAGGAAAAAAGAAATAAGACCAGCAGAGGTTCTGGCTGAATGTGAGAAAAATACGGAATGTGTAATGGAAGAAGGAAGCCATAGATAGTAACTACAGCTGCTTGAGCAATTTCAGATATGAGGGCTCTTGTAGCTTTGGATACTTTCCTTTATTGTATATGTATATGCTTATTTATGCAAGCTATTTAGTTTTCCTCTTCCTCTCTCATTTTTATTCTATTTCAAGTATAACTTTACAATCTTGTCTTTAAGTAATAGAACATTCATTGGGACTGCAACAAAATTTTAAGAGTATTTAATATAGCCAGATAGATATAAGAAATTTTGGGACTGTGCTTCTCTTCATCTTAGGTAAACATTAAAATTTCACTTATAAAAAGGACAGCTGTATCTTCTTAGCTGATAATATTGAGGTGTACAGGAGTTTCAATTTGTGGAGAAAGGTGTGTATTAGAAATTGATTGGACTGTTGTAATCATCAGTTTATGGTGACTGATCTCCAAATCTGCCTTTCATCACCTGCTGTGCAATAATAAAGTTGTATGCCTTGCATTTCTCCTTCATGGAAAACATTCTGTTAAGCTTTGTTCATTGAGAGCACTATAAGAACACTGCAAGAGAAAGGATGTTAGTATTTCAGTTCTTATGTGCTTCTGTTTTGCTACCTGTGGCTGTTGATGCATGGCTTCCAAACTGGTGTTTGGGGATCTCAGAGAGCTCAGTGCTGTGTTCCAATTTTGCATCCAGAGCTCACATTCCATTGGTGAGCTCACAGTCCTGGCCCTGGCCTTTGGAACACCTCACTGCATCTCTCCAAATACAGATCCACACTTTCTGGGGCTTATATCTCCTCTCCAGGAACCAGTTCCCTATTCTCTGTGTGTGACCCTCCTCCCAGTACCAACCTCAGACCACCCACACCCCAGAAGTGATTTTTTTAACTATTGACCTTCTTAATAGAAATACGGAGCACTTCAGTACTTAACGCTACCCTGCCAGCCTCACAATTGCGGACAATCTCTGCCTCAGATGATGAGTTTGAAAGTGTCAAATGTCCAAATTTGGATTTGAACCTTGGCAATCTGGTTCATGGAAATGTAATTACTTTATATGACTAGTTCCTAGGAATACTAATGGAAGATAAAGATACATACATTTTGTCTTTTAAAAGCTTATGGTTTGCAGACCAGAAACATCTGCAAACAAATTTTCAATATAATGTTGTAATTATTGTGGTAGAAAAAAATCTAGTTACTACAAAAGCAGGAAGGGCACTAAGCCAGTTTGGGAGTTCAGAATCAAATGATGCCTGAGCCAAACCTTAATGTGGTTTGGCTGAATTATGATAACCCAATCCTCAAAACTTAAAGGATGAGTAGGAATTATTTGGATGAGCAAGTTAGGAAAAACAGAAACCATATGTAAAGAAAAGCATTGACTTATTTGTTCAACAAATACATATTTCTATTCTAGGCTGTATCACAAGGCCAAGAATATTGCAGTGAACAAAATAAAGATATAAAGAATACGATGTTTTAAGGATTTTTTGTTTCTTTTGCTTTTCTGTTCTAAAAATAAAATAAACCCAGGTGGTTATTAAAATTGATTATTGATGTTTGTTTAAAAGTCTGAAATCAATAAAAGCCTTTGATTTTATAGGCTTATTATGAGAAGGAGGAAGAAGACGAAGAGAAAATCTCCAAATGGAGAAGAAAACATTTATTCTGCAATAACGGTTGGAGTCATGATGTAAGTGTGCAGTTATGCTTTTAAGAGGCTGAGGGCAAGAGGCAGCACAAGCATGAGGACTGCAAGAAATAAGCCAGGCTTGCTGAGGGTGGGGGCAGAGGAGAGTTCAGTGTCCTGTTTCCCCCAATCCATCCCATCTTTGATGACTATGCTCAATTTATTTCCACATCAGGGGCTGACTTGATGGGATCGTCAATCAAGGGGCACAACCCTCCTTTAGCTGAGTGGTGACACATCATTTTATGCTTCTCTCAGGATTTCTAGTCATGAGATAAGTGATCCAAGAACAGGAAAATTGTTCCATACCATGTACTCCACTGGGGACATCCTCAAATTTAAATAGTGTTTGCTGTGAAGCCCCAGGAGCTTCTCTGCTCTTTATTATTTTTTAAAGGTTGGTTCTTTGCCTTCCCATTGATCCATGAGCTTCCTGATATGTAAGAATTCATCTCCTATGTTCATTAGCCAGACTAGTTTTCTGTTTTTTTGCAACTCTAGAAGCATCAGCAATACAGAAGGAAGTATGATCTTGGGAGGATTCACTGTTCCATCCTCATAAGGGTGCCCATGTTTTTAGAAACCACTACTTCAAATGCGTTGCACAGCTCTTATTTATCAGCAACTATTTTAGATCGATGGAACCAGCAGTCCAATCTCGTATCATGTCCTAGCATGCATAAACCTTTCTTAGATCATGTATTAAAGCTGTGGCCTACTTCTTGATTTCCGGTATTGCCCTATAAATCTGTTATACAACCAGAAACTTTTATTCAGGCATAACAATATCTTTTTTAGGTATGAATTTATACCTAATTTTATAAATATGCATATTTTAGCTCTAAGTTATTACTTCTAGTAATGTTGAAAATAAATGAAATATTCCTCCTACATCTTAAATGAGGGAGTATCATTTCAGACCCAGTCTAGGAATAGATCCTCAAGTGAGAAAAATAACATCTACTTATTATTTTTTTAATTTTGTTTTTCTTTATTTCTTCTAAAAAGAAAAACAGGATACATGTGCAGAACGTGCAGGCTTGTTACATAGGTATATGTGTGCTATGGTGGTTTGCTAAACCTGTTACCCGTCCTCTAAGTTCCCTCCTCTCACTCCTCATCCCCCAACAGGCCGTGGTATGTGTTGTTCCCTTCCCTGTGTCCATGTGTTCTCATTGCTCAATTTCCACTTATGAGTGAGAACCTGTGGTGTTTGGTTTTCTGTTCCAGTGTCAGTTTGCTAAGGATGATGGCTTCCAGCTTCATTCATGTCCCTGCAAAGGACATGATCTCATTCCTTTTTTATGGTTGTGTAGTATTCCATGGTGTATATTTACCACATTTTCTTTATCCAGTCTATCATTGATGGACATTTGGGTTCATTCCATGTCTTTGCTATTGTAAATAGTGCTGCAATAAACATATGTATGCATTGTCTTTATAGTAGAATTACTTATATTCCTTTGGGTATATACCCAGTAATGGAATTGCTGGATCAAATGGTATTTCTGGTTCTGGATCCTTGAGGAATCACCACACTATTTTCCACAGTGGTTGAACTAATTTACAATCCTACCAACAGTGTGAAAGCATTCTATTTCTCCACAGCCTCGCCAGCATCTATTGCTTCTTGACATTTTAATGATTGTCATTCTGATTGGCATGAGATGGTATCTCATTGTGGTTTTGATTTGCATTTCTCTGATGATCAGTGATATTGAGCTTTTTTCTTATGTTTCTTGGCCACGTAAATGTCTTCTTTAGAGAAGTATTGGTTCATATCCTTTGCCCACTTTTTGATGGGGATGTTTGTTTTTTTTCTTGTAATAACACCTATTTTTATTTGTGATTCAAATATTACAAGTTTGGAAAAGTTTTAAAACACCTAAGATAATGTTAAGCAAGAGAGAGTTCTTCACTGAGATTTTCTATTACTCATCATTCCCATCTTCAATCTATCACACCTTACCAGTCAGCTCGGCTAATAAACATTTATCAAACTTCCTTGGTCATATTCTTGTGCAGTTAATGGGAACCCTTCATGTCACAAAGGATGGAGTTGCTTCAGAGTACAAAACGGGAACATCACTCTATTACAATTTTAAATATTGTAGTGGCTTGGAATATTCACTATGAATATTTTGAATGCAGACTTTAAAATACACATTTGTCATGGCCTCTTACTCTTCTTGAATTTTCTACTTTTTAAATATGTAGCTCTGACATCAGAAACAATGACTGAATCCTAAAAATGTGACTGTTCCCCAACTACAGCTGAAACCAACCTTCTTTGATATAATGATCCTCATGTTTGCATGGAAAATGTCATCACTTAATGAATCCAGCTGTCAGTCATTACAATTTAATAAACATTTTCATATCAACTGAGCTTTTTCAAACCACTCATTTTTAATTTACTGAAAAAGCTTTATCCTTCACAGCTACTCCAAATTGAGTAAGTATGAATTAAATTGATGTCTCAAGATCGTCATTCCTGTGATTTGTTTCTATTTTGCCAATGGGGGTGGGAAAGAGAAAGGAAAAGAGGGAGAACAGATTCTCACTCATATGCCATAAAAATTTGTGTATGTGTATGTATATATATATACATACACACACATATATACACACACATATATACACACATACATATACATTTATTATACTATAAATAAAAAATGCATATAAATACGTATGTATATATAAATATGTCCATAAGATAATTTTGTGTCTGGAAAATTTTCTCATGCTTCATGAAGTTAATATTTTAAAAATAATTTTGTAATTAGGAGCATTTTATAGAATAAAAGTTATAAAGAGAAAAATAAAGACTAGGTCCAGTTTCAAAGGCATAAAATATCTCAGGTGCAAATTAGATCCATTATTTCCCTAGACTTGTGACTTGGGAGTTATGCAAAGGAACCTCAGAAAGAATAACCCTCACCACATCATCACATACCTGAACCCATCATGTACCTAAGGCTTTCCTTTGCCTCATCTTATGAGTCATGTTTTGTTATTCTCCAAGCAATAATGATCCTATTTTTAATTTTTAATGCACAGCTATGAAACCACCATTGCAAAATTGTAACTGAGACAATGAAAGAGATCTTACCTAACTGACTCCATCTTGCTTCTACCTCCAAACTCCTTGTTCAGCCTGGGTGTAGGTTGAACTAACTTCGAGAGGAGCTTAGTTTATAGTTCAAAACAAAGTTTATATTAATTACAGACCTGTCCCAAGACAAATCCCTTTCTTGCCTGAGGACTAGACTGACAAATTAGCCACAAGATTAGAAATTATAGTTTAGGAGTCATGCAGCTGGATGCTACAAGATTCTGATCTTCCTTACACTGCTCCGAAGATCAGTGCTTGAGATATTTTGCAGACCTGGCACTTGATGGATCAGCTGGCACCACCGAGCTTGATAAACTGGCTCATCTCATCTTGTGGCCTCCACCCAAGAATTCCCTATTATTTCATCTCCAACCCAGCCAATCAGCACTCTCTACTCACTGGCCTTCCCGCACCCACCAGATTATCCTTAAATACTGTGTTCCTTGAATGCTCCAGGAGACTGATTTGTGTAATAATAAAACTCCAGTCTCTCACACAGCTGGCTCTGTGTGAATTAATCTTTCTCTATTGCAATTCCTCTGTCTTGATAAATTGGCTCTGTCTAGGCAGTGGGCAAGGGGAACCCACTAAGCGGTTACAGCTACTTGCAAGTTTATGCTAAATTGTGGGCCTAAGAAGATTTTTATTACTCAGCCTATAAAATAATTAAATTTTCTGTAAGGGTCTCCTTTATGTGCCATAACTCTAAAGCTAAATTTGAATTAGAAAATGTGCCTCTCAATTGTTAGTTAAGAGAATTCTACCTCTCAAGCCTAAGTTAAGGCTGGTATTTATGCGACACTGTAACTGTGATTTACAACACAAACAAAAATGTAATAGGAAAAAAATTCACAATAGAGAATATCTATTAACTTTTTAAGGTTAGAATATCTAAGCTGGATTTTTTTTCCCCAAAGAACTGTTGTCACTGTCATAGGATTTCAGAATGAACAAAAGTTGGTGATGCAGCATAAAGATATCATTGTTTTTCATAACTGCTAAGGATAATCTTTATCCTCAAGAACGACAGAAACAAGAAAAACAAACATTCCCAATCTGCTTCATTGAAATTTGAGATGAACACCTGATCTTGTTGGGCAACACTGAATGAGAAGGGAGTACAAACTTCAGTTACTTAAGCTTGACCAGCAGGAGGTAAATATTCCCTTTACTGGATTCCTCATTTCTACTAACTGCTGTCCTATAAATTGATCTGTATATATAGATTCTTTGACATTTTGTCCAACTCATAATTACAGCTGATTGTGAAGTTGAATTGCAAGTGATGATTTATTTCTGGGGAACTCCCACACACGGTGACAGATGAACCTCTATTAAAAAAGAGATACCTCTGCACCAGAATGCCAGGTGTCTAGACAAGGTATGCTGTTTTTGTCAAGCCAAGTAGCAGATGACACAGAAGATCTATTATTCCACTTTGAAATAATGTGGCCAGAAGCTCAAATGTTTTAGGGGCATTTACAAAATATAAGTTTAGCAGAAAAAGGCTGTGAATTTATACAGTCTATGTAATTGTCAAATTTGTATCAAAGCAACCATTAAAAATGTATAGATCTTTATTTTTAATGGTCTGCTTTGTCATTTTTATTTTTTGTTACAATATAATGTTCACAGAAGAAGAAAATGTCAGGTCTCTGAGCACAGGCCTGCACTTATATATCCAGATGGCCTGAAGCAAGTGAAGAATCCCAAAAGAAGTGAAAATGGCCAGTTCCTGCCCTAACTGATGACATTACCTTGTGAAATTCCTTCTCCTGGCTCAGAATCTTCCCCACTGAGCACCTTGTGACAGCCACTCCTGCTGGTCAGAAAACAACCCCCTTTGACTGTAATTTTCCATTACCTACACAAATCCTATAAAACGGCCCCACCCCTATCTCCCTTCACTGACTCTCTATTTGGACTCAGCCTGCCTGCACCCAGGTGATTAAAAAGCTTTATTGCTCACAAAAAGCCTGTTTGGTGTTCTCTTCACATGGACTTGTGTGACATTTGGTGCCGTGACTCAGATCAGGGGACCTCCTTTGGGAGATCAATCCACTGTCCTCCTGCTCTTTAAAGATCCATCTATGACCTCAGGTCTTCAGACCAACCAGCCCAAGGAACATCTCACCAATTTTAAATTGGGTAAGCGGCCTCTTTTTACTCTCTTCTCGAACCTCTCACACTATCCCTCAACCTCTTTCTCCTTTCGATCTTGGTGCCATCTTTCAATCTCTCCCTTCTCTTAATTCCAGTTCCTTTCCTTTTCTGGTAGAGACAGAGGAGACACGTTTTATCTGTGAACCCAAAACTCCATTGCTGGTCACGGACTTGGGAAGACAGTCTTCCCTTTGTGTTTAATTACAGAGAGGATGCCTGCTTGATTATTCACCCGTGTTTCAGAGGTGTCCAATCACTGTGGGGATGCCTGCCTTGATCCTTCACCCTTAGTGGCAAGCACCACTTTCCTGGGGGCAAACACTCCCCACCCCTTCTCTCCATGTCTCTACCATCTCTTTTCTCTGGGCTTGCTTCCTTCACTATAGGCAACTTTCCACCCTCCATTCCTTCTTCTTCTCCCTTAGCCTGTGTTCTCAAGAACTTAAAACCTCTTCACCTCACACCTGACCTAAAATCTAAATGTCTTATTTTCTTCTGCAATGCCACTTAACCCCAATACAAACTCAACAATGGTTCCAAATAGCCAGAAAATGGCACTTTCAATTTTTCCATCCTACGAAATCTGGACAATTCTTGTCATAAAATGGGCAAATGGCCTGAGGTGCCTGATGTCCAGGCATTCTTTTACACATCGGTCCCTCCCTAGTCTCTGCTCCCAATGCGACTCATCCCAAATCCTCCTTCTTTCCCTCCCACCTGTCCCCTCAGTCCCAACCCCAAGCATTGCTGAGTCTTTTCAATCTTCCTTTTCTACCGACCCATCTGACCTCTCCCCTCCTCCCCAGACTGCTCCTCCTCAGGTTGCTCCCCACCCTGCTGAATCAGGCTCCAATTCTTCCTCAGCTTCTGCTCCACCACCCTATAATATTTCTATCACCTCCCCTCCTCACACCCGGTCCCGGCTTACAGTTTTATTCCACAACTAGCCCTCCCCCACATGCCCAACAATTTCCTCTTAAAGAGGTGGCTGGAGCTAAAGGCATAGTCAAGGTTAATGCTCCTTTTCTTTATCTGACTTCTCCCAAATCAGTTAGCATTTAGGGTCTTTTTCACCAAATATAAAAACCCAGCCCAGTTCGTGGCTCATTTGGCAGCAACCCTGAGATGCTTTACAGCCCTAGATCCTGAAGGGTCAGAAGGCTGTCTTATTCTCAATATGCATTTTATTACCCAATCCACTCCTGACATTAAATAAAGCTCCAAAAATTAGATTCTGGCCCTCAAACCTGACAACGGGACTTAACCTTGCTTTCAAGGTGTACAATAATAGAGTAGAGGCAGCCAAGTAGCAACTTATTTCTGAGTTACAATTCCTTGCCTCCACTGTGAGAGAAACCCCAGCCACATCTCCAGCACAAAAGAATTTCAAAATGCCTAAGCCACAGCAGTCAAGCATTCCTACAGGACCTCCTTCATCAGGATCTTGCTTCAAGTGCCAGAAATCTGGCCACTGGGCCAAGGAATGCCCACAGCCTGGGATTCCTCCTAAGCTGTGTCCCTTCTGTGTGGGACCCCACTGGAAATCGGACTGTCCAACTCACCTGGAAGCCACTCCCAGAGCCCCTGGAACTCTGGCCCAAGGTTCTCTGACTGACTCCTTCCCAGATCTTGCTTAATGGCTGAAGACTGACACTACTGGATCGCCTTGGAAGCCTCCTGGACCATCACAGATGCTTTCAGTAACTCTTACAGTGGAGGGTAAGTCTGTCCCCTTCTTAATAAATATGGAGGCTACCCACTCCACATTACCTTCTCTTCAAGGGCCTGTTTCCCTTGCCTCCATAACTATTGTGGGTATTGATGGCCAGGCTTCTAAACCTCTTAAAACTCCCCAACTCTGATGCCAACTTGGACAAAATTCTTTTATGCACTCCTTTTTAGTTATCCTCACCTGCCTGGCTCCCTTATTAGGTCAAGATATTTTAACTAAATTAACTGCTTTCCTGACTATTCCTAGGCTACAGCCACACCTCATTGCTGCCCTTTTCCCCAGTTCAAAGCCTCCTTTGCACCTTCCCCTTGTATCTCCCCACCTTAATCCACAGATATGGGACACCTCTACTCCCTCCTTGGTGACCTATTATGCACCCCTTACAATCCCTTTAAAACCTAATCACCCTTACCCTGCTCAATGCTAATATCCCATCCCACAGCACGCTTTAAAAGGATTAAAGCCCATTATCACTCACCTGTTACAGCATGGCAAGTTTAAAGCCTATAAACTCTCCTTGCAATTCTCTATTTTGCCTGTCCAAAAAACGGACAAGTCTTACAGGTTAGTTCAGGATCTGCACCTTACCAACCAAATTATTTTGCTTATCCACCCTATGGTGCCAAACCCATATACTCTCCTATCCTCAATACCTCCCTCCACAACTCATTATTATTCTGTTCTGGATCTCAAACATGCTTTATTTACTATTCCTTTGCACCCTTCATCCCAGCCTCTCTTCACTTTCACTTGGACTGACCCTGACACCCATCAGCCTCAGCAACTTACCTGGGCTGTACTGCCGCAAGGCTTCACAGACAGCCCCCATTACTTCAGTCAAGCCCAAATTTCTTCCTCATCCATTACCTATCTTGGCATAATTCTTCATGAAAACACATGCATTCTCCCTGCCGATTGTGTCTGACTGACCTCTCAAACCCCAATCCCTTCTACAAAACAACAACTGCTTTCCTTCCTGGGCATTGTTGGATACTTTCACCTTTGGATACCTGGTTTTGCCATTCTAACAAAACGATTATATAAACTCACAAAAGGAAACCTAGCTGACCCCATAGATCCTAAATCCTTTCCTCACTCCCCTTTCCTTTCCTTGAAGACAGCTTTAAAGACTGCTCCCACAGTAGCTCTCCCTGACTCATCCCAACCCTTTTCATTACTCACAGCCGAAGTGCAGGGCTTTTGCAGTCGGAATTCTTACACAAGGACCGGGACCATGCCCTGTAGCCTTTTTATCCAAACAACTTGACCTTACTGTTTTAGGCTGGCCATCATGTCTCCATGTGGTGGCTGCCACCACCGTAATACTTTAGAGGCCCTCAAAATCACAAACTATGCTCAACTCACTCTCTACAGTTCTTATAACTTCCAAAATCTATTTTCTTCCTCATACCTGATGCATATACTTTCTGCTCCCCGGCTCCTTCAGCTGTACTCACTCTTTGTTGAGTCTCCCACAATTACCATTGTTCCTGGCCCAGACTTCAATGTGGTCTCCCACATTATTCTGGATACCACACCTGACCCCCATGACAGTATCTCTCTGATCCACATGACATTCACTCCATTTCCCCATATTTCCTCCTTTCCTGTTCCTCACACTGATCACACTTGGTTTATTGATGGCAGTTCCACCAGGCCTAATCGTCACTCACCAGCAAAGGCAGGCTATGCTATAGTATCTTCCACATCTATCATTGAGGCTACCACTCTGCCTCCCTCCACCACCTCTCAGCAAGCCAAACTCATTGCTTTAACTCGAGCCTTCACTCTTGCAAAGGGACTATGTGTCAATATTTATACTGACTCAAAATATGCCTTCTATATCCTGCACCACCATGCTGTTATATAGGCTGAAAGAGGTTTCATCACTATCAAAGTGTCCTCCCTCATTAATGACTCTTTAATAAAAACTCTTCTCGAGGCCGCTTTACTTCCAAAGGAAGCTGGAGTCATTCACTGCAAGGGCCACCAGAAGGCATCAGATCCCATTGCTCAGGGCAATGCTTATGCTAATCAGGTAGCTAAAGAAGCAGCTAGCGTTCCAACTTCTGTCCCTCATGGCCAATTTTTCTTCTTCTCATGTGTCACTCCCAACTACTTTCCCACTGATACTTCCACCTATCAATCTCTTCCCACACAAGGCAAATGGTTCTTGGACCAAGGAAAATATCTCCTTCCAGCCTCACAGGCCCATTGTATTCTGTCATCATTTCATAACCTCTTCCATGAGGGTTACAATCTGCTAGCCCACCTCTTAAAACCTCTCTTTTCCTTTCCATCATAAAAATCTATCCTCAAGGAAATCACTTCTCAGTGTTCCATCTGCTATTCTACTACTCCTCAGGGATTGTTCAGATCCCCTCCCTTCCCTACACATCAAGCTTGAAAATTTGCCCCTGCCCAGGACTGGCAAATTGACCTTATTCACATGCCCCAAGTCAGGAAACTAAAATACCTCTTGGTCTGGGTAGACACTTGCATTGGATAGGTAGAGGCCTTTCCCACAGGGTCTGAGAAGGCCACTGTGGTCATTTCTTCCTTCTGTCAGACATAATTCCTTGGTTTGGTCTTCCCACCTTTATACAATCTGATAACAGACTGGCCTTTACTAGCCAAATCACCCAAGCAGTTTCTCAGGCTCTTGGTATTCAGTGGAAACTTCATAACCCTTACCGTCCTTAATCTTCAGGAAAGGTAAAACGGACTAATAGTCTTTTAAAGACATACCTCACCAAGCTCAGCCTCCAACTTAAAAAGGACTGGGCAGTACTTTTACCTCTTGCCCTTCTCAGAATTAGAGCCTGTCCTTGGGATGCTACAGGGTACAGCTCATTTGAGCTCCTGTATGGATGCTCCTTTTTAGTAGGCCCAGTCTCAGTCCAGACACCAGCCCAACTTGAACTGCATCCCAAAAACTTGTCATCCTTACTATCTTCTGTCTAGTAATACTCCTATTCACCATTCTCAACTACTCATAAATACCCTGCCCTTGTTTACACTGCCAGTTTACAGTTTCCCTTGAAACCATCATAACTGATACCTCCTGGTTTTACCTCAAACCGCCACCCTTAAGTCTCTCTTAAAGTGGATAGATAATCTTTGCTGACAGGAAGTACACTCCAATACTTTCACCCTGATGAAGTCTTATTCTTTACTTTTATGCTCACTCTTATTCTCATTCCCATTCTTATGCCACTCTCTACCTCTCCCCAGCTATCTCCACCACACTATCAATCTCAATCACTCTTTCCTAGCCATTTCTAATCCTTCTTTAACAAACAATTGCTGGCTTTGCATTTCTCTTTCCTCCAAAATCACTGAGGCCTCGACTTACTCACTGCTAAAAAAACGGGACTCTATATTTTTAAATGAAAAGTGTTTTTACCTAAATCAATCTGGCCTGGTGTATGACAACATAAAAAAAACTCAAGGATAGAGCCCCAAAACTCACCAACCAAGCAAGTAATTATGCTGAACCCCCTTGGGGCACTCTCTAATTGGATGTCCTGGGTCCTTCCAATTCTTAGTCCTTTAATACCTGCTTTACTCCTTCTCTTATTCAGACCTTGTGTCTTCCATTTAGTTTCTCAATTCATACAAAACTGCATCCAGGCCATCACCAATCATTCTATATCACAAATCCTCCTTCTAACAACCCCACAATATTGCCCCTTACCACAAAATCTTCCTTCAGCTTAATCTCTCCCACTCTGGGTTCCCACATCACCCCTAATTCCACTCTAAGCAGCCCTGAGAAACATCACCCATTATCTCTCCATACCACCCCCCCAAAAATTTTTGCTGCCCCAACACTTCAATACTATTTTATGTTATTTTTCTTATTAATATAAGGAGATAGGAATATCAGACCTCTGAGCCCAAACTTGCATGTATACATCCAGATGGCCTGAAGCAAGTGAAGAATCACAAAAGAAGTGAAAATGGCCGGTTCCTACCTTGACTGATGACATTACCTTGTGAAATTCCTTCTCCTGGCTCAGAAGCTCCCCAACTGAGCACCTTGTGACCCCTGCCCCTGCCTGCCAGAAAACGACCCCCTTTGACTGTAATTTTCCACTATCTACCCAAATCCTATAAAACGGCCCCACCCCATCTCCCTTCACTGACACTCTTTTTGGACTCAACCTGCCTGCACCCAGGTGATTAAAAAGCTTTATTGTTCACAAAAAGCCTGTTCGGTGGTCTCTTCACATGGACATGCATGACAGAAAATATTTATTTCCCTCTAAATATATCATGACAAATCTTAGTCACTTATTATTTATGGATTATTTTTCTGCAAAGATTTAGGGAAAAAATGTGAATGTTTCAAGGAATGCTGTCAAGGGTTCTCCTCAAACGCACACAATTAGAAATAAATTGGTATAGATTGAGTTTAGGAACATGGAAGCTGAGTGTTATGTAGTGGGGAGTCCTATACAACAAGGATGAACTACTTACGTGAGGTTTCCCAGCTGGACTCTGCCTTCACTTTCTTAGAACTCTTTGTTTCTTGGGCTCTTTCCTCATCTATCAAATGATGGTGAGAGGTGAAGCCGGCTGGACTTGGAGAACTTTTCTGTCTAGCTAAAGATTGTAAATGCACCAATCAGCACAGTGTGTCTAGCTAAATGTTTTAAACACACCAATCAGTGCTCTGTGTCTAACTAACTGGGTAGGGACTTGGAGAACTTTTCTGTCTAGCTAAAGGATTGTAAATGCATCAATCACCACTCTGTGTCTAGCTAAAGGTTTGTAAACACACCAATCAGCTCTCTGTAAAACAGACCAATCAGCTCTCTGTAAAATGGACCAATCAGCAGGATGTGGGTGGGGCCAGATAAGAGAATAAAAGCAGGCCACCCGAGCCAGCACTGGCAACCCACTTGGGTCCCCTTCCGCTCTGTGGCAGCTTTGTTCTTTCACTCTTTGGAATAAATCTTGCTGCTGCTCATTCTTTGGCCCACGCTGCCTTTATAAGCTGTAACACTGCAAAGGTCTGCAGCTTCACTCCTGAAGTCAGTGAGACCATGAACACACCAGGAGGAATGAACAACTCCAGATGCGCCACCTTCATAAACTGTAACACTCACCGCAAAGGTCTGCAGCTTCACTCCTGAAGTCAGTGAGACCATGAACCCACCAGAAGGAAGAAAGTCTGGACGTGTCCTAACATCAGAAGGAACAAACTCCAGACACACCATCTTTAAGAACTGTAACACTCACCACGAGGGTCCTCAGCTTCATTCTTGAAGTCAGCGAGACCAAAAAGCCCACCAATTCTGGACACATTTTGGCGACCATGAAGGGACCATTGAGTATTGCCAAGCGGTGAGACTATCACCTATCGCCAAGCAGTGAGTGCCATTAGACCCCTTTCACTTGCTATTCTGTCCTATTTTTCCTTAGAATTTAGGGGCTAAATACCAGGCACCTGTTGGCCAGTCAAAAGCAAGTCTTTAGGCCGCCTCACTAAAGACACAGGTGTCAGGCTTTCTGGGAAAGGGCTTTCTAACAACCCTCGAGTCTTTGGAGTTGGGAGCATTGGTTTGCCTGGAACCAGCTTCTGCTTTTCCTGTACTTCTGGGCTGAGCTGAGGGTCAACAGAGAGGAAAGGCATTCAGCTCCAGGGTCCCAACAAGTTGGTTGACTCTGTGGCCATGAGCGGAACTCTCAAATTCATGTCGCCCAAGCAAGACTCACCATTCTATCTTATCTAGCCTGACCCTTGTCTCCTGGGTCTTAATGCCTGTCAGAAAAACTTCCTCTCACCTCTTTTCTCTAAGGCTAGTCCTGCTTCTAAAAACCACTCCCTGTCTCTTGTGCTTTTCTAGTTTTTCCTGTAAGAATGATTTCTAGTATAAACTCCAGGACTCCATTACCTTCTTTAGGCACCCAGGCTCACCAATCAGAAAGACATGATTTTTGCCCAAAGCCCCATCATAGGGGGGAGTATCTGGAATTTTAGGATCCCTCAGACTAGCAGGCCTAACAAAAGCTATTCCCGAAGCTAGAATATGGGGAGCCTCAGAAATTGTATCCTTCCTATTCATATAAGTGAGGACAAAAGGTATCACTCTCCCAATCCTGGAGATCCCTTCCCTCCCTGAGGGTATGGCCCTCCACTTCAATTTTGGGGCATAATATCTTTATAGCACATGGGTAAGGTCCCAATAATAACAGGAGAATGCTTAGGACTCTAACAGGTTTTCAAGAATGTGTCGGTAAGGGCCACTAAATCTAGTTTTGTTCGGTCCTCTTTGTGGTCTAGGAGGACAGGCAAGGGTGCAGGTTTTTGAGAATGCATCAGTAAGGACCACTAAATCTGACCTTCCTCAGTCCTCCTTGTGGTCTGGGAGGAAAACTAGTGTTTCTGCTGCTGTGTCAGTGAGTGCAACTATTCTGATCAGCAGAGTCCAGGGGCAGTTGCGGGTTCTTGGGTAGGTGTTGTTTCTTTAATGAAAAGAATGTGGCTTTGGCTGCAGCCCAAGAGATTGGAGATACCTGGTATCTTAGTCAAGTAAATGATAGAATGACAGCTGGAGAAAGGGACAAATTCCCTATGAGTCAGCAAGCCATCCCCAGTATGGATCCCCACTGGGACCTTGAATCAGATCATGAGGACTGGAGTCATAAACATCTGTTGATCTGTGTTCTAGAAGGACTAAGGAGAATTAGGAAAAAGCCCATGAATTATTCAGTGATGTCCACCATAACTCAGGGAAAGGAAGAAAATCCTCTGCCTTCCTCGAGTGGCTATGGGTGACCTTATGAAAATACACTCCCCTGTCACCTGAATCACTCGAGGGTCAATTGATTCTAAAAGATTAGTTTATTACCCAATCAGCTGCAGATATCAGGAGAAAGCTCCAAAAGTAAGCCCTGGGCCCTGAACAAAATCTGGAGGCATTTTTAAACCTGGTAAGCTTGTTGTTCCATAGTAGGGATCAAGAGGAACAGGCCCAAAAGGAAAAGTGAGATCAGAGAAAGGCCCCAGCCTTAGTCATGGCCCTCAGACAAACAAACCTTGGTTGTTGAGACAGGACAGAAAATGGAGCAGGCCAATCACACAGTAGGACTTGTTATCAGTGTGGTTTACAAGGGCACTTAAAAAAGCTTGTCCAATGAGAAATGAGCCACTCCCTCATCCATGTCCACTATGCTGAGGCAATCACTGGAAGGTGCACTGCCCCAGAGGACAAAGGTTCTCTGGGTCAGAAGCCCCCAACCAGATGATCCAATAACAGGACTGAGCGTGCCCAGGGCAAGTGCCAGCTCATGTCATCACCCTTACTGAGCCCTGGGTATGTTTAACCATTGACAGCCAGGAAATTGACTTCCTCCTGGACACTGGCATGGCCTTCTCAGTGCTAATCTCCTGTCCCGGACGACTGTCCTCAAGGTCTGTTACCATCCAAAGAATCCTGCGACAGCCTGTAACCAGGTATTTCTCCCACCTCCTCAGTTGTAATTGGGAGACTTTGCTCTTTTCACATGCCTTTCTTGTTATGCCTGAAAGTCCCACACCCTTATTAGGGAAGGATATATTAGCCAACCTGGAGCTATTATCTACGTGACTACGGGGAACAAGTTACCCATTTGTTGTCCTCTACTTGAAGAGGGAGTCAACCCTGAAGTCTGGGCATTGGAAGGGCAATCTGGAAGGGCAAAAAATGCCCGCCCAGTCTAAATCAGGCTAAAAGACCCCAACACTTTTCCTTATCAAGGCAATATCCCTTAAGACCTGAAGCTCATAAAGGATTACAGGTTATTGTTAAACATTGGAAAGCTCAAGGCTTAGTAAAGAAATGCAGCAGTCCCCGCAACACCCCAATTCTAGGAGTACAAAAACTGAAGTCAGTGGAGACTACTGGAACGTCTTAGACTCATCAGTGAGGCAGTAATTCCCTATATCCAGTTGTACCCAACCCCTATACCCTGCTCCCTCAAATACCAGAGGAAGCAGAATGGTTCACTGTTCTGGACCTCAAGGATGCCTTCTTCTGTATCCCCTGCACTCTGACTCCCAGTTTCTCTTTGCCTTTAGGATCCCACAGACCACACGTCCCAACTTACTTGGACGGTCTTGCCCCAAGGGTTTAGGGATCGCCCTCACCTGTTTGTTCAGGCACTGGGCCAAGCTGTAGGCCACTTCTCAAGTCCAGGCATTCTCGTCCTTCAGTATGTGGATGATTTACTTTTGGCTAACAGTTCAGAAGCCTTGTGCCAGCAGGCTACTCTAGATCTCTTGAACTTTATAGCTAATCAAGGGTACAAGGTGGCTAGGTCAAAGGCCCAGCTTTGCCTACAGCAGGTCAAATATCTAGGCCTAATCTTAGCCAGAGGGATGAGGGAATGAATACAGCCTATACTGGCTTATCCTCTCCCTAAGACATTAAAACAGTTGTGAGGGTTCCTTGGAATCACCAGCTTTTGCTGACTATGGATCCCCAGATACAGCGAGATAGCCAGGTCCCTCTATTTTCTAATCAAGGAGACCCAGAGGGCAAATACTCATCTAGTAGAATGGGAACCAGGGGCAGAAACAGCCTTCAAAACCTTACCGCAGACCCTAGTACAAGCTCCAGGTTTAAGCCTTCCGACAGGACAAAACTTCTCTTTATACATCACAGAGAGAGTAGGAATAGCTCTTGGAGTCCTTCCTCAGATTCGTGGGACAACCCCACAACCAGTGGCATACCTAAGTAAGGAAATTGATGTAGTAGCAAAAGGCTGGCCTCACTGTTTATGAGTAGTTGTGGCAGTGACCATCTTAGTGTCAGAGGCTATCAAAATAATACAAGGAAAGGATCTCACTGTCTGGACTACTCATGATGTAAATGGCATACTAGCTGCCAAAGGAAGTTTATGGCTATTAGACAACCCCCTACTTAGATACCAGGTGCTACTCCTGAGGGACCAGTGATCCAAATACATATGTGTGTGGCCCTCAACCCTGCCACTTTTCTCCCAGAGGATGGGGAACCAATCAAGCATGACTGCCAACAAATTATAGTCTAGATTTATGCCACCCAAAACAATCCCTTAGAAGTCCCCTTAGCTAATCCTGACCTTAATCTATATACTGATGGAAGTTCATTTGTGGAGAATGGGATACGAAGGGCAGGTTATGCCATAGGTAGTGATGTAACCATACTTGAAAGTAAGCCTCTTCCCCCAGGGACCAGTGCCATTTAGGAGAACTGGTGGCACTTACTCAAGCCTTAGAACTGGGAAAGGGAAAAAGAATAAATGTGTATAGAGAGAGCAAGTATGCTTATCTAATCCCACATGCCCATGCTGCAATATGGAAAGAAAGGGAATTCCTAACCTCTGGGGGAACCCCCATTAAATACCACAAGGAAATTATAGAGTTATTGCATGCAGTGGAAAAACCCAAGGAGGTGGCAGTCTTACACTGCCAAAGCCATCAGAAAGGTGAAGGAGAAAAGGCAGAAGGAACCCGTCGGGAAGATGCTGAGGCCAAAATTGCTGCCAGGCAGAACCTCCCATTAGAAATACCTATGGAAGGACACTTGGTATGGAACAACCCCCTCCAAGAGATTAAGCCCCAGTATTCCCCAACTGAAACACAATAGGGACTTCCACGGGGGCATAGTTTTCTCCCCTTGGTGTGGTTAATGACAGAAGAAGGAAAGGTACTTATACCCAAAGCCAGCCAGTGGAAAATACTTAAAACTCTCCACAAAACTTTTCATATGGGCATTGAAAACACTCATCAAGTGGCCAAATCCTTATTTACAGGGCCAAATCTCCTCCGAACAATGCAACAGGTAGTCAAAGCCTATGAGGTGTGCCAAAAGAATAATCCCTTGGTTCATTGTAAGGCCCAGAGGACTGGCAGTTAGACTTCACCCATATGCCTAAGTCAAAGGGATTTCAATACTTGGTCTGTGTTGATACCTTTACAAATTGGATAGAAGCTTTCCCCTGCAAGACAGAGAAGGCTCAGGAAGTGATTAAAGTCCTAATTCATGAAATAATTCCTAGATTTGGGCTTCCCCAAAGCTTACAGAGTGACAATGGTCCAGCTTTTAAAACCACAGTAACTCAGGGAATTTCCAGGGTGCTAGGGATACAATATCACCTTCACTGTGCCTGGAGGCCACAATCCTCAGGGAAGGTCAAGAAGGCAAATGAAACACTGAAGAGGCACTTAAGGAAACTAATACAAGAAACTCACCTCCCATGGCCTACTCTTTTGCCCATGGCCATGTTGAGAATCTGAAATTCTCACAATATGGGGCTCAGGTCCATATGAAATGCTGTATGGACGACCTTTTCTCACAAATGACCTCCTACTTGATCAGGAAATGGCCAACTTGGTCAAAGATGTAACTTCTTTGGCAAAATATCAACAAAACCTTAAAAACCCACCTGAAGGTTGTCACAGAGAAAAAGGAATAGAGTTGTTTCAACCAGGAGATCTAGTGTTGGTCAAATCTCTCCCCTCTACCTCCCCATCTATGGACTCTTTGTGGGAAGGACCATACTCAGTAATCCTCCCTACCTCCACTGCAGGTAAGATGGCAGGAGTGGAATCTTGGATTCACCACACCCAAGTTAAACTTTGGACATCCTTAAACTGAGGAACCTGCAGGGCCATCAGCTCAGGAGTCCCAAGATCAGCCAGACCAGCCTCCAACGGTGAATCACTGGAGGACTTGCATCTCCTATTTTGGAAGGAAACATCCCAGACTAAAAAGGCTCCTACTACTGATCCTGAGGAAAAACCCTTTCTTCCTTAAAAAAGATAAGTGAAAACCTACATTATCTTTAACACCTCTCCTTGCCCCTTTAATGGAATCCTTTTACTATTTCATCATATTATTAAGCAGCATACTAACCATACTCTTTGTGATAGGAATATATACTGTAGCTCCTGCCAGGATGAAAATTCTAATCACATCAACCTTCTTTCTATCTTCCTTCCTTTTGACAGCAATTTACTCCTACCTTTAACTCAGACTGGATAAAATGATCTCGTCTTCCAGAGCACCCTCTTTACCTTCGTATTTACTCTTTGCCTATGTATCCCTCCTGCTTCCTTGGATACCTCATACAATCACCCATCCCCTTCCACTAGCTCCTAATTAGTCTTGTAGCTCTTCTAAAAGACTCTCAACCCACTCTCTGTTAAACCAGTCCTGGTAATGACTGGTAAATGACTTGGCTTTGTATCTCTCTATCAACCTCAGCTTACATTGCCACTCCCCTTCCCACAAAAAACTGGGTATTTACCAACTTAACCTATCACCCTCATTATGAAGGAAAAGACCATTTCCAACTTCTAAACATGCAATCACTAGCCAAATTCCCCATCTCTGATAGGACCAAGAATACCCTAACAGGACGTGCAATCCAACTTTTACGTTCTTACATTTCCAACCTCACCTATTACACAAGCAAGGAAAAGCCCGTACACAGCCCTGTAACTATGAATACCATCTTAACTTTCCAAGCCCCTTTATGCATCCAACACAACCTGTTATCAGGCCTGCCCCCTGGGCACCTACTATCCCATCAGTGTAATTACACCCTACAACTTCAAGCCCCAACTGATCATAGTAACTAGCGAGTCACGCAAACAGCTCCATTCAGATGGCTTGTCTGCTTCTCAGGGCCCCCCAAAATCATCGCCTCCTCCCTGCTTAACAAACAGTCCAAGTTTTGTAATGGCAAACATACTACTTGCATGACCTGGACCCCCTGCAGCAGCGCCCCTACCACTAGTGAATGCCTTCTCATCCCCTCTTTCAATCACTCCCTTGAATGGTTCCTAGTAGATAGAAAAAGGTTTTTTCTCCAGTGGGAAAATAGAACACAGGGAGCCACTCAGTTTGCTCCCAACACCCTTTTCCAGCCGCTCACTGGAGCTACCTTGGCAAGTACTCTAGGAGTATGGGAAAATGAAAACAACAAATTCACACAACTTTTTAGCATACAACCAATTCTGTCTACCCAGCCAAAGTATATTCTTATGTGGAACATCGACCTATATCTGCCTCCCCACTAACTGGACAGGAACCTACTCCTTAGTCTTTCTAAGTCCCAACATTAACACTGCCCCAGGAAATCAGACCTTATCAGTACCCCTCAAAGCTCAAGTCCATCAGCGCAGAGCCATACAACTAATACCCCTACTTTTGGGGTTAGGAATGGCTACTGCTACAGGAACTAGAATAGCCAGTCTATCTACCTCATTATCCTACTACCACCACACACTCTCAAAGGATTTCTCAGAGAGTTTGCAAGAAATAACGAAATCTATCTTACTCTACAATCCCAAATAGACTCTTTGGGAGCAGTGACTCTCCAAAACCACTGAGGCCAAGACCTCCTTACTGCTGAAAAAGGAGGACTCTGCACCTTCTTAGGAGAAGAGTGTTGTTTTTACACTAACCATTCAGGGATAGTATGAGATGCTGCCCGACATTTACAGGAAAAGGCTTCTGAAATCAGACAACCCCTTTCAAACTCTTATACCAACCTCTGGAGTTGGGCAACATGGCTTCTCCCCTTTCTAGGTCCCATGGCAGCCATCTTGCTGTTACTCGCCTTTGGGTCCTGTATTTTTAACCTGCTTGTCAAATTTGTTTCCTCTAGAATCGAGGCCATCAAGCTACAGATGGTCTTACAAATGGAACCCCAAATGAGTTCAAGTAACAACTTCTACCAAGGACCCCTGGACCAACCCACTGGCCCTTCCACTGGCCTAAAGAGTTCTCCTCTGGGGACACTACAACTGCATGGCCCCTTCTTCACCCATATCCATCAGGAAGTAGCTAGAGCGGTCATTGGCCAAATTCCCAACAGCAGTTGGGGTGTCCTTTGTGGAGGGAGGATTGAGAGGTGAAGCCAACTGGGCTTCTATGTCGGGTGGGGACTTGGAAAACTTTTCTGTCTAGCTAAAGGATTGTAAATGCACCAATCAGTGCTCTGTGTCTAGCTAATTGGGTGGGGACTTGGAGAACTTTGCTGTCTAGCTAAAGGATTGTAAACACACCAATCAGCACTCGCTGTCTAGCTAAAGGTTTGTAACTGCACCAATCAGTGCTCTGTGTCTAGCTTATTGGGTGGGGACTTGGAAAACTTTTCTGTCTAGCTAAAGGATTGTAAACACACCAATCAGTATCTGTCTAGCTAAAGGTTTGTAAATGGACCAATCAGTTCTCCACAAAATGGACCAATCAGCTCTTTGTAAAATGGACCAATCAGCAGGATGTGGGTGGGTCCAGATAAGGGAATAAAAGCAGGCCACCCGAGCCAGCAGTGGCAACCTGCTCAGGTCCCCTTCTACTCTATGGAAGCTTTGTTCTTTCACTCTTTGGAATAAATCTTGCTGCTGCTCACTCTTTGGGTCCTCAGCGCCTTTATGAGCTGTAACACTCACCGCGAAGGTCTGCAGCTTCACTCCTGGTCAGCAAGACTACAGACCCACCGGGAGGAATGAACAACTCCAGACATGCCGCCTTTATAAACTGTAACACTCACTGTGAAGGTCTGCAGCTTCACTCCTAAAGTCAATGAGACCACAAACCCACCAGTAGGAAGAAACTCCAGACACATCTGAACATCAGAAGGAACAAACTCTGGACACACCATTTTTAAGAACTGTAACACTCACCATGAGGGTCCACAGCTTCATTCTTGAAGTCAGCATGACCAAGAACCCACCAATTCTGGACACAATGGTAATAATATAATAGTAAAAGCTACCTCTGTGGCTGTTTTTATTTTTTAGTGAAAATAATGCTGGTAAAACACTCTGCCTAGCATAGATAGTAAACAATAAATGTTAGCCATTATGATTGTCATAATATTACTACCTTTGATATCAGGCATGGGTTCAAATATTGAGTCTACTTATTATTAAAGGAGTGAAATTAGGGTAGCTATTCAAACACTGATAATGTTCCCTGATTTGTAAATTACATATAACATTGACACCATAGTATTGTGTTAATAACAAGTATTAAGTGAGATGCTTTATGACACACACACACACACACACATATATAGAATTTACCATGCCCCCGCAGAAGTGTAGAGTGTGTGTGTATACATCTCTGTGTGTGTTTGTATACTGCATGATGCCTGGGATGCAACAGTTGTTGCAGAGTCAATGTTAGTCTCTTATACCTCATACACATATTGTTACAAAAAAGTGTTCACTGTAAATTTGGATTTTGGGGGGGATTGTTGATCAGACAACTAGGAACACATCCAAAAGTCTTCCAAGGAGTTGACAGAAATTGAAACATTCCTTCCCAGGCATTGATGCAGTGGGATATAAGAGTCATTGTGGAATAGTAAGTAGACATTGGTATGATATTGAATTTAAGACACCAAGCTAGAATTGGGGTTCTTCATGCATCAGAATTTTTGGTTCAAGAGAGATGAATCTTACTCTTCCCCCACACACAATTGTATTAGACAGATTTGCCTGAAGGACTGTGATCCCAGCAATAGGACTGGAATGATTTCCTTTCCAAACAAAGACAAAGAATGTTGGCAATGCCAATGGGCCATCTTGATACTTAACAATGCTACATTTAATTTTATCCAGCACAGGAAGAAACACTACTTAAGGGTGAGTTGATTGTCCCACCCTAGCCTTCTCAATGCTCTGAACTGCCTTGGGTGACCTAGGAAAGTGCTGAGCAGCTCTGCTCCACAGTGAACATTCTTTTATGCTGTTGTAAGAGCTCAACTTTTGGAAAGAAAAGTTTTTCAGTTGTTAAGAACAGTGAAGTTATTTTGTGAAAACCCCTCTCCATTATTTGGACTCTTGCAAAGCAAGGGCAGAAAAACGTGTTCTCCAAAATTGCAATATTGTCTTATGCTTCCTGGCTGATGTAAATGGGCTACAACAGGAGCACAGTGCCTGGCACAACATGGGACATTCAGAAATATTCAATTAATTTGCCCCTGGTGACTATGGATTGAAGTTCTTGAGGCCCCATTCAGGTGAAAGTAATTCAAGATTGCATCTACTTTTCATGTATTTGGTGAATAAGATTGGAAGAGGAAATTTATTTTTTTTCACATGTGCCTTAAAGATTCTGGCATACTTTTATTCAAATATATACTTAATTAATTTTTTTTTTGAGGGGAATCACATCCAATTTAAACTTGTTTGTTTTTTACTGGCTGGAGAAGTATTCCATAAAACCTAAAACGAGACAACTATAGCTAAGTTAAGCAAATAGTTTGCATTTTTAAAATGTGTACTTTATTTTCAAATGAGGCAATACATTTAAGCTATTGAGAATCAAAAGCTTAAAAAGTAATAATTTCCATGTTCCTACAAAACTAACAAACTAAAATAATTTCTTGTAGCCATGGTAACATGTGGCAATCAGAAACACTTAACATTGTAGATATAAATACAAGTTTCTTGGAAAACTAGAGCTGCATTTTCATATTTACTCTAATAAGTAAATGTTTAAAATATTTGTTAGAGAAGAATGAAATAGACAAAAGAGGAGGTCATACAAATAATGAAGTTGAAGGTGAGTTACATTCTCTCTCCTTAGGGAAAGCATAACAGTAAACAACAAGTACCAAAAGCAACAGAAAATCCTGGGCTTAAGAACTCACCAAAATGAACCCCTGGTAAGATTTTAGAAATTAAAACAAGGCAAAATGGAGTCAATGTGGGAAGTTCCTCTGTTTCTTCACTTGTAAAATGGGAAAGTAATAGTCCCTGCTTTATAAATAGAAAGGGCACTCAGTAAAGGTCACCCCCACTTTCTGCATGTCTTAGATCCATGAAGCTTTCTAAACAGGGCTGCTGTGATCATCTAAACATCGTCACCTCTGTCAGCCTCCAATCCCCTGCACCCTCATTTACCTTGTTACCATCTGTGTTCTTCTGCTTCCATTAAAATGTAAATCATATACAGATAGGGAGATTTTTTGTTTGGTGTGGTTATTGATACATCTTGAGTAACCAGAAGATAGACTGGCACAAAATATGTTATTAATATTGTTTAATACACGAATTAATAAATAAATGTGTAAATAAATGAACAGATGTTATTGTTCTTAGTTTTAAATTTCCTTTAATATTATCTATCAGAATCTCAGTGTCTAAATGTTGCATTCACTAGTGAGCTTTAACCATGTGAAGATTCTTGCCTCAAAACTCAGTGTGACTACCAACACATGCATTTCAAACCTACACGATTTTAAGAGTTCAGAACCCAGTAAACACTAAGTACAGCTCTTCATCTCTTAATTTATGTTCACAAGAAGAAACATCATATATATTGTCTTTGATCAATCAACTCTATCCAAGCTTGGAGCAACAGTCAGGTGCAGAGATGTGGGAAGATGTGCATCCCCCTGAGCAGAGTGTCTGGTTGGCAGGTCTCCAGAGAGAAAGCTGCCTAGGAAGACCTGAAACATGCCTAGGATCTGCTGCGGTCCCTCTGATTCTAAGCATGTATATTGCTTAAAATCTTCCATTGATTGCACATGGTTACTGATGCTAATTTAGAGTTTTATTTTTGAAATCACTATTTTTGAAACCTTATATGATTCCAGGCACAGTAAAGGGGCTATGGAATATATTAAGGCAGGGAAATGCTGTGCTAGGGTCTCCAGAATTGGAGGAAGTTGAGACCTACTCTGAGCTAAGAGAGGTCATTTGTAGTGGGTGCTTCAATTTTAACAAAATCAAATTAAAAATGGCTTATATGTATAACAGATTGCAAGTATATACCCCACATTTAGGTATCAATATGTTCATTTAAGTGATGTGTATACATTTAGGCATATGCATCATATTTTTGTGTATTAGCATCTTGTCTATATATATATCATGATCTAGCTATATTTATAGTTACATCCATGCCTTTATCTAGAGGTAGATTCATGTGTATTTTAATAAAAATTTACAATCTAATTTTAGTAAAAACTTATAAACAAATCTATCTAATTTTAACCAGTTTGACCATAAGGTAAGGTTTCCATAAACTTTTTTATAACCTTTTCCAATTTTCTTTTACAGAGCAGATCAATGCTCCAAAAAAACCGTGTTATTCCAACATATGGGCCCAGATGCTGGCCTTGCAATAGTGTGATTTTGATATAAATGTTTAATTTATAGAAAAACTCTGAACAATCTTATCCCTCAAAATCAGTGCTTACAGTCTCATGCACCCACTTCTTTTGCAACAGTCCCTGGGCCCAGAGGGATTTAACAGTTTTAATTTCTGGCTTTGTGTCTCACAAACAGTTCATTTTGATTGTCACCTTCTCGGAGTCTGAAGACAAGGCTTTAACTGGTGTCAGTGCTCAAGATTTAGCAGGGGTTGGTGCCTTTTTCAGACCCAAGAGTCAAATGCCTGTAACTTAAGGCACAAAGATTAGTTAATAGGATATTTATATTACATAATGTCCTATCATTCTAACATGCTACATAGCAAAACAATGTGATTTGGTGTTTAGGAGTTACCACTGGCAGCACTTCAAACCACTGTATTAAAATACTTAGGTTACACATTGAATTTGTCTGATTGTTAGTATTCTGGTGACAGAACTGTGACCAAAAGCATAAAAAATGTGATAGGTTCTATGCTAAACTTATCAAAGTAAGACAACTAACTTTTCTCTCCATCATTAAGAAAATGGTAAATGCAGATATCAGTTTTGAAAGTTCAAAATGAGTATAAATAATCTCCTTTCACTTAAATACCATACAACATAACAAAATAAGAACAAGCATACAATAATACCTTTTCAGTGATTTAAAAGAGCGTTATCACACATTTCCAAGATTGATTTCTAGATACAGTACTGACAACCAATTAGGTGAAGATTTCACCACCAAAATCTTCAGACCAGTGCAACACTTGTGCATATTTTGTTTTCAAGTACACACATGAAAGCCCATCAGTGATAAATGGCTTGAGATAAAAAATTGCTAGAAAGTCTCACTTTTTTATTACTACTTAATCCACATGAATGTCACTTAATTTTAATAATGGTCAATACAACTAAAGTAGTTTGAGAGAAATCCCAATCAATATAATTTCCTTAAGGACAAGTCCAATCTTTCCTGAACATTAAAATTTTGTACCCATATCATAGGTTTTTCCTCATTAAGAGAAAAGATCTGAAACCAACTTAAAATATGGATTGAATTAAATTACCTTGGTAAATAAACACCATTTTAATATTTCTATTCTGATCTACTTTTCCAAATAACAAAACATGGAATGTACTATTTCTGTTCTGAGCTTGCAAAAATGTCTTTTATTTTTTGCCAGAAACCTTAAAGCTCTTGTAGCTCTCTAGATCATCTGAACTAGGTAAAATCAACAAAATTTTAAATGTCTAGTATGCTGTGTCAGTTTTTGTAGGCTTGACAAATTTAGCTTAGGAATTCTAGATAAATAGAATAAATGATAAATTATAAGAAATGCATAAGAAACAAAATGACTATTCATAGAACTAAATAAAAGCCTTTTATTAGAAATTGAAAAAATGGTCTTATATATGTATATATAAGTAAAAACCAAAGGAGAACAAAGAGAAAATAAACAAAAATTAGAAGCAAAAACAAACAGAAAACGAGTAAAATTTTTCTCCTACTCAGTTTACCTTGGAGGCTAAAGTGTTACCTAGAGTCTAGAGGAAAACACATGATAGATATTTCATTCCCGGTACATAAATTAATGACTCAAAGTTCACCAATACCATTGTTCATTTTGTGCAATTAAGAAATTCACTTTAGGCAAATGACCAGTAAGTATTTTAGTGCTTAGTACTGTCTATGAAGAAGAGCACATACAGTGTGAAACAAAGCAACACAAACAGTTATATGGAATTTGGCTTCATGTTAAATCTGGCTTCATGCCTAACTAGATTAAAAAAGAACTGTCAAACTGTGAATGTATTTCTTCACAATATTAATTTTACCTTCATCAAAACTAAGAGGTTTAACTATGAGCAATGTTTATTAACCAAATTTCCCCAATTTTATGTCAGGTTTTAATGGATAATGTCTAAACTTTTTCAAGTTTCTATTTTCTCTGTATGTGTACAAAGACTATACAGAGAAATGGGGGGAAAAAGTATCCATGACTTACACAGACCATCTATGACATGTTTGGACTTTCTGTTTGGTTCTAAATTTTCTTCTTTATATCCCCCTAATTAGTCTTTTCATTCTAGGACAAAAATTCACCTTACAAGATTCTTTCTTACACAAATTTATTCTCTTTTAAGCCTCCTTGCCAAAAATACATCTTCAAATACATAACTTTCTTCACATCTGTCTTCCATACTTACTGGTTCCTTACTACCTTGTTTTCTAAATAAACTTTTCATGTCCATAATTTGAATTAACTTTTAGATAACTTCTGAATTAGACAAAATTATTATTTTTCTCACTAATAACACATATATACATAATTATATATTAACTTTAATTTTTATTCTTACTAACCTTAAATTTTAGTAAAACCCTAGGAAGCAAGAAATCCTGAACTATTGGATATTAGTACTTTATAGATGAGAACAATTTTTCAAGTTTTAGAAACATATTTTTCCATATCATGTCACTTTCTAATTGGAAATGATACAAATCATTTAAAGATTTAAATGACACCAAACTTTACCTAAAACATGCATCTCATTTACAGGTACTTAATTATTTCATTTTTAACAGTTGGTCTAGATTACTTTTGAAAACTAAAATATTAGACACCATCACTTAAAGTTAATTGTTTCTTTGTTTACCATTTTTTAAATACTCACTGAACATCAGGTGCTCATTTAAGTAAGAGCCTCAAAGTTAATTCCATAGGTAATTCTGCCAGTAACTCAGAAGATTCTGCTAACAATATTAAATTGGTCTCAATTGTCAAAGAAGGCACACAAACCAAGGTCATTTTGTTTTGGATGAGTTTATAGTTTTACAACCTCCTGTGCAAACCCTCATATATCAAAATATCTAGCAAAGGCAAATATAAAACCCAGACAAAAACGTATGCTGACAATTCTGAAGACACCTCTATTTTTATTTTACCAATAATTTTAAAGCCAGCTTGTTTAGTAAAGACTTATTTAGGTCATGTGAACTTGAAAAATACTTTGGACATCTTTATCTATGAGGTGCTCTTTAATTTTAAGCCAATTTGGTAAACACAACATATAACTTAATAAATATACATACACATAAACACATTTAGACATGTATACACACACATAAACAAAGATACAGTAACTTTTACACTGGAACTCTAGCCATGAGATAGCAATACAGACTCAACCCCCTACAAACAGGTTCACATGGCCGAACTTCATTAGCACCAATAGATAATCCAGTGAAGGCTGTTAACAAATACTTTGGGTAAAGAAGTTGCCATGGCAGTTTGATTTTTAAAGGCCAAGCATCCCAAACTCCAAAGAACACTGGGGCTGAACAGCACCACAGAAGAACAGCACATGGAACCTACTAACCATGTCCAACCCTGCTTAGAATAGCAGTATAAAAGCCTGAATACATAGCCCACTTTTCCATTCAACAGCAAACTTCAGATTCCAAAGAACACTGGGGCCAAACAGTATTATAAAAGAGTATCACTTTACTGAGCTCTGATTTCCCATGACTATGTCACACACATGCTTATACCAAAGCACAATCCAACTGCTGCTGCAACAAACAAGCCCCCAAGAGGGTCCAAATTGAAATAGTCAAGGTGCTTTCCTCTTTCCATCAGTTGGGCTTGTTTAACCTACAAATAAAAATTCTTTGAAAAATTTCCGAAATTGAGAGGAGCAGATTCTGCTGTCTTGGCCCACAAGGACATTCACCTATCTGATGCAGATATCAAATATCAAAGGCAGTTGTTTTGAGGCAATTAGGAACATGGTTGAGGCTGGCTATGGCAGACCAGAGAGAGAAGAAACCCACCTTCAGCCAAAATTGGGTAGGCAGCTGCTTAGGAGGGCTTGTGAGACTCCAGGGCTGTGGCAGCTGAGCCGCAAAAGCAACACATTTGCTTGTCAGGGAACCAAAATGTGTTACCAACACCAGGGGTGGAGGGGTGTGGTGGCTCACACCCGTAATCTCAGCACTTTGGGAGGCCAAGACAGACAGATCACAAGGTCAGGAGTTCAAGACTAGCCTGGCCAATATGGTGAAACGCTGTCTCTACTAAAAATACAAAAAAAATAGCTGGGTGTGGTGGCATGCATCTGTAATACCAGTCACTTGGGAGGTTGAGGCACAAGAATTGCTTGAACCTGGGAGGTGGAGGTTGCAGTGAGCCTAGATTACGCCACTACACTCCAGCCTGGGTGATAGCGTGAGACTCCATCTCAAAACAAAACAGAACAAACAAGCAAGAAAACACCAAGGCTTCAGTCTAGGTCCTGCTGCTCAAGGCACAGAAAGCCAATGACTGAGATAAGGATTCTTGCCATGGAAGAAGGCTTTAATTGGATGCTGCAGCCAAGGACATGGGAGCTCAGTCTCAAATTTGTCTCTAAAACCAGGGCTTTATATAGCAGGGAAGAAATGTAACAATGTGTAAGAAAACAGGAACTAGAGAGGGGCAGGGAAGCAATGATGATGAATGAGGAGCCCTGACATCTCATTGTCTGGATGTGGTGACCTGGTGAGTTTCAGTTCTTTGATATTTTTTTGAGAGAGCTAAAGGTCTTTTCCTGAGGAAGGAACTCAGATAAAACAAATGTAAGTTTACAGCTTTAAGACAAGAAGGGTCAATTTCTATGATTATTTAAAAAAAAAAAAAACTATCAATGGAACTATTGAGTGGGTTTCAATGTGACAGACATAGATATTTTCCCAGTACAGAAAAACATAAAAACTCAGATAGTTATTTAGAAACTTTGATTTTACCATCTGTACCTAGCAGCATAAATCTCTCCAATAGAATATGGAATTTGAATTGCTTTTAATATTGCTAAATTACAAAATGAGCCTCTTATATGATGTCACCCTAAGTGCTAAAAAGTTATGCATTTATTTAAATATTTATACATTAATTAATTATTTAGTTATAATTGTTAAAATGATATCAAAAGAAAAAAATGCATCTAAGGAAAAGAGAGTGAATAAATAAATAGATGAGTCACATGCAGTGACTGAAGGCAAGTGCACCAAAGCACTATAATTCCTACCAAAACTGGCTACTTAATTATGGAAACTGTGAGGAAATTCAAGTGTGAACTCTTTTTGAAAAAAGAGAAAGAAAAGACAAAATCAGGAAAACAAAATATCAACCTTATACATTTGTTTCACTACAGTTTCATTGGCAGATTACTTAAATTTCATTATGTTACTTTTTTTGTATAAAAAAGACATGAAACCTTAAATGACTTTTCTTATGGGAAAATATTATTAATGAAAAAATGTACTTCAACAAATTTTTAAGTAAAGGGATTTTTAAGATAAACTCTAAAATATTAATATAAATTAGATAATTTATGTAACACACATACATAAAATGAGTTATTCATGTTGAAAATTATATGCTCATTACTGATATAAAAGTTTTTACTTGGATTTCCATGACAAAAACCACATTGTACTAGGCATGGTGGCTCACGCCTGTAATCCTAGCACTTTACGAGGCTGAAGTGGGAGGACTGCTTGAGCACAGGAATTTGAGACCAGTCTGGGCAACATAGGGAGACCTCTTCTCTACAAAGAAATTTAAAAATTAGGCAGGTTTGGTGGTGCATGCCTCTAGTCCCAGCTATTTGGGAGGCTGAGGCAGGAAGATTGTTTGAGCCTGGGAGGTTGAGGCTATAATGAGCTATGATTGCACCACTGCACTCCTGCCTGGCCAGCAGGGTGAGACCTTGTTTCACAAAAACAAACAAATAAACAAATACCCACATTGTATTACACTTTTATCTTCTACTTTGTTAGTAAGTTTATATGTATTCACCTGAAGACAATTCTTTGCAAATTACTTGTTATATGGAAACATGTATGGTCTTATGAAAGCAAGATTTCACTATGAGCCTATTTGAATTCCAGGCTTTGAAACTAAAAATCTTTTAAATGTTATTTGATTATATTAATCTGAAATATTTTCATAAAATACAATTTACAATTCATGTCAAATGGACCGTAACATTTAAATCCCTACAACTAAAATCAAGCAAAGACAAGGAAAAATTATTTATACCTTTGATATGGTTTGGCTGTGTCCCCACCCAAATCTCATCTGGAATTGTAGTTCCCATAATCCCCATGTGTCATGAGAGGGACTAGATGGAGATAATTGAATCATGAGGGTGGTTTTCCCATCCTGTTCTTGTGATAATGAGCTCGTTCTCACAAGATCTGGTGGTTTTATAAGTGGCTTCCCCCTTTGCTGGGCACTCATTCTTTTACTCCCTGGGACATGTGAAGAAGGACATGTTTGATTTCCTTCCACCATGATTATAAATTTCCTGAGGCCTCCCCTGCCATGCTGAACTGTGAGTCAATTAAACCTCTTTCCTTTACAAACTACCCAGTCTCAGGCATGTCTTTATTAGCAGCATGAGAACAGACCAATACACTGTTTAATCTTTGCCCAAGCATAAGCAATCAAAATGTATTTTAAATGAAGATTAAAACAAAATAGAATTTTCTCTTTTTGCAATTTGGTGTAGGGTTTCATTTCACTTCCTCTAACATCTAACATCGACCCCCACCATCAAAAACTGACTTTCAGCAACTGATCCATACCACCCTTTTGCATTTGCCTTTTATTTTGCAATTCTTCTTCTTCTCTTTGGCAATTTTCTCTTAATTAGAATTCACTGGAAAATGGTTATCATAGCCTTTGAACCTCTTAGCTATCTAATTTATTTTGCTTTGCCTTCAACATTTTTGCTCCCTTGCTCAAGTGCTTTATCTGACTATATTTAAAACCAGGCCTCCAGTTTCCAAGTCTGTCCAGTCCCTGTTTTGCATCACCTAATGGGAAATTGCACAACTTACAGATCATTGAGCTTCCTCAGGGACTGACAATACTGGGTCACCAGGTGCCCATGGTGCCACTTGGCATCACTGAGACTTCTGGAGAAATTTGCAATTACCCTAGTTCTGGGTATGGAATGTACTACTGTGTTCAATAGTAGTAAAATCCTGTTTAAATCTTTCCTTCAAAACAAGATAGAGTTAGAAAATGTAGAGATGACGCTTATGGGCTCTGATTTGGCTTCCATGGTTCATAAAGATGAGTTTTAGTCAACAGACTCCTTTCTTAACTTTGAAAAGTTAGTTTGCCATGTATCCCATTTGCTTCTGTTGCAAGCCACATTTGCATGGCTGCAATTCACCCCTCAGGTCAGTGTGTCTCGCTCCCACCAGCACACTCATATGGGGCTATACTCATGAAAACTAAGGCAACATTTGATCAATGTTCAGTAATGGTTAATGTTCTGAATTCATCCATGAAAATAAATTCCTTTCTCATATTTTTAATTGTACTAAGTGGTTTCAACAGAGTTGAAATTCTCCCTTGTCTTCAATTAGTGGCTTATTACTGAGGAAAGCTTTGGGTTGATTGCTGCTGTTTGCAACTTACTATTCTATCCTCATTTCCATACATTATCTCCTGCCTCTGTGTTTTATTACTGTCATTGCACTTGGCTCCATAGAAATGCTTTCTTTTTTGGAATATTGTAGTTACCTTTTTTTTTTTTTTGAGATGATGTCTCACTCTTGTCCCCCAGGCTGGAGTGCGATGGCACGATCCCAGCTCACTGCAACTTCCACCTCCCGGGTTCAAGCGATTCTCCTGCCTCAGCCTCCCGAGTAGCTGGGATTACAGGCACCTGCCACCACGCCTGGGTAATTTTTGCACTTTTAGTATAGACGGTATTTCACCATGTCGGCCAGGCTGGTCTAGAACTCCTCACCTCAGGTGATCCACCTGTCTTGGCCTCCCAAAGTGCTGGGATTACAGGCTTGAGCCACCATGCCCAGCCTACTTTTTACAAATCTTATTTTTAAATTTTATTTTACTATACCTTTTGTCTAAGGCAGGTGTCCAATCTTTTGGCTTCCCTGGGCCACATTGGAAGAGGAAGAATTGTTTGGGGCCACACACAAAATACACTAAGACTAATGATAGCTGATAAGCTAAAAAAAAAAAATTGCAAAAAAATCTCATAATGTTTTAAGAAAATTTACAAACTTGTGTTGGGCCGCATTCAAAGCTGTCCTATGCTGTGGGTTGGATAGGCTGTTTTCATAATTAAAGGAGGTAAGACATAATATGTTAACCTTTCCCTATCCTTGTACAGGTAATTCCAGTTAACTTATCACAGGAAAACTTCTGTTAATTACTATGCGAAGAAAAAAACCAATGATGGGGTACCCCTAGTTTCTAAAGAGGAGTAAATTTAATTTAAAGAGTGTGTTAGGTCTATCAATAGCATGAACTATTGCTCATAAAAATCCACCTCAAAGGTTGTAAAACATGATAATATAAACCTTATTTATTTCTAAAAGGATTATGATACCAGTTTACTAAAACTTTTCCTGCAATAGATGATCTGAAGGAGGTAGTCAATTGACTAAGTTGACAATTACGTCACAAGTCAACAAATGGTACCTCTAAAATTTAAATATTCTTGTTATACTGCAACTTTACACCTTAATCACAATTATTTAGCACAGCTCAATACCATTTTCTAAACTCTTCAGAGATAACCTGCTTCTCAGTTTCCTGAATATGTTGTACGTGTGTGTTTAATTTTGTTGCTGTGTGCTAGTGTGTAGTCATTCATATTGTGGTTTCACAGCAGCAGACTTTGCACTTATTATCTACACTATTAAAATTATGTATGATTCCATAAAGCTCAAACTACTGGACCAGAAAAAATAGTAAACCATTAATCCTGGCCTTATGAACCGTATTCATTTTTTCATGCTAAAATTTTACTAGTTTTCAACATTTTATTCTGTTTAAAAAAAACTTTTTTATAATGTTACTTTTTCCCATTTTAAACCATATAGTAGCTAAAATTTAAGATTATACTTCATGAACAAAAACATTCTATTGGGCGTCCAGAGGTGCTACTAATATTTGCTCTGCTTGGGTCTTGTGCATTTATAATTCTATCACTTCAAACACCTCATCTCCTACTTGAAGCTGATTAAATCAAGGCTCTGCTAAAAGTGAATGTGTTGATTGTAGCCAAGGATCACATTTTCAGTGACTTTGTCTCAGCCTACTTTCCAATATTAAATCTTTTTGACTCTTAGCAATATATTACTTTTTCAGAAACTTAAGATTTCTCTCTGCTTATTACAATAGGCGTCTCCGAAAAGGAATTCAAAATGTCGCATTTTTATATATTCCTAAACTAGGTTCTATCTGTAAGAATTAATACCATAGTTTTATGTAATAAAACCATGATAAATGTTTACCATATTCTATTTCTCATCTTATACTGCTATTAACATTTCTAATATACATGTTTTTCATTCTTATGGTTTCCTCATATGCTGGTTCACTGGTTTTTATTACATGCTCTCCAAAAAATATTACCAAAAAACTGCTTGTGTTTCTAATACTTTTGTCTTTATGGAAAATGAATTAATTCTTTTTGTTTTTAGAATGATCTCCAAGAGCTCCTACTGCTTTCTAACCTGTTTAAATGGGTTCTTTCCCTGAACAGCTGGAAATTCTCCTATAAGAGGAGCTGAAGTACGCAGGCTATTAAAAATAAAGGTGGCTTTCTCTTCTCATATTTTAAGCTCTTGTATCACCCCACTTATTTACATTTGACTAACCTCTGAAAATGGAAATAGTTTTCTCAAGCCTAAGAGTGAATTTGTACAGATTCACCTGTAATTGTCTATAGTCAATAGAAGGTTTACTATAATACATAGCTGTTCATTTGATAAATGTTTATTGCTCACCAACTAGATGCCTGGCATTGTTTAAAGAGGTTACACCATTCTAATCCAGATTGTTACATCCTTATTTCTGGAATTGTGTCACATAACACTGAAACGAATGTAAAATTGTTTCAAGATACTTTCCTGTATTTTTCTCTCTCCCTCTCCCTTCCTTTTCCTTCTCTCTTTTCCATTTTCTCTTTGCCATTTTCTTTTTCTATCCTCCTCTTATGTGTTTCTTCATCACAACCTTTTGGTGGTATTATTTTTGGTGTAGGTCTTCTGTTTAAAATCTAGTGAAGAATTAGATTGATGAAACTAATTATTCAACTTAGGCAAAAAACAAAGATATACTTAAGTATATTATTATAATAATCTAATTTTTAAAACAAATAATCTAATTTTAAAGGTGTTTTCTGTATAGTCCTAAAAGTAGATAGAAGAAACAATTTTGCATAAATTTATTTGTAGAGTAAGAAGTTATCAGTGTATTTTTGGTCCAATAGTGATACCTAGGTAAGCACTGCAATTGTTATTTGAGATGTCTTGCAAAGTGTAATGAATTTCCCAGGTGAATGGTCAAGTTGTCTGTAAAATATGAGGTCGAAAATTAGTGAGTTGAGCTGAATTTTCATAGTACTTTTAACGGCGCACTAAAATTGCAAAAAATTAGAAGCTGAATCATACTTACATAGAAAAATAGATAATAAAACCTCAGTAAGCGAGTTAAAGAAAACATGCTTTTTAAGAAGACACAAAGGACAAAATACTGTCATACGTTTGTCTGCTACTATATTTTTGAAGTGCTTGCCCTGGAGTTCAGGACAGTGAGCTATGAGTCACTGCACTCCTTAAATGACTAACCCATAGCAGGGAACCATGAAGATGGTGACAAACAACAAGCTTGGCACTCTGGGGTAGTGATGGCCACTGTGCCCTTACATCGGTTGTAGAAAACACCAGCAAAAATCTTATGCCCCTAATTTATCCAGAGCACATCTGCCTTACATTTTCAATGGAACTCTGACTAATTGTTATTCCATTTAAGATGAAACAGCAGATGAGATAAAACCAACTCATGAACTATATTTAATCTTTTTCATTTGTAAAACTGCCTAAAAAATCAAACAAAACCATACCAAAAACCCTTCCATAGATCAAGAAGAACTAAATGCTCAATATAAGAAGAAAATAAAACCAATTAAAAGAATAACAACTGCAACAAATAAAACACCATAATTTTATCAATCCAATTCATTCAAGACATTAGTTTGACTAAAAGTTAAGGAGATTTGATGGTCATATTTAAAAAGAGGATACCTCTTTTTGTTTTTCTTTTTTGAGACAGAGTTTCACTCTTGTTGCCCAGGCTGGAGTGCAATGGTGTGATCTCGGCTCACCTCAATCTCTGCCTCCCAGGTTCAAGTGATTCTCCTGCCTCAACCTCCTGAGTAACTGGGATTACAGGCATGTGCCACCAAACCCAGCTAATTTTGTGTTTTTAGTAGAGGGTTTCTCCATGTTGGTCAGGCTGGTCTCAAATGCCCGACCTCAGGTGATCTGCCCACCTCGGCCTCTCAAAGTGCTGGGATTACAGGCATGAGCCACCACACCCGGCCTAAAAAGAGGGTGTCTTGCTAGTTCTGAGTTGCATGTAAACAATGCCTCTGTTGATTCTATAAATGAAAAGATATTTGCTATACATGTGTTATGTTTTCATCATTGTGCTGAGTCACAAGGTTGAGGAAAGGAAAAAAATAGAACAGTAGAATGATGGTATTATCCTTCATATGGTCTCTCTCTCTCTCTCTTTTTCTTTTTCTGTCTCTCTCTCTCTCACACACACACACATGTACACACAGAGTATCCTTTATTAATTGATCCCTCTTCCAAGTAGAGCTGTCAAAGATTTTCACTAGTTTCTTCTAAGATATACAAGGAGAGGAATGGGTAGTTTAAAATTATTTTCTCAACCACTCTATCTTACTGTGTAAGAGTGTGGAGGTAATAACCAAAATGAAATAATTCCTATGGCTAGGGTGAACTGACACATACAAAATAATACATTTCAGGTTAGAGTTTAGGCCAAAACATAATCACTCTCTGATCCCTAAAATAAATTTCTTCTATTTTCCCAAGTGGAAAGAGCCATAACAATGTTCTATAGTAATATTTCCACATGAAACTCTGCTACATGCTTTACGTTGGCTCTTAAAATTTGGATAACCACACACAGTAGCTTCTTGCAAGGCTGTATAAAATGGGTAGAGAGAAAGCATATGGCTTGTAGAAACATGCAAACACTCAACAGGGCCCAAACCAAAGATTTTATAGAATCCCCTATCCTAAAATAGAGCCAAGAGAACTTTTGATGATTTACAATATAGAATTGGTAGAAGCATGATAAAAAGTTGCATGGTCTTGCAACAATACAGTATTTCATTGGAACAACTAGTTCCAATAGTCGGAATAAATGGGTTGGTATATGTAATAATAGCACATTTGAACATTCTTTATTTTTTATTTTTTTCTTTTTTGAGACGGAGTCTCACTCTGTCAACCAGGCTAGAGTGCAGTGGCGAGATTTCAGTTCACTGCAAGCTCCACCTCCCAGGTTCACGCCATTCTCCTGCCTCAGCCTCCCATGTAGTTGGGACTACAGGCACCCGCCACCACACCCGGCTACATTTTTTTTTGTATTTTTTAGTAGAGACGGGGTTTCACCTTGTTAGCCAGGATGTTCGTTCTTATTATCCCTGGTAGTTCAAATGTTGAGCATCTCAGGATTTAGTTATTAAATATTTACTGATGTTCCACCTACAGAAAACACTACTGATGCCTAGAGCTTGTTTTGTATTTCAATTATAGATGATCCACAGTGATTTACATGTTAGTCAAAATTGATACGTAAATATTATCATTGTCTTCCCCAAACATGGCCTATGTTACATTTGTATTATAGAATCAAGTTGTTAAAATTCAGTCCAATATAATAAAATAATTCTGAATTGCACTCATAAATTCAAAGCACTTTGTGAACATCATGGTCAATACATGTTTATTTAAAATATGGTCTCTATCCTCAAAGGCCTAGTAAGCTAATAGCAGAGATAAATTGTGCGCATAATAGACCATAGAATGCACTTATAAATTAGTTCAATATAGAAGAAATGTTGTTGCAAGAAAACATTCTTCCAAAGGTTGAAAACATATTCAAATTGATTGCAATTATTTTGGAAATCATATTTCTCAAACATCAGGAAAAAGAAACATATCTCAGAGATGGTTTAAAAAATATTTTCCGGCCAGGCGCGGTGGCTCACGCCTGTAATCCCAGCACTTTGGGAAGCCGAGGTGGGCAGATCACGAGGTCAGGAAATCGAGACCATGCTGGCTAACATGGTGAAACCCCGTCTCTACTAAAAAATCCAAAAAAAAAATAGCCGGACGTGGTGGCGGGCGCCTGTATTCCCAGCTACTCAGGAGGCTGAGGCAAGAGAATGGCATGAACCTGGGAGGCGGAGCTTGCAGTGAGCCGAGATCCCACCACCGCACTCCAGCCTGGACGAGAGAGCGAGACTCCATCTCAAAAAAAAAAAAAAAATTTTCCTCTCTCATCTACTAACATGACAAATCCAACTCTCACTATATTCTTTTTTCCTTTCTGTATCCTATTTTACCAACTCTTTATTTTAATGTGGAACTGATTAATTTCATTATATTTCTTTCTTTCTTTTCTTTTCTTTTTTTTTTTTTGAGATTGAGTTTCACTCTTGTTGCCCAGGCTGGGGTGCAATGGCACAATCTCAGCTCACTGCAACCTTTGCCTCCCGGGTTCGAATGATTCTCCTCCCTCACCCTCCCGAGTAGCTGGGATTACAGGAGTGTGGCACCATGCCAGGCTAAATTTTGTATTTTTAGTAGAGACCGAGTTTCACCACGTTGGCCAGGCTGGTCTCAAAACTCCTAACCTAGGTGATCTGCCCGCCTCGGCCTCCCAAAGTGCTGGGATTACAGCTGTGAGCAACTGCGTCTGGCCATTATGTTTCTTTCTCCTGTTCTCCTGCACATCTTTTCTGTCCTGCTGTGTGTAATTTTCCATAATCAATGATACCCAGTATTTATCTTCGTCATCTTGGAGGGCCTTTCATGACAATGCAATGTAACATCAGCTTAGGCTTCCCCACCCTCGGCATCTGCTTATTGTATTGGAACGGTGAGAGTAAACCACCTTTGACTTAGGAGCTGCTGCTGTGCGAGTCCATTCTGCCCTTTGCAAGAATTGTACCTACATAATAGCGCAGATCTCTTCAAAGATCCAATGCAGTAATATTAGCATATATGTTTCTACCTTGAATACTGCCTGATGGCTAGTGGAAAGAGGATATCTTTGTCACTCTTGAGGCAAACTTGGACAATTAATCATCCCCTAGATGAGGGGATTATCCTACCACATTGAAGTCTTTCTGATTACAGAGGATGTTGATACTTCCAAATGACACATGGGTCCTGCTTAAGGTGCACTTTTTAAACCCCTTTTTAAATTGCTATAAAGAAATACCTGAAACTGGGTAATTTACAGAGAAAAATGTTTTATGTTTGCTCACAGTTGTGCAACCTGTACAAAAAGCATGGCATCAACATCTTCTTCTTCTGAGGGCTTCAAGAAGCTTCCAATCATGGCAGAAGGTGAAGAGGGAGCAAGTGTGTCACATGGCAAGAAAGGATATGCCAGGCTCTTTTTAAACGACCAATTCTCATGTGGACGAATGGAGAACTGACTCATCACCATGGGGAGGGGACCAAGCCATGCATGAGGTATCTGTCCCCATGACTCAAACAGCTCTCACTAAGCCCTACCCCCGACATTGGGATCACATTTCAAGGTGAGATTTGGACAGGATAAACATCAAAACTTATGATGTACTGCACTACATTGGCAGGGAACAAGCAAAGCGAGGCCCAAGATAGACCTCAAGCTGGTAGACAGTCCACAATATGAGATTCTTCAACCTTCCTGTCCTGTTTCAGGTGAGGTTATCCCTCCCTTGATTCTCACCCTTAAATCCACAGAGACATCCTAGATCTGAGCTCCCTGGCCCTGCTCTGCTCTGGCACATGAATTACTTTTTCTTTTCATCCAGATTCACATCACCAGCTTTAAAAATGTAGATTATTCTGCTAAGCAGTATTTCCCAACTACTTATGTTCATGGCATTAGCCTCCTTTATGCATCAAAACTGCCATCTAATTCATTAGAAATCTTGGCTATCCACAGAGGATAATAAAAGCAAAATCTCTGTTAGCAATTTTAGTAGAGTTTTTTGTAAATGTCTTTAACTCATTGGCATCACTGCCAAGAGAGTTATCCAGCTGTTATAATGTATTTTTCTCAAGACAGAATTCCTGCTTTATCACAGGTTCCAAAAAGTCTGGCTCACTTTGGACAACATTTCAGCATATCTCAGTCTTCCTTGGGGCTACTTCACAAAAAGACCAACCCTTGGGTTCAAATGCATTCTAGAACCAGATGTAGGGTAATTATTTTGTCTTAAGATACATATGAGTGCATAGATTATATCTAAAAGTCCTAGATGATAACTTCCAAAATTACAATTAAAAAATATCCTATGCATAAGGTTCAGCCCATTTTAAGGGTTGAGATTAAATTAAGATGTAAGCCATCCAGTCAAAAATAATTTCAAAATTATTTAAGACTCTAATATTATTTCTACATCATAAAAAACACCTTCATTCTTATAATGTCTCTTCAAATCAATGCCACTATTTTTTCCTATCTATATAATACTGTTGACTTCATGTTTGCACCTTAGTCTCTTCCTTTTAAATTCTATCCAAACCTGTTCAATCACTACTGTTTATTTTAGCCTGAGCCTTTAGACCTTGATACTCATGTTAATGCATTCCTTTTGGATCACTGGTATACCATACCTTGCCAGACAGCCCCTTAGTCACTGTCTTAGTCTGTTTTGTGCTGCTATAACAGATTACTTAAGACTGGGTAATTTATAAAGAACAGATTTATTTCTCACCATTCCAGAGACTGGGAGGTCCAAGGTTGAGGGGCCCACATCTGATGGAAGGCATCACATAGCAAGAGAACACACGAAGAGAGAGGAAGAAGGCCAAAGTCATCATTCTTATCAGGAGCTCACTGCTGCAATAATAAGGACATTAATCCATTCATAAGGGTGGAGCCTTCATAACCTTATCAGCTCTTTAAGGTCCCATCTCCCAATACAGTTGCCTTGGAGATTAAGTTTCCATCATATATATTAACACATTAAAACTTTAGTCATCACCCCTAGGTCTCCACAAAGTGTGTAAGTAGAGGAAGTAGGGGATCAGAAGATGAAACAAAGAAATGCACCAGATAATGGGACTGGTTGAAAGAAAAACCTGGAACAAGAGACTGTAATTGAGGCTGACTGGGCAGAGGAAGGAGCTGGTGAGAAAGAGGAGGAGGAAGTGGCCGATTTTGTAAGGAGGAGGGTCATGAACCTGAGATCTAAGACAGTTGTGGCCAAATAGGCAGCTGAAAGTGGGAAGGATGATGGCTGTAGGCAAGAAGAAACAGGAAGGTAATTAAAAGAAGATTAAATAAGCACAAGTGGAGAAAACTAGATGAAAAGAACAAGATAGGCTTTGTGAGCAAACAGCATGTCACTGCCAGTCTTACAGCTGAAAGTCTGTCTCCTTCCAGCAGGGGACTCCCTCAGTGAGCCCTATGCACAGCCCCCACTGCCTTGCAGCCCCCACTAGCCCAAGGAGAAGACCCAGCAGAATGTTTGAATCCAAGAGCACCTGGTGAGGATCTCTACTCTGCATTCTAGCTTAGAATGCTGCTCTGGAAGTAATTGAAAGAGAGGCTCAATTTTATTTTTTATGAATGAGTTGATTGTTTTTGCCCAGATGAATATAATTTTTTCCCTATTCTGAAAGTCCAGTGTTTTATCAGGATATGTCTCATTGTTTTAAAGTTTCAAGTTCACTGTAAGAAAGTCTTCTTGAATCATTCAACACTATTTATTTTAATCCATGTTTTTCAGGACACAAATTCTCTATACTTTAAACTTGCTTCTTTTAGTCTCGTATATCTTTCATTTCACTTGAATATTTTTAAGCCTTTGTTACCTTCCATATGACTCTTCTTAACTCTCTCTCTCTTTCTATTATTTTCTTTTTCTAAAAGAGATAGGTTATCCATATTGCACAAAGGAAAAGAGAGTAGGAGTGTCAAGTAAACCTATAGCTTCCAATCTTTGTCACCTGGGAATCACACACACACACACACTCCTCACATACACACAGTGGGTCATGACCTAATAACTTAAGCTTTAAAGCAAGGCTGCCTAGCTAGAGTCACAGCTGTATCACACACAAGGTATGTGGCAGTGTTCAAATACTGTACTTCTCTGTACCTCTGTCAACTCATCAGTCAATTGAGACTATTGGTGTTTTCCAACTCAGATAGTTGAATAAATTAATAAATAAAACTGCTTATGATGGTACTTGACAAATACTACATACATAAATAAATGTTGCCTCAGGTGATATTGTCAGTCAGGGCTTCACAGTAGCCTATGGGGCCAAGGACATGTCCTGCACATTCAGAGCGGAGACCCACCCACAGGACAGAGCAGCAGTGAGGGAAATTTTTGGTATTAGATCAGACTTCATACCAGTAATGCTCCATTTCTCACTCCTCCCACCACCATCTTCCACAAGCACCATACCCAAAATGGAAGATTTTACCTTCTTCAGTGGAGAAAAAAGGCAGTCATTTCAGAAATCACATTTATTGGGGTATATATGATAAAAGTTACTCTGCTGGACATTTTCTGTGCCTTCTTTGATTCAAAGGCCATTGGAGCACAGTGAGATAAAGGTTATCATTCTCATTTTACAGATGAAAAATGACTGTGAAAGGCCCACTTTCCCCACCTTAGGAGAGTCACACTGCTAACTCGTGGAGGAAATTCAACTTCAGTCAAGGCCTCTGTATTTCCAAAGTCTCCTCTCCTTGCACTCTGCCATGATATCTCCACATAACATAAGTGTTCTCTTTTTATATCCCACAGTGGGTAATGTCTACTTTGATGATTGTTTATGCTTAATAAATATTTGTTAAACAACACGATAACTTCCTGTGTAAGAGTTGTGAAATACAAATTTTTCCTGACTTCTGTAAATTTTATACATAGAAAAATTAGATCTACAACTTTTTTTCTTTTGAGACAGTCTCGCACTGTTGCCTGGGCTGGAGTGCAATGGTGAGATCTCAGCTCACTGCAACCTCCATCTCCCAGATTCACAGGATTCTCCTGCCTCAGCCTCCCGAGTAGCTGGGATTACAGGCACACACCACCAAACCTGGCTAATTTTTTGTATTTTTAGTAGAGACAAGGTTTCACTATGTTGACCAGACTGGTCTCAAACTCCTGACCTCATGATCTGCCCGTCTCGGCCTCCCAAAATGCTGGGATTACAGGTGTAAGCCACCACACCTGGTCCAGATCTGCAACTTTCTATGTGATTTTAAGTATAGTCTGCCCTCTGTGTCCACGAAATCCATGAATTCAACCAACCATGAATTGAAAATATTCAGAAAAAGAAATAAAAAGTAATACAACAATAAAAATACAAATAAAAATAACTATTTACATAGCATTTACATTGTATTAGATATTATAAAAAATCTAGAGATAATTTAGTGTATAGAGGATGATGTGCATAGGTTATATGCAAAGATTATATTATTTTATAGAAAGCACTTGTGCATCGCCAGATTCAAGTATCCAAAATGGTGTCCTGGAACCAATCCCCTGTGGATTCGAAGGAAAGGCTGTAAATTATTTAAATTGATGTATCAAAATGAAGAAGTCTGTATAGTTATGGATATAAAGTTTTAATGTTCCAGAAGTTAGATATTCAAAAAGAATTAGAGTAAAATACTCAGGTTGTCACATGTATGTGTGTATATATATGACAACCTTAGTGTTTTATATATGTATATGTACACATATATAAAATGTTTGTGTATATATATACACACAAACACATATACACATGTATACATGTATATACAATATATACACACATACACATATATACAGAGAGAGAGAAAATTCAATTGTTTGCAGTAGTTATTTGCAAAAACATTATTTTAAATGTCTTAAATATTCTAGGATTTTCTTAGATTTCCAGAAAACATTGCTATTTTTCAAACTCTTTGCATATATAGAAATTTATGAGCTTCTTATAAGTATCTCAAATCCTCTGCTATATAAAAATTAGATAATTTAGTATTTAGAAAAGTAAAACTCCTGGTTTCAGAAAGGATGTGATTAAAATAAACAGTGAGCATACGATAGGTAATGTTTGAATCGTGATAATAAGAGACAGAAGATAAGCCCCTTATATGTTATATATAATTCCCAATGCTCCTCCTGTTTACTATGAGAAAAATCAACATATTGAAATCCACAAAAGCATCACAATATCCTTCCTAAAGGGAGATGCGAGGTGTCAAGTGCATCTGTATCACTGATAACTTGGATTTGAGAAAATAATATAATTTTCTGAAGTATTGCATTGAAGTTGTCCAGGGAGACAGAACCAATAGGAGCACACACTCACATATGCACCCACACACACAGAGAGAAAAAGACAGACAGAGAGAGAGAGGGAGAGAGAAAGAGAGAGATTAATTATAGGAATTGGCTTAGGTGACTACGGAGGCTGAAAAGTCCCACAATCTGCCATTTGCAAGCTGGAGAACCAGAAAAGCCAGAAAGCCAGTGATACAATGCACTCCAAGTTCAAACAAAGTCCTGAGAGCGGGCAGGCACTAGGGTGATGGTGTAAGTCCTGGAGTCCCAAAGGCCCGAGAACGAGGAACACCAATGTCCGAAGTAGAAGATGATGTCCCGGCTCGGAAGAGAGAGGGAGAATTGTCCTGCCTCCATCTTTTGGTCTTATTTGAGTCCTCAAGGGATTAAATGCTATCTGCCCACAAACTGTCTTTACTCAGTCTACTGATCTAAATGCCAACCTCTTATAGAAAAATCTTACCCTGAAATAATGACTTTCCAGCTCTCTGGTCAACCTTAGCCCAGCCGAATCAACACATGAAATTAACCCTCGCAAGTACTATACTCTCCATGCTTATGCACTTTGTAATTTAGCCTTATACTCTTAAGTGGAGCTACTGGTCAGGATAGGATGAATTGGAGGACCTTACTTGTCAATGGGGAAATAAATGCTACCCAAGATTCTGTGGAATAATATAATTTTCCCAGGGATGATTAGATAGTATGTTAGTGATACAGGAGGGGGGAAGGAAAAGGTGTAGTCTCTTTAAATGATACAGAAGTGGGGAAGGAAGTGCTGGGTAGAAGAGGGCATGGTCTCTGGCTAGGGCTCCACCCCTGGGCCGATGTCCACAGACCTAGGGAAACAGGCATTTTTGTTTCCCTGCCCAAAAGTTGCATTTCCCAAGACCACCCTGGCCTGCCACGCCCCCATCCTGTGCCTATAAAAACCCCAAGAGCAGCAGGGCGAGGTGGCTCATGCCTGTATTCCCAGCACTTTGGGAGGCCGAGGCGGGCGGATCACCTGAGGTCGGGAGTTCCAGACAAGCCTGACCAACATGGAGGAACACGGTCTCTACTAAATATACAAAATTAACCCGGCGTGGTGGCGCATGCCCGTAATGCCAGCTACTCGGGAGACTGAGGCAGGGGAATCGCTCGAATCCGGGAGGCAGAGGTTGCCGTGAACTGAGATGGTGCCACCGCACTTCAGCCCAGGCAACAAGAGCGAAACTCTGTCTCAAAACAAAACAAACAAAATAGAACAAAACAACCCCTGAGACCCTAGCAGGCAGACACACAGGCGGCTGGACATTGAGGGGAGCACACCAAGGGAGAAGACACAAGTGGCTGGACATGGAGAAGATGTCGAGGGGAGGATGCTGGCAGAAGAGCACAGGACAGACGCCTGCATGCCGGCAGGCCATTGACTGGCGGAACAAGGCAGAGTTTGGCCTGGGCAGTCAGAGGAAAACCAGGGCCGCTGAGCGGCCAGACTCCAGGGGGGATCCTTCCCACTCCATCCCCTCTGGCTTCTCCCATCTGCTGAGAGCTACCTCCACTCAATAAAACCTTGCGCTCATTCTCTAAGCCCAGGTGTGATCTGATTCCTCCGGTACACCAAGGCAAGAACCCGGGATACTGAAAGTCCTCTGTCCTTGTTACAAGGTAAAGAGTCTAATTGAGCTGGTTAACACAAACCGCCTGTAGACGGCAAAACTAAAGGAGCACACAGTAGCCCACACCCACTGGGAATTCAGGAGCTGTAAACATCCACTGTGAGTTGCTGTCGTGGGGTCAGAGCCCCACAGCTCCTGCCGGTCTGTATGCTCCCCTAAAGGTTTGAGCAGCAGGGCACTGAAGAAGTCAGCCCCTCCTCCTGGTCACACACCCTGCGAGGGGCACAAGGGAAACTTTCAAGCCATTTCATTAGGGACTTGGGAAAAAACAAACCAACAAAAAACCCAGAATTATTTCTAGGGGATTAATTTCAATTCTTCAATTAGCAATATGTTACCTAAAAACTTGATACAGTGAGACATCATACACAAGTGCATATTTTCTTCAACTGACTCTATGCATGTGCACGTAAATAATAAATTTAGTTCCAGTTAAATTCTAATAATGAGAATGAACAAGTCAATTATAATTTATTTTGTTGGCGTGACAGGGAAACATGTCAGTAGAAACACATTACTTATTAGCAAAATGTTAAAGAAGCTCATTTGTGGTTCCATAGAGCTTGGCTAGGAGCCCCAGAGATACCCAGGCTCTCAGTCCTTCAATCCCACTGTTCTGGCAGGCTGGCTTTCTTTTAGCCTTCAGTTTGTTGCTTCATTGTCTCACGATGGCTGTCACAGATCCAGGCATCACTTCTTTATAACGCTGATGTGAAAAGTAGGAGACGTAGAAGTTACAAAGAATGCTCTTGATGTTTTTACTTTCATTGACTCAAACTGGGTTGCTAGTTGTCGCTAGCTGCAAAAAATGATTTAGAAACTCAAAGTTTATCATGTTTGTTTGTTATGATGGAAGGCAGATTAAAACAAAAAGCAAGGCTATGTAATAGAAGTTGGGTAGCCTTTCTAAGATTTTAGTCCAATGAAGAAATGGGATTAGCAGGACAAAATGAGGGAAGGGGGGGAAAAGAGTAACAGAAAATGAGGAGAAGAAAGGTATGATTATATGAAAAGAAGATACATGTTACAATTTTTAAAGTTACAAATATATCTCATGCCATTTCTAGAGCAACCCTTGTTTTTTACTTATTTTATAATTTAATATAGAACTGTAATTAAGATGCTCGAAAATTTTATATTCACAGGTATAAACTACTGAAAATTATTTAAACTAAGGAATTTTAAGGAATGAGAAAGGCACATAGTTGTTGACTATTACATGATTTTTGTTTTATCCCTGCCTTGAGGGTTCTTATTTGAAACAACTGCCCCAATATTGAAACATCGAATAGGTAAAGGCTGAGTCCAAGGATAGATATGGATCCAGTTCCTGAGGGTTTTCATTTCTTAGCAATATGCCTTGCTGTCTTGCATCTGGGTACACATTCATGAGCTCTCTTTGCAATTTAATGTTATCCATTTGGCTTCATAAATTGCTAGGACAATCAGCCCTTTGCCTCTACCCTCTAAAATTGTAGGTGAGATATACACATAGCTGCAATCCCAGCATCCACTTGACATCAGTTTTACCAGCCACTTGCCACCACCTAAAAACTATGGCCAACGCATAGCCAGGATGAGGACCTCCAGGACATTTCCACTTACTCAAGTCCCCATTTGAGCATCAAACATGTAATAACCACTACCACTATCAATTCTGTTAGACAACTCTATTTCAGATACAAATGAGAGAAATGCACCTTCAGAGTAGCTCACACACAAAAAAGAATTTTATTGACTCATTAAATAAGGAAGTTCAAGCTGTGAATTTTCAGGAACTTACAGTTTCAAATAATATAACCGGGAATCTGAATCTCTTTATTCATTCTGCATTCTGTATTGGATTATTCTCAAATTAACTATCTTTTGTGACAAAAAAGGACAATAGTGTCTATTGGCTTCTATTGTCTTTCCAATCACATTTTTCTTATTATCCCAGAGAAGCCATAGACCTTTCTCCCAATTTTTCTCTCTAGGTTGTATGATGAACATCAAACCAATGACCTAGTCCAGCATTATGGACTCATCCTTGTGGCCAGCACGGGGTTATGTGCCTCTTCCATATATAGCATGGAAATAGGGCATTTTCTAATAAACCACAAAGGAAAGTGTTTTCAATAGGAAATACGTATTCTCCTATCACAATACATGGGAAAGGAAAAGCGAGATGAATTGATAAAAACAAGAGCAGCTATATTCACCAAACTTCAAAAAGTGTTAAGATAAAGTGAAATATATACAGATTCTCGGGGTAAAAATATATATAAATGTTGTAAAGGTGTTGATACTGTGTTGTGTCTTCCTTTATCTGTGATTTTATTGAGACTCAATGGCAAAAACACAAAACAATAAATAATGCTCTTGAAAAACAGTTTTTAACTGTCAGTCTGTGGCAGCTGTTTAAATTAACAGACCTACAAGGTGTTTTATAAAGATAAGCCAGTCCATGCCACATAGAGTTATAGACTTCATTTAGCACTATTGAACTCTATAGCCAATAAAAATGAAAGATCATCCTGGAAACTATATATAAATGACAGATTTTTCTGAAGGGTCTGTGTGTGCATGTGTCTGCATGTCTATATGAAGTGTTCAAGTGTCAGAGACTATAGAAATGTATCCCTAAAGAATAACTTTTCATTAAATATTTGGTTCCACATATAAATGGCGAGTGTTGTAAGGGAACCAATACATTCATTTAAAGTCACCTATTAAGTTATAACAACTAAAGTTGTACCTATTATCCAGTGGGAGATCAATTTCCAGAAATACAATCAAGAACAAGTTAACACATTCCTAGTTCTGAAATAACACTCTTATCTAGTCTGTCTAATAGCTTTCAATGCTGTATTTAAGAAAATCAAGAGGTTTTCAAAGAAAGATTTTTTTCTGTATCAAATATACTACCTTCCATTCAAAATGGTTTATGAGATACACATTTTTAGCACCGTCCTCTCTCAAAGTTCTATTGAAATAAATGACTACATAAAAAAAATTTAATTTATTTCACCATTTTAAAACTAGGAGGAGTGCCACTAGAAGACCTGAGCAGTGAGGAATTAATGGACCCAATAAAGCAGGCAAGAGAGAAAGGACATAAAAATGTGTTCACATTCAAGTAGAGCCTGGAAATAGAACTGAGGCAGGAAGCAACAGAGAGGAGGACGGCTCGGGGAGAAGTCAGCTACGCATGGCTGGCCAGCAGCTAACAAGAAGGGGCAAATTGAAAGTATGTCACGTTTTGTGGCAGGCATAAAGATGGGATCGTTATCCTGCGTTATTCATATGGGCCCAATATGATTATGTGCTCTTACAATGAAAGGATGAAGGCCAGGGAGTCAGAGAGATCAAATTATAAAAGCCTAAGTTGGAATGATGTGGCCGTGAATTCAGGCAGCCTCCAGAAACTGGAAAGGGCAGGGAACAGAATTGCCTCCCGAGCTCACAGAAGCAACACCGCTCTGCAAACACCTTGACTTTAGCTCCACAAAACCCGTTTCAGACATCTGACCTCCAGAACTGTAAGACTGGAAAAGATAATAAATCTGTGTTGTTTTAAGCTACCAAATTTGTAATGATTTCTTAGATCAGCAATAGTAAAATAATAAAATCTCGACAACAAAAAAAGAGTTATCAGTATTTGTACTTGAGCAACAAAAAACAGGTTTAAGTTGGAGTTCTAATTCTGGAAAGTTCCCTATGGTTGTGTTTTTATTGTTTAGGTCGGAGAAGCAGGATAGTGTTCTACTTATTTTATGGCCATATGGGGGCATGCCCCTACCAAACACATCATCCTACTGTGGACATACTGATTTGGCTGAAGTCCAGGCCTCCCACATCATCACTAGAGTGCAACAAGGACACCAGGGCTCTGCATATATCACAAGAAAACAAAAATGTCTCATCTGGGTCTACAAAATATGCCCATATAAAAAAAGTTTATTTTCTTAAAAGTATAGATTGAACAGAGTCTATATTCTAGACTTTTGCATGTAAATATAAATAATCATACCAAACAATATCTGCAGAACACAAACAAAACATAAGGGAGGCACTAAATCCAATGAACATCACATATTTAAAAAAACAGAATTAGTACAGGAGAAAATGAAAAAAATAAAGATTTCTTAATACCCAACTAAATTGCACTTGATAATGTTTATAGTTCTACTTCCTTTCTCCTAGAGTTCTCTTTTACCTAATCTGGACATGGAAAGCTGTCTCATTTAATGTGAGTTTGAAATGTTACTTCTCAGAGACAATTTCCTGAACACATTAAAAACAAAAACAAAAACTCTCTTGTTTATTTTTTTCTCTTCCTTTGCTTTATATTTTTTCTTAAAATTTATTATTCCCCTCATTAAACTAGGAGTAAAGAAGAAATTTCTTAAAAAGAACATTTACAAAAACCCTGCAGTTGACCTCATACTTAATCGTGAAAAACAAGATACTTTCTCCCTAAGGTTGGGAACAACGCAAGCACATTCCCTCTCATCACTTCTATTCACACTGTACTAGAACACCTAGATAATGCAGTAAAACAAGCAAAGAAAAGAAAGGTGATTCGTTTTGAGAAACAAGATATCAAACTATTTCTGTTCACAAGCACAATACAAACTTTGATAAAAGAAATCAAAATGTTCTAAATAAACAAAGAGAAATTCCATGTTCATACATAAGAAAACCATATTTTCAGGATGTCAGTTCTTCCCACTTTGATCTATAGATCCAATGCAATCCCAATCAAAATTCCAACAAGTTATTCTGTTGATATTGATAAACTAATTCTAAAGTTTATAAGGGGAGGCAAAAGACTCAAACTAACCAGCACAGTAGTTTGTATAGAATTGTACCTCTCACTTAGCAGGTGTCCAATATTTGTTAACTATTTCATCTCATACTTTTAGTAAAAATAAATGACTACAGTCATATGAATTTTTTTTGTAATTTACGTGTGATGGGGTTAAGTAGGAAAAAAAAAATTTATAATCTAGGTTGTGAGTAGTAGTATCTGTTCCATGCCCTGACCCCCTTCCAAAGTGTGGTCTTAATGAGAATTATTTGGGTGAGATTTGCTACATCTAACAGATTAATGCTAAGACAGAAAGATAGCAAAACATGATACAAGAGGTAAAGATAAAGGACAACTTCAACTGACTAATAAGCTCTAAAATACTGACAATTTCTATTTCTCTACGGAAAACAACAAACATTCTATTTTTCTACGGAAAACAACAAACATTTCTGACTTTGTGTTTAATTGTAATTTAAACTTACTACTTTTCTGTGTGCTGCCTAAGGCCCAGTTATAGTTTGTCTTAATAATTTAATGCATTATAAAACCTACATCATTTTATAATTTGATAAACTGCTTGAAAATACATATTTCTCTCAAAGTCCAGTATAAGTACTTCACATGAACATATTCATAAATCAGACATAATTACAGTAATAAAATTGCTAATCTCTACCTTGTATTCATACTTTCGTTCACTAATTCTGCTTCTTCCACGCATATGCTATTTTCTTCATTGTAACACCAGGGCAGTGTGCATTAATACAACATGTTGGATAGCATCAACATGCTGTACTGGAAAAAGGAGAACACTACCTATGGGGTCATAAGAAGGTGATTTACAACAGCAACATATTCTAATTTGTGTTTTAAGATATTGACCAAGTCTGGAATAGACTTAAAAGTTGACAAGACAATTTTAGTTTATAGGTGTAAAGTTTTAGTTTATTGTTTCCTAATTATAATGGCATTGTCAAACCAACTGGAAGTTAGAATCTGAGACAGAAAAAGGACATATTTCAAGAAGTAACCAATGAAAATACTGTTTACTAAAATTTACTGAAATGCTTATCTCAACCAGGCATTATTCTGTATGATTTCCATACATTGACCATTTAATTTTCACAGCAACTTTATGGGATAGGTTTTTTAATTCCTATTTTGCACATAAGAAAATCAAAGTTGAGAGAGTTTCAGATGCTTCATCAGGAAGTGGAGGAAGTGGAAAAGCTAATGTTGAAACTAGTTCATCTGAATTTTGGTTAATGCTCTCAACATCCATACTGTTCTTAAATGTTTCTCAAGATAAAGGATGGCTGTGATCATTTGAAGTGAAAAAGAAGCAATATCAAAAACAAATGTACGTAAATAAACATTATTTACCATTATATAGGAAAGTGTAGTCCAAACTGAGGATTTGTAACTTCAAGTTTATGCTGATGTCTTGTTTAGAGCCCAGACAACAAAAGAATACCAACACGTTAACAGGATCTGAGTCTTGATAGTGGGTTTTTGTGCTCTAAAGATAGAACCCAAATATTTTAAAAGTTGAAGTATTATTCACTCTAAGACACTTTGACTAATGTGCTAATGTGACTAATGTGTCACCTAGAATATTTTACCCTGCCTTCTAGGGCAAGGTTATTTTAAATGGAAATTTAAAAAATAGAGCTATTACATAGACTGTGGAAATAGAGTAATGTAAACATTTTCCTGAGATCAGAAATAAATGGGAATAGGCCTTGCATGACCTGACAGGCAAGAAAATAAAAATAAAAAATAAAAATAAATAAGTAAGGTGAGAGATGAGGATCCAATTTCATTTTCCTACATGTGGCTTGCCAATTATCCCAGCACCATCTCTTGAATAGGGTGTACTTTCTCCACTTCATGTTTTTGTTTGCTTTGTCGAAGATAAGTTGGCTGTAAGTATTTGGGTTTATTTCTGGGTTCTCTATTCTGTTCCATTGGTCTGTGTGCCTAATTTTATACCAATACCATGCTGTTTTGGTGACTATGGCCTTGTAGTATAGTTTGGAATCAGGTAGTGTGATGCCTTCAGATTTGGTTTTTTTTTGATACAAAAATCAACTCAAGATAGATTAAGGACTTAAATCTAAGACCTGAAATGGTAAAAATTCTGGAAGATAACATTAGAAAAATCCTTCTAGACATTGGCTTAGGCAAGGATTTCATGACTAAAATCCAAAAGCAAATGCAATAAAAACAAAGATAAACAGTTGAGACTTAATTAAACTAAAGAGCTTTTGCATGGCAAAAGGTACAGTCAGTAAACAGGCAACCCATAGAGTGGGAGAAAATCGTCACAATCCACACATCTGACAAAGGACTAATAATCAGAATCTACAATGAAGTCAAACAAATCAGCACGAAAAAACCAATCCCATCAAAAAGTGGGCTAAGGACATGAATAGACAATTCTCAAAAGAGGATATACAAATGGCCAAAAAAAAATATGAAGAAAATGGTCAACATCACTAATTATCAGGGAAATGCAAATTAAAACCATAATGTGATACCATTTTACTCCTGCAAGAATGGCCACAATCAAAAAATCAAAAAACAGTAGATGTTGGCATGAATGTAGTGAACAGGGAACACTTTCACACTGCTGGTAGGAATGTAAACTAGTACATCCACTATGGAAAACAGTGAACTTAAATTAAAGAACTAAAAGTAGGACTACCATTTGATCCAGCAATTCCACTACTGAGTGTGGAAAGGAGTCATTATACGAAAAAGATATTTGCACATGCATGGTTATAGCAGCACAACTCGCAATTGCAAAATCGTGGAACCAACCCAAATTCCCATAATTAACGAGTGGGTAAAGAAACCATGGTATATTTATATGGTATATTTATATTCCATATAAATATATTCCATATATCTCATGGTATATCTATATTCCATAAAAAGGAATGAATTAATGTCATTCATAGCAACCTGGATGAGATTGTAGACTATTATTCTAAGTGAAGTAACACAGGAATGGAAAGTCAAATATCATATGTTCACACTGATATGTGGCAACTAAGCTAAAAATGCAAAGGCATAAGAATGATAAAATGGACACTGGGGACTTGGGGGGAAGAGTGGGAGATGGGCGAGGGATAAAAGACTAGAAATATGATGCGGTGTATACCGCTCGGGTGATGGGTGCACCAAAATCTCACAAATCAGCACTAAAGAACTTACTCATGTAACCAAATACCACCTGTACCCCAATAACATAGGGAAAAGTAAAAAAGAAATAAATAGGAAGACATGAAGTGAAGCGAAAAGTGAACCACATCAGCCAGGCTCACTAGGGAAAGGCTAATAGGAGAGCTATCTAGATGTACACATATAGGAGAAATTTATGCAAAGGAATTGTCTCACATGATTGTGGGGGATGACAAGTTTGAAAGTGGTAGAAGCTGGAAACTCAGGCAGGATTAATGATGCCATCTTAATGCAAAATTTCTTCCCTGGGAAATCTGTGTTTGACTTTTAAGGCCTTTCAATGGATTAAATGAGGCCCATCCACACTATAGAGGATATTGGACTCCTGCTGTCTGAGCCACTTGTTTACTTGCTGTTTTCATGAGATCCAGCCGCAGCTCTAGCAGAATGCAGAAAGAATTCACAGGGTGTTTCATGATGAGGAGGGTATCCAGAAGCCAAATGAACTGGGAACATCGTGAGTTTTACAATTCTATTCCTATGTGGCAACATCCTTTCTTAATCTTTAAGCAGAGTAGAAGGAGACTCAATTTGGTGGCACTGCTATATACCTTGGAGCAGGAGCAGGAGATGTAAAGCCATAACTAAAGATCACAGTGCCTCTGGTCCAAGGCCAGATCTAGTTGCATATGTTAACCACATCTAGAAAGTACCCCCACAGCAACACTTAGATTGGTGTTTGGTTAAATAACTGGGTAGTGTGCCTAGCCAAGCTGACACATACAACTAAACTAATATAATAAGTTCTAAAGATTGTACTAATTACTAGTGGATTAATACATATGAAATAATGAATGTCTGTGTCCAAACATCTCTTAAAAAGGTGACAGAGTAACAGAAAATAAATAATTTACCAAATAATAAAATGAGAACTAATCCTGAGCCTTGAGCAATGAAAGCAGAGAAGAATAAAAGAGAATTAGGTCCTCACAGCATAATCCAAATAGAAATCAAAATTAAAAATATTTCTCAAATACATGCAATTACATGGAAATTAAACAAACTTCCCTTGAATGACTTTTGGGTAAATAATGAAATTAAGGCAGAAATTAAGAAGTTCTTTGAAACAAATGAGAACAAAGATACAACATACCAGAATCTCTGGAACACAGCTAAGGCAATATTAAGAGAAAAATTAATAGTACTAAATGCCCAAATCACAAAGCTACAAAAGTCTTAAATTAACAATATCACAACTAAAAGAATTAGAGAAGCAAGAGCAAATGAACCCCCAAAGTATCAGAAGACAAGAAGTAACCAAAATAAAAACTGAACTGGAGGAGATCGAGACATGGAAAACCATCCAAAAGATCAACGAATTGAGTTTTTTTTCTTTTGAAAAAATTAATAAGATAGATAGGCCACTAGCTAGATAAATAAAGAAAGAGAGGATATTCAAATAGACGCAATAAGAAATGAAAACGAGGATATTACCACTGAACCCACAGAAACACAAATAACAATCAGAGACTACTAGGAACACCTCTATGCATACAAACTAGAAAATCTAGAAGAAATGAATAAATTACTGTACACATACACCCTCTCAAGACTGAACCAGGAAGAAATTGATTCCCTTTACAAACCAAAAATAATGAGCTTCAAAATGGAATAATTAATTAATAGCCTACCAACAACAACAAAAAAGGCCAGGACCAGACAGATGCACAGTAGAATTTTAGAAATGTAAAAATTCTAAATTTTTACATTTACCACATGTAAAAAGAAGAGATGGTACCATTCTTACTGAAATTATTCCAAACAATTGAGAAGGAGGGACTCCTCTCTAACTCATTATATGAGACCAGCATCATCCTGATACCAAAATCTGGCAAAGCCACGACAAAAACAACAACAAGAAAACTTCAGGCCAATATTCTTGATGAACATTAATGCAAAAATCCTCAACAAAATACTTGCAAACTGATTCCAGCAGCACATCAAAAAAAGTAACCCACCATGATCAAGTAGGCTCTATTCCTGGGATGTAGGGTTGATTCAACATACACAAATCAATAAATGTGATTCATTACATAAACAGAAATAAAGACAAAAACCACTTGATTATCTCAATAGAGGCAGAAAAGGCTTTTGATAAAATTCAACATCCTTTCATGTTAAAAACTCTTAATAAACTAGGTATTGAAGGAGTATGCCTCAAACTAGTAAAAGCCATGTATGACAAACCTACAGCTAATATAATGCTGAATGGGCAAAAGCTGGAAGCATTCCCGTTGAAAACCAGCACAAGACAAGGATGCCCTGTCTCACCACTCCTATTCAAAATAGTGTTGGAAGTACTGGCCAAAGCAATCAGGAAAGAGAAAGAAATAAAGGGCATCGAAATAGGAAGAGAGAAAGCCAAACTATTTCTGTTTGCAGACATGATTCTATATCTAGAATATCCCATAGGTTCATCCCAAAAGCTTCTTCAGGTGATAAAACAACTTCAGCAAAGTTTCAGGATACAAAATTAATGTCCAAAAATCACTAGAATTCCTATACGCAAACAACAACCAAGAGCCAAATCAGGAGTGCAGTCCCATTCACAACTGCCATGAAAAGAAGAAAACACCTAGGAATACAGCAAAGGAGGGAGGTGAAAAATCTCTACAATGAGAATTACAAAACAATACTCAAAGAAATCAGAGAAGACACAAACAAATGGAAAAACATTCCATGCCCACGGATAGGAAGAATCAATATAATTAAAATGACCATACTGTTCAAAGTAATGTACATATTCAATCCTATTCCTATTAAATTACCAATTACATTCTTCACAGAACTGGAAAAACTATTTTGAAATTCCTATGGAAGCAAAAAAGAGCCCTAATAGACAAGGAATCCTAAGGAAAAAGCAAAGCTGTAGGCATCATGTTACCTGACTTCAAACTATAATACAGGGCCACAGTAACCAAAGCAGCATGGTACTGGTACAAAAACAGACACATAGACCATATTGATGAAACAGAATAGAGAACCCAGAAATAAGGCCACACAACTACAACCATCTGATCTTCAACAAAGCTGACAAAAAACAACCAGTAGGGAAAAGGATTCCCTATCCAATAAATGGTGTTGGGATAGCTGGCTAGCCATATGCAGAAGATTGAAACTGTACCTCTTCCTTACACCACATACAAAAATAAACTTACAATAGATTAAAGACTTAAATGTAAATCCCAAAACTGTAAAATCTCTGGAAGACAACCTAGGCAATACCATCCTAGTCATAGAAATGGGCAAAGATTTTATGACGAAGATGCCAAAAACAGTTGCAACAAAAGCAAAACTTGACTAATAGGACCTAATTAAACTAAAGAGCTTCTGCACAGCAAAATATACTACCAACAGAGTAAACAGGCAACCTACAGGATGGGAGAAAATGTTTGCAAACTATGCATCTGACGAAAATCTAATATCCAGCATCTATAAGAAACTTAAACAGATTTACAAGAAAAAAATCTAACAACCCCATTCAAAAGTAGACAAAGGACATGAACAGACACTTCTCAGTAGAAGACACACATGCGGTGAACAAACATGTGAAAAAAAGCTCAGTATCACTGGTAATTAGAGAAATGCAAATCAAAACCACGATGAGATACCATTTCACATCACTCAGAATGGCTATTACTAAAAAGTCAAAAAATAACTATTACTGGTGAGGTAGCAGAGAAAAGGGAACACTTATACACTGTTGGCAGGAGTGTAAATTAATTCAGTAATTGTGAAAAAAAGTGTAGAGATTCTTCAAAGAGCTAAAACAGAACTACCATTCAGCCCAGCAATCCCATTACTAAGTATGTATGCATAAGAATGCAAATCATTCTGCCATAAAGACACATGCACATATATGTTCATTGCAGCACTATTCACTAAAACAAATAGAATTAACCTACATGCCCTTCACTGGCATATTGGATAAAAAAAATATGGTACATATACACCATGGAATATTATGCAGCCATAAAAAATGAGATTATGTCCTTTTCAGGAACATGAATGTACCTGGAAGTCATTATTGTTAGCACACTAATGGAGGAACAGAAAACCAAATACCATATATTCTCACTTATATGTGGTAGCTAAATGATGAGAACACCTGGACTCAAGGAGGGGAACAATAGACCCTGAGGGAACAATAGATACTGAGGCACTTCATGCCCTATGTTGGGTGAGGGAGGCGATCAGAAAAAAATGACTATTGGGTACTAGGCTTAGTTCCTGGGCAGCAAAATAATCTGTACAACAAACCCCAGTGACATGAGTTTACCCATATAACAAACCCGCACTTGTGCCCCTGAACACAAAATATAATTTTTTTTTGTTAACAACTAGATCCTAAAAGAAGTGACTGGTAACTAATAGGGAATTCTATACATTCACTTTGAAGAGATTTTTACACTTAAGAATTTGATTAATGTGGGCTAGTCCTAGATGAGGACACAGCCTGACAAATATTTGTTTACTTTGTTTTTCTTTTTCTTACATCAGAAGAATTTTCACGGTATGTAATGCTTCATAATTTACTTTTACCTTAGAAAAATAACTATAATAACTTTACGCTCACATAGTAAAACTATGACTTTCACAGTTATCTATGGGATCATAAAACCATAGATACTTTTGGGGTAGAAAACAGAGGAAAAAAGGCCAGGCATGGTGGCTTGCGCCTGTAACTTCAGCAATTTGGGCAGTCGAAGTGGGAGGATCCCTTGAGTCCAGGAGTTTGAGACCAGTCTAGGTGACATAGTGAGACCCCCATCTTTATGAAAAATATAAAAATAAATTATCCAGGTGTGGTGGTGCCTGCCTGTACTCCCTGCTTCTCTGGAGGCTGAGGTGGGAGGATTGACTGAGCCCAGGAGCTCAAGGCAGCAGGGAGCCATGATCACGCCACTGCACTGCAGCCTGGGTGACAGAGTGAAACACGCTATTAAACTAGCATAGTGAAAGCATCCTTAAATGAGCAGCAATTAGAAAAAATGTGAGCTCAGTTTATGAGAACTTTTTATAATTAAGTCAGTGGATCCATCCTTACCTGATGGGAAAACAGATAATATTTACTTTCTAATGAGGGATATAAAATGTGGATTTTTGAAACAAAGTGGCTTAAGATCCTAAAATATAAAACAACATTTTAAATTAAATGATCTCCAAAGGTTTCACAAGTCATTTAAACAGATTTGAACTCAAACTCTCACTCATAGTAAATTGAAGTTATACACTAGAAATAAATTTAAATTAGTGCATTTGGTTTAAATGCCTTATATATTATTTTTATACCATATAATTCACCAAAGAGTACAAATTGAGGTTATTTAGGATTAGCAAAGTCGTGCAGCCAATACTGCTATCTAATTTTACAATATTTTCATTATCCCAAAATGGGCTAATTTGCAGTTATTTTCTATCTTCCACCCAACCCTAGGTAAACAGTCATCTACTTTCAGTCTCTGTGTTCTGGAAACTGTACATAAATTAAGTTACTTATAGAGGATAACATCAGAGTCCTTCTTTTGCAATTTCTGCTGTCATCATTTTTTTTTTTTTTTTTTGAGAAGGAGTCTCCCTCTGTCACCCAGGCTGGAGTGCAGTGGCTCGATCTTGGCTCACTGCAACCTCTGCCTCCCGGGTTCAAGGGATTCTCCTGCCTCAGCCTCCTGAGTGGCTGGGACTACAGGTACACACCACCACACTGGGGTAACTTTTGTATTTTTACCAGAGACAGAGTTTTACCATGTTAGCCAGACTGATCTCAAACTCCGACCTCAGGCGATCCTCCCGCCTCGGCCTCCCAAAGTGCTGGGATTACAGGCATGAGCCACCGTGCCGGGCCAGTCACTTTGTATTTTACTTGTAAACGCTCTAAATGCATGAAGAAATGTGTGGGTCAGCAGTCATTGCTAGTCGTACACACCTATCTTGGCAATGTTGCATATATACCCCTCACAAATATTTCAGACTACATCTAGACACAGAATGCAAGAAGGCAGTATATCCACCTGGAGCCTGTATTGATTGTGCAGGACGACAGTGGTGTATGCAGAGGACCACATCGGGAGATGTGGCTTCTCTGTGGTGCCGCTGGTCCCAGAGTCCTGGGGCTGGGATGCTGCCACCAGAACTGGCTGGAAATAAGAATCTTTGCATAAATGTTTCAATCAGATTATGAGTTTACAATGAAAGAATAAAAAAACTAACAGTGCAACAAATGGCTGTTTTTGGAAATCAAAGCTCTCTTTTCAAGTGTGCACTGTGTGTAGCAAATAATCATCGCACAAGGGTCTTTTCAGTAAATACCCCACACAGAGAATAATTGCAGTCAATAGTGTTTTGCTCAAATAGGAAGGACAGCAATATAGTATTGGGATGAATTCTCAAAGCAGAAAGAAAATGACTATCATTATATCATCTGGCTTCAACCTGAGTTATTTCAGTCCATTTACTGATTTTTTCAAATGTGGACACATTCCTTTTCTTTGTAATATTTTAAGTCAGTTTTCAGTGAATTGAGAACATCTGGCTTGGGGTTAAGGAAAAATTATCATGGCATTCATTTTTGAATTCCATCTAAATTCGCTTGCAACAGGAAAAATAAATTAGGCCCTTTTCAGGGAACAGATGATAAAGACTAGGCTTGTCTATTTCCACAATAATAAAGAAATTGGTCATTCATTAACACAAAAATTGTCCTGACCATGCATATAGTTTCTGACCTGCTTTTCAACACTCCCTCAAAATAAATACAATCTATCAAATTACTTCCCAACTCTATTCTAGATAAGAATAAAAACAGCTAACATTCATTGTGTGCCTGCCTGATTTTAGGCCCTGGGTAAATGCTTTCCGATATTATTTCCTTTAATAGTCACATAAATTCCACAAGGCGGATATTTTTAATTCAAATTTTCTATATGAGTAGGAGAGTCTGAGACCTATAAAGGATAAATTATCTGGCACACAGACAATAAATAATAGAATAACATCTTGAATCCTGATGTTTCATTTTTATTCTGTGTTCCCCAAAATTATGCTTAATTGTGGAGCTTATCATTGTCCCTTTAAACATCTGTGAATGAAAATATAGCAAGCTGATTATTTCCCAGAATAGTCACAGAAGAAAATATTCATCAGTTTCTACAGTCACCACTTTTTGAGGTAAGAGATTGAACAATAAAAAGAGTGACAGAAATGTAAATTTTTAGGTCTCATTTGCAGTCAGGCTGACAGCTACTAATGTCAGTTTAGGAACTTTATTTAACTTCCTCTGGGCCGGGCGCGGGGGCTCACGCTTGTAATCCCAGCACTTTGGGAGGCCGCGGCGGGCGGATCACGAGGTCAGGAGATCGAGACCACGGTGAAATCCCGTCTCTACTAAAAATACAAAAAAAAAAAAAAAAAAAAATTAGCCAGGCGTGGTGGCGGGCGCCTGTAGTCCCAACTACTCGGAGAGGCTGAGGCAGGAGAATGGCGTGAACCTGGGAGGCGGAGCTTGCGGTGAGCCGAGATTGCGCCACTGCACTCCAGCCTGGGCTACAGAGCGACACTTCATCTCAAAAAAAAAAAAAAAAAAAAAAAAAAAAAACCTCCTCACACCTTAGCTTCCTGTTCCAAAGTGGAATTTAGGAGCCTTCTAATTTCATTTAACGTAGAGGTTCAAGCATATAACTTAGACATAGGATGTCTTCAAAAGTGGATAAAGTTTATTTCTCTTATTTAGGAAATAATTGCTAACCTTCTAACAACTCTGCCATTGTAGCATGTACTTGATTTTTTTTGACAATTATTTCTTCATTTTGATAAATAATATTTGTAAAAATGGTATTTGGGGATTGGAGGGCAGAAAATAAAGTGTTTTTTTTAGAAGAAGAAGTGATACTAGTTTAATGCATCGTTGATAAAGAAAAAACTTTGCATTTCCCTTCTTTGTGGAGAAATGACAGTTTTAAAAAGGGAAAGCAAAGCTAAAAGAGTACACTTCTGTATTTCAATGTATTCTTTACATGATAATTAGAATTACATAATCTTGAAAATCAGAGGAAGATTTTGGAAGATTTCTAGACCAAGATACCAGATTGTCCAATTTTCTTTCTAGAAATGTTTTAGCTTGTATAATTTTTAAAAATTAAAGTGAATTAAGACATAGTTTTGGAAAAATGCCCAAGTCCTGCCAGTATTTCTGTCTTTGATGAAGAAATAAATTATTTAGGGAGAAGGACCATCGATGAGAAGTCACAGCATTGAGTTAGTTGGATGAGCTGAGCCAGGGCACAAAGGCTGGGCTACTGAATTCTGGTGAGAATGTTGACTTGGCACAGGACCAAAGTTGTTCTCGTTTCAGTACATGACTGATCCACTAAGAAAGACCTTACAAAAGATATATGATACAAATCATACAGGCCTATGACAAAGTTCCCTGATATCTCCCATAGTTCTCATATATGTGCTTTCAAATTAAGCAGCCAAATTAGATTGTAATACAACATGTCAGAAGATAATAGGGTATTTTTAAGCAGTTTGCCTACTAAATACCCGACTAGGTGAAACACCATACTAGCATACAAAGTATACCTGCAAACATATAAGGCATTTCTTTTGACTCACTGTTACATCATTTCACATTTTATTTTAAACTGTGTCATTTGTCTTCAGCAAGCCTGTTGGTTGAGAGCTGCCTTTAAAGGGTATGAAGAACATTGCTAAGTAGATGAATAATACTGTTTCAATTAAAACCACAAAAATGTAACTCTGAGGAGGTTTTTCTTATTACTCCCATATTCTCAGAAATTAGAAAGATGCCTATCATATAGTTACCAATAAATATTTGCTGATTGACAATTGACAAACTGGATTTTTTTTTTTTTTTTTTTTGAGACAGGATCTCACTTCGTCACCCAGGCTGGAGTGCAGTGGTGCAATCTTGGCTCACTGCAGCCTCCCCTTCCCACGTATAAGCGATTCTCCTGCCTCAGCCTCCCAAGTAGCTGGAATTATAGGCGCACACTGCCACATCCAGCTATTTTTTGTATTTTTAGTAGAGATGGGGTTTCACCATGTTGGCCAGGCTGGTCTCAAACTCCTGACCTCAAGGGATCTGCCCGCCTCGGCCTCTCAAAGTGCTGGGACTATAGGCCTGAGCCACTGCGCCCAGCCGACAAACTGGATCTTTTCTGAAAAACAATTAAATAAAATCATTGACCTTAATAATTTTGAAAGATTATGTTTTCCAAAAATGCTATAGCAATATTTCTAATACTGTTTGTCCTTCCCAAACCTTGCCATTCTTCATCAAGAATCAGTGTCTATTTCTACTCCACTTCAAACTGGATGAGTTTACGACTGTGTTGGGCATAGAGGATGGTGGAAAAGATGCAACATGACAACCAAGGCTGAATCATAAAAATGGTAGAGCTTCCACCCAGCACTCCTCTCTCTCATTCTGTCTCTCCCATGGGTGTTCACCATTGGAACGCAGCCAACATGCTGTGAGGAAGAGGGAGCTACATGCAGGAGCTCAATATAAGTGTTTTGAGACAGCCTCAGCCAATGTCTCAGCTGCCAACCAGCATAACCACCCAGCATAGGAATAGATGAATCTTTATTTCCAGTCCCTAGGCTGTGACTCTTCTGGCTGGGGATGCAGATACAGTGAAGAGACATACTGTGCCCTGTCCAAATTCCTGACCCATAGACTCTGTAAGTATAAGTGGTTGTTTTATACTCACCAAGCATTTTTTGACAGTTTGTTCTGTAGCCATAGTAACTGGAAAAATGATTAATATAGTTTACAAAGACTCACAAATAAACACTAGACACAGAAAAAATGGAAAATCTAAATTCTGTTTGTCATTAACTAAAGACATTAACTTTCACAGTGCTATTATAAATATTTTGACATAAAAGTTTTATAAAATTTTTACAGTTGACTGCTCAAGCTCTTTGTTTAAGCTTCAGTGTTTTAGCCATCCTAGTGTTGCATGTATACGTGTTTAGATGCATGACTTTTATTATTCTCATCACCCTGACTACAGTATAAGCTCCCTGAAGGTAGTGATGATATCCATTATTTTGATCAACATTGTATTTTCACAGTGCCTGAAAAATAGTACAAATTCAGTACATATTTGTTAAGTGGAATAAGAAATATCCTTTTGTATAATTTCTATATTTTCTTTTCTTTCTATAGCTTCTTTTTTCATCTAAGGTTGTAAACTTAATTTTTGAAGAGTTGTCACCCCACCAAATTTTGCATTTCCTCATTTTTCAACTCATATTAGTGGTGAATCCTAGTCTTCCTAAGAATTATAGTTGAATTTTTGTAAAATTGTCTGTACTTTTTTTGGTTTTGCCAGGATAAATTATTTGACTTCTTTACTAGAGGAAAACTGCTGTGATATTCTCTTCCAATAAGTATTCTCGGTTGGAGAAACCACTTCTGATTTACTCCTAGGCTAGTTAGAGACCAAATGCTTGGCCATGGGCTGCTGTGTTGCCGTGAAGCCTGAACTGCCTGCCTGTCATGAACGGCATTTGTCCAACACATCAAGCATTTCATCAAACAGGCGAAGTTATACCTGAGATTGGGCACAAGTAAATAATTTTCACCACTAAATGACTCAGATTCCCGGAGTGTACACTCCTGGTGCATTGTTTTCCTTCTTACAACCTGCATCAAGTATTCTCTATGAACTGTTGTCAGAAGATGAAAAAATTGCTCCTGGCTTTCAGATTGGTCTCCACAGTATTCTGTTACTATCCAGCGGCAGACATCTGAATGACTGCAGTCCCACTCTGGTGTCATCCTGAAGAACAGTGATGGGGGGGAAATGCTCTGCATCCTCTATCCTGTGGGCAGCGCTTTTGAGCAGGGCACCGAGTGATTGTTTTTACCTAGAAGGAGAGATAGCCATAGGGATCCTCACTGATTCAGAAACAACAGACCATTGTCTGGCTCAATACTCAGGAAGTTGGAGGGAATATATTTGGAAAGTTGGGGAAAATGTTTTAAGAAAAGGTATGGAATGACCTTTTCAAAGTGGCACAGAGAGTGAAAATATTTGTGTTTTATGTAAATACTCACTAAATAGCAGTCTTAGTAGCAAAGAGTTTTAATAGTCAGATGGACAAGATGAGCTGTTAAGTAGATGCTAGGGAGCTTCTTGCCTCAGATGCCCCTAAACTCAGCCAATGGCCTCATGAGCAAACTGTGCCTGACAACAGGAGTGGGCATTACACATGGACTCAGCTACATGGATTTCCTTTCTCAAAATCAATCTGGTTACCACTGTGGATTGCTTAGCTTACCAAGAGCAAGCCCACAGCCCATGAATGGCACCATTTTCTCAGTAGACAATCCAGTACTTAGCAGTAGTTACCCAATGATTACATTGGGTAACTTTCTACAGTGAAATAGATACTTATTCTAGATATGGCTACACCTTCCAGGTTGATTACATTGGGTAACTTTTTGCAGTGAAATAGGCACTTACTCTAGATTATGGCTATGCCTTCCTTCTTTGACCAAAGTACTTCTGCCAAAATCTCCTTCTGTGAGCTTATTGAACACATTATTCAATGTCATCGTAATCCACACTACATTAATTCTGAACATGTGAGTGATTTTGTACCAAAGGAAGTGCAGCACAAGCACATGTTCATGGATTTACTGGTCCTACCATATTCTTTATCATTTTGACACAGCTAAACCAATAATAGAATGGTGGGAGGCCTCTTGTTTATTTTTTCTTTTAATATTCAATGAGGTTCAAAATGGGATTTATTTTAGATAAGTTTTAGACTTATAGAAAAATTGAGAGATAGTACAGAGAGTTCCCACATCTCATTTCTCCCATTATCAACATCTTCCATATAATACATTTGTTACAATGAATGAACTAATATTAATAAATTACTGATAACTAAATTCATGCTTTATTCAGATTTCCTTATTTATTAGCTTCCTCAAGTGTTTTGTCTTTCTGAATGACACTAGTGGCTGGTGACACTTTGTGAGACTGAATCAGCACTGAGAATATGGTGCTTGTCCTCCCATCGCTGGGATCTACTTGTGTGGGTTCGAGATGTGGAACTTAGAGTGGCTCCTTTTCTCATTACCCTAAAGACCTACCAGTAATATTTTTGTATCCCATCTTTGCGATTTTGGACTCTGCTGATTTCAAATCTTTGCTCCCAAAGATTAAATGCTTTGATCAGAAAATACAATGGTTTCATTAAGAGCTCTGGAAGGATTCTAGTCAGTAGGCTCCTCAGGCCAGTGAAATCAACTGGCACATATAATTGCTGCATGGGTTAGAGTGATTGTTCCTTGGTATCAGAAGGAAGTTGAATCTCTATTACACAGTGGGAGTAGGAAGAAGCCTGGAACTCAGGAAATCCTTCTTAATTCTCTCAGGTCCTTTGATAAATGTAAATGTTAAATTATATTAGCCCAATACAGGCAGAACTTTTAATGAACAGACTCACTGTTGATGAAAGCTTTGGTTACTTCTCCAGGTAAGGAAACAGGACCAGCTGATGGACTTTCTAAAAGTGAAGGGAATATGCATAAAGAAATAATTTAAAAATAATAAGTACAACCAAGTGGATAGTCGTAGAAATGAGAACTATAGTACTTATGAATATTTGTTCATTGTTTTAATGTGAATATGTTTGTGTGTATACCAATTTTCTTTCATTTTCTCTCCTTCATGAACCTATTTTTAACCTAATATTTGTTAAAGTGGATCATCCTATATCTCAGTATGTATATTGTATAATATCAAATGACTCAGCTAGAAAAATGAAAATCACCCAAGGATCATGTCACAGAACTTTACATACCCTTTTTTTATTGCCATGTTTTTGATTGTATGAGGGATAATTATGTCATAAGTAATTGAGCATAATTTTACTATTGTCATTGTTTGAAAGTTAAAAATTGTGGAAACTGGTACCTGGATGCCATCTTAACAGAAGTTGGGCTATACTGGCTCATTCTATTATTGTCTTAATTTAACTGGAAATTATATTTTCCAGAATTGCTTTTAATGTTTGATTCCAAGTCACAGTTGTACCAAAGAGGAATCTACATCTGATGTGAAGGGGCAGAAGTTATGCAAGAGCAATTACTCTTGGAAGGTTGACCTGATTCCATGAGAAACTTGACTGAGGCCGAAGTTCCAGCTCGCCTTCTCCCTTTTCTGCAGTACTCCCAGGTGATCAACAGTGGCCCAGACTTATTACCAGAAACCCTCCTCTGAATCACAGAGGCAGCAGCTTCCCAAAGACCACTCTACCAGTAATTTATTTGAAGTCCCACTTCAGCAGTTAGACAGCCTGGGCTTCTTAGTTTACTTTACTGGTAACTCCTCTTACACCCTAAAGTCTCCACTGAGATTTCCTCTTTACCAGGTTTTCCAACCATTTCAGCAAGCAAGGTCTAAATCCTTTATGAAATCCATTATTGAGTATCCTATATATGGTCTACTTTCTTGATCGAACCTTGTCTATTGTATGCATGAAAGGATGCAGATCACTTGCAAGGACAAATGTGTGGGTAAGGATCAAATACGTTTGACTAAATAAAGCAACACTAATAACTATGTTTTATGGGTTTTGTTACATAAATAGTAACAGAATATCTATGATAAGAATGGAAAGGAGGGACAACAATAAATGGAGGTAAGTTTCTTGATTTGTATAGGAAATGGTAAAAGTATCAATTTAAAGAAAACTCCAAGGAATCAAATGTGTGTATGAAATTCTCATGAAGCCATAATATAAAAATAGTAACCCAAATGAGGACATAAAATAAAATAATTTAATAAAAACTTGCATTATCTGAAAGGAAATCAGAAAAGAGGGGAACCAAAAAGAGAGAGAAGATAATTTTTAAAAATCAATGAAAATATGATACAGTTAAAACCAATATATATCAATAATTATATTAAATGTATATAAATTAATTTGTCTAAAAAAAGACAAAGATTGTCAGGTTCAATTTCAAAAAAAACCACAATTGTTGGTTGTTTATAAGAAATACAATATAGAGGACACAAATAACTGAAGTAAACACATGGAAAAGACACAGCACAGAAACAATATTAAAAAGATGTTTTTGTGACTTTATTCGGAATTGGGCACAGGAGACTTTAAAACAAACAGTATTAGTTGTAAAGACAGATAAGTTATAATGATGAATGAGATAATTCAAAAGAAAAATATTTTAATCCTAAAATCTTAAGATCTTAAAATCACATCTTCAAATTTTGTAGCTAAAATTGTCAAAACAAACATAAATAGACACACACACAGACATTGTTGTAAATTTTAACACATTTCTCCCAATAACTGACAAATGAAGCAGAAACAGTAGTAAACACACAGAAAATTGAAACATGATTTATCGGGGAAACTGCCCCAATATTCACTTAGGTTCTTTTCTATTTTTCCTAAGCGTCGATCGGCTTGAGAAATAAAGGGACAGAGTACAAAAGAGAGAAATTTTAAAGCTGGGCGTCCGGGGGAGACATCACACGTTCGTAGGATCCGTGATGCCCCACAAGCCGCAAAAACCAGCAAGTTTTTATTAGAGATTTTCAAAAGGGGAGGGAGTGTGCGAATAGGTGTGGGTGACAGACATCTCAAGTACTTAACAGGGTAATAGAATATCACAAGGCAAGTGGAGGCAGGGCAAGATCACGGGATCACAGGACGGAAGTGAAATTAAAATTGCTAATGAAGTTTCGGGCAGCATTGTCATTGATAACATCTTATCAGGAGACAGGGTTTTGAGATCAACGGGTCTGACCAAAATTTATTAGGCGGGAATTTCCTCTTCCTAATAAGCCTGGGAGCTCTATGGGAGACTGGAGTTTATTTCATCTCTGCAGCCTCGATAAGAGACAGGCTATGCCCAGGGAGGCCAGAGAACTACCCACAGGTGCACACTCTCTTTCTCAGGGATGTCCCATGCTGAGAAAAAGAATTCAGCGATATTTCTCCCATTTGCTTTTGAAAGAAGAGAAATACAGCTCTGTTCTGCCCGGTTCACAGGCGGTCAGAGTTTAAGGTTATCTCCCTTGTTTCCTAAACATTGCTGTTATCTTGCTCTTTTTTCAAAGTGCCCAGATTTCATATTGTTTAAACACACATGCTGTACAATTTGTGCAGTTAATGCAATTATTACAGGGTCCTGAGGTGATATACATCCTCCTTGGCTGACAGGATTAAGAGATTAAAGTAGTAAAGACAGGCATAGGAAATCATAAGGGTATTGATTGGGGAAGTGATAAGTGTCCATGAAATCTTTACAATTTATGTTTAGAGATTGTAGTAAAGACAGGCATAAGAAATTACAAAAGTATTAATTTGGGGAACTAATAAATGTCCGTGAAATCTTCACGATCCACATTCTTCTGCCATGGCTTCAGCCAGTCCCTCCGTTTGGGGTCCCTGACTTCCCGCAACAATGATTACTGTGTTAACCTATTTGACATTAAAATAAAATCTCCAGGATGCATTACTTTCAATTGCAAATGGAATATTTACTGAAAGAAACTACATACTGTGCCACAAAACAAATATCAAACAATTGAAAAGAATAGAAACATACAAAGCCTGTTTTCTGATTACAAGTGAAATAAACAAAAAATGAATCATAAAAACAAATCCTAAAAGTACTTCATATTTAGAAATTATGCAACACCTTCCAAATAATCAATGAAAAATGAGAAGACAAAGTAAGAAACATGGTGTACTAATTTTAAAAATAAATAAAATATAGGAAAACATATGTGATGTGGCCAAAACAGTGGCTAATATAATAAATTTTCAGCAAGAAGTATAAAGAACAAAAGAGGATGAATACACATTACTAATATAAGAAATAGGAAATTGGACAAAAATATGTACATATTAATATTACATGCATATTAATAATCTGGGACAATTGTAAAGAAGATTTTGAGTGAAAAACACAACTTAAAAATGCTAATAAAAGTAAAAACAGAAGGATCTGAAAAAAATATGATAAAAAATTTTAATTCCTAATTAAAACTCTTTCCACAACAAAATCTCCAATCCAAGATGGCCTGATTTCTATCAAACATTTAAGAAGCAAATTCCAAAGTCACACAAATTCTTCGAGAAATTCATGGAGGAAGGAACACTTCTCTACTTGTTTTATGAAGCCAGCATAATTCAGATACTGATATATGAAAAGTAGTTATAAAAGGAAGGAAGAAGCAGGGAAGGAAGGAAAAGAAAAGATGGAAGGAAGGGAGGGAGAGAAGAAAGAAGGAAGGAAAGAAAAAGGAAGGAAGGGAGAGAAAGGAAAAAAATCACTGACCAGTATCTCTCATGAGCATTAACTCAAAAACACAAACTATTAGCAAAAATGGATTCACAGAAATATCAGAAAAGTAGTACACCAACTGGTGCTTTTCTTGGCAATGCAGCTGAGTTTAACATTGAAAAAAAATCAATCAGGCCTGGCGTGGTGGCTCACACCTGTAATCCCAGCACTTTGGGAGGCCAAGGAGGGCAGATTGCCTGAAGTCAGGAGTTTGATAACAGCCTGGTTAACATGGTGAAACCCTGTCTCTACTAAAAATACAAAAATTAGCCAAGCATGGTGGTGCATGCCTGTAATCACAGCTACTCGGGAGGCTGAGGCAGGAGAATTGCTTGAACCCGAGAGGCAGAGGCTATAGTGAACGGAGGAAGACCTTGCCACTGCACTCCAGCCTGCGGACAGAGCAAGACTCTCTTAAAAAAAAAAAAAAAAAAGAAAAAGAAAAGAAAGAAAAAAACGAAAAAAAGTCTATCAGTGCAATGCACCACACTAACAGAGTATAGAGAAAAACACTCAACAGGTTCTGAAACATGTTTGCTAAATTCAACACACATTTTTAATAAACCCGCATAGGAAAATGGAGATGGAAAGAGACTTTCTTACTTGATAGAGGGTATCTACAAAAGCTACAGCTATCATAATTGTGAAATTGTGGTAAAAGGACAAAGATGACTACCGTGGCTTATATTAAACATTGTGCTGAAGGTCCTAACCAAGGCAATAGGACATGCGAAATAATTAAGCAGTATAAAGATAGGCAAGAAAGCACTAAATAAATCTTTATTTGTAGTTGATATGGTTGTTCACATGGAAAATACAAATGAATCTTAAAAATTTGGTTATACTTAATAAGCATCTGTAAATTCACTAAATGAGTCAATTCAGCAAGAGAATTGGATTCACAGTCAATATACAAAAGGTAATTCTAACTAGCAAAAATAATGGGAATTTTAAAAAACAAGATTTATGATAGCATTAAAATTTTAAAGACCTACAATTCAAACTGGCAATGATATGCAAAATTTATATATTGAAAACTACAAAGCATCACTGGGAGAATTTAAAGAAGCTATCATCTTGATGGATTGCAATATTCAGTCTTTTTAGGATGTGAAGCCTCCCCAAAATGTACTTATATATTCAATGAGATCCAAACTAAAGCTCCATCATAATTTGGAAATTTACAAACTGTTTCTAAAATTTGTATGGAAATGCAAATGGTCTGGAATAACCCAGAAAATATTGAAAAAAATATAAACAATAACAAAGTTGAAGGACTCACAGTATACTTCACAACTTATGCATAACAGAATACATAAATAATATAAATACTGGCCCATGCGCAGAGATAAAACAAATACTGAATAACTTAAGAGAAAATGCTGGGGAGCTATTAGGCTTCCAATATTTGCTGGCATGTTTTTTCATTTGTTTGTTTGTTGGGTGGTTTTTTCCTCCCGCTGTTTTGTATCTGTTGTTTTTACTATAATGAAAGCTTACTACGAGCATGTTCTGTGGAATTTTGTGAGTTCCTTTTTTTTAAAAAATTATTTGACCCACGCAATCATTGCAAGACTTAAATAAGCATCTAAAAGAAATATAAAAATTCTCGATAGGCATTTGAATAAGTGTCCAGCATCATTAATAATCAGGAAAACGGAAGTTAAAACCTTGATGAAATGCCACTATAAATACATTATGAGTAAAACAAACATGCCCAGAGCAAATTCAGAATTTCTTTTGGTGGCAAGGATGAACTGGAACTCTTCTATATTGTTAGTGGGATGATTAACTAGTACAACATATTGGAAACCTGTTTGACAGTACCTATTAAATAAAAATATATGTCTATTTTATGTTCAACCAATCACATTCTTATATATACATGAAAATGGGATAAGTACCTCCCAAAATGTCTTTACAATAATGTTCCAAATACCTTGCTTCATAATATGACGAAACTGGAAAAGTTCCAAATGCCTAAAAACAAGTATAAAATAAATTGTGATATATTCGGTTACTATAATGCTACACATTCTATGGATAAATGCATCAATAAGGTTGATTTTAATGATACTATGTTAAACCAAAGGAGTTAGACAATTAAGCACATTGATAATTCCATTTATTCTACTTTAAAGAACCAGCAAAAGAAGTTGAGTCATGGAAGTAAGAATAGAGGTAAACTCTGACCTTGGGGGTGTTCACTAAAATGGGGCAGGAGGAGAGTTCTGGGTTGCTGGAAATAGTTTATATTTTAACCTAAGTATGGTTAAATAGACTGACTTCCCTCACCAGAAATCAAGTAATATTATATAGATTAAAGTACTTAAAACAAATACCTTGATATTATAACAGGATGAAAGAAATTAGTGAAACAAATAAAAGCAAACAAATTAACACTTTATCCTAGCATTATTATGAGACATTTCAATTATGTGGGAAAAATTATTTAAAAAATGATTTGGGGAAAACCAGCTGCCATTTAATAATAAAATTATCATCACTCAAGGTAATATTTTCATTATATTTAAATACTAATAAAACACGGTGGTCAAAGCATCAGAAAAATAGAGAATGAACACTTTTTAAATCAAATAACATACCTAAAAACAAGTTCTATAATATGAGTTTAATCCATTTTACCACACGAAAGCTAAGAATAAGTGAAATACACCATTAATAAAATATAGGCTATTGATATGCTGAGAGAAAATATTTGCAATGGTGTGTTACAGATTTTTGGAAATATTTAGCTGCTAGCCCCCAGCAGTTGGGAAAGTGAGTACCTGGTCTTGAAGACAGAATCCAGGCAGTACAAGAAAACATCCACCAGGCATGTGGGAAAAGGTGCCCAAAGCCACACAGGTAACTACAGGAACTAACACATTAATACCAGTCACCTTTGTTCAAAATTACTTCATTAATATAATTACAAAACTACAATGGCCCAACCATTTCTCTTGTATATGTGGTACAATTTTATATAGTGGGCTAATAGGTATATGCTCAGACTACTGCTCTCATAGGAGTCAATGTGAAACATAAAAGAATGATTTCGTTGAACATGGCCTTCTATAATGTGTATGTTTATAATTAATGAGAATGTCACTATATTCTTGCTAGTGTTTTATAAAACTTAACTCGTAAGTCTTTACAATATCATTGTGAGGAAGGTCAAGTCCATTAATTTTGTTCTTCTATTCTGAGAAACTGTTTCATAGGGAGAGAACAATGATATATTTTATGCTACTTATTAAGACATAGGTGAAACAAGAATAGAAAGGTTAACTGACTCTTATTCCCTAGGCAATAGAAACCTTTATGTATGTAATGCCATTACAGAGGTACTCATCGTCCATTCTCATTTATTTTCACAGACTCCCTCTATCCTTGTATTACCGTTTCTAATTTTAATATCTAAATTTTCAAAAAAGTTACTAAGAACTTCCTAACAGTCATACAGCTTATCAATGAAGGACCACAACACTGACCTCCCTTGTATTTCATTTCCTGATTCACTGTCCTCTCTTAACATCCTGATTGTATTCTGCAGAGGCAGCAGAATTCATCATACTTTTATTGGTTACACATCTCTGTAAAAGATAAACAACGTGAGTGTAAGCAGAATTGTTTCATTATTTTAAAATTACGTTTTGACACACTGATGGATTATTGATTAATGTTCTGGTATTGCCACCAATGTTCTTTTTACTTATACAAATTAATAGCAAACTCCTTGAAGTCAAGAGTTATATCTATGATTTAGTGCTGGGTGCAGTGGCTCATGCCTGTAATTCCAGCACTTTGGGAGGCCAAAGCAGGCAGATCGCTTGAGGCCAGGAGTTCAAGATAAGCCTGGGCAATGTGGTGAAACCCTGTCTCTACTAAAAATATAAAAATTAGCCAGGCGTGATGGCACGCACCTGTCATCCTAGCTACTCGGGAGGCTGAGGCATGAGAATCGCTTGACCCTGGGAGGTGGGGGCTGCAGTGAGCCGAGATTGCACCACTGCACTCCAAAAGTTGTATCTATGATTTCCTGTGGTTAGAAAAATTTAAGATCGCAAATTGGATTTGGCAAACTAAATGAAAGTTGTATTTAGTTATCATATCACTGGAGCACTATATTGAGAATATTGTAAGCAGTTAAATGCGGCTTGGTAACAAAGAAATTCATAATACATTCAGACATCAGGAGAAAAAATATGATCTGGAGAGTTCAGGTGTTGACCTGAGGCATTCATAGTCACAGCTTTCACTAATCATCTAAAAAGGTGTGTAGAACATAGGAAATTATGTAGTCACATAGGTAGATGATATTGACATGGCTATTTTAGGGAGAAAAGCAACGTATACATGGTTATTTGCATTTCAGTTAATTGCCAAGTAACAGCTCTAAATTAAAGATTGAGGCATTTTTAAGCAATTCTTTGATTTTCTTTATAATGTGCTATCTGAACTGCATCTAACCTAACCTTCCAAGAACCCTGGACAATGTGTTCTACATCTGCCAGATGGCAGTGCACTTGGCTCAGGAAAATATTTGGAGAGGGAGACAGCACTGGATGTTGAATATCTCTTGATGCTGTATTATGACGAATGCTGGGGATGCTCCCAGGAGGAACGACAGCAAATCTGCGCTAGATCTCTTTTTTCCCAAACTAGCAGGAGAAAATTAATGTTGTCTGTGACTCCATGAGAAGTAGGGAGGTTGTCTCAACCCAGCGTGCACAGATCATAGCCTCTCAGCTGGTCTGTTCCCTTCTGAGAATCAAAGAGACTAATTTTAGAGTCTGTGACTCTGGACTCTTTCAAATCCTGATTTATTGTATGAAATGACCAAAGATAACACATTTCTCTCTAACACTCTCATTATAGTATCATTTGTAAGTTTCTTTTTTCTTTCTTTTTGTTTTATGTGATCTTTTATTTTATTTTATTTTTTCTTGAGACAGTCTCACTCAGTCACCCAGGCTGGAATGCAGTGGTGCAATAAAAGCTCACTGCAGCCTCCACCTCCTGGGCTCAAGCAATCCTCCCACTTCAGCCTCCTAAGTAGCTGGGACCGAACGCATGCATCACCATGCCTGGCTAATTTTTTTAAGTTTTTATATACATATTCTCTATTTTTGCAGAAACGGTCTCACTATGTTGCCCAGGCTAGTCTTGAACTTCTGGTCTCAAGTGATCATACTGCCTCAGCTAACCAAAGGGCTGGGATTACAGGTGTGAGCCACCTGCCCTGTCACATTTGTAAGTTGCATTCCCATGTTGTGAATGACAGAAATGATTTTACCTTACATGTAATTCTTTTGGAGCTTTGCATAAAGGGATACTTGTTATTTGTTTCATATGCTTTGGAAGATAGCACATATTTATATTATTTCATAGTTACTTCTCAAATGAAAAAATTTAAAAATTATATTAGTCGAATACAATTGTTTACATCAATTAAAGTAACATTTTATTAAAAAATAGACACCATAAGACGTTTATGTTTGATTATTAAAGAAATATTAGAACAGACCTGTAAATTAAATAAAATAAATTGAATTATTATTTCAACACTTCTGAAAATAATGATTTTAAAAATTTTGATGGATACCTTTATAATCTTTGTACATGCATAATAATATACCTTTATCTCATGATATTCATATTTTTGGCAGACTTTTAAGAAAAAAATGCACATCCAGTCTCTATACAAAATATTAAGTGTGCTTGGAACTATAACTAAAATAATATTTGTTCATGTGTTTATCTTAGAAACAATCTAAACACATCATGAAAGAACTCAGATTAAAGCTTTAAATTTTGTCTTAAGATAAAGAGAAGTAATATAAGATCATTTTAAAACCACTTAAACCCTTATGTTGAAACCAAAGCTATTGAAAATTAACATGAAATTACCAGTTTATTTGGTCAAAAGATAAAAAAATTATCAATAGCATATTTTGTAAACATTAGATTATTTCTTAGGTTAGAGTAGTTATATAAGTGATAAGAAGTCAGTTTGAAATAATTGTTGCAAATCATATATCTGATTTAAAAACATTGTCTCCAGAATATGCAAAAAAATTCTTAAAATTCAACAATAGCAAATACCTTAATTAATAAATAGGCAAAAAGATTTGAGAAAACATCTCACCAAAAAACTATAAAGATGATAGCAAATAGGCATATATGAGAAGACACTCAGCATTCACTCATCATTAGAGAAATGCAAATTAAAACAACAGTGAGATATCACTACATATTTATTGGAATTGTTCAAATGCAAAAGTCTGATGATAACCAGTAGGGGCAACTCTGCAAAGCATTGGAAACCCTCATTTATTGCCAGTGAGACTGTAAATTGGTCCAACCATTGGAAGACATTTCGACAGTTTCTTATAAAACTGAGCATAGTCCAGTATTTGAATTTCTAGTTATTTACCCAATTGATTTTTAAAAACCATGCCAATATAAACTTCTATGCATGAATGTTTGTAACAGTTTTACTGATAATTATTTATTCAATTTATTCATAATTTCCCCAAATTGTCAACAACAAATACATCCACCAATAGATGAATGGATAAACTAACTGAGAAGAATAATGATCTCTTGAGTTTTCTGGGATCCACCCATTTCTTAATGAAAATTATCTTTTTATTTATAATCCCCAATTCTAAATACGGCATGTGGTGAGAATGAGTATTTTAAAAATATTTTTAATACCAAGCTATTTGAATGTTATGCCACTAATGACACATTAATGTCTTAACTCATTGATCTAGCTCACATTTGTTACTCCCTTTTTACATGTGAAAACTCGATTTAGTGACTTCATCCAGATCAACTGTAAGAAACTATGTCCAGAATGAGGCAAGGTTAGCACTAGATCCTTCTCAATAATTTCTAAATCATTCTATGTCTGCTGCCCAATGCCACTGTCCTCGTTTTTGTTTCCACATTGTATTTGGACTACTACTGCTACTAATAACTAGTCTTATTTGACCTTAGGTTACTTCTCAAGCAATCTCTTTTCTACATGGTTCTAGATTTTTTTCCCCCTGAATTTCACTGCTGTGCTGCAAAATCTTCAATTAGTCTAATCTCCTTTTGGGGTACTCAAAGTTATTTAGAATCTGACCCACCTTCATGTAATGACTTTCACCACTTTTATACCCTCCTCCTGTCTCTGAACCCAGTTGTCTACTGATATATTGTTGCTTTCCAATTTACCTATTTTAGAACACTTTTCTAAAAATCCTTTATGAATATTACTGCTATCGATTGCTTCTCATTCTTCAAAGTTGAGTTGAAAAATCGTCTCCTGCTTTAAGTTATCCATGAGCACCTCATTGGAATTGTTTGCTCACCCTTCCTCCTAGAGTAAAATTAAAAAAAAAAATTATACCTTTAATGACCTTTATTACCTGCATTAATAATCAGAAGCCAGACGGCAGCAACACTGATGGTGCCTCTGCAGTCGCTCCTGGATTTTGTCTTGATAAAGGAAATGATGAGGGTGAGATGAGTGTTGGGAGTGTCTTTTTGACATCTGTCCTTTTAGACGTTAAACATATGCCTGAGGTGAAATTTGAATAAGCAATTTAGGATATGAATGGCAGCCTCTTAGGAATGTCAGGCCTAGAAATGTAAATGCAGAAGTCATTAGCTGTGGATGACCATGGTATTGTGTGAGGACACTGAGTGCGTGAACATGGAGGGCAGACTGGAGCTGAGGACTGTGTGGGGGAGATTTCAACATTTAGAGATTAGAAATGGGAGACACTTGTAACTAAAGTGGAGAATAAAGTCGGTGAGTAAAGAGGACAACAGAGAATGTTTTGAGAAGGAGGAAGTGATCAATGCCCTCAAAGGGTTCTGACACATCTGATAAGATGAGGATGAAGGCAAGATGATTTCTAAGATGATCACCGTGATTTCTAAAGCAAATTCAGAGGAGTGATGAGATAAACCTATTTGGCATCAAGTTGGTGGTGAAAAAAAAAAACAGATAATGAGGCGGTGAAGTAAGAATTTATAGGCAATTCTTGTTGTTTCTATGCTGATAAAATACAGATGAATCTCTTGATAAGGTTTTATATACAGAGAAGAAGATTTTTTTCTGTTTGAATGGCAATATTTTAAAAAACCTCAAAATATATGTTTTTGACAAGTCTCCATAAAACATTGTTGAAACACTTTCCATATATATTAAGTATCGCCTAACCCACAAATCCCCAAAACAAATGATGGCAACATTGGATAAGCTTATTAACTTTATCCAGCAGATTAGGGAAAGGAGGCACTGGGTGGCAGTTTTCCAAATGTCACAAATCTCATTGGTGGTTCTGAATGAGTGGAGGGTGATGGAAACAACTCAGGAGGCGCAGAACTGCTGTGGCAGAAAGACAGATTGACATTGCAGGACATATTTACTGGTTGAAATTAGTAAACAACTAGTGGTCCTATCTCTCACCTACAAAAGAAAGGGGGGAAAATAATCATTCTCTTTTCTAATAATGGATCACAGAATTCACCTTTCTACAAAAAATACTTAGTGGCTTTATTGAAATATAATAGACAATAAATTGCACATATTTAAAGTGTATGATGTGCTAAGTGTTGGCATGTGTATACCCTTATGAAGCCACCATCAAAACCACATCACAAATTTCCTCATCTCCCTTCCTAATCCTTCTTTTTCTTCCCCACACTCCCACTGCTGGGGAGTCACTGACCTACTTTCTGTCAATATAAATAGTGCAGCATAATTGTGTTAATATGTGTTTCACATATTAATAGTCATTCCTATTGTTGAGTAGTATTCCATTGTATGAATATACTATCAGTTGATGGGCACTTGAATTACATATGGTTTGGGGCCCAAAAATAAACTTGCTACATATTGATTATTTTTGTTTATTTATCCAACCAATTGTTTAGAGAGAAACGTTAAAAATATCTGACTGTATCTGTGAATTTGTCTATTTTTCCATAGTCTCTCAGTTTTAGTTTCATGTTTTGAAGCTCTCATATTAGCTATGTAACAATTTAGGATCATTATGTCTTATTTATAAATCTATCATTTTATTATTATACTCTGACCCCCTTTGGAGCTGGTAACATTTATTACTCTGAAATTTACTTTGCTGATATTAACATAGTCAGTCTAGGTTTATTTGGATTAGGGTGATATGTGGGGATTTTTTCCTTTTACTTTTAACCTACTTAACATCTAAAATGGCTCTCCTGTAGAAAGCACACAGCTACATCTTAGCTTTTGATTCAAATTACAACTTCTGCCTTATAATTGGTATTTAGAACGTTTAAATGTAATGTGATTATTGACAAGATCTTGCTATTTGTTTTCTCTTTCTCCATTTTGTTCTTTGTTTATATCTTCCTCTCAATCTACCTTCTTTTGAGTTAATTGAATGTTTCTGATTTCTTTTTTTGATTTGATTTCATTGACTTATTAACTATATGTTAACTCTGTTAACTATATAACTACATAACTTATTGTTTTGTTTTGATTGTAAGTTTAGAGTTTATAATATATATCTTTAATTTATCACCATCTGCCTTTAAGTGATAGCATACTATTTCACATATTATATAAGAACCTTATAATAATATATACTTCCATTTCTTTCCTTTTGACCTTTATGGCATTATTTTTCATTTTCTGAAGTTCTGCATGATTTTACACTACCACTAGCAATACACAAGTAATCAATTTTCTTTGCATCCTGATGCAAAGGGACGCTCTGTCCCTACCCAAATCTCATCTTGAATTGAGGCTCCCATAATCCCCACATGTCATGGGAAGGACCCAGTGGGAGGTAATTGACTCATGGGGGTGGGTTTTTCCCCATGCTGTTCTCATGATAGTGAATAAGTCTCACGAGATCTGATGATTTTGTAAAGGGCAGTTCCCCTGCACATGCTCCCGTGCCTGCTGCCATGTAAGATGAGGTATTATATTACTCCTCCTTTGCCTTCCACCATGATTGTGAGGCCTCTCCAGCCATGTGGAACTGTGAGTCCATTAAACTTCTTTTTCTTTATAAATTACCCAGTCTCGGGTATTTCTTTATTATGTATAAAAATGGAGTAATACACATCTTCACAAGTGTTTGCGTTGTCACCATTTAAATTTTAGTTATAATTTGAAGCAATATCTAATTTTTTTATTTAAGGAAACTCAATATGAGAAGAAAAGTTTATTGTATTTACCGTTATCTTTATTCTTTCCAGTATTCTTTCCTCACTGAAATCCAAAAGGGGAAGGTGGTCTCAATACCTCTCTGCAGTGGTGAAAATCCTGACTCTACTTGGCCTCCTCTGACACTGCCCCTTGGGGAGGGGAGAGGCTTCTTATGGCAACTGGTGGAGGTGAAAGTTCACACTACTTGATATGGTTTGACTCTGTGTCCCCACCCAAATCTCACGTTGAACTGTGATCCTGAGTGTTGGAGATAGGGCCTGGTGAGAGGTTATTGGATCATGCGGGCTGTTTCCAGTGGTTTAGCACCATCCTCCTAGGGCTCTCTTGTGATGGAATTCTCATGAGATCTGCTTGTTTAAACACATTTATGTCTAATGTTCCATTATTGGAACACCTTGCATGTTGGAGTTATTTATATCCTACTGCTCAAGGCCATTACCAAGGTCTGATTTTTTTCAAACTCAAAAAATTGCAACCTCAGGCATAAATGGGTTAAAAGTGTGTAGCATCTCTCCTCTCTTTCCTGCTCCACCGTGGTTAAGATGTGGTTGCTTCCCCTTTGCCTTCTGCGATGATTGTAAGTTCTCTGAGGCCTCCCAGCCATGCTTCCTGTACAGCCTAAGGAATTGTCAGTCAATTAAACCTATTTTCTTTATAAACTACCTAGTCTTGGGTAGTTATTTATAGCAGTGTGAGAACGGACTAATACACTAGCCACGTGATCTCCACCAACACCATGGGGTTGGGGCCTGTTGTACCCAGCAGGGATGAAAGTTCCAGCTCCTTCCTAGTCCCTCCTTGAGACCACCTTAGCAGGGGAGTTGGGACACTTATACTTTTAAAAAAGTTAACTTAATTGCCACTATTTCTAAATTAGATTATATTGAAATGCATAGACAATAAATACTAAACATCTCTTTCCTTACAGCAATCAACCATAGCCTGTGTTTGTACAGCTCATACAATAAAAATGACCTTTACATGTTTAAAGGTATTTTTTAAGAATATGCAGCAGAGGCCTTTGTTGCCTGAAAAGCCTACAATATTTACTGTTTATTCTTATCATTAACAAGGAAATGTTTGTCCTGTTGCCTTGGAGAAGAAGAAAACAAATATGCAAAGAAACAAGAAGAAAACATCAAAACATATCTAATGCAAATATCATGAAAATATCATGATGCTTCAATTCTAGTCTTAATTATAGCTCGATACTGTGTGAGAAAAGTAAATAAAAGCCACAATGCAAGACTCTAAGTTCTCTTGTTTGTCGACTCTAATAGTCAAAGGCAAGTGGGCACAAATAATGCATTAAAAGTTCAAGTCTATTGACCTGGAAGCAGAATAAATAGGAGTAAGTCCAATTTGTCTTTCTACCTGCTCCTTCCATGAACTCAGCCATTGACACTCACCCCACTTCCCAGCCCTCCTTCCAATTCTCCTGTGATGTATTAGGATCTCCAGATCCTGTCTCCATGTCCACTTTAAGAGAACTCAAACTAAGACCCCCATATTCCTTTATTCAGACCTGGCAAGTAAAGAACAACTAAAGTCAGAGGTTTGCAGCCTCAGATAGTAGTTGGTATTAAATGTTATTAATTCAGTGTCTGGAAAATAGCAATTGTTGATGCAGGTGCTTTAACAACCTAATCACTGAGATGTCCATTACATCTTGTTATATGAAGACAGGTTAGCACATATTTATATGTTATTACCAGAAAATTTGATTTGTCTACAGTTATAATGTCTCTTTGCACATTAAAATTTTCTATCTAGTTCTGTCTCATGGAAAGGGAACAGGACTATGCTTAATAAATAAGCATTTAAAAATAGTTCTAAAGGACTTATAATCTTGAGCCTATATTTTTGATTGTTGAAGATCCATTTATGAGGAAGTTTCTCATAAATTAAAAAAAGAGAAACACTTAGCAAAAGTTACAAGTTATGCTCTTGAAACTCCTTGGTGAAAAATAACTCTGATAATTATTTGGACCTAATTTGCTTGGTTCATAAAAAGGAACTAAGGAATTTCTCTAAATCATTATAAATCATATGACATTTCCAGTTCCTTAAATATATTAAAATTAAGATGATATGATTCTAACAGGTTCATGTTAAAACAGAAAATTTTGAAAATCGAAGTTGCATTACTACACCCCTATAGGGAACCAACAGGAGGGTGTCAATAGATGGTCAGTAATGTACCGATTTATTTGCCACTGGTGTGTCTCTGTGTGTTCAGTGGCTCGTTTACTCAGAGAAGAGTCTAAGCATGCTTGGTGTGATCCATTCTCTCTCTCTCCCTCCCTCCTTTTCCTGCCTCGAGTGTTATCTCTGCTCTGTTAGCATCAATGCTATGAGCAGCATGTCCCTGCAGTGAAAGTCCACAATTTTGTATTCATGTTAGGGACTCGGGGAGGGTTGTGGGCCTGATTCAAACTCAGAGTTTGAGGAAGCCCACTGAGGACACAATTATCAGCAAAGTTCCAAAATCATCCCTAACGATAAAATTGACTCTTTTCTCTCAATCTAGAAGGCTGCAGACTAGATGTTATTTCTTTCCAAATTCATATGTTGAAATTTCACCCTTATAGTGATGATGTTAAGGCATGGAGCTGGCGGGAGGAAATTAGGTCATGAAGGCAGAGCCATCATGAATAGGATTAGTGCCCTTATAAAATAAACTCCAGAGAGACCCCTTGCCCCTCCTACCATGTGAGGACACAGCTAGAAGATGGCTGTCAGTGCCCCAGGAAGCTGCCCTCACCAGACACTGACTTGGCTGGCACTTCAACCTTGGACTTCCCAGCCTCTGGAACTGTGAGAAATATATTTTTGTTGTTTACAAGACATGCAGTCTAGGATATTTTTGTTATAGCAGCCCAAACAAAGACATGGTACTAGTACCTAATTTTCTACTGAATTCTGAATTTGCTATTGAAGAGGACAGGAGAATATTATTTATTGGCTTACTGAAATCACAAGAGGATATAAATAGATTGTAAGAATTCACACAGACATAAGAAACTATGCATAGTGATCACCAATTTTACAGGGGAAAACAAATAATTATATTTCAAAATTTTTCTTATATTTTTTCTTCTGTATAATTCCTTCCTTTGTCCTTCTCAATGCTATTTGTTATTCTTCCTCAAATGTACTTGCTGATAAACTCCCCTAGGTCTACTATAGGGCAACACATGTTCTTATGATTTGTATTGTTTAGGGAGAGGAGGTTTGTAGAGGCAGGGATGCAGTCAGAAACCAGCATTTATGGAAGGCAAATGATGCACTCTACATTTTGGAAGACAAGATGATGCAAAGAATCTTGAGTGGATGTGAGAACTGAAAAGACCCAGGCCTAAAATCGACCTCCAAAATATGCTAGTGGTATTACCTCAGATTGCTCAAGTTTTCCCATCCCTTTCCAGTGATTCAGAGCTAGCATCTCAATATACCAAACTGATTAAATGCTTAGCCTTTAAAGTCAAACAGACTTGGGTTTGAAATTAGCAATGCTAATTATAAGCTGAGTCATTTAGGCAAAAATTATAAGTAATTAACCTCTCTGTGTCTTAGTTTCTTTTCTGTTATATAATAGATCTTTTACAGGGCCTGGCGCATATAAAGCATTCAATATAATTTAAGTGATAGAATGATGATTTTTAATTCACATCATTAGGTTTCTCTTAAGTCTGACTCCAATATTTAAAAAATTCAAATAATTTTATAGACTAAAATTTAGAGAAGTCATGGGAAAGCAAGAAAAGGCTATATATATATATGTATATATATATATAATTATAATTGGGAAAAGGACATTTGCAAAGTTAATTTCCATCAAAACTAATTTTACTGCAGTTTAGAAAACCAAAAGTAAACTTAAATTATGTATATGCAAAAAATTGGCTTGAACTCTATATGAAATGTAATAAAAAGTAATTGCTATAATTAGAATAATGTTTTATCTTTGTTTTCCATTGATTTGGTATTTCATCTTTCTCAACTTATAATTTTGCTAAAGTGTTAAGAAGTTATAAAGTGTAACAAGAAGTTTCCATGTTGACATGAGTGCCCATGAAGAAGTAACTTATCATAACTTACAAAGAAATAAGAGTGCTGCTTTGCAAATACATTGACACATTTTTTTTGCATTCAAATATCCTCTTTTTCAGTGATTATTTTCTATTGCTTAGGTAAGTTTGTTTTTCACTCTGATAATATGTAAGGGTTATTTCTTTCTTTTCTTTTTTTTTTTGTTTTTTGTTTTTTTGATATGGGGTCTTGCTCTCTTGCCTAGGCTGGAGTGCAGTGGCATCATCACAGCTCACTAGAAACCTCGACCTCCCTGGCTCAGGTGATCCCCCAACCCCAGACTCCCGAGTAGCTGGGACTATAGTCATATGACACCATGCCCAGCTAATTTTTGTGCTTTTTTGTCGAGATGGTGTATTAGTCTGTTTTTAGACTGCTATAAAGAACTATGTGAGACTGGGTAATTTATAAAGAACAGAGGTAAAATGGCCATACTGCACAAGGTAATTTATAGATTCAGTGCCATCCCCATCAAGCTACCAATGACTTTCTTCACAGAATTGGAAAAAACTACTTTAAAGTTCATATGGAACGAAGAAAGGGCCCGCATTGCCAAGTCAATCCTAAGCCAAAAGAACAAAGCTGGAGGCATCACGCTACCTGACTTCAAACTATACTACAAGGCTATAGTAACCACAATAGCATGGTACTGGTACCACAACAGAGATATAGACCAATGGAACAGAACAGAGCCCTCAGAAATAATACCACACATCTACAACCATCTGATCTTTGACAAACCTGAAAAAAACAAGAAATAGAGAAAGGATTCCCTATTTAATAAATGGTGCTGGGAAAACTGACTAGCCATATATAGAAAGCTGAAACTGGATCCCTTCCTTACACCTTAAACAAAAATTAATTCAAGATGGATTAAAGACTTAAATGTTAGACCTAAAACCATAAAAACTCTAGAAGAAAACCTAGGCAATACCATTTAGGACATAAGCATGGGCAAGGACTTCATGTCTAAAACACCAAAAGCAATGGCAACAAAAGCCAAAATTGACAAGTGGGATCTAATTAAACTAAAGAGCTTCTGCACAGCAAAAGAAACTACCATCAGAGTGAATAGGCAACCTACAGGATGGGAGAAAATTTTTGCAACCTACTCATCTGACAAAGGGCTAATATCCAGAATCTACAATGAACTCAAACAAATTTACAAGAAAAAAGAAAACAACCCCATCACAAAGTGGGCAAAGGATATGAACAGACACATCTCAAAAGAAGACATTTATGCAGCCAACAGACACATGAAAAAATGCTCATCATCACTGGTCATCAGAGAAATGCAAATCAAAACCACAATGAGATACCATCTCACACCAGTTAGAATGGTGATCATTGAAAAGTCAGGAAACAACAGGTGCTGGAGAGGATGTGGAGAAATAGGAATACTTTTACACTGTTGGTGGGACTGTAAACTAGTTCAACCATTGTGGAAGATAGTGTGTGATTTCTCAAGGATCTGGAACTAGAAATACCATTTGACTCAGCCATCCCATTACTGGGTATATACCCAAAGGATTATAAATCATGCTGCTCTAAAGACACATGCACACATATGTTTACTATGGCACTATTCACAATAGCAAAGACTTGGAACCAACCCAAATGTCCATCAATGATAGACTGGATTAAGAAAATGTGGCACATATACACCATGGAATACTATGCAGCCATAAAAAAGGATGAGTTCATGTCCCTTGTGGGGACATGGATGAAGCTGGAAACCATCATTCTCAGCAAACTCTCGCAAGGACAAAAGACCAAACACTGCATGTTCTTGCTTATAGGTGGGAATTGAAAAATGAGAACATATGGACACAGGAAGGGGAACATAACACACCAGGGCATGTCATGGGGTGGGGGAAGGGGGGAGGGATAGCATTAGGAGATATACCTAATGTAAATGACGAGTTAATGGGTGCAGCACACCAACATGGCACATGTATACATATGTAACAAACCTGTACATTGTGCACATGTACCCTAGAACTTAAAGCATAATTTTAAAAAAGAAGAAGAAAAGAAAAGAGGTTAAATTGATTCACAGTTCTACAGTCTCATGCTGGGGGAGGCCTCAGAAAATTTATAATCATGGCAGAAGGCAAAGAAGAAGCAAGGCGCATCTTACATGGCAGCAGGAGGGGAGGAGGAGAAGTGCTACACTTTTAAACCATCAGATCTCATGAGAACTCACTATCACGAGAACAGCATGGGGAAAACTACCCCTGTAATCCAATCACCTCCTACCAGGTCCCTCCCTCAACACATGAGGATTACAACTGGAGATGAGATTTGGATGGGGACACTGAGCCAAACTATATCAGACTGGTTTTGTCATTCTGCACAGGCTGGTCATGAACTCCTGTGTTCAAGCTATCCTCCAGCCTCAGCCTCCCAAAGTGCTGGGATTATAGGCATGAGCCACTGTGCCCAGCCAAGGGTATTTCCTATGAGGATAATTTTGTTTGAAAGGGATATTTAGTAGAAAACTTAAAAGAAGAAGACCGGGCGCAGTGCCTCATGCCTGTAATCCAAGCATTTTGGGAGGCCGAGGTGGGCAGATCATTTGAGGACAAGAGTTCGATATCAGCCTGGCCAACATGGTGAAACCCTGTCTCTACTAAAAATACAAAAATTAACCGAGTGTGGTGGTGGTTGCCTGTAATCCAAGCTACTGCGGAGGGTGGGGCAGGAGAATCTCTTGAACCTGGGAGGCAGAGGTTGCAGTGAGCCGAGATCGCGCCACTGCACTCTAGCCTGGGCAATAGAGGGAGCCTTCATGTGAAAAAAGAAAACTTAAAGGAAGTAAGCACAAATCAAACCTACAAATCAATTGAAATCATGCAAAGAAAATACTATTATGCACAGTAATTGAACTAATAGGACTTCTGTTACATCTCTTGGTAGTACATATGAACTGTAATAAAAATTAGTTTCTAAAATCCATTTAACCTTACATCAAGGAAGTTTATATGAAATTATGTGTACTTCAACGAAATCATTATTTTATAAACTGCAAAGTGAATATGTATATGGATATTTCAAAACTGTGACTTGGTATATGAATCAAGTATTAAGTATGTTATTTTAACTTATTAGTTTTATGTGATATATTATTATGATGGAAGCAATATGCTGAAAGTCTAGCTAATATTGAAAACACAAGCAAATAAATTATATTAATATGAACTACCTAAAGAACAGTTATTTAAGAGCAAAGATTTACTGATTTATTAACAAATTTAAGATTTTTTACTATAAGTAGATTTTTATTTATAAGAAACTATAGAAAAGTATTAATAAATATTTTAATATGTTATTTTAAACCTAGAATTATGTCTTACCATACACTAGAAATCAGCTTTGTCATTATTCTAAGGATTGTCTTTTAAAAGCTAGTAAAATGTATGAATTTTATTAACTTATTTCATTCTGAAAGTTAAATGTGTATTTGTGAATTAGAACAAATACATTGTATATTTTTAGTTGTAGTAAAATATATATAACTACATTTACCATTTAATCATTTTTAAGTCTACAGTTTGTGGTGTTAAGTACATTAATATTGCTACACACCCACTCTCCGAAACTTTTCATCTTGAAACTAAAACTCTACTCATGAAACGACAACTCCCCATTCCTTCCTCCCTCTCTGCAGCCCCTGGCAACCACCATTCTACTTTCTGTCTCCATAAATTTGACTGCTCTAGCCACCTCATAGAAGTGGAATCATAAAGTATTTGTCTTTTTGTGATTGACTTATTTCATTTAACGTAATGTCTTCAAGGTTCATTCACGTTGTAGCATCTATCAGATTTTCCATCTTTTTCAGACTCAAAAAAAGCCCCACTTTATGGATTCTGACATTTTGCTTTTTCATTCATTTCATTTCATCCATAGATGGAGGCTTGTGATCATAGGTATACTAACATTACTTTGAGCCCTACTTTCAATTATTTTGAGTATATATCCACAAATGAAAAAGCTGGGTCACATCATAATTCTGTTTTCCATTTTGTGAGAAACAACCATATTGTTTTCCCTAGCGTACACACCATTTTACATACCCATCAACAGTGCACACATATTCTAATTTCTCCACATCTTTGTCAAAATGGGTTACTTTCTATTTTTTTAATAGTAGCCATCTTATAGATGGTATCTCATTGAGGTTTTCATTTGCATTTGTATAATTAGGGGTGTTGAGCATCTTTTCACATGCTTGTTGATCATTCATATGTCTTCTTTGATGAAATATTTATTCAGCTTCTTTGCCAATTTTTGAATTGGGTTGTTTGGGGGTTTTTTTGTGTCATTGAGTTGTAGGAGTTCTTTTATGTTTTAGATGTTTACCTTTTATCCACCGTGTGATGTACAAATATTTACTCTCATTCTGTTGGCTGCCTTGTCATTCTGTTGATTGTATTCTTTGATTCAGAGACATTTTTAAATTTTATGTAAACCAATTTACCTATTTTTCTCTGTTGCTTGTGCTTTTAGTGTTGCATCCAATAAACCATTACCAAATCTAATGTATGAAACTTTTCACTTTTGTTGTCTTCTAACAGGTTTAGCCATTTATGACCAACACACAGCTATCACCATACTCAATGATAGGACACTGAAACCTTTTCCCGTAAGATCAGAAAGAACAAGACAAGGATGCCCACTTTTGCCACTTCTATCTAACTTCTCTGGAACCCAGAGAAGTTAGTCAAGAAAAGGAAACAAAAGGCATTCAAAGCAAAAAAGAGGGTGAAAATCTTTTTTTCTGTTTGCAGATGACATGATCGTATATGTGGAAAATCCTAAATAATCTAATAAAACATTGTTTTAACTGAAAGGAATTAAGCAAAGTTTCAGGGTACAAAATCAACAAGCAGAAGTCAGTTTTTTCAATACTACTCTAATTCATCAACAGATTCAATACCATCCATATCAAAATCCCAAAACGATCCATGTCAAAATTCAGGAGGTATTTTTTTTGCAGATATAGAAAAACATCCTAAAATTCACATGAAATCTCAAGAGATTCTGAATAGCCAGAACAATCATGAAAATTCAAAGCAAATTTAGAGGCCTTATACTCTCTGATTTTAATATTTATTTCAAAGCTACCAGAATCAAAATATTTCTATAGTTTTATATTCTCTATTTCACTTGCTTCTCTCCTAATAATTATTATCCCCCTTCTTTTGCTAACTGTAGATTTAGTTTGTCTTCTTTTTCTTATTCCCTGAGTAAGGTTTTTAATTTGAGATTTTAAAATTTATTTTTAGTGTTAGCTTTTGCAGCTGTATATTTTCCCTGGCGCTGCTTTCACAGCGTTCCATATGTTTTAGAATGTTGTATTTTGCTCTCATCTGCCTCAAGGTATTTTCTAGTTTCCCATGTGATATCTTTTCTGCCCATTGGTTGATTAATAGTGTCTTGTTTGATTTCCATAATTTAGTAAATTTTCCAGTTCCATCAGATACTTACTTCTAGTTTCATCCCATTGCAAGCAGCAAAGAAACCTCTCATGATTTCATTTTTTAAAATTTATTAAGACTTGCTTTTTGGCCCAACATTTGATCTATCATAGAGAATGTTCTATATGTACTTGAGAAAAATGAGTATTCTGATACTGTTGTTTGAAATGTTTTGTGTATGTTTGTTAGGTCTGATTTATTTATACTGTTTTCAAATCTTCTGTTTCTTTATTGATCTGTCCTTTTCATTACTACATGTGAGATATTAAAATTTTCTACTATTTTATAGAGTTGTATATTTTTTGCTTTCTTTCTGTCAATGTTTCTTTCATATATTTAGGAGCTCTGATGTTGGGTGTATATATAATTGTTATATTTTCTTAGTGGCTTAATTATTTTATCACTAAATAATGTTCTTTGTCTCCTCTAACAGTTTCTGGCTCAAAGTTTATTTTGCATGACATTAGTATAGCCACCCCTGCTCTCTTTCGATGGCTATTTGCATAGAATATCTTTTTTCATCCTTTTACTTTTAACATATGAGTGTTTTCAGATCTAAAGTGAGTCAGTTGTAGACAGCATTTAGTTAGATCTTGTGTATATATCTATTCTGCAAATGTGCATCTTTTGACGGGGAATTTAATTCTTCTGTATTTTTTGTAATTCCTTAAGGGAAAGAATTTACTCTTGTAATTCTGTTTATTGTCTTCAGTATTTCTTTGAGCTTTTTGTCCTTCATTTATTTCCTTATTGACTTTCTTCGTATTAACATTTTTTAGTTAACTTTATGTAGTGATACGTTATGATTTGATTTCCTTCTCATTTCCTTTCTTGTATAGTCTATAGTTATTGCTTTTTGTTACCATGGGGATTACAAAAAACATTTAAAGTTACATCATGCTGTTTTAATCTGATAACAACTTAACTTCAATTGCATATAAAACTTTACTTCTTAACAACTTAGTTTCCTCTTTTTGTTGTTGATGTCAAAAATTACCTTTTTATATGTTTTGTACCCATTAGCATCAATTTATGCTTTTGTCCTCTAAACCTTATGAAAGAATTAAAAGTGGAATTACAAACCAAAACTGAAATAATAAAATATTTTTGTCATGATAATTACCTTTACCTGAGAACTTCATTTTTTTTGTATTGCTTTAAGTTACCCTCTGGCATTCTTTCATTTAAATTTGGAGGACTCCCTTTAGCATTTCTTGTACAGTACATCTGGTAGTAATCAATTCCCTCAGCTTTTGTTTACCTGGAAATGTCTTAGTTTTCTCTCATTTTTGAAGATTAGTGTTGCCAGACATAGTGTTCTCAGAATTTTTTCCCTTTAACTTTAAATATATTTTACATTAGTTCCCATTGCCTTTTGGCCTGTAAGGTTTCTCCTAAAAAATATCACGATAATCTTATAGGGCTACCATGCACAAGGTAAGCCATTTTTCTTTTGCTACTTTGAAGTTTCTCTGTCTTAACTTTTGGCATTTGGACTATAATGTATCTCAGTGAGGGTCTTTTGGGGTTTATTTTACTTGGACTTCCATAATGTACATGTTGGTTGACTTGATGGTATCCCATAAGTGCCCGTGGCATTTCTCAGTTCATTCTGTTCATTTCTGCTCCTTTCACTCTGTAATTTCAAGTGACCTGTCTTTAAATTTGCTGATTATTTTGTCTGTTTAATTCTGCTATTGAATGCCTCTAATTAATTTTGTAATTCTCTTATTATATTTTCTCAGTTCCAGAATTTCTGTTTGATTCATTCTTATAATTTCAATATCTTTGTTGATATTATTTTGTTCATATATTGTCTTTCTGCTTTCACGTAATTCTCGTTCCCTTCTCTTTAGCTCATTGTGCATACTTAAGAAGTTTATTTTAAAGTCATTGTCAAGGCCTATGTTTCCTTAGGGTTAATTTCTAGACACCAATGTTGTTCCTTTGAATGGCCATATTCGCTGTTTCTTTACATAACTTTTAATCCTTTTTTGAAAACTGGGCATGTAAAACACCAAGAGAAAAACAGAACAAAGCAACAACAGCAAAGCCAACCACTTCTCCCATCCTTTGCAGACTGGCTCCACGCAAGGGAAAATACCACTAATCAGCCCCATGTACACACGCATTGTTCTTTCAAGCCTTTTCTAGAAATGACTAGTCACTGGGTGACGAGTCACTTTTGTTCCAGTTCATCCATTGACACAATTCCTTTTAAATGTTTTAATTTCCTTAAGAGTCTCACCCTAATTCTTCTTGAAGCCATAAGCATTTTATCGTGTTCCTCTTCCTTGATCTCTTGCCTTTAGTGCCTGCAGGTCTCCAGTTGCCTTTCAGCTCTCTTCACCGTGGCAATCACCACTGCTTTCAGTGGCCTCCAACCTGATGTCCTAACAATGCCACCATTCCAATCAACTCTCCAAGTCAGGTGACACAAGAGACCAGTCCCCTGGCAGCCCCTAGACAAGCCCAAATGCTGCAAGTTCCACTTATTTCCTTCCAGATTGAGTAGGAATTGGACAACTTTCTCTTGACTGTGTCACGCTGCTCCAAGGAGTGAATGGAGCAAAGAGAAGCAAAAATACTACAAAATATTCTACTATTGTTATTGTGGCTGTTTCTTTTGGCATTCACTTGGTTGATGCAACTTCTAAAGTGGTTTTTGAAGCTCTAAAGTCATTTTGGTCCATATGTCACTTTTCATTCTGTCTTACCATGGGTGAGTGAAGGTCTAGAGCTTCTTAATCTGCCATCTGTCTAATGTCACTCCAGAACAATCGACTTTTTGGCCCTAGTCTACTTTTTGGTAGTACTAAAACTTCCAATTCCCTATCTTTTGTTGAATATACTTAAGAATAATTTACTAGGCACAACTGACAATAACATGACTCACTTTCAAGAAGCACAAGTGTAGACACATCCCTCTTCAGAGAAAATCATACTGACACGAATGTATGCTTAAAAAGATAATATCTTAAATTTTATAAACTGAAAAAAATGTACTAATATCTCCTCACATAATATTGTAGAGACATATACTTAATATATTACTTTACTCATTATTACATTCCTTTGGTTAAATAAAATACTGTAAAATATGAAGGAACCCACAAATATTATTTCCTTCCTCTTTCCTACTCTGCCTATTTTTCAACATGATTCCTTCCCTTTTGCACACCGTTCCCTGCTGCAGTGTTAACAAACATGTTACAATCTCAGCAGTAGGCAAATTCTTTGAATTCTGAGGTTTCTTCCCATTTATTATATATAATATGTGTTGACAAAGCATACATCTATTAAAAATTCATGTACTCCAGTTATTTTGGTATGATCACTTTGATGATTAAATTATAATAGATTGATGTAATGCTTTTAGTAATATGAACATAAAAATGTTCTGACCTTGAGATTATAATGAACAATGATTGGCACCGTTTACTATTGTATATAACCTGTTATAATTCAAAATGTACTCTGATTATAATTATCATATGTTGAAAAAAATAGAAAATTGCTTTTTTCTGGCTCCATAACGAATTAATAAAATTTACCTCTGCTACTTCTGGTGATTTATACTCATGTTGGAGTCACCAAAGAGGCAACATCAAGACAGGATCAGAGTCCTTTCTGATTTTACCTGTGGGAGTTGGGATTTTATTTTACTCTTTGTTTTTAAGAGACAGAGTCTTGCTCTGTCACCCAGGCTAGAGTGCAGTGGCACAATCATGGTTCACTGCAGCCTTGATCTCCTGGGTTCAAGTGATCCTCCTACCTCGGCCTCCTAAGTAGCTGGGACCACAGGTGTGCACCACCATGTCTGTCTAATTTTTTTAAGATGTTGCCCAGCCTGGTCTCAAACTCCAACCTCAAGCAATCTTCCTGCCTCAGCCTCCCAAAATGCTCCCAAAGGTAACAGATGTGAGCCACCGTGCCTGGCCTGTTTTACTCTTCATTATACAGAGTCTATCTGACTTAATCTCCATGGCCTGTTTAAATAATTTTCTTAGGTTTTTGTTCTTCCTTCAAGTACTAACACAGTGCAGTAACCGGAGGTAGTTAAAATAAGTTAAAATGGTTTAAATTGGGTTAAAATATATTAATTACCTGCTAATTAATCAGCTTTGACACTAAATAATTTAAACTGCTTTTCAAATAAGCACAATAATGCTAATTTGTGGAAATTCTTTACTCTTATTTTGATTATTTTTACTGAGTTTACAACATGTGTAGCCAAACTGTAGTTAAGATCAGGTAAATAGAGTCTTCCATTAAAACATTATGGAGTAACTATGTATAGCATTTGATACAGTTTACAAGGCCCTAAAAACACATCTAACAATTTTTGTTACATTAATTAATATGCATATGTATAGAGATCACTGTGATTGTCAGTAAAATTGACTTGTGGAATAAGAGCAAGCGTTATTATTTCTCATTCTCTACTAATGCTTTAGGCACCACTAATATTAAAATCGTATTTAAATTTGGTAGATATTTTAACTAGGATTTTATTATTTACATTTACAAATGGCCTAATTATATATATATGTCTCTAGATAATATTCATTACTTGATAAGGAATTAAAATTAATAATTTCCAAATTAATATTAGAGAAATAAAGTAGGAGTAATATATAAATTTGACCCTTCAAGTTCCGTCAATACAAAAGAAGTGCAGAGATAATGCAAATATTCCTTTGTGAACTAAACGAAATGTTTTGGGAATTAAAGACTTTTATTACAAAGGTGAAACTTCTTTGTAGCATTTGCATATTAATGTGTCTTATTGCCTTTATATTGCTGATCGTTTTGTTAGTTGCAGTCTGGCAGATACAAAATGTAGAATATTTAGGGCTCCTTCAGGAACAATATGAGGTCCTTAAAAATGAGGACAATAAAGTTAAGCAGGACATCTGGGAACATGAAGAATGTGACAAGGTGATCAGAATGCTCTATCAAAATGCGAACAATGAAGAAAGATTGCTAATGACTCCCTAAACAGACTTATTGAATGACATGAAGTTAAAATACCAAACAGAATGAAAATTGTTTCTTTCCCTGGCTCATCCATAGCATTCGTCTTCTGGCATTGTTGTCTCACATTTCTGTGTTCCTCACAAGATTTTGAGCTATTTGAGGACAAGGTCTGCAGTTGTTTTTCATTTTTCTTTCTTTTTCTTATGGCTCATTATACAATGTCCAACACATAATGAATACTGAATCAGTATTTTGAATAAATAAGTTAAAGTTCTGCTAGACACATTTTCTACTGAAATAATAAGCATTGGCCAATTGGAAATAAGTGATTTATAAATACACAATCAGGGAGAATTGGCAGAGTTCAAAGTATTCTTTTGAGTACTCTAAGTTACTGATTTGGGCAGATGTTACAAAATTGTGTGACAAAAATTACTTAGATGCACCCTAAGATTTAGGGACCACCCCATGTAACTGATGAATTTGCATCTTGGATATTAGACTAAAAGTGAGAATGTCAGAATTGAACATGTCCCAGAAAGAATTAGGAAGAAATATAAGTATTAATATATCCAGATTAAATCTGAATTATATATGTAAAGACTGACTGAGCTATATCCAGGTTTTTCTATTTGTTGTTTCCTGTATTGTTTGATTTGGCCAATTATGATGACAACAATGTTGGTAATGACAATGAAAATGATGATGATGATGATGAGTGTGTGGTGATTCACAGAAATACGATTTACTTTGATAACATACAAACTGCTGTGGTAATTTAACATGTAATGCAGCAATAATTTCCTCTAATCTTGTTGAGAAAATAGTGTTTATTAATCTTCTATGTCTACACATGTAGTAGTTTAGTAATCTAAAGCTTAAAAATAGGATGTAAGGCTGAGTGTGGTGGCTTACACCTGTAATCCCAGCACCTTGGGAGGCCAAAGTGGGTAGAGCACTTGAGGTCAGGAGTTCGACACCAGCCTGGCCAACATGCTGAATCCCTGTCTTTACTAAAAATTCAAAAAAAATTAGCCGGGGGTGGTGGTGGAAGTATGTAAGCCCAGCTACGTGGAAGGCTAAGGCGGAAGAATTGTTTGAACCCAGGAGGCGGAGGTTGCAGTGAGCCGAGATCACACCACTGTACTCCAGCCTGGGCAAGGAGGCAACATTCTGTCTCAAAAGAAAAAAAAAAGGATGCAAACTAGGAGAATAATTCAGTCTAGAAAAATCAAAGCACAAAAAGAATTAAATTCTGATTTGGGGGACAGGGATATTTCCCAGATGATTTAAGTTTCCACCTAGCCTTTTAAAATTGAGTATAATTCTTTTTTGTGAATATGCCATTGCCCATGGTCTTGCCTTTATGTAGTCTTAAGGCTCCCAAACTGGATTTTACTAAAAAAAAAAAAAAAAAAAAAAAAAAAAATTGGAGCTAGAATGCTTACCTAATTTGTGAATCTGGTAAGTAAATCAATGTGTCTATTTATTGATTTGACATAAGGTGTATTACTGAAGCATGGAATAAAATTCTCCTGATGATATAAACAGTCCATTATTTCTCTATAGAGGAGAGCGAGTTAGCTCAAGTTCCTCAGAAATAGACCCTGAAATAAAGATTTGTATGCATGTAGTTGATTAAGAAGCTGTTCTCAAAGAAATGAGTAAGGGAAGGATGATATGGGACAGGAAAGTAGGGGACTACTGGCTCTCCAGGGGCCTCCCATGATGTTTGGAGCATAAGTTAAACCTCAGAATTGTCTCATCCCAAGCAATGTAGGCAGAGCTTCCATGCTTCTGCACCTGTCAATCACTAGGTCAGACTCATTCCTCTAGGGACAAAAAATCTCAGGCAATTTTGTTCTGCATGCATGCAGTTAAATAGGGGTCAGGGGGCCTTGGGTGGTCTTTCAAACATAACAAGTTACAGGTACAGGCTGCTGGAAGCAAAACCACATCAAAGTTTTGAGGATATACACAATGTTTTAAAAGAACCCAACAGTATCTGGACAGACTACCAACATTGTCAGCTCCACAGACATGTGTGGGAAGCTAAATCATGTTTTGTTTGTAAAACAAAACAAAACAAAACACTGCAAAAAAATTGTTCATGAAAGCCTAGATCATTTCAAATTTTGGGGTTAAGAGCTCAAGACATCAGCATGTATAGAAAGGATGCTCTTTCCCATAAGGGAAGAATATTTAAAGAACTAGTTACCAATGTTTCCCTACTTCTGAAAAGATCTGGATAAATCAGGAAAATATTTGCCTTTGTGATTATATATAATTATTATTTCACTTCTTTTCTGTTTCTCTTTTCTCTTTCCTTTCTCTTTCTTCTCTTTCTCTTTTTTTTTCTTTCTTTTTGCATAAGTCAATCTCCAGATTGACTTGTTCTGCCTTTGGGGCTGTCGATAATTTAAATCAGAATGCAGTCAAGTTTCCCACAGTTTTAACATATCACTGAATTTCTTTTAATTTTACAACTTAATATTCAAAGGGAAAATTGATTCCAAGTTTTTGGTTGGGGCCTGCTATAGCGTTCAAATACTAACAACAGATACATAACTAATGCTACCAGCAAACACTAATACACCCCATGTTATTAATTTTTGTATAATTGTGCATAAATGTAATTAAAAAATTTAGTTATTTTACATTGACTAGAGCAAAATAAAATAAGCAAAAAATATACAAAACAAAATAAACAACAAATATAAATAGTATGAGAATTTTAATGCATGTTGCCATAAAATAAGTTATGTTAAATTAAAAAATATACACTATAAATATTTTCTCCCATTCTGTGGGTTGTCTGTTTGCTCTGTTGATTATTTCTTTTGCTGTGCAGAACATTTTAGTTTAATTAATTCAATTCATCTTTTTTTTTTGCATTTCCTTTTGAGGACTTATTTATGAATTCTTATGCTAAACCAATGTCCAGAAGAGTTTTTCATAGGATTTTAATAGTTTCAGGCCTTACATTTAAGTCTTTAATCCACCTTAAGTTAAGTTTTATATATAGTGAGAGATAGAGGTCCAGTTCCACTCTTCCAAATATGGATATCCAATTATCCTAGCACCATTCACTGAATAGAGTGTCCTACAAAAGGCTAATATCCAGAACCTACAAGGATCTCAAACAACTCAACAAGAAAAAAACAAAATAACTCCATTAAAAAGTAGGCAAAGAATATGAAAAAAATATTTTTCAAAGATATGCAAATGTCAAACAAACATGAAAAAATGTTTTACATCACTAATCATCAGAGAAAAGCAAATGAAAATCACCATGAGATACCATCTTATAGCAGACAAAATGGCTATTCTTAAAAAGTTAAAAAACACCAGATACTAGCAAGGATGTGGAGAAAAGGGAACAATTATTCACTGACAGTGGGAATGTAAATTCGTACAACCTCTGTGGAAAACAGAATGGAGATTTCTCAGAGAAATAGAACTCTCCTTTGACCCAGCAATCCCACCACTGAGTGTCTACCCAAAGGAAATATAAATTATTACCTAAAAAATACACCTGCACATGTGTGTGTATCACAGCATTATTCACAATAGCAAAGTCATGGAGTCAATCTAAGTGTCCCTCAACAATGATTGGAAAATCAAGTGTGGTGTATATATGCTATGGAATATCACAGAGCCATGAAAAAGAATGAAATCATTTCTCTTGCATCAATATGAATGAATCTGGAAGGCATTATGCTTATTAAAATGACTCAGAAACAGAAAATTAAAAACCACATATTCTCAGTTATAAGTGGGAGCTAAACAAGGGGTACACACGGACATACAGAGTAGAATAATGGACTCTGAAGACTCCAAGTGGTGCGAGGACTGCAGGTCTGAGGGATGAAATACTGCCTATTGGGCGCAGAGTGCACTATCCAGGTGATGGGTACACTAAGAGTTCAGATTTCACCACTACGCAACATATCCATGTAACACAACTGCACTTGTATTCCTAAATCCATAAAAATAAGCAATTTAATTTTTAAAAATATGCATATATAAACTTTTAGTTTCAATTTTCTCCTGTTTAAAAACTTTACACTTTCTGGTTCTAGCTATGCTGGCGTTAACTCTCACTCTAAAAACTGTAGCCCTGGATAAAACGGATGACAGCACTGTTTAAAGGCACCAAACAGCGAGTGGCACAGGGGCCTCATGCGTGGAACTGTGAAAAGAAATGAGGCTACCCAGACTTCCTGCTGCTCTCAGGAGGCACGTTCCTCTGGGCCTCTGCGCAGGGAGAGGATCCCACCCAGAGAGGCCAAGTGCCCGGTCCTGAAAGAGTGGCGGAAGTGCAGTCAGGAAAAAGGAAGTGGAAGGAATGTGAGTGGCAGAGTAACAAAGGGAGGGAACCGTGCAAGCAAAGAAGCCCACAAATGTGCATGAAGGATCCCTAAAATGTGCCCTGTTACACAAAGTCCCACATGAGTAGAGTGAACATCATGTGGCAAGGCGACGAAAGGCATAGTAACTATAATGACGCCGTGAGCTCACCCAGACTGGAAGAGGTTTGGGTTCTGATTATGCGGTGAGGTTAAGACCCCTTCCTTGTTCAACTCTGCCCTTTAGGGACAGACTCTGGAAAGTTACTAGTGGAGCTAACCTATTCCTCCCCAAGCCAAATTGAAAAGTAAGCCTTGGACTACTTTGGTTTAAATTAGTATGGCTTTCTTAAAAAGAATCCAGTGATCTAAACTCTGCATTACTAATAATTTTCAATCTGTAAGAGCTTTTTGGTTCTTATTTTATCTTTCTTAATATTCACATTTTCTTTATTTCTTTTGTTTTGTTTTATTCTTGAGACAGGGTCTTGCTCCGTTGCTCAGGCTGGAGTGCAGTTGATGCTCATTGCAGACTTGAACTCTTGGGCTCAAGCCACCATCCCACCCTGGCCTCCCACTGTGGGGGGATTACAGGCGTGAGCCACCAAGCCCAGCCAGTATTCCCATTTTCCTATTTAACATTATCCTGCTCTGTAGCCGGATCTCATTCTGCCTTTCTGCAGACATTTTTAGTAGAAAAATACCTTTTATCTTTGCTGCTATTTAATCTATTTCTCACCTTGTTTGTCAACAAATTATAGAGTAAAACAGAGGTTTTCCTTACTGGAGCCACATTAACTTAAAATAATAAATGATATATTGTTATTATGAATACTTATTTTGATAAAAGTCAACACTTTGATTATTTTTAGAAAAGTCTCTATCAAAAATACTTCCTTTCCATTATAGTTCACAACAGACATGAATCTCAGCATGATGTATAAATTCTTGCTTTAGTACTAGAAACTGCTGGCATAATCACCATACACACAGTATCATTCCTTTTTTCATTACCTGTGAAACAATATAATTGTGGAAAATATCGTGTTTGCCTATGCATAACATTTCCCAAGTGAGAGATAAATGTATAGAATTCTGCCTGGAACACTTATGTTTCATCTGGAATATTATCATGTTTATTGAGTATAATGTGAGCAGGGTTGGCTGTGTATAAAAATTAAGGCCATGCATTTTTCTCTAAATTTAATTAATTGCACAAAAGCATAGTTCTCTATTTCAAAATATAAATGAGAAGAAATACAATCTCCCATTCTAAAAATCATCTTAAAAATCTTTTTGAACAAAAATATCTAACACGTCTTTTTTAAAAGAGCAGAAGCTGGGCATGGTGGCTCACGCCTGTAATCCCTGCACTTTGGGAGCCCGAGGCGGGCAGATCACAAGGTCAGGAGATCGAGACCATCCTGGCTAACACGGTGAAACCCCGTATCTACTAAAAAAAACGCAAAAAGTTAGCTGGGCATGATGTCGCATGCATGTAGTCCCAGCTACTCAGGAGGCTGAGGCAGGAGAATCACTTGACCTGGGAGGTGGAGGTTGCAGTGAGCCTACATTGCACCACTGCACTCCAGCCTGGGCGACAGAGGGAGACTCCATCTCAAAAATAATAATAATAGTAATAAAATAAATAAACAAAAGAGCAGAAAATGTAACTGTTCACCTTAATGAATCATCACCCCATGAAACCAGCATCTATTCCAAGAAACTGGGTAGCAGTAAATTATGGTCCCAGTCACAGTACCTTTTCTCCTCCCTTAGAGAGAGTACCTACCAGTATAATTTATAAAACTCTAGTCTACTAGTTTTAGGCTTCATAGAAATGGGAACATACACCATACAGTCTTTTGTTTCTGTCTTCTTTTATTCAATATTGTGTTTCTTGAAATTCATACACATTGTATGTATAGCTGAGTTTCATTTTCATGGCTGTATAGAATTCAGTTGTATAATTTTACCACAATTTACTTAAACTATGTACAGTTAATAAACATTTGGATTCTTTTAACATTCAGATTTTACAAAAACTGTCAATAGCAATATTGTAAGCTATGTTGGTTGGTGAATTTATATGTGCTTTTTTCATGGGTATATAACTAGAAGAGAGGTTATTAGATCAGTTGCTATGTATAAATTCTACCTTAGGCTAGGTTCTTCCTTCCTTCCTTCCTTCCTTCCTTCCTTCCTTCCTTCCTTCCTTCCTTCCTTCCTTCCTTCCTCTTTTTGACAGATTCTTGCTCTGTTGCCCAAGCTGGAGTGCAGTGGCACAATCTCGGCTCGCTGTAATCTCGCAGCTCAAGTGATTCTCATGCCTCAGCCTCCCCAAGTAGCTGGGATTACAGGCATGCACCACCACACCCAGCTAATTTTTTTTTTTTTTTTTTATGGAGATGGGTTTTTGCCATGTTGGCCAGGCTAGTCTCAAATTCCTGGCCTCAAGTGATCCACCGTCCTTGGCCTCCCAAAGTGCTGGGATTAAAGGCGTGAGCCACCATGTCCGGCCTGGTTGTACTGATTTATTTTTCTACTGGTAGCATATAAGTATTTCAAATTAATGAACAGCCTTTCCTATTCTTGTTAATTGATTTATCCATTTTAAGGAATATAGCATTATACCTAATTGCAGGTTTAATTGATATTTTCCTAATTACTAAAGAGTTTGAGAAATTTTAAAGTTCTTACCATTAACGTATGTTCCTTTATTTTTAGTACTGTTTATGTCTAATTTAAGAAAAAGCAATTCTAACCTAAGATCACGAAATTCTTTCACTGTATTATCTTCTGAAAACTTTATCATTTTTCATTTCAAAATTAGATCTTCAATCCACTGTTATTTAATTCTTTGTATGCTGTGGGTGGGTGGGGGTGATTTCATTTCTTTTCAGAAAGGTATACTATGGATACCACACTTTCATGAAGGCCAGCCCTTGCCACACTTCTCTGTTCAGCTTCCTCTTTTGGAAGGTTAAGTGTTCACCTATGTGTATTTCTGTTTTTGGACTCTCTGTCTCATTGTTCTGTATTTTTAAATCTTCCCACCAATACTGTATCGTATAGAATTCCACAGTTTTATAATAAAGTCTTGGTATGTAGAAAGCTAGAAAGCAACCCTCTAAACTTGTCTTTACTCTTAATGGCATTGAGATGGACAGAATAAGGGTGTCCACAAAACATGTCCAAGTCCTCAATTCCATAACTTGTAACTATGTTATCTTACATAACAAAATGAGACTTTCTGAGTGTGACTGAATTAAGTTTCTGAGAAAGAATTATCTGGGTTGGCACAATGTAATCATGGCAATCCTTACAAGAGAGAGGCAAGAGAGTCAGGTCAGAAAAGGACATGTGACAGTGGAAGAAGACATTGGAGTGATGTGGGGCCATGAGCCAAGGAGTGTGGGCAACCTCTAGATTTTGGAAAAGGCAAAGAATGCATTCTCCCTTCATGCCTCTGGACGGAAGGCAACTATGGTGACACCACGATTTTAGAGTTTCTTACTTCCAGAAGGATAAGTGAACGAACTCATATCATTTTATTCTGTTATATGTGTTAGTTTGTTACAGTGTCAATAGGAAACTAATACACATCTTTGCTTTTATTATAACATTTTTATACATTTATAAATTTGAAATTGTATTGTCAAATTCCAAAAAACTTTTGTGGGGAACTGTTAGAATTTTGGTGAGGATTGCATTAACTCTGTGGACCCAGTTTGAAAAAAATAAGGTATTGAAATTTCTAATCTATAAACATGGTATCACAAACAATTTATTTTGTATTTTTTTAAAGTTCTCCCAAATTGAGTGTAGTTTATTAGTTTTTTTTTATTACTGGTGACCAATTCTGCAAGTTTTGTCTGACATTGTGATTATTTAACCTTCATTGTTACATAATATTTCCCATTCTAAATTCTAGTTTGTCCTACTTTTCCTTTAGTACTTCGAAGTATACTTTTGTTCTCTTCTGGCTTACATTATTATTATTATTATTATTTTTTTTTTTTTTTGAGACAGAGTCTCGCTGTGTCGCCCAGGCTGGAGTGCAGTGGTGCAATCTTGGCTCACTGCAAGCTCCGCCTCCCGGGTTCACGCCATTCTCCTGCCTCAGCCTCTCCGAGTAGCTGGGACTACAGGCGCCCGCCACCACGCCTGGCTAATATTTTTTGTATTTTTAGTAGAGACGGGGTTTCACCGTGGTCTTGATCTCCTGACCTCGTGATCCGCCCGCCTCGGCCTCCCAAAGTGCTGGGATTACAAGCGTGAGCCACCGTGCCTGGCACATTATTATTTTTGAAAGTCCAGCAATTAGTTTAATTTTTCCTCTTGAACATGACTTTTATTTCCTCCTGCCTTTCTTGACAATTCCTCTAATTTCTTTTTTCTTTTTTTTTTTTAGCAATTTAACTATGAGGTGCCTAGGTGTGATTCTCTTTGAATACAATCTACTGTGATTCAGATGCCTTCCTAAATTTGTTGCTTGATAGTTTTCATTAGTTTTGGAAGGTTCTCCTCCTTTATTTCCTCAATATATTTTTTTGCCTTATTATTTCTCCCTACTTTTCTAGAACTCCAAATGCATACACACACACACACTCACACACACACACACTCACACACATATAATATGTGTATATTTATTTATAATGTATATGTGTACATGTATATATCATGCTTATGATTCTGTTCCTTAATCCTCTACGCCTTTTGTATGCCTTTCTGCATTTTCTGGCTTTTTGTTTTGTCTTGAAACAGTTGTTTTTATAGATGTTCAGCCATTTATTTCTTTCTAGTTCTCTTCTTTGAAAGAGCATCTATAACTAGGTTAAAGAGAATTTAGCCTATAGATAGTTCATATCAATTTTTTTCTCAAGTTTCCAAGCTCTGTAATTCAGCTTATTCTTCATCCAGAATGAACTAATATTTTAAATTTTATTAAAAACAATTTACGACCTCTTCAACATCATTTTCCAGAATAATACAATAATATGAGCATTAATTTTAAGGTAAATATTTTTTAAAATGTTATGAAGAGTGGAAATGCAAGCTTTATGTATATTTAAGCATGATTGAGAGTAGCATTGAGAAGTCTGTGAGAATGGGAGAAACACCAATTATTGCCAACTCAGTAAATAGCTCTTGAATATTAATTTTTTTCTAATTCTGAAGACATCATGGAATATTTTAACAATGATCCTATGGGAGCAGTTGAGTACATATGCAGTTATAGGGCTCACTATATACACCTTATTTTGAAATATAGATTTGGAAAACATTGTAAGGTTACAGTAGATTGAACACAGAGAGGATCAGGATTTATTAAAGAAAAAAATAAAAAAATCCAAAACAAGAAATATACTACTATCTCAAGAATATCCTTTTAAAACATTTCTATTGCTTTCTATAAGAATTATCAAAAGAAAGCTCTTTATTAATAGACAACAAAATCCCTAAATAAACCCATTTAATGAGCAAATAGACAAATTGATAACTTGATTTTTTAATTTAAAATTTAAAATTTAATTTAAGGAAATAAGGTGATTCTGAAAAAGTTTTGTGAGAAGGAAATGTGACAATATTTTCTATTTTGCAGAAATGGTTTTACTATAACTTATCAGTGGTACAAAACATACATTTTTGCCACCACAGAATGATATTTGCTAGAGAGCATTTCACTTGCAATATACACCTTCTTCTAGTTTTGTAAGGGAAAACTTTGGAATGTTTAAATGTATTTAAATAACACTAGTGGAGCTTGATCTGTCTCAGCTGCTGTTAATTGGTGGACATGTCTCTGAAAAGTAAACTATATAAAAGTGTAGACAGTGAATATAATCCAATTATTTGTAGAAAGCATATACTGAAACATTATTAATTTCCAGTAGAATTGTCTTTTATCAAACATGCCCTTGTACTTTACCATAATTACCATACTATTCATATTATATGCAACCTTTGGGTGGTAGTCAATGGGGCAGGGTATAATAAAGAGATAATCTTTTTTTTTTTTTTTTTTTTTTGAGACGGAGTCTTGCTCTGTCACCCAGGCTGGAGTGCAGTGGCGTGATCTTAGCTCACTGCAAGCTCCGCCTCCTGGGTTCATGCCATTCTCCTGCCTCAGCCTCCCAAGTAGCTGGGACTACAGGCAGCCACCACCACGCCAGGCTAATTTTTTGTATTTTTTAGTAGAGACGGGGTTTCACCATGTTAGCCAGGATGGTCTCGATCTCCTGACCTCATGATTCGCCCGCCTTGGCCTCCTAAAGTGCTGGGATTACAGGCGTGAGCCACCACGCTCAGCCAATAAAGAGATAATCTTTTACAAGTTTAAAGATTTTTCATTTCCAGAGAACGCATGATGCATATATGGTCCAGGTTGTGTGACAGCCTACATTCAGATGTGTAGTTGATATTTCCAACAAGGGAAAAGGTATTTTTCTAAAATTGTGAGAACCAGATGTGTGAGGCAACCTGACAATAAGATTTGGTGATATCCTTTCATATGACACTATGAACTCATGTTTTTCTTCTGATATTCAAAACAGTCAAACCCATTCATGCAGCCCCATGTGGCCCAGCTGTTTGACCTGGCCTAGCAGGGAAAAGGGCTCTTCCAGTACATTAAGGACACAGCCTCATGCAGGAGAGCCAGGCCACAGCTGAAGTGCGCTGTGAGTGCATACTGTCTTCTGCTGGATTTTCCTGAGGGAATGTGACTAAAAAGAAGTTTGAGAAGAACTTTATTTTGTTTTCTTCTGCTAATTAGTTAGTTGCTTGGACCATGGTTGTCATATTTGGATCATCCATGTCTTTTGAGTCTTTTGAGTTTCTTAGTAGGCAATTAGCATATTATTCAATAAATAGTCAGTGATATTCTCAGACCTTTATTGTTTTGACTGGCGAAGAAAAATGCTTTAGGGATAATATAAAGTTTTACTCAATTTGAATACATATGATGTAAAACTTAATATGTTTAATATTCCAGGCATCTCGAGGGAAACATCACACACCGGAGCCTGTCGTGGGGTAAGGGGCTAGGGGAGGGATAGCATTAGGAGAAATACCTATTGTAGATGACGGCTTGATGACTGTAGCAAACCACCATGGCACGCTTATACCTACGTCACAAACCTGCACATCCTGCACATGTATCCCAGAACTTCAAGTATAATAATACAAAAAAAGTGTATATAAAAAAAAAATCCCAGGCCTCTCTTTAAGATAAAATCTAAAACTTTGTAGCCTAAAATACATATTTAGAAATATAACCTTGATCAAAACCAGGATAAAAGCATATATATATTATACACAAAAATGATTTAGTATTAGATATGTGCCTCTGATACATTAGATGTGTTATCTCATCAGTATCAATAAATAAGTGTAATCTATATTTAAAAATCTTATATAATATATTAAAATTAGCTCGTGGCTGAATTCAGGATTTTCTTAAACGCGATATGATATGATTGAGAGACACAGGAAGATGTGTGTGTTACTTTATGGCAGGCAAACAATAAAATAAAATTCAGAGCATGACCCAAAAAGATTCTGAGCAACTGAGTTTCTAAGGTCTTCATAGCCTATTTAAAATGGCAAGAGACTGTCACTGTCTGCTATCTGTGATGATCCTACAGAGCCTTTTCAGATAAATTATGTTTGCTTTCTTTAAGAGTATTTTTATGCTCTGACTCCTACGAATGTCCTGGAGAAACTGGCTAGGCCTCATTCTGAGGCCAGAGGAGCCCAGTATCTTCTAAGTGTGTGTTGTCTTGACCATATTAGCCACCCATTCATCCTGCAGGCCCAAGGCCAGCCCGCCAAGCCAAGTCCTGATTAAACATAGTTGTAATGTTGCCTGCAATCAACCATGGCGCAAAAAGTATCAGAAAAGGAAGAGGAAGCTGTCAGGAATCAGCTTTCAGCAATGGATTTGTACAGCTAGAGCCAAGTCTTTTATTATTCAAGTAAAGGAGAAAGCCACCAGCTACCCTTGGACCATTCATCTAAGATCTATGTTGGAAAATGGATGGAGATTTATGAATTTTCTGCTTTCTTTTCCCCAAGCTCCAATTTGAAAAATATTGTAAAGGTATTATGTGTAAGATTCACCAGAATTAGAGTAGAACAAAAAAGTGAATCATCTATGAAATCCTCAATTATTGTCATATTTTTAGATGCTGTAACATTAGTTCTCCAGCTGATTTATCTTAAACAATCATCCTTCATAAAGCACCTCCAATATGAATGTTCTTATAAAAAGAACAAAAGGCCATAAGAATACAAAATCAATAAATGAGGTTTGTTGAAGAAGGAGATAAAGGCCTTGTTATCTTTAAATATCTATTCAGTATCCCTTCTGTACGATATACAAAAAGCAGAGTATCTGCTCCCTAAAAGCTTACATATTAAGTCATTCATTTTTTACCAACTTCCTGTGAAGATTATTTAGCCAAATAATATAAAATTCTATAAGTATGTTAAACAAAATCATCATTCATGTTATTGGCTTTGCTGTGGTCTGAATGTTTACCCCCAAATTTATATGTTGAGACTTAATAGCCAATGTGATATTGAGAGATAGGGCTTTTAGGAAGTGATTAAATCATGAAAACAGAGCCCTCATGGATGGGATGAGGGTCCTTAATAAAGGACTGCAGGGACCAGGTTTGCTGTCTGCCGTTCAAGGACAGAGTGGCCATACCCTTTTGCTCTTTTCATTCCTTCCACCACATGAGGACACCCAGACAGCGCCACTCACAAGGAAGAGGCCTCCTTGACCAGACACCAAACCCGCCAGCCCCTTGATTTTGTACTTCCAGCCTTAAGACTGTGAGAAATAAATTGCTATTGTTTATAAATTGCCCAGTCTCAGGTTATTTATTATAGCAGCAGGAACGGACTAAGATACCCTCATAAGATAAGTGGCTGGATGTACACTTTAAAAGTCCCGAGTGGGTATAAGTGAATACACACATGCTCTACCTTAAATGCCAATCCTCTTCATGGCTTTCTCTGTCAGTTGAAGTTAATTATTTTATTAAGAAATGGTAATTAGGCAGAGAGGTTAATGAGATTCCTCCCTCAAATTGAACTATATTCCCTCCTAGATTTTACAAGACACTTATAAATAAGTTCACGTTTTGGGAGAAAATGTCTCTGGCATGTACAGCAAGTGAGGAAAATGAAACTGTCCCAATGAAACAGTAAGATAACAAGGCCAGAGGGAAACTAAGAAACATCATTTTGTATATCGATGTTTGTTTCTTCCCTCTTTGATGTCGGGAAATTCTGGAGTATTACTTCAATTGCATTTTGGTCTTCATTATAATTTTGTTTGAGATATGGTTTTTTTAATTTTCAAATATTACTGACTTTTATTTTCTACCATGTACTCTCCCATTTTCTTTGTTAAAAAAGATTTGCCCTTTTTTTTTTTTGCTGCTCTTCGAGGCTTCAGAAGTAGTGATAATCATGTTTCACAAGCAGTTCCTCTATTATAGTTTCTTTTTAATTTATTAAGTAGCTGCTAAAAGAGTTCATGGACTAGTCTTTCATGATTTTTTTTCCTTTTTTTATTATACTATAAGTTCTAGGGTACATGTGCACAATGTGCAGGTTTGTTACATATGTATACATGTGCCATGTTGGTGTGCTGCACCCATTAACTCGTCATTTACATTAGGTATATCTCCTAATGCTATCACTCCCCCTTCCCCCACCCCACGACAGACCATGGTGTGTGATGTTCCTCTTCCTGTGTCCAAGTGTTCTCATCGTTCAATTCCCACCTATGAGTGAGAACATGCGGTGTTTGGTTTTTTGTCCTTGCGAGAGTTTGCTGAGAATGATGGTTTCCAGCTTCATCCATGTCCCCACAAGGGACATGAACTCATCCTTCTTTGTGGCTGCATAGTATTCCATGGTGTATATGTGCCACATTTTCTTAATCCAGTCTATCATTGATGGACATTTGGGTTGGTTCCAAGTCTTTGCTACTGTGAATAGTGCCACAATAAACATACGTGTGCATGTGTTTTTATAGCAGCATGATTTATAATCCTTTGGATATATACCCAGTAATGGGATGTCTGGGTCAAATAGGATTTCTACTTCTAGATCCTTGAGGAATCGCCACACTGTCTTCCACAATAGTTGAACTAGTTTACAGTCCCACCAACAGTGTAAAAGTGTTCCTATTTCTCCACATCCTCTCCAGCACCTGTTGTTTCCTGACTTTTTAATGATCACCATTCTAACTGGTGTGAGATGGTGTCTCATTGTAGTTTTGATTTGCATTTCTCTGATGACCAGTGATGATGAGCATTTTTGCATGTGTCTGTTGGCTGCATAAATGTCTTCTTTTGAGAAGTGTCTGTTCATATCCTTTGCCCACTTTGTGATGGGGTTGTTTGCTTTTTTTCTTGTAAATTTGTTTGAGTTCTTTGTAGATTCTGGATATTAGCCCTTTGTCAGATGAGTAGATTGCAAAAATTTTCTCCCATTCTGTAGGTTGCCTATTCACTCTGATGGTAGTTTCTTTTGCTGTGCAGAAGCTCTTTAGTTTAATTAGATCCCATTTGTCAATTTTGGCTTTTGTTGCCATTGCTTTTGGTGTTTTAGACATGAAGTCCTTGCCCATGCCTGTGTCCTGAATGGTATTGCGTAGGTTTTCTTCTAGAGTTTTTATGGTTTTAGGTCTAACATTTAAGTCTTTGATCCATCTTGAATTCATTTTTGTATAAGGTGTAAGGAAGGGTTCCAGTTTCAGCTTTCTACATATGGCTAGTCAGTTTTCCCAGCACCATTTATTAAATAGGGAATCCTTACCCCATTTCTTGTTTTTCTTCAGGTTTGTCAAAGATCAGATGGTTATAGATGTGTGATATTATTTCTGAGGGCTCTGTTCTGTTCCGTTGGTCTGTATCTCTGTTTTGGTACCAGTACCATAGTGCTTTGGTTACTGTAGCCTTGTAGTATAGTTTGAAGTCAGGTAGCATAATGCCTCCAGCCTTGTTCTTTTGGCTTAGGATTGACTTGGCAATGCAGGCTCCTTTTAGGTACCATATGAACTTTAAAGTAGTTTTTTCCAATTCTGTGAGGAAAGTCATTGGTAGCTTGATGGGGATGGCATTGAATCTATAAATTACCTTGGGCATTATGGCCATTTTCACAATATTGATTCTTCCTATCCATGAGCATGGAATGCTCTTCCATTTTGCTTGTGTCCTCTTTTATTTTGTTGAGCAGTGGTTTGTAGTTCTCCTTGAAGAGGTCCTTCACATCCCTTGTAAGTTGGATTCCTAGGTATTTTATCCTCTTTGAGCAATTGTGAATGGAAGTTCACTCATGATTTGGCTCTCTGTCTGTTATTGGTGTATAAGAATGTTTGTAATTTTTGCACATTGATTTTGTATCCTGAGACTTTGCTGAAGTTGCCTATCAACTTAAGGAGATTTTGGGCTGAGATGATGGGGTTTTCTAAATATACAATCATGTCGTCTGCAAACAGGGACAAATTGACTTCCTCTTTTCCTAATTGAATACCCTTTATTTGTTTCTCCTGCCTGATTGCCCTGGCCAGAACTTCCAATATTGAATAGGAGTGGTGAGAGATGGCATCTCTGTCTTGTGCCAGTTTTCAAAGGGAATGCTTCCAGTTTTTGCCCATTCAGTATGATATTGGCTGTGGGTTTGTCATAAATAGCTCTTATTATTTTGAGTTGCATCTCATCGATACCTAATTTATTGAGAGATTTTAGCAAGAAGGGCTGTTGAATTTTGTCAAAGGCCTTTTCTGCATCTATTGAGATAATCATGTGGTTTTTGTCATTGGTTCTGTTTATATGATGGATTATGTTTATTGATTTGCATATGTGGAACCAGCCTTGCATCCCAGAGATGAAGCCCACTTGATCATGGTGGATAAGCTTTTTGATGTGCTGCTGGATTCGGTTTACCAGTATTTTACTGAGGATTTTTGCATCGATGTTCATCAGGTTTATTGGTCTACAATTCTCTTTTTTTGTTGTATCTCTTCCAGGCTTTGGTATCAGGATGATGCTCGCCTCATAAATGAGTTAGGGAGGATTCCCCTTTTTTCTATTTATTGGAATAGTTTCAGAAGGAATGGTACCAGCTCCTCCTTGTACCTGTGCTAGAATTCAGCTATGAATCCATCTGGTCCTGGACTTTTTTTTGGTTGGTAAGCTATTAATTATTGCCCCAATTTCAGAGCCAGTTATTGGTCTATTCAGGGATTCAACTTCTTCCTGGTTTAGTCTTGGGAGAGTGTATGTGTCCAGTAATTTATCCATTTCTTCTAGATTTTCTAGTTTATTTGTGTAGAGGTGTTTATAGTATTCTCTGATGGTAGTTTGTATTTCTGTGGGATCAGTGGCGATATCCCCTTTATCATTTTTTATTGCATCTATTTGATTCTTCGCTCTTTTCTTCTTTATTAGTCTTGCTAGCAGTCTATCAATTTTGTTGATCTTTTCAAAACACCAGCTCCTGGATTCATTGATTTTTTTAAAAGGGTTTTTTGTGTCTCTATCTCCTTCAGTTCTGCTCTGATCTTAGTTATTTCTTGCCTTCTGCTAGCTTTTGAATGTGTTTGCTCTTGCTTTTCTAGTTCTTTTAATTGTGATGTTAGGGTGTCAATTTTAGAACTTTCCTGCTTTCTCTTGTGGGTATTTAGTCTATAAATTTTCCTCTACACACTGCTTTAAATGTGTCTCAGAGATTCTGGTATGTTGCATCTTTGTTCTCATTGGTTTCAAAGAACATCTTTATTCTGCCTTCATTTCATTATTTACCCAGTAGTCATTCAGGAGCAAGTTGTTCACTTTCCATGTAGTTGAGTGGTTTTGAGTGAGTTTCTTAATCCTGAATTCTAGTTTGATTGCACTGTGGTCTGAGAGACAGTTTGTTATAATTTCTGTTCTTTTATATTTGCTGAGGATTGCTTTACTTCCAACTATGTGGTCAGTTTTGGAATAAGTGTGACATGGTGCTGAAAAGAATGTATATTCTGTCAATTTGGGGTGGAGAGTTCTGTAGATGTCTATTAGGTCCGCTTGGTGCAGAGCTGAGTTCAATTCCTGGATATCCTTGTTAACTTTCTGTCTCGTGGATCTGTCTAATGTTGACAGTGGGGTGTTAAAGTCTCCCATTATTATTGTGTGGGAGTCTAAGTCTCTTTGTAGGTCACTCAGGACTTCCTTTATGAATCTGGGTGCTCCTGTATTGGGTGCATATATATTTAGGATAGTTAGCTCTTCTTGCTGAATTGATACCTTTACCATTGCATAATGGCCTTCTTTGTCTCTTTGGATCTTTGTTGGTTTAAAGTCTGTTTTATCAGAGACTAGGATTGCAACCCCTGCCTTTTTTTGTTTTCCATTTGCTTGGTAGATCTTCCTCCATCCTTTTATTTTGAGCCTGTATGTGTCTCTGCACGTGAGATAGGTTTCCTGAATACAGCACACTGATGGGTCTTGACTCTTTATCCAATTTGCCAGTCTGTGTCTTTTCATTGGAGCATTTAGTCCATTTACATTTAAAGTTAATATTGTTATGTGTGAATTTGATCCTGTCATTATGAATTTAGCTGGTTGTTTTGCTCGTTAGTTGATGCAGTTTCTTCCTAGCCTCGATGGTCTTTACTATTTGGCATGTTTTTGCAGGGGCTGGTACCGGTTCTTCCTTTCCATGTTTAGTACTTCCTTCAAAAATTGAGATGTATTAGGAAAGAGAAAGTATCTTCACAAACATCCAATGTAAGAACAGTGGGGTGTATTTAAATTAAGATTCAAGAAAATGAACAGACGTGTGGCAAAAATAAATGTTATGTTTTGCTCTATTAAATATTTTTAAATTACATTATAAATCACACAGAAAAGTGTACAAAACATACATGTCCTGCTGGATGCATTAACGCAAAGTGAATATACCTGTGGAACTAGGCAAAACATTATCAGTTGCCCAGAATCTCAACTCATGCCCCTGTTAATCATTAACCCCTCCCATCTCAAAGATGAACATTTCCCTGACTTCTAGCAGTAGAGATTAACTTACTTGTTTTGAAAATTATATGAGTAGAATCACGCAATGTGTATTGTTTTATGTCTGCCTTCTTTCACTCAGTAACATGTCTTCTGTGAGTACCTTTCATATAGATGTGTAAAAGGGTAGCAGGTTTTTTTTTTTTTTTGATAGGGGCAGAGTAGCCCCATAGGTGAAGCATCACATGTAGGTAGGAATTCTGCTCTTAGTCACTATTTGAATTGTTTACTACACTGACTTTTATAAATAATGCAGCAATGATTATATTTTTACATATTTTTGATATACATACTTAATGCATTTTTGTTGAGTGTATTCATTGAATAGTAAGTGTTGTTTTTTTCCTAAGTTATTGTCCCACAAGCAAAATGTTTTTACTCTACTTTTAGCCCTTCTTATAGGTTAGCAATGGTAAATCATTATGGTTTTAATTTGCATCTCTCTAATGTGTAATAACATTATGCACTTTTTAGTACATTAAATGGCCATCTTGATGTGCTGTTTTTGGAGTACCTATTTAAACTTTTGCCATTTTAATTGAATTTCATGTTTTCCTTATTAATTTTTCAAAGTCCATTAATATTCTGGATATGAGTCCTTTTTGACTATTTGTTTCATAAATATCTTTTTAAAGTCTGGTGTGTCAAAAATATTGAGTCTCCCCCCAGAAGAAAAAAATTAGCTGCATGTCATTGTAGATAGGACTAAATCTGACTAAATACTCCAAAAAGGGTAGTTATATAATTTTGGTATCTTTCTGACAAACTTGAACATAATTATGAATATTCAGTATGACATATAGCATCGTGAACTAGAATACATAAATTACCTTATGTGATGGTTAGAATTATAAAAATGAATTATGAACTAACTATTACAAGTATACAAGCAGGAGATACAGGATCTATGAAGCAGAGTCAGGACAGATTAGAATTTGAGAAATGGAGGAAAAGACCCTATTTTCAAGTAGATATCCTAATGTTTGGAGCTAGCTGACCACAAAGAACATCTTGGCAAGGAGTGTTGGAAATATTTCAAACACCATGCCCAGAGAAGCTCTGTGTAAGCCCAGAACTCTCCCTGTCTTGGCAATTACATCTCACCTGAGCAAAATAAATGCTGTAAACTGACAGAACGCCAGAACATGGAAGAAGTGCACATGACAGTGTCACTATCTTTATCAGTTCATGTAAGTACAGACATGGAAAGAGAGAAGGGCAACTTTACAACATGGTGGAAAGTTTTTAGAAGCCCTAAAGACCTCACAACATATACAACCCTCTTCCTTCTTATTGACAAAGTTCTTGTGGAACAATTCTCACAAAGGCAACCAAGTCAAAGCCATTCATGTTGTTCTGATTACCAACAGAAGCAAGCTTTATTCTTACATCAATTTCCCTCAACATATGCAGAGTAAATTCAGTTTATACTGGAAACAAAATTTGGAAACGAAATATTGCATAATGTATATCAGCTTTTTAAAGTAATTTAAAATATTGTGAGGAATTTAAACTTAAGAGAAATAATATAGCATCAATAATGATGTATTTCAGGAAACAAAAGCTACACAAAATATAAACTCTAAAAAGAGAAACCTTAATACACAATAAACAGTTAAAACAACTTTTAACATTTGAACATTGCAAACATCTCTAATATAAACTTTATTATTCTAATGCATTTCTGAAATATGACTGTTAAAATTTCTATTTATGCTCAGTAAAATATTTGCTTTTCTTTAAGAGGTAATCTATTTTCTTTATTTCTTTATTTTTATTTATTTATTTTTTTTGAGGTGGAGTTTCACTCTTTTTGCCCAGGCTGTAGTGCAACGGCACCATCTCAGCTCATCACAACCTGCGCCTCCTAGGTTCAAGCAATTTACCTGCCTCAGCCTTCTGAGTAGCTGGAATTATAGGCATATGCTACCACACCTAGCTAATTTTGTATTTTTAGTAGAGACGGGGTTTCTCCATGTTGATCAGGCTGGTCTCGAATTCTTGACCTCAGGTGAGCCACCCTCCTTGTCCTCCCAAAGTACTGGGATTACAGGATTGAGCCACTGCGCCTGGCCGGCGGTAATCTATTTTCAAAAGCTAACAGTTATGTAATTTACTAAGTAGTTAGTGGGAATGGCAGTAGTAATAGTAAGAATACTCGTAGGACTAGTGGTAGTGGTTGTCGCAGCAGCCAGCATTGAACTGTTTTGGCTTGTTTCTAGGCTGTTTAACAGACACAGGTAAGTTACAGTAGAGCTTTAATTTAACAAACACGTTATTGAATTACAAAAATACATTTTAGCCTCCGTGTGATGTATCTCTTACTGTTGTTTCCAATTCTACAATTAAAAGCATATTTAATTTTGGAGTACCCAGTATTTAAAAAAACTCTAAACCAATACAACAATTAGACCTACCTCCACCCTACCTTCTCTTCTCTAAGCTAATGTCTAAATGACCAGTGTGTGAGAAAGATATTTCAATTGACATATTAATTTAGGATAGGCAATCAGGATTGATATTGAGATTCTTAAATATTATTAGTTTTTTTGTTAAGGCTGTCTTTTCTCATTTAAAACCTACTATCAGTTATGTTTCAAGAATAATAAAAGACAATAGTAATAAAAGACAAATTTTAAAAATTACATATAAGGAAAAATAATTTTAAATACAATATAATATTTGAGAATATATTATCAGTTAATGGACAGATTCTTTTGTTATTAGAATAAAGGTGAACTGGATATAATAATGAAAGTATTATTAAGTGAATAAAAAAGTGCATTTTATAGACTCGTGTAAATTAGAGAAAATTAGAAATTTCCATCTTTGAGGAATTGTGTAGATTGGAAAAAAAATAAGATATAAAAAGGATGATTTTTTTTCAGGATTCGACTAAACAAAATGTATTTTGGAGCTTTTGGAAATAATAAACAAAAAAGGACACTTTAGAGTTTGAAAATTGCTATGAATAGGTAGGAAAGAAAAGTGTGATGGCGGCTGTCCAGGAAAACACAGACACCAAAGAATAGTGATGAGGGCTTCCCGGTGTGGGGAAAGGTTAGGATGGTTTATATAGGCAAAAACAGGATGCTGAGCAGAATTACATTTTTCAAACTGTGGTAAACTATAGATAAAAGATTTGATTAGTTACTATGAATTACACTCCAAAGGGTGTAACATTGTGAAGGGGTAACAGTCACAAGGGTCTCTATCTCCAATGTCACTTGGTCTATGTTTGAGTAAAGAATAAGGTGCATGGTTAATGTATAACATCTCAACACAAAGGTCAAGAAGCAAAAGTCATGCAGCAGAGAAAAAAAACAGCTGTGTCACATAACTCCAGGGCTTAACAATTTCCAGGGCTTAACTTTTCCCCTTGGCATAATAAATTTGAAAAGTCCTAAAATTTTCTTTTCTTTTCACAAACTCATTAAAAGGTCACAGTTACTCTAATCATGAAATAGTTAAATGAGGTGCTCTTTGTGACAAAGTGGATGCAATTTTATCCTAGGAGATGAGGGCTTCTGTTCATCTTTATCCTCTTAAGTCCCTTTGGTCTTTTTAATCCACTTACACTGTTCGGTAAATTGATCATGAAGCATCATAAACAACAGAACGAGGTGTGCTTTTGTCTTCTATTCCTCATCAGTTTCTGATTGCTTCTCTTCCATTAAAAAAGTTATATTGGAAGAGTATAGGCAAATTCAATGAGCTCATTTACCCCTAAGTGACAGACAGAAGAGCAGGACTGTATTTACTATTAGCTCACCTACTTTTATCAAATAATATATTTACTAAATCAAATAATTATTTAGGTTCTATCTGTTTATGTATACAAAATGAGCTCTCATGCATTGCATATTTTAAAACAACAAATTTAAATATATAACAAAGTCATGAAAAGTATATATTTGTTCTTTTTTGTCCAAATACAGAAGATTTCATAAGTATAATATTTTATACATAAGTTTCCTTACACAGACTGGCCAACAGTACAACCACTATCAAGCTGAGATGATCATCAAAAAATGTGCAGATCTCCTCTATAATGTGTGAGCCTCACCTCTCACTGGTGGCCAGGTCTCTTCATAGCTGGGTTTCACAGAGGTTACAGCAGAAACACTGAAACCATCTTTGCAAAATTATGACAGTAAGAAAAACTGGGCACAGTTGACTCCATCTCGCTTCTGAACTCCAAGCTGTTCTTGATCATTTCTGGTATAAGCCAAGCCTAACTTTGGAAGGAATTTAGTTTATAGTTTAACTAGAAATGAAGGATAACAGCCTCTCCCTGAAACCAACCACCTCCTTGTTTAGGGACCAAAAACTGTAAGACTCATGAGGGACCACAAGGTTAGGATTGTGGGAAGAACCTAACTCTGCTAAAACGTAGGCATGGTTTCTATAAGGCCTTACTGCTCAGGAGTCATATGGCAAGAGGCCACAAGATTTGTGACTTCTCCAATTGTGCCTATAGATAACATCACTATTGTAGAACCTAAGGCTGGTTTTAAGAAACGTTTTTCAGACTGAGATTTATGACCACCCAGATTTATGACTCATGACTCAACTGGTACTGTGACTCCAACCAGAGGCGGATTCAGTGAATGAGGACCATTTTCCACACCCCTATGATTTCACCCCCCAACCAATCAGGAGCACCCACTCCCTAAACCCCTGCTCACACTTCCCCCCCCAAAACTGTTTACAAGAACCCTAACTTCTGAGCCTCTGGGGAGAATGATTTGAGTGATATCTCTAGTTCTCCAATATGACTGGCCTTACACCATTTAAACTCTTTGTCTACTGAAATGCTGTGGTCTCAGGGAATTGATTTTGTCTGTGCAGCAGGCAGGAGGAACCTGTAGTGCGATTACGAACAACATCATCACATTCTGTACTGTATTTTAGGATAGCGTCATAGGACTTGATGGACAGAAATAATTTGCCCTCATCCAAATCATCTTTTCCTTGAACTTGCAGGCTGGACATCTTGGAATTTATCATTGTAACAGAATGGCTGCATTTACATGGTGGCAATGTTGCTGTCGCTTTGCAAGCTCGAGCTGGAAAAGGCAAACTTGCACAGGATCACTGTTTCCCCCAGGCGTATATTTTGAGTAGCTTCTACAACATGAATAGTGATTTCTGACTTTTGAAAATATGTTGAAGAATATGAATTACCATGTAATAAAGTTATTTTTATTAATATAATCATGAATCAAAATCATGGATCAAAAAATATATCATGAATCAAAATCATGAATCAAAAAAGCCAATGTTAAGTTTGTATCTTTTAGAGGACACAATACAGGAGAGCTTTACAGACATAGGCACTTGTGGAGAGATGCACCTGGCCATGCTCCCACATACCCCAGGGGTCCTTTTGGATTTCAGGATTCCTTTAAGAGGACTCCAGTGGAAGAGCCTGAGAATCTCTGTTGAGTTGTTTTCTGCATTCTTTCATCTTCCTTAAACTTCCTGTAACTGAAAGTGACTGAGGCAGATATCAGTGAATTAGAGGTTTATTTTACTAAGGTTGAGGACACACTTAGGAAAAAGAAAATCGAGTCCAGAGGTATCTGTGACCTGTGCCTTTCCCCATAGAGGGTTTTTGGGAACTCCAATATTTAAAGGAGAAAGAGGAAGCAGGAAAAGAAACAAAAAAAGAGGGAGGGTAGGCACTGAAGCAAGTGGTTATTTTCTTGTTTGAGGCTCTCATTAGCACTCAGTAAATCTACAGTTTACATTAGATAAAATAGGCATGTGAAATTACAGCTTTATGTTTGGGAACAAAAGAAAGGCAGTTGTATGTGACTCAATTCTCAAGCTTAACTTTCCCTTTGGGATAGTGAGTTTGGGGTCCTGAGATTCTATTTTTCCTTCACACTCCTTTATGAGGATCCTCTTATCACAATTTGCCAAACCCAGCTTTTAGCACACTACCATGTTTCTTAGGATATAATAAAAAAAAGACATGGTAAAATGAATTCATAGTCAAGTTCTAGAGATAACATTTGTATAAAGCATAATACAGAGTAATAAAAAAACAAAATGTCACACATTCCCAGTATATATTTTATTTTTAAACAAATATTCTGATGTAATTTTTGCAGCTTATACCTTCCAAGGATCATTCAAATCACATCATAAATGCAGCTGATCTTGATTTCTGAGTGTAAAAAGATATATATATATATATATAATGTGAGTGTAAGAAAGATGCATTTCTATAATGACTCCATGATAATAAAAGATGTATGAATTTCCATTGGATCATAATAGCCATGTAACTTTTTTTGGAGCATCAGTTGCATTTTTTAGTACTACATAAAATTATTAATGTACTTATCATTCATTTTTCAATGTTAAATATAAGGACACTGAAGAACAGAGAAGTTAAGCTACTTCTGGGAACTCACCAGTCTTGAGTTTTGTGTTGCAGAGTAAATATTTGGACACTGTTGTGTCTGATTCTGGAGGCTTGCTTCTAACCAGGAAGAAATAACTGTAGTTACCTAGAATAATAGACGAGGATTTAATGATAGTTTGAGAACTGTTATGGTGCAAATAATTAAACTTTGATCTTCATACTAATGAAGTAATCTAATCTCAACAGAAGGTGTGTATATAGGAGTGGAGGATTAGATTAACCGGTCTACCATTGAATATTTAAATCCTATCGAGAGTTATTAATTTTCTTACCCTGTTTGGAGAGATAAATATAAATATAACTGATCATTACACACTTTTGGAGAAGATTTGAAATCCACAATTTTGTCTGCTCTGAATACACGTGAGATCCTATAACTTCAATGTAAGACAAGGAGTTTGCCCTGATTCCCTTGGTCAGATTTGGAAATCAGCTGAACGTCTGGCAGCTAAATGCTTATTTTATCTGCTAGAGTAGCAGCCACTCTGAAAAAGTCAGATTTATTTGTTTTTATTTTTGCACATCCATTCTAGAGTCAATTTTATTCCTTCTAAAGACAAGCTGTTTGAAGAGAAATGTAGTTCTATTTAAAGATGGGAAAAATTGTTCTAACAGGTTTATTTTCTATTAATGTTCTCATCTGCTGCTGCTTTTGTTATCAGAATAAAAGGTGAACTGGATATAATAATGAAAGCATTATTATCTGAATAAGAAAGAAAGAGGGTGTATTTTATACACTGTAGTGTATAAATAGAGAAAATTAGAAATTTCTATCTTTTAGGAATTGTGTAGATTGGAAACAAAAAAAAGATATAAAAAGGGAGAATTTGTTTAGGATTGGACTAAAGAAAATGTGTTTTGGAGCTTCTGAAAATAATAAACAAAAAGGACACATTAGAGTTTGAAAATTACTACGAATAAGTAGAAAACAAAGTGTGAGGGCAGCTGTCCAGGAAAACACAGACATCAAAGAATAGTGAAAGTTCTAGAGATAACTTATTTGTATTAAAGCACTATATAGAGGAATAAAAAACAAAATGTTGGGCCAGGTGCGGTGGCTCACACCTGTAATCCCAGCACTTTGGGAGGCTGAGATGGGCGGATCATGAGGTCAGAAGATTGAGACCATCCTGGCTAACACGGTGAAACCCCCTCTCTACTAAAAATACAAAAAATTAGCCAGGCGTGGTGGCGGGCGCCTGTAGTCCCAGCTACTAGGGAGGCTGAGGCAGGAGAATGGCGTGAACCCGGGAGGAGGAGCTTGCAGTGAGCCGAGATGGCACCACTGAACTCCAGCCTGGGCAACAAGTTGAGACTCCGTCTCAAAAAAAAAAAAAAAAAGAAGTCACACATTCCCAATATATATATTTTTTATTTGTAACAAATGTTCTGATGTAATTTTGGCAGCCTGTAACCTTCCAAGGATCATTCAAATCACATTGTAAATGCAATTAACCTAGATTTCTCAGACTGTAAAAAAGATGTATGATATATATATATATATCATACATTGTTGCTCTCAACAATGCCATTTATTCGAAGGTGAAATAGCTGTCTCTAAGCACCCTGTGTGTGTATGTGTCTGTGTATGATTCATTGGAAGTTTTACCTATGAACAAAATAGTGTGGGTGATTAGGTACACAGTCATTTGATCAATAAAGATCAATGGTCTACGTCTTTTAGCACTCAGCTCCTTTGGGTCTTATTGTAAATAAATCTTGGAGTCTGTCCTTGTCAGTACTTCTCCTTAAAGCCATTCATGTTGCAGCTTCTTCTTCTACAAATTTGCAGTGTGTGTGATAAAGATAATGCCAGTGCAGGCATTTGCACTGCTGCTGAAAGCCCTACGGGGCAACTCAATCTCCGGGAAAGAAAAGTGTCTGAAGCTCTGAAGCCACAGAAGAGTTCTACTAAAATTTTGTGTATTTGTCTTCCTTAGCCGGCCTACTGAAAAACCGCCTTAAATGTTCATATTGTTTTTTGGTGTATTTGAAGGTTATTAAATGATTATTGTTATTTAACACTTAAACTCTCAAAGTTTTTAAGAGATTTTATGAAAGAAATTTGGTCTTTATTTCAAAACAGCTCATTAAACAAAATTACCAATAATCAAGAAAAAGTTCCTATGCTATATAATCAGATTTTAACCTATCAAAATTATATATTAAATATAAAAGTTCACAGTCATCTTTTTTTCTCTTTGTATTTTTCCTTTTGAAAAAATAAAATATCTCAAAACGAACCAAATAAATAATTCCCTAAATATTTTTTCTCATAACAATCACTATGTTTGTCAGTCTACATTTATCTCAGTTAAAAACACTGAGATATTTTTATAAATAAACTAAACAATGCTTTTCAACATCTCCTATTTACAAATTACTTAGATAAGCATTGTAAGGGATGTGTTGTTTAAAATATGATGTCTATCCTTCACATAGTCTTGTAATCTAGTGGGAGAAAGAAAAGATACGCACATAAGAAAAAACTAATATTCAATCCATAAACTATAAAAGATAAATTAACTGTGTGGAAAGTTGAAATGTGTTCTCTGAAAACATCCTTTATTTTTATCATGTACCTTCAGTTTTACTGCCCACTGTTCTTTATCACCTAATTTGTGTACATTTATAGTTGTCATTTCCACTCTCACTCTTCACACGTCTAATCCATCCAACATTTCAGAGCAGAAGAATTTTCCATTAAGAATATTTTAATTGTAGACTTTTGCAGCTGAAAGTTGTCTTAGCAATCTAATTTAGGAACTGCGTCTTGCACATCTTTGTACTTACTACAGCACTTAAACTATACATTTTCACAGGGTAAAAACAATTATTTTCATATGCTAAATTGGGTGGCTGGGGTAAAAGAAACTTGTCAGCATTTTTCTATGATTTCCTATTATTTTCATGATTTGCTCAAAATTACTGAAACTGAAGTTTAGGCCAGTTATTATCTGTACACAAGTTATTTATCTCAAATTACTTCACCAAAAAACACTTGGCCATTTCAACCAATCCATTATCTTCATTGTTCTTTGAAGACTTTATTTTTAAAATTTGGTGTTCTCCACCCTATGCTATGCCTATCATAAGTTCATCTGTCCTTTAACAGAAAAAACAAGGGTTGTTGCTTATAAAGGGTTGTTGAACTAATGATTTCTGTGAAGCTTGGAGGGTATTACCTTGTATATATTAATTTGGTACAAACATTATGTACCATTTTATTGTTCATTTGATTTGTACTAATTATTATTTGTTGTCTTATTATGTGCAAAACTTTCTGAATATAGCAAGAAATAAAATAGCTATGACATTTTACAGATGTTACATTTTAATGGGAAACACATTGAACAAATAACCACATGAAAAATCGATAATAATTTTTACTTTTCTTTTTTTAACTTGTATTTTAAGTTCTGGGGTACATGTGCAAGTTTGTTACAGAGGTAAATTATGTCATGGGGGTTTGTTATGCAGATTATTTCATCACCCAAATATTAAGCCTAGTACCCATTAATTATTTTTCCAGATCCTCTCCCTCCTCCATCCTTTACCCTCTTAAAGGCCTCAGAGTCTGTTGTTCCCCTCTATGTATGCGTCCATATGTTTTCATCATTTAGCTCCCACTTTTAAATGAGAACATGTGGTATTTGGTTTACTGTTCCTGCGTTAATTTGCTAAGGATAATGACCTCCAGCTTCATCCATGTTCCTGCGAAAGACATGATCTCATTCTTTTTTATGGCTGCACAGTATTGCATGGTGTATATGTGCTGTATTTTCTCTATCCAGTCTATAATTGATGGACATTTAGGTTGATTCCATGTCTTTGCTAACTGTTTTTACTTTTCCTTCATAGCTCTTTTAATAATTGATGTCTGTGAAAAAAATTCATTGTTTTAATTTGGATTTGTCTAATTCTAGTAAAATAGTCATTTTTAAATTGATAATTGACTTTTTGATTTTTGTAAACTAGTAGGAATTGATTTTTTCTTTTGTAATTTTTACTTTTAAGGATAGAAAATCCTCCTTCCAATGCCTAGATAAATATTTATCTATTACAACTTTTTCATAATTTGAAGTGGAGGAGTTAATTGGGATTGTTTGGTTTTATATTTAACCCTATAAAAATTAAAATAATAGGTCTGAGGTAAGGTTTTAAATACATACACACTGTATGTGTGTGTGGTCTGAGTTAAGGTTTTAAATACACACACAAACAAACACATATATACATACATAAATTCTTTCATTACTAACCTATAATCCTAACAGAAGCCTTTTAAAATAAATGTTTATTGTAGAATAGTTTTAGATTGACAGAAAAATATTCAGACAGTACAGAATGTTCATATATCCCATGTCATTTCCCTCATTAGTAACATCTTACATTAGTATATACATTTGTTATAATTAATGAATCACTGTTGATGCATTATTATAAATTAATGCTTATTTTTATTCTGGTTTACCTAGTTTCTAATCTAGCATTTACTTTCTTCCCCAGGATCCCATCCGGGAGAGCAGGTTACATTTCTTCCTGTCTCTTAGGCTCCTCTTGGCTGCTACAATTTTTCAGGCTTTCTTTGCTTCTGATGACCCTAATGGTCTTGAGGGGACTGGGCAGGCATTTTACAGAATGTTCCTCAATTTTTATTTGCCTGATGTTTTTCTCATGGTTAGATTGCATTTATGGGTTTGGGGAAGGAAGACCATAAAGCAACATTTTCATCACATTATTTACATAATCTTCTCCCTTGACATAGAATGTTGAGAAAGGAGAGAAACTTTTTATCTGAGGAGTGTGAGCCCATTTAAATTATCAGGTCCAGACAGGCATTGAAATGTGGCAGCAGTCACATCTCACCTCCTGTTGAATTAAGTATTAACCTTTTGAAGCCGCTTGCTTTGAGGGCTCTAGGCTGACTGACACCAAGCAGTCATAAAATTAACCCAACAGTGCCATATGCTGAACGTCGTAACTCACACCGTGTAGTGAGTGATATACAGCCAACCACTAATCAACGCTATTTCTGTAAACCAACAAGAATTCCTGACAAACAACTTTGTACAGCTCACTCCTTGTTCCCTTAGGCCTGTGAAAACCTGCTTGTAACAAAACACCACAGGGAATGCTTTTGTTCATTCTGATTTGCATTTACTAATTTGCTAAAAATCTGTTTTTATAATATTCTTTAAATCAGAACTGTTATAAACTCTAAGTAGACTGTTCCATCACTAGTCTGAATTTATGAGGAGCCTATACATGGGCTGGTCACAATATTAATGACATATGCTCAAAGTGAACTTTCAAAATAACAGGTGTTATGAAGTTGCCAGTCTCTAAAAATGGAATGGGCCAGGTCATGACACTATATCCCAGCCACAAGGAACATCTTCTGGTTGACATATGCAAGATACTGTTACCTAAAATGCATTCAGCACCCATGACCAGACTTTCTTGCTGTATTTTTTTGTTTTTAGCTGAACAATCTTAGGTGTATCTTCCTATCAGAGAAAAAATTACTCTGAGTAACTTCGATAATATATCTTTATTTCTACAAGAGATTTTCAGCTTTCAAAAAAGTGAAATCTTAAAATGAGCTATTTTTAAATGAGGTTGTTGTTAATAATAATTTAAAGGTACTAAGTTCACCAACCACCTGTCATTCATTCCTTGGAGCCGCAGTACTTGCAGTCACCTGCCCTTCACTGTAGGAGATGGGGTCAGGTAACTAGAATACAATGGATAAGAGACGAAGGTGGGTTGTGTGCTCTGAACAGCAGGGCCATCGCATCGTTGCAACTTTGCTTGTGTGGAGTAGGGGGAGGGAAGCCTGAAGAGAGGAGAACTTGAAGAGAAGTGCACTTGAAGGAGGGCTTGCACAGAAATTACCTAAGATTGTTTAACAAGGAAAAGATAGCAAGAAGGCCTGGTCATGGGTAGTGAATGCATTTCAGGTAATAATATCTTGCATATGTCAATCAGAAGGTGTTCTTATGGCTGGGATGTAGTTTCATGACCTGGCCCATTCCATATTAAGTTGGGGTGAGTTCATCATTTTTTCTTTCAAATCTAAGAAATTTAGATTATTATATTACAAGTGATAGAAAAAACAATGTTTCAAGGCAGGAGAATTACAAGAATTAGAAAAATAATGCTAGTGATTATTTTAAAAGTTCAACAGGAAGAGGGAGCAACAGCCACAGTACCTATCAGGAAGCAGTGGCACTGGGATAGATAGTGATGACGCGACGGGGAGGAAGAGACAGAGCCCACAGGAAATCAAGGGAGTGAAGTGGGCAGGCCTGGTGACTGCAGTAATGTAAGGATTACTGTTTCCAGTTTGAGCAGCTCCCACTTTTAACCCTGTGATGCCAAACACACACACAAATATATATACACACATATGCATGCACACACATACATAATATGTCATTATATACTATAATTATATGTATATGTAATATATTATATTTATATTATATATATACATTATATATGTATCATATATGTATATTGGTTCCCAATGCCTGACTCCTCTAGCCCTGGTTATAATGTTGGGGCACTTTAGGCCTCAGAAAACAGAATCCCTCTCTCTGATCTTCTCTTGCCCTTCTTTCACCTACCCAAGGCAATTGCCTTCTGACTGTGGGTCCTAAGACCCTCATTTCAGAGGAGATCCTGCCCCATACTCTGAAGGGGGGAGTAATTCACAGAGAGGCCAAGAAGAATCTGGACAGGACTATCTAGGTTTAGAACGTACCCTTTCAGCCAAGTGGGGTGGCTCATGCCTGTAATCCCACCACTTTGGGACGCCGAGGCAGGCAGATCACCTGAGATCAGGAGTTCAAGACTAGCCTGGCCAACATGGTGAAATTCCATCTCTACTAAAAATACAAAAATTAGCCAGGAGTGGTAGTGCATCCCTGTAATCCCAGTTACTCAGGAGGCTGAGGCAGGAGAATTGCTTGAACCCGGGGGGTAGAGGTTGCAGTGAGCTGAGACTGTGCCACTGCACTCCAGCCTGGGTGAAGAGTGGCACTCCAGCCTGGGTGAAGAGTGAGACCCCATCTCAAAAAAAAATAAAAATAAAAATAAAAGGACATACCCTTTCTGTCCAAATCACACTTCTACACAATTGCTAATCATCCCTATCAAGTAAGTCTCCATACCCTTTCTGTCTAAATCACACTTCCACACAGTTGCTAATCATGCCTATCCAGTAAGTCTCCATAAAATGCAAAAGAGGGCAGGGTTTGGTGCACAAGGAGGGTGTATTAGTCCATTTTCACGCTGCTGATAAAGACATACCTGAGACTGGGAAGAAGAAGAGGCTTAATGGACTTACAGTTCTATATGGCTGGGGAGGCATCACAATCATGGTGGAAGGCAAGGAGGAGCAAGTCACCTCTTACATGGATGGGAGCAGGCAAAGAGAGAGCGCCTGTGTAGGGGAACCCCTGTTTATAAAGCCATCAGATCTCATGAGACTTATTCACTATCATGAGAGCAGCACGGGAAAGACTTGCTTCCATGATTCAATTACCTCCCACTGGGTCCCTCCTGCAACACGTGGGAATTCAAGATGAGATCTGAGTGGGGACAGAGCCAACCATATCAGAGGGCATGGAGGCTCTGCACCCCTTTCCCCATACCTCACCCTTCTTTATCTGTATCCTCTGTAACATCCTTTATAATAAACCAGTAAACTTGTTTCCCTGAGTTCTGTGAGCTGTTCCAGCAAATTATTTGAACCCAAAGTTGGAGTGAAGGAACCCCAACTTGAAGCCAGTCAGTTCTGGAGGCCTGGACTTGTGACTTGTGTCTGAAGTGGGGACAGTCTTGGGGACTGTGTCCTCACCCTATGGGATCTGATGCTGTCTGTAACTAGATAATATAGGAATTAAGTTGGAGGATGCCCAGCTGGTGTCCACTTCTTGGTGCAGGGGAAAACCCCCATGCATTTCATCCCAGATGCTTCCTTGTGTTGAAGATTGTTGCTGTGGTAGTGTGAAAGCAGAGAATAAACCCAGTTTGAGTTTTTATTATAAACAAACTAAGCTGGAGACCATGGTGGGGGAGGAGGTGTAGGGAGTAAGAAATAGTGAGTTTTGTTAAATTATATAAAATATGATGTGCTTGTATAATACTTGATGGAACTATGGTGTACAAACAACAAACAAAAAATTTAGGTCTCTGAGCATCATAGGCAAGAAAGTATGTCAGCATACCAAACTTTCCAATAAAAAGGGGAGGATTGTGTAATAAATAAGTCTTCATGACTTATTCTTAGCCACATTTCTAGCAAGACTTCTGATCCCAAGCTAATTGATATGTCATCTCTTAACCTGCCAGTGAGGTTGGGGCTCTGCAGTCTTTGCAAGCAGCAGAGTGACTCTAACATCCTGGTTGTGGAAAAACATTCTGCAATTCCATGTCTATGCACTATCAGTTTGAGTCCCCTTTAAGTTCATGTCTTTAATACTGTCGTATGTTCACAGTGGATAACTGTCACACCTTACACCTCTCCTCTGACTGGTTTAGGTCTATGTATCCAACTGCTTACATGATACTACCTGATATATTCTTTTTTTTAATTGCTTCAGTTAGACTGTATTTTCTCTAAGAATTGCAAAAAACGGAACCATGAACAGTTTAAAATAAAAGACTGCAAATTAAGAGGTAGGAACAGCTTCAGGGTTGGCTTGATTTAGCAGTTCAATAGTGTCAGTAGACACCTAGTTTCTCTCTGTTTCTTGCTCAGCTTTCCATCCTAAGCTGGTTTTCTCTCATGGTAGCCAGACAAATACCAGGAAGTAACCATGCTCTGCTTTGTCTTTGGGGAGAAAAATTTGAGTTTATTCTCTTGTAGAGGATCAGGAAAGTGCCAAGGTTGTTGCAGCTTGACTTCATTCCTATTTCAATGACCCTGAGACAGGCTCCCTGTCTTCTGATGGTTGTGCTTCTTGGAAAAATGAAAGCATTGCATTCATAAAAGAGAGTATCTTCTCAGTCTTACTTGCTGTTAATGATGATTTTCAAGTACTTTGATGAAACGCATTGAGACTGCTTTCTAGTCTGTGCCAGCAAATCATGTGATGTCAAAGATTGAATGTGGACCAACTTCTCTTCAGAGAGAATTTAACTGATGCATGTGAGTGATACTTTTTCCCATCCAGAGAGAGTAGTTGCTTTCAGTAGCTTTTTCAGAAAATAAAGAAATTTCAGTCTGCATAAACCTTCATTAAAAGTTATCTCTAAATTCATTGGCCAAAAATGAGTCATATGTCCAATAGCAAAACAATAAATTGTAGCAAGAAATGCGATTTTCTGATTAGAGTAGGCTTAGTCTATGTTTAACTTCTGGGTAGAGGCAGACATAAAAATAGCCTCTCAGAACAAGAGCTATGTCAGGTAGGCAGGGAGCTGACCAACAGTTAGGGTGCTTATGAAGGCAAGGGATTTGGGCATTGAGAAGGTAACACCTAGAAAATTAAATAATAGGCAAATCTAACGGAATAAATCTAAAATTTTATGTTTTCCCACAGTTAGTCTTTCTCATCTTGGTCAATGACAGCACAGTCTACCTAGTTCTACAATTACAGCAACAATAACAAAAACAACTAAGCAGCACTCTCTTCTTTCATTGTACTGCTACTCTCATATGGTTGTAAGCGAATCCACATGGCTCCTGCTCTAATATACTGACACCACCCCATTCAACCCCTTCTAGTGACAGGTCATCTATTGCCTGGTTTGTCATATAACTTCTTAACATGCTTCCACAAGGATGCTGTGTGGTCCATTCTCCAAAGATCCTCTCCCTCCCAGATCTTAGGCATAGCCAGCAGGATCAAGATTTGGAAATGAGGACTGTGTAGAAGTGGACTCGAGATATAAACTATAGATTTGCCTGCTGTTCTATTGCCACTACATGCAATAAATAAAAATGGCCTTATCTTCTCTATTTATGACAGATTTCCCATTCAAATGAAAATGTGTCAAAAATATTCTACCTGATGGGCACTGTTTTTCAAAACTGATCAAGGTAATAGATCATCCAAGTCTTTAAGTTATTTGATTTGTTTGCTAACTTCATATGTGATGAAAGAAATTTTCTTTCTTCAGAAAAGTTTAACCACTACCAAATTATAAAGCCATTCAGGCATGTTTAATTCCTGAATGATTATGTAGTAGCGCTACAATTTATTATGTAGTAATGGAACAATTGATTGTAGCAGTAATATTATAAAACAAACAAAAACAAAACAAAGCAAACTCAATTAACTACACTCCTCAGCAATTATTATGCAAAAGAAAAACTGTTATCAAGGAAAATAACAAGAGGTCATGAATGCTGACTAGACCATTAAGATTCTAAGCTTCTATTCAAGTATTATAGCAAAACTGACTCCCTCTAGCATGTGTGTGAATTTCGTTGATTCCACATCTCTTCCTGTTTAATGATGATGTCAAAATGATTGTTTATACGTCTGCGTTTTACTGGCTATATTGTTATCTATCACTGTTCTTGATGTCAGGAAATTGTAATTCTGGCTCTAGCTTTGTAAATACCAGGTATGTTATTTGGAGTGATTTGTTAAGCTTTCCCAGACTTTAGCATGTGTAATTGTTTATGTTCTTTCCAGTGTTCCAGTTGTTGTAACTCAATAAACATCAGTTATGTTTACAACTAAGCAAACACTAAGACCTTTTGCAATTGTTTCATATTATTTTAAAATCATATATTTTATAATTGGTATCTAATTTTTTACTCCTTGATTTTTCTTCTTCTTTTCAAGGTTTTCATCCTTGATTATGCTACTACAGGTCTACATTATTCCCCTTAAGAGCCATGTAACACTGGATAAGTAAGGGCAGGCTGAGGGAGAGAGGGTCTCTTCACTTTGTGGGTGCTGTATGATGCAATGTAGATTTCTTTTAGAGGTCACTTAATTTTGTATTTTTCCAGCAACATTTCTTTTTCACTTGTACCATCATTGCTGCATTCATGTTACTATTTCAGTAGTATTTTTTATTTTTCCATGTTATGAAAAACCAAAGGATTGAGAAGAAACCTTCTGTATATTGGTTGACTAGTATTTTATGCATCTCAAGATATTTTCTCATTTAATAATTGAATTGTCCTAGAATATTGGCATCAATAGTTTGAAGTTACATATGAGAAAGTAGGTTAAGAGAAATTGATTTGTTAAAGAGAAAATAGCCATATGCCCTGTGGCATGATCAGAATTTTAACTGTTTTGTTTGCGCCAAAGAAAATACTCTTTTTATGACTCTGAATAATGGACAGAAAGGAAGCAGTTTGGTGTCTCTTCAATAAGGACACTAATCATATGGAATCAGGGCCCCACTCTTATGACCTCATTCAACCTTAATTACCTCCTTTAGGCCCTATCTCCAAATACAGTCACAGTGTTGGGTAGGGCATGAACATAAGAACTTTGAGGGGACACAATTCAGTCCATAACACATACTGATGGACATTTAGGCTTTGAGGCAGGAGATAGCAGGAACCTTATAAGGTAACTGTCTTGTTTTTGCCATGGTGCTTTGCCAAGAAATTTGTAAACTGTCATGTTGCCCATTGGAGTGTCTTTCTTTTTTTTTTTTTGAGACAGGGTCTCGCTGTCACCCAGGCTGGAGTGTAGTGGTGGAATCTCAGCTCACTGCAACCTCTTCCGCCTCCCAGGCTCAAGTGATTCTCGTGCCTCAGTCAGCTGAGTAACTGGGACCACAGGCATGCACCACCACACATGGCTTAGAGATGGGGTTTCACCATGTTGCCCAGGATGGTCTCAAACTTCTGACCTTAAGTATTCCACCAGCCTCAACCTCCTAAAGTGCTGGAATTACAGGCATGAAACACCACGCCTGGCCAATTTAGTGTCTTTATGTTAATAAGCAGTGAGGGTCACTAAAGGTCATTTTTGTCCCATCTTCTGATTTCCACAGGCTTCTTCACTGCACCCTGTTTTGATCAAATCCTGCTGGGATCAGCGAGGTTGCCAACAGGGTGGGCACCAGTGCTGGAAAAACAAGGTTTGCTGATCCCCTACCTATAAAAGCCTAATATACCTCTATCTACATATCTATCTACATCTATCTGTCTGTCTGTCTATCTATCTGTCTATCTATCTATCTATCTATCTATCATCATTTTTTTTTTCTGCTCATGGGTTTTGTGTTCTATCTACTCCAAAGTAATCAAAATATTATTTTTTTCCCTTCAGTTGCAACTTCAGCATTTTTGTCTACGGTCCAGTTTGAAAAACATTTTCTCCCATCTGTTCAGTTTTCTTTCCCTTAGTAGTCCTTTTTGAAGACAAGTTTCTTGTTCTGATGAAGCCCAAATTATCTGTTTATTCCTTTATAGCTCATGCTTGGTGCTGTATCTAAGACATAGTTGCTGAAACCAATGTCACAAATATTTTTGTTCTAGAAGTTTTATAGTTTTATTTTGTTGTAGAAGTTTTATAGTATTTTTACCAAAACACCAGAGATTTGGTCCAGGTCCTGCTGGTCCCTGCACAGAAAGCCAATGACTGAGACAATGAGTATTGTCAAGGAAGAAGGCTTTAATAGGGTGCTGCAGAGAAGGAGATGGGAGCACAGTTTCAAATCCATTTCCCTGATGGACTAAAACTAGGGGTTTATATAGCAGGGAAGAAATGTAACAATGTGTAAGAAAACAGAAAGTAGGGAGGGGCAAGGAAGCAATCATGATGAATGAGAGGTCCAGTGTCTCATTGTATGGATGTGGTGATGTGGTGAGTTTCAGTGCTTTGATACTTTTTTTAGAGGGCTGAAGGTCCTTTCCTGAGGAAGGAACTCAGATAAAACAAATAATAAGTTTTGACCTTTAAGAAGAAAAGGGTTAATTTCTATGTTTATTAAAAGAAAAAAAAACTAACTATGGGACTAGTGGGTCAGTTTCAGTTTTAGGTGCCACATTTAGATCTATAAATATTTTTAGTTAATTTGTACATGTGGATTAATATTTGGATTTCAATGATTTAGTTGCACATATATGTATATACATATGGATATACTTCTGAATTTCTATTATTTTTCTTCATCTACTTTTTCTATTTTTGTGCTATTTATCATTCTGTCTTGAAGACTGCAGCTTTATAAGAAAGCTTTGAAATCAAACGTCTTGCAACCTTGTGAAAATCACTTATTTATTCTAGTATCTTTTTTTTTTTTTTGGTATATTGCATTGGGTTTTCTATATAGGTGAGCAAGTCATCTGCAAAAAACACAATTTTACTCCATTCTAAACATGTTAACATTTCTTTCCTTGCCTTATTGAATTGATTGGAACCTCAAGTTACCATGTGGAATAGAAGGGGTGAGAGAAAACATCTCTATTTGTCCCTAATCTTAGGAATTAAACATTCGTTCTTTCATGCTAAGGATTCTTAGTTGCAAGTTTTTTGAAGATGCACTTTATAAAGTTGAGAAAGATGTATTCTATTCTTATTTTGTTGTGAATTTTTATCATGAAAGGATGACAATTTTTTTCAAATGATTATTCTACAAATATCAAGATTACCATAGTTATATTCTCATTTTTGGTTTTTAAATATGATACATTATATTGATTGATAGTTTACCATTAAACCATCCTAGCTTTTCTATAATGACCCCCAATTAGTTGAAATACCTTATCCTTCATATATAATTGTTAAATCCACATTGTTAATAATTGGATTAGTACTTTTGCATCTCTGATCATGAGAAATATTGTTCTGTAGTTTTCAGTAACGTCTTTGCAGTAGTGATATGAGGGTAATGAGGCCTCAAAGAATGAGTTTAGGATGTATTCCATCCTCCTCCATTTTCTGAAAAGGTTACCACAGAATTTGTATTATTTCTTCCTTAAGTTTTGGGTAGAATTCACCAGTAAAACCACGTAGGCAGGAAATTGTCTTTGTCAGGTTTCACTGCAGTTTCTTTAATAGATTTGGGGTTTCAGATTATCTATTTCTTCATCAGTTATCTTTTTTAGTTTGTGTCTTTAAACGCATTGGTGCATTTCATCTAAATTATTCAGTCTGTAGGCAAATGGCTTTCATAATACGCTCTTTTTTTGTCATACTTTAGGTTTTAGGGTACATGTGCACAATGTGCAGGTTTGTTACATACGTATCCATGTGCCATATTGGTTTGTTGCACCCATTAACTAGTTATTTAGCATTAGGTATATCTCTTAATGCTGTCCCTCCCCCCTACCCCCATTCCACAACAGTCCCCAGAGTGTGATGTTCCCCTTCCTGTGTCCATGAGTTCTCATTGTTCAATTCCCACTTATGAGTGAGAACATGCGGTGTTTGGTTTTTTGTCCTTGCGACAGTTTACTGAGAATGATGATTTCCCGTTTCATCCATGTCCCTACAAAGGACATGAACTCATCATTTTTTATGGCTGCATGTGTATATGTGCCATGGTGTATATGTGCCACTTATCGTTGTCGGACATTTGGGTTGGTTCCAAGTCTTTGCTATTGTGAATAGTGCCGCAATAAACATACGTGTGCCTGTGTCTTTATAGCAGCATGATTTATAGTCCTTTGGGTATATACCCAGTAATGGGATGGCTGGGTCAAATGGTATTTCTAGTTCTAGATCCCTGAGGAATCGCCACACTGACTTCCACAATGGTTGAACTAGTTTACAGTCCCACCAACAGTGTAAAAGTGTTCCTGTTTCTCCACATCCTCTCCAGCACCTGTTGTTTCCTGACTTTTTAATGATGGCCATTCTAACTGGTGTGAGATGGTATCTCACTGTGGTTTTGATTTGCATTTCTCTGATGGCCAGTGATGATGAGCATTTTTGCATGTGTTTTTTGGCTGCATAAATGTCTTCTTTTGAGAAGTGTCTGTTCATGTCCTTTGCCCACTTTTTGATGGGGTTGTTTGTTTTATTCTTGTAAATTTGTTTGAGTTCATTGTAGATTCTGGATATTAGCCCTTTGTCAGATGAGTAGGTTGCAAAAATTTTCTCCCACTTTGTAGGTTGCCTGTTCACTCTGATGGTAGTTTCTTTTGCTGTGCAGAAGCTCTTTAGTTTAATTAGATCCCATTTGTCAATTTTGGCTTTCGTTGCCATTGCTTTTGGTGTTTTAGACATGAAGTCCTTGCCCACGCCTATGTCCTGAATGGTATTGCCTAGGTTTTCTTCTAGGGTTTTTATGGTTTTATGTCTAACATGTAAGTCTTTAATTCATCTTGAATTAATTTTTGTATAAGGTGTAAGGAAGGGATCCAGTTTCAGCTTTCTACATATGACTAGCCAGTTTTTCCAGCACCATTTATTAAATAGGGAATCCTTTCCCCATTTCTTGTTTTTGTCAGGTTTGTCAAAGATCAGATAGTTGTAGATATGCAGCATTATTTCTGAGGGCTCTGTTCTGTTGCAATGAACTATGTCTCTGTTGTGGTACCAGTACCATGCTGTTTTAGTTACTGTAGCCTTGTAGTATAGTTTGAAGTTGGGTAGCGTGATGCCTCCAGCTTTGTGCTTTTGGCTTTGGATTGACTTGGTGATGCGGGCTCTTTTTTGGTTCCATATGAACTTTAAAGTAGTTTTTTCCAATTCTGTGAAGAAAGTCATTGGTAGCTTGATGGGGATGGCATTGAATCTATAAATTACCTTGGGCAGTATGAACATTTTCACAATATTGATTCTTCCAACCCATGAGCATGGAATGTTCTTCCATTTGTTTGTATCCTCTTTTATTTCATTGAGCAGTGGTTTGTAGTTCTCCTTGAAGAGGTCCTTCACATCCCTTGTAAGTTGGATTCCTAGGTATTTTATTCTCTTTGAAGCAATCGTGAATGGGAGTTCACTCATGATTTGGCTCTCTGTTTGTCTGTGATTGGTGTACAAGAATGCTTGTGATTTTTGTACATTGATTTTGTATCCTGAGACTTTGCTGAAGTTGCTAATCAGCTGAAGGAGATTTTGGGCTGAGACAATGGGGTTTTCTAGATATACAATCATGTCATCTGCAAACAGGGACAATTTGACTTCCTCTTTTCCTAATTGAATACCCTTTATTTCCTTCTCCTGCTTGATTGCCCTGGCCAGAACTTCCAGCACTATGTTGAATAGGAGTGGTGAGAGAGGGCATCCCTATCTTGTGCCAGTTTTCAAAGGGAATGCTTCCAGTTTTTGCCCATTCAGTATGATATTGGCTGTGGGTTTGTCGTAGATAGGTCTTATTATTTTGAGATACGTCCCATCAATACCTAATTTATTGAGAGTTTTTTGCATGAAGCATTGTTGAATTTTGTCAAAGGCTTTTTCTGCATCTATTGAGATAATCATGTGGTTTTTGTCTTTGGTTCTGTTTATATTCTGGATTACATTTATTGATTTGCATATGTTGAACCAGCCTTGCATCCCAGGGGTGAAGCCTACTTGATCATGTTGTATAAGCATTTTGGTGTGCTGCTGGATTCGGTTTGCCAGTATTTTATTGAGGATTTCTGCATCAATGTTCATCAAGGATATTGGTCTGAAATTCTCTTTTTTGGTTGTGTCTCTGCCAGGCTTTGGTATCAGGATGATGCTGGCCTCATAAAATGTGTTAGGGAGGATTCCCTCTTTTTCTATTGATTGGAATACTTTCAGAAGGAATGGTACCAGTTCCTCCTTGTACCTCTGGTAGATTTCAGCTGTGAATCCATCAGGTCCTGGACTCTTTTTGGTCGATAAGCTATTGATTATTGCTACAATTTCAGAGCCTGTTATTGGTCTATTCAGAGATTCAACTTCTTCCTGGTTTAGAATACGTTCTTATTGCATTTTTAATACCTGTAGAATCTGTTGTAGGGTTACCTTGATCCCTGATATTCCTTATTTGTGTATGCTATTTTTATGCATTATCTAGTCTGTCTACAAGTTTATTGATTCTATTGATCTTCTCAAAGAATAAGTTCTTAGTTGTCTTGATTTTCTCTATTTTGGTTTTGTACATCATTTATTTTTCTGCTTTGGTTTATATAATTTTCTTTATCTTGCTTTCTTTGGGTTTAATTCTCTGTTTTTAATATAGCTTTCTAAGGAGGAAGCTGAGGTTATTACATTTTGATATTTCTTTCTTCCTAATATAAGTGTTAAGTGTTACAAATTTTCCCTAAGTCCTGCTTTAATGGCTTCCACTGATTTCTGAAATGTTTTGTTTTCATTTTTCCTCAGTTCAAAATATTGTGTTTTCTTTTTTATTTTTTTCTTTAATCTGTGGGTTATTAGGAGTCAGTAGTTTCCAAATATTAGCAAATCTTCCAGGGATTTTCCTTTTTTATTTCTAATTTAGTTCTACTGTGGAAAGAGGACATAATCTGCATGAAAAATCATCTCAAATTTATTGAAATATGTTTTATCCTGTAATATGGTCTTTTTTATTTTTCTCTTTGCAAGATTCTTTATTTTGCTATTGTTTTTGCAGTTTTCTGTAAAAACAATTGGGTCAAGTTGTTTGAATATGTTGTCTAAGTCTTCAATACACACTTATTTTGTGTCCACTTGTTGTATCACTTTTTGAGAAACAAGTATTAAAAGCACAAAATCTAACCGTTCATTTGTCTATTTCTACTTTTAATTCTGTCATTTTTGTTTAACATATTTTGTGTGCTTCATATATTTTAGGTGCATATATATTCTTAATTATTAACTTATTGGAGATAGTATGATTCTATGTGGTATTATTTTTCTGATCTGTTACACAGGTCTGCAGCATTTCTCAGTCTAGGACTAATTATTCCCTCTTATTGAAACAAGGCTTATTTGTAAACTTCACCCACCCACACTTTGGTGAATTACAAGTTTTCTCCTGTTAGCTGTTGGGAATAGACACTATCTCTGGCCCTGTGTGAGTGGCAGATGCTACTTTTATTTTTTTGCTTGGCTCTTTTCCAGACCTAAGGTATTTTTCTCAAATGAATTTACTGATCAATTTTCTGCTAAATACTTGAGGTAAATCTGCTGCAAATCTTCAGGTTCTCTCACTCTGCAGTGCTGTTTGGTCTAGGACTTTGTCTCAGAATCTTTTGCCAGCCTGGTTTCCCCAGACTTCCAGCTCTATCTCCTCAAATCAGGAAATTTGCCAGACTGTGTGTGGATTCCCCCATCCTGTGCCTGAAAACGCTCACAAAATAATAAACCAGGCAAGAGAGGCTAACATCATTTGTTGATTATGTCTCCCGACTCACTGTCTAGCTTTGTGTGAATCTTGTGGTGGTTGATTTGAAACCAACCCCATAGTCCAATAGACTGGTCTTTTGGATAAACATAGAAAGTGACCTTTCTGGTCTTAAGGCTTGAAACTCATAGATGTTTATCTGAGTTCCTTTCTCAGGAAACAACCTTCAGTTCTTTCAGAAAAGTATCAAAGAACTGAAACCAGATCACTGCACCAAATGCTGGTTCCCTCATTCACCACGATTGCTTCCTTGCCTCTCCCAAGTTTCTGTTTTCTTACACATTGTTACATTTCTTCCCTGCTATATAGACCCCTGGTTTTAATCAGTGAGATGGATTTTAGATTGATCTCCCATCTCCTCAGCTGCAGCACCCAATTAAAGGTTTCTTCCTGGGCAATACTTGCTGTCTCATTGACTGGCTTTCTGTGCAGAGAGCAGCAGGACCTAGACAAATTGCCTGGTGTTTCAACAACAGGTTTTCCTTTTCCTACATAATTGCACTAGCCAGGAACTCCAATAAAATGATGAAAAGTAGTGGTGACAGAGGACAACATGGCCCTACTTCAATTTTGTGAAAAATGCATTTTATGTTTTATTATTTAGTAACATGTCAGCTGCAGGTTTCGTTGTGGATATCTTCTACTGTATTAAGGAACTTCCCTTCTAGTTTTGGTTAATCAAGATTTTAAACAATCATGGATGTTAAATGTTTAAAAATGTTTTTTTTCTTCATTCATAAGATAGTATTATGATTTTCTCCTGTCACTGTACTAATATTGAATAGTTTCAAACTTTCAACTAAACTTGCACAACTTGATTAAACTCTGTCATGATGTATTATATGTTATAAAACAATGTGAAGCAATATACTAATATTTTATTAGTAATTTTGTATATATGTATAAATTGTTAACTTTGTGAGTCTGTAATTCTGTTCACCTGTAATGTCAGGTATTTGTGTAAGAGTTAGACTAATCTCATATGATGAAGTGTTTTTTTTTTTTTTTTTTTCTGAAGGAAGTGTGTACAAGGCTTCTGATTCCTCTAGTGTTACCTTGTATTTGGGGCACTGTTTTGATTGTGAAAATTTTGCTTTATTGAGTAATCCTGTCTTACTTTCTGCTTTAAGTTTTCTCTATGAGATTGCTCTTCAAAAAGGTTCACTTTCTGCTTGTTTTGCCATGCACAGAGGTAGACTCCTGTTCTTCTGTTCCTTGTTCCCCAATGCATACCATCATTGGTGATTTATGTACAATTTTCCATTCCCACTAGTAGTATGCAAGAGTTAAACGTACTTTTTGAAAAGCCAATTTATATTTAAAAAATGATAGTGAATAGATAAACAGTAAAATGTAGAAAAAATTAGAGGGTAAGGCCTTGAAAATTTTTTTTTATTTGTTAGAGACACCAAAATATATTAGTAGCCAATGCCTTGTTGAAATACAGTATGTTCAATCCATTGTTTTTAAATTGAATAAGTGAACAATCCAGAAAGCAAATCTTTTCTAAATTCTTGGGTTAGAGGTCATGTATTTCTAGTTAAACCTTAATACATAAATAAAACATTTTATAAACTGGCTATGTCTACTTAACATTTTGAAGAATATTCAAATATACTCCTAAAATAGGCATGAGTAGCAGATTCTTCATGTAAAAATGAACCTGTTTAAGAAGTATTTTATGAAAACATTAGTTGGCTGTTGGATTCTAGCACCACAATCAGACTCCTACCAGCCCCAAGATTACTCAGCTCACACTCTCTTGCATCTACCTGTTCATGCTCCTCATAATTAGGAAGCAGCTGTTTCTGGCCTTCTCCCACAGCAACTGTCAACTGCAAATAGGACATAGAAGATCAGGAAAAGTGAAAGATTGCTTCGTGCCAATAATAGGATACCATTAGTCTTATAGAGATATAGTATCTACACTTTACATCAGAACCTTATAATTTCTGTCAGACGGTGAGTCACTGTCTTAGGCCATTCAGACAGCTATAAAAAAAACAACATAAACTGGAAGGCTTATAAACAATAGAAATTTATGTCTCACAGTTCTGAGGGGAATTTCAAGATAGAGATCCCGCCTGTGTTCTAGTGATGCCCACTTACTCACAGACACCTGTCTTCCCACAGTGACTGCACATGGCACAACTGGCACAGGGTCTCTCTTGTAAAGGCATTGATCTCCTTTATGAGGGCTCCAGTCCCATGACTTAATCACATCTCAAAGGCCCCCCTTCCTCAGATCATCACCTTGGGGGTTAGAATTTCAGCATATGGATTTTTGGGAGACATAAATATTTAATCCATCTCAATAAGGGGCTTATAATTTTCTTTTAGAATAAAATCATGAGTATGTGAGTAGGCATATATCCAGCTACAGTCCATGGTCTCTCTATATTAAGATCAAATATTAATAATCAAGTGATGTGTTTAAAGCAATGTGAGTTATTAATGAACAGCTATGTCAGGTTCTTAACTATATGACTTCCTTTACTTCTAAATTACACAATACAAAATGAAGGTATATACATCAACTCTAGCCTCACTTTTAAATGAAGTAGGAGAATGATTACTAGGGCTTTCTTTTACAGTGTTATTCATTTTGCCTTTAAACTCATTTGTGCCTAGAGTTTCCTTATTGGAACACTAAGCTTGTGGGAGTTATTTATATGCTACTGCTCAAGGTCTTCACCAAGGTCTGATTTTTCACAAATAAAATTTGCAACCTCCGGCATAAATGGGTTAAGAATTATACAGGCGAAGGAAAAACCTGAGTGACAGCTATATGGCGATTTAAATATTTATAAAAATATCAACTATTTTATTTCAAATTCATGCATGAATTATTTATTTAACTGAGTTTAAAACCCAGGAAATGTAAAATTAATTGAAGCAGTGATCTGTAAATGTTACGCCTCCACAAATTATATAATAAGATTTTTTTTTCTCTACATAAGCCCCAATGGCTGAGAAGAAAAATACAATAAAGTGAATAATATTCAACTGAAATATCCCATGGGAGAGGCAGCATTTTATTATTTGTGTTTAATTTAAATATTTGATACTATTTTTTCTCATTCTGTAAGTTAATAATGGTGGAATCCAATTGGATTAAAAACAACCTCTTCAAAATTCAGAGCACAAATACTTTTCAACAACAAATATTACACATAATAAATGTGATTATCTTGAAAATTGATACAAATGTGGAGAGCTTATGTGGAATGATATTTTACTAGCTAAATACACAGTGAAATATCCACAGGGGTGGAGTACCAAGGGTGCCGTTACACGTTGAGGAGTCTACAAGTGACTGCAATATTATCAACTTGAGGGAGAATATAAAATTCAGTATAACTTTAGATTTGGTTTATTTTATTTTTATTTGATTTATTTACTATTTTTATACTTGTGCAGTAAGTCAAAAGATTCTTGGAGCATAATATTGTGATGAAAAATGCTCTAGTAAAAAGAAAATACTGCCTCATTTAAATATTTCTCAGAGTAATCTTTAGAATAAATATTAAAAAAATAAGTCAGTGGCTCTTGTCACACTACTCTTATTGGAAACTTCTTTGTTAACATGGTTCATAGTCACAGAAAAGTGGCAAGAATAACCCCATGATTTTGCACATACCATTTATCCAGCTGCTCCAAATCTGAATATTTTATGCATGAGCTTTATTATTCTGTCCATCCACCCATCCATCCATCCATCCATCCATTTGTCTGACGTCTCTCTCCCTCTCTCATTAATAATTTATCTTTTTTATTTTTTTCTAAACCATGTGAGAATAAGCTGCAGGTCCACTTTCTGTCTGTTTACCTTAAATACTTTAGTATATGTTAGCTAGGAACATGAGTGTTTTTTCATAAAACAATACAATTATAAAAATCAGGAAACTAACACTGATATAATACTATCAAACAATATGTAGGCTTTATAAAAAATTTTGTCACTGATTAACAAATGCATTTAAAGGCAAACTCACTATTTCCGTAAAAGAGAACATTTAACTTCTATTTTAAAGTTCTCTTTCATTTCCAGGAATTAAAAATTTTTTTTTGTCTAGTTATTTTGGTAACTGGAAAATTGATCAGAATAATACAGTTCTGCATGGCATCCTCATAGTACATACCAGCCAAGATTCATGTTACCAGTTTTGGCTGCATTAAAACTTCCATCGTTCTTCATGCACCTTGTTTCCAACTCACAGGATTTTTCTGTCATTTAGAATAACCAGGTCACACACAGATTTAGGGGGTTAGGAAGTTTCAGTGAATAGCCTTTTTTTTTTTTTTTTTCCTACCTGGATTCTGAATACATAAAGAAATACAAAGAGGCCGGGAATGGTGGCTCATGCCTGTAATCCCAGAACTTAAGGAGGCAGAGACAAGAGGATTACTTGAGGTCAGGAGTTTGAGACCAGCCAGGCCAACACGGTGAAACCCTGTCTCCACAAAAAATACAAAAATTAGCTGGGCGTTATGGTGCATGCCTGTAACCCCAGCGCTCTGGGAATCCATGGCAGGCAGATCATTTGAGGTCAGGAATTTGAGACCAGCCTGGCCAACATGGTGAGACCCCATCTCTACTAAAAATTTAAAAATTAGCTGGGTGTGGTCGTGTGTGCCTGTAATCCCAGCTACTCAGGAGGCTGAGGCATGAAAATTGCTTGAACCCAGGAGGTGGAGGTTGCAGTGACCTGAGATGGTGCCACTGCACTCTAGCCTGGGCGACAGAGCGAGATTCCATCTCAAAAAAAAAAAAAATTAGAAAGAAATACAAGATTAAAGAGAGCAATGTGTCACTTTTTAATTAATGGAGGCTATGCTGGGGAATATGGATTTAAATCTATTAGTCACTGAACTTGCTAATAAATGTTCCAGAATTAGGAAAGCCTAGTACTCTAGTAACAGGCAAAGAGGGACAACCACATGCCTTTTTGTAAGGGGGAAGTCCCTTTAAAAACTATCACATGGCCTTTTGACACTCTGGACATAAAACACTAACCATTTTAGAAAACATTTTTCAAAAAAAAAATGTAATTAATTGCTGGACTGAATTTGCAAGCAATTACACATCAAATATGATTCTGCTGAGGAGGAAAATCACTAGAATGGTAAGTAGACCAAAAGCATTTACCCAGAACAGAGAAAAATTCACAGAAAATCAAATGTAATAAAGAATGTGATTCTATTTTTGATGTTTGACTACTGATAGATTCCAAGCTCCACTTCTCCTACTTTTCCTTTTGCCCCATATGTCATCATAGTAATTAGAAAGTTCAGAAGCTCCTTCTTTGAATGCCAGAGACGAACTTCAAACAACACAAATTGTGCTTGTGAGCCCTCGCCTCAGGCCAGACCCCAGCCATAAGAAAAACAGAGCCACAGCACCTTTCTTTCAAATGAACCTCCACGGGAGTCTCACAACTTCATAGTCTCCTTTTTTGAAAGGATAGTCTTCAAAAAATGATGCTAGGAAAACTGGAATTCCATGTGCAAAAGAAAGAAACTGGACTCTTATCTTACACCTTATACGAAAATTAACTCAAAATTACTGAAAACCCACTGGTAAAACTTAAATTATAAAACTCCTAGAAGAAAACATAGAAGAAAAACTTTTTAACATTGGACTTGGCAATGATTTTTTGGATAACGACATAGAAAGCACAAACAACAAAAGCAAACAGACAAATGATACTACATCTAACTTAAAAATGTCTGTGCATCAAAGGAAAAATCAACAGAATGAATAGAGAACCCACAGGATGGAAGAAATATCTGAAAATCATATGTCTGACAAAGGCTTAATATCCAGAATGCATAAAGCAATCCAAAATATATATTAGCAACTTAACACCAAAAAAACAGATAACTAGATTAAAAACTGGGCATTTGTCCAAAGAAGATATTCAAAAGAGCAGCAATCACATGAAAAGGTGTTAAAAATTATGAATCATTAGATAAATGCAAATCAAACCATGAGACACTACCTCCCACCCATTAGGATGGCCACCATCAAATAAACAGGACATAACAAATGGTGATAAGGATTTGCAGAAATTGGAACCCTTGAACACTCTTTGGGGGAATGTAAAATGGTGCAGCAGTTACTGTGGCAAACAGTTTGGAGGCTCTTTTAAAAAGTAAAGATAGAATTATCATATGATCTGGTAATCCTATTTCTAGGCATATATCCAGAAGAATTGAAAACGGAATCTCAAGGAGATTATTTGTGCAACAATTTTCATTGCAGTATTATTCACAATAGTTAAGAAAAAGACAACATGCTAAGTGAGATAAGTCATACACAAAAAGATAAATACTGAGTGATTGCACTTATATGAGGCAGCTAAAGTAATCAAAATTATAGAAACAGACAGTAGAATGGTGGTTGCCGGGTGCAGGGAAAGGGGAAAATGGGAAGCTGGTGTTCAATGAGTATAGAGAATCACTTTTGCAAGGTGAAAAAGTTCTAGAGATCTTTGCACAACAATGTGAATATAGTGAGCATTACTGAGCTTTTCACCACAGTTAAGAAAACAGCAACAATTTATGTTTCAGCATGATAGAATATATCCTTGGGTCCCACAATACCTATGGTCTGCCCAGGTGGCTTCTCTCTGAGGTTTGTATTGGGTGGATCACCATCAAAGCTATCACTTCATCCAGAAGAATTTGATTGTTACCTACCAGGTATCAAGCACTGTTCTAGGTTTGGAAGTTATGCTGTTAAACCAGGCAGTTCTCTAAATCTATTACAAATACACTGTCAAACCTGTAACATTATACTTAAAGTTTCTCTTACTTGACTTGTTTGACAATCTTAATCACCCAAAGTTTCAAAGCTCCTACTTCTGAATTGTATCCTTACTATTTCACACTCTCTTTTGCAATCCTTTACATTTCAACTAATGCATGTTGAACAAATTATTTATGTAACTACTGGCTTTAGATGCTGCAAAAAGCATTAGTTACCAAAATTGTAAATAAAAAGTTTTAGGAAAACTAACAACAACAACAAAAAACTTTTCTCAAGGTAATTAATGTTCACCAAAAAGACTTTCATCATTCACAAAATATCATCCATTCTCTTGAATTTTGAAGATTTTTAGTAAGGAATGACATTAAGCTCTTTCTGTTTCTTTTCTCATCTTTGTTTAGATATATCTGTGATATCACAGCAATTGTAAAACAAAATGTTTGTCTTGACATATCACGTTAGTAGGAGAGACAGTAAGCAATTAAATTTTAAAAATTAATTTCACTATGTAACAAGTATGTAAGAAAATAAAATTACATGGCAATTTTAGAAAACATTGAGGAATCCCTTTCCAAAAACATATTTGTGTTAAAACCAGAGCAAGTAAAGAGCCATTCATTGCAACAGAAACAAAAACAAAAAAACAAAAAACACTGGAAAATAGTTTATAATAAATATAAAGTTTTGACAGTATTTTGAAAATATTGGAAACTTTTTTAGCTCCTTCTCTGAATTTTCAAAATTTTATTTAATGAATCTGTATTACCCCCTATAATGTAGAATCTTACATTTAAATTAGGAAAATATATTAAAACATTATAATTTAACTGCTACTGTTTTTGACAAATACGATTCCTTGTTAACAAGGCTTAGATATTAACGATGCTTTATCTGTCAGAGTGCATTATTAAATGCATGCTTATCCATGCCATGTATATGCAAAATAAGATTTTATGTACACAGGAAATCTTAGAAAATCTGTTTTTTTATGAAATGTCTGTTTCAAGAGGCATTTATTGTCTGATGTGTTTGGCTTGTCCAAAAGGAATTTCCTATTGGAAGAGACAAAAAAGTGAGGCTTTATACTATGTCACCACTGCTACTGCATATAAATTGTGATTCTTCTTTAGTAACCTAGTTCTTCCATGCAATACAATGTACTTTGAAATCGTATTTTTAAGTTATGTCTTTATGTTTACTGAAGTGAATTATGCTTTTAAATTAATGAGCTAAAAACATCTGAAGGACACTGACAACATGCTTACACTGGGTTAGCAGAGCTGGATGTGCCAACAGTGGGACCACATTATTCATGTGACAAATGTCCTCTCTTGAAGGTTTCTAAGGAAGCTTACTTCCAGATTTACTTTTTACATCTGTTTGAATAATACTATATAAAATTTATCAGCAAAATATTCAGATTTTAGATTATTCAAAATGTGGATCAAAGAATAGAAGCTTATTTATCTTATAAGTCCTGCTTATAATTAGTATGCGTCTGCTTTTTATTGCAATTTTTTTCTGAAATTATTTTATATTAATAGATCAGTCAAATTAATTCGCATTTAGTGTTAACAAAATTAATATTTGAATTGTATATTGATATAAGAGACTAAAGGAGTATTTTACACTTGAGAAATAAGGACGTTTTCATCAGCTGAAAAAATTATAAGTGACAGAATTAATTCAGATGTTCATTTATTCATTTTTAATTGACTCAACAAATAGTAAATGCTGCATCATTTTAATCTTCAAAAGGAATCTTACTTCTCATTGAGAATATTAATTGGAACCAATAGTCAGAAATTGTTTTAGCATAAATGCTGGTCACATATTGTTCTGAACTTATATAACCAATATATACAATTCAAAAGACAAATACACACCAAATATGTTATACAACTTATCTTCTAGCAATAAAGCTTGTGTAGAGAAAACAAGCCCTCTTTCAATAGATTCATTATGACTAAGAGTATTTTAGAAATGGCAAAACAGGAAATTGTGCACTTTCCCCTCATAAACTGTAATGCAAATTTCATGACTGAACATCAGTGAAATCCTTTTGATATGACTGAATTTGCAAAGTTCTGCTGTTATAGCTATTCGAGGTAACTATGTGAAGTTAGAACTGTCTCTGGTGATGAAAATGATTTTCATTATATTTTCATGTATAAAACTATATTGATGGGTATCATCATATATTCATTTTTCTTCATGAATCCACAGATATTTATAAAGAGCTAGCTATGCTAAATTACTGTGTAAATATCATGGTTTAAATTTGAACAAAGCAGACAAGATCCAGCCAGCCAAGGTCAATTTGGCCACCAAATTGACACCATAAATTTCTTTTGAAATACAATGTCTCCTTCAATCTCATCCCACATGTGTGCAGAGGTGTGCCTGGGAGAAGGTAGATGCTATTCTGTGGGATGCTTTGTGCTAGGGAGGCAAATAATATCTCATATATGAATGCCATATACGGGGGAGGCATGGTGGGTGGTGGACTGACTGTTGGTGGCAACGTTGCTATTTCTGAAATGTCTTGATAAACTGAAGTGGAGGGATCTTCACATAGTGTGCCTATGGGTGTCAGTCTTATCATGTGTGCCAATAATTTACTGCACTGGAATTCAGTCACAGTTATGGCACAAAAGGAAATGTCCAACCGTACATCCTGCTAATGAAGGCAGAGTTGGTCTCAGAAAATAGTGGATGCAGAGATAAGAAATCTGGGAGCAGCTGCTTTTACTACTGGCTGATGATGCTAGACCCCAGGGACACATGGTGGAGACCTGGGTGGTGGAGGTGCAGTGTTTGGAAAGCAAATGAATGAGAGCAGCTCATTCTTAGAAGCAGACGGCAACATACAAGAGCTTCTCTAGGTTGTTGTGGAGGAGGTACCAATTCAATAATTTCATAAGTCCTACTTTTATCTTGCTATATAAGTTGATATTAAGATCTCAGAATATGAGGAAAGTTGGGTTTGTATGAATGACGACCCTGCTGTACACTTCCTTTTACAGCTGCAGCAAGATATTTTTTTGTGCAAATATGTGACAAAGACTGGCAAAAGGACTCTCATCTCTATCATGTGTACTCCGCATCTGACCCCACTTCTCCATCTTTACTTGGTCTTTCTGCCACAGTATAGTGGGCTTTTATTAACTTTTTGCCTTGGTTCATTTTGTTCACACTCTGCCACATTTTTCTGCCATCTTTTCCACAGCTGCAGTTTCTTATTCTTTCAATGGCAACAGCAAAGTGAGCTGTGCCTTGATTCCTTGTGCCTTTGTTAATGATTTTTTCAATTTAACTCGTACGTTTCAAAGCAGAGACCCATGGGCAACTGAGTTCTTAATACATGTAAAAAGGTTACTTTGAAACCATCAAATCCTTGTCTGTCATGAACCTTATAAGATAAACTTGAAGCAAATAGCTTGGAGGCTAGTGCACACGCATGTAGTTGATTTGGAAGGACTGATATGACCTGAGACTCATCTGTATCCATGTGGACACCAGCCATGGTATTACCATGTTTTCTTTTATTTTTCTAATTTGTATTGCTAATTTGTACTCTTTGGAAAATTTGTGTCTTTGGAATAATATTATCAATTTTATAATTGCCAAATTTTTATCTTATAGAAGAGCCCAGCCTTGGAAAAATGTTGAATAGTATAATGATCCAAAATAATTGGTTCGCTATATTTGCATTGCAACACTATCTGAGCACACCAATATAGGTATAACAAATTAGACAAATCCAGTTTTTTCTGGGGATGTATGAAGAAGAAAATGAATTTGGAAATAGTGAGACAGGTAATTGCCAGAGCATCTATGTTTTAGTATTGTTTCTTGCTTATCTACCCATAAAGAAAATTGAAATTGGCTAGTAAAAGTAAAATTCCAATACAATTAGATAATTGTAATACAGCATATAAATACCTAAAAGCCATATGCAAAGTTTGGTGATTTAAATAGAACTGTTGTACAAGAACTACTGTTGTACCAACAATGGCTCTCAAATAGCTTTCAATCCAATTCCCTCACTTTCATTAAAGATTCTTCATTTTTAAACTTTTCTTTAAATTATTTTCTAAAGAAATCAAATCTGTATAAGTTTAGTAAGGCTGCCATAACAAAGTACCTCAGACTTAGTGGTTATAAAAATAGAAATGTATTTTCTCACATGTCTGTAGGCTAGAAGTCTGAAATCAATGAGTGGGCCAGGTTGGCTTCTTCTGAGGTCTCTCCTTGACGTGCAGACGGCCATTTTGCCCTGTGTCTTCATAAGGTCTTTCTTCTGTAAATGTTAGTGTCCTAATTTCCTCTTCTAATAAGGATACCATTTATGTTGAATGAGAACACCTGCTAATGACCTCATTTTAATAACCTCTTTAAGTACCATATCTCCAAATACAGTAACATTCCAAAGTACTGGGCATTAGATTTCAATGTGTGAATTTTGGGGGAAGCAATTCATCCCTTAACAATGATATATGCATATTTTAAACTAAAGCTTAAATGCCTGAATTCTACAAGCACATATATAACATAAGATGGTGTGTGAATATCTGTATATTATATGCATCTACACAAACCCTGAACTGAAATCCATTAGGTAAAGAGCAACTGCTAGAATGAAAATGTCGCAAAAAATGTAAGCTTAGCTAGAAGGCAGAATATAAAATTTTCAACCTACTATGCAAATGGTATTATAGATGGCTAGATGATTATTCTATTTTAGTTGGTCTTATTCTCCTTATGTTTTAAAAATTCTGATAAATATTAAACAACTATAGACATAACACACTCTCAGTAATTTTGAATTTATCATTAAGGATTGGATCTATGTTTCTCTGAAGACAAATGGAACTTGATGACTGAGCCTTAAACTTTGCAGTGTTAATAGCATCTTTTTCAAAATGATATGTGTTTTATAATATCAGAGAAACAAGAATCTTGACAACTACTCTAGTGCTTTCTCCTTTAAACCAGTTGTATGCCTACAAAGCTAGTCAAATTCCTAGTGAGATTATTTCTACAAATAGTTATGGCTTTTATTTCAGGCACATTATCTTTGTACTATTGATAGAGTCTAAATTCTGTATTTAATTCCACCATAAATGTTAAAGGACTTCTTGTTCTATTAAAAGTTAATTTGTCATAAATTGAAAAGAATGATCAGTGTCCCCTGTGACAGAGTGAGGAAAGACTGTTCTTCTCTACTATGGAAAAAAAAGTGTACATTGGCACCTTCTCTGTGCCCTCCGTAGGGCAATTATCAAAAGCTTTAAAATGAGCATACGCTTAGATCAAGAAATTCCAGCAGAAGAATCATCCTCCAGAAGTCTCATGGAAGTGTGTAGACAGACAGATAATAGATAGATAGATAGATAGATAGATAGATAGATAGATACATACATACATACATACATACATACATAGACAGGAAGAGAGAGATTTTGCCACAGTCCATTTTTGTTTGTTTGTTTGCTTGTTTGATTTTGTTTTTGCTTTTTGAGACAGGGTCTCTCTCACTCTGTCGCCCAGGCTGGAGTGCAGTGATGCGATCTTGAGTTACTGCAACTTCTGCCTCCTGGGTTCAAGCGATTCTCCTGCCTCAGTCTACCAAGTAGCTGGTATTACAGGTGTGCACCACCACACCCAGATTTTGTGTGTGTGTGTGTGTGTGTGTGTGTGTGTGTGTGTGTGTGTGTAGAGATGGGGTTTCACCATGTTGACCAGGCTGGTCTCGAACTCCTGACCTCAAGTGATCCTCCGGCCTCAGCCTCCCCAAGTGCTGGGATTACAGGTGTGAGCCACGGTGCCAGGCCACAATATTGTTTTTAGAGTGCAAATTTAAAATAACTCAGTTTCCAAAGTAGAGGACAGGCTAACTAGACAACTATATACAATAAGTATCTCTATGTAATAGATTGTCTTGCACTCATTCAAATTAAAATATCTATACATTTATAAAATATCTTGTTTATTATATATTATTAAATTAAAATTAAGACAGGCTAAAAACAAAACACTTAATACTCTCATACTGTATAGTCTAACACCACACATACATATACACAGACATACACATATACAGAAATGTGTGTATTTCCATTTATATAATTATGTATATATGTGTATATATATGTGTGTTTATGTATTTATCAAGATAGTGCAAGAGAAGGATGGGTTTTGTTGGGCAAGGGATTATTTATAATTTTTAAAGTTTTTTTTATCTGCCCTCCCGTTTGTTTTATAAAGTGTGTGTGCACGCACATGCTCTAGAATTACACTTGCACAATATTGTATAAAGAAAATGTACATGTCTAAAGAAATAAGTAAAAATAAAGTTAAAATACTTCTTTAGATTTGTGGCTGTTGGTCAATGGAGACTTATTACAGTCGTATTGACTTCCAAATGAATTGAGCCTATGTTCAAAATCCTCATCATGGTGTTGGAGCTGCGACTGATATGATGCCTCTCGTCAGCTCCTTAGTTCCTTCTCATCATCAGCAGTACACTTCAGGAAATGTAACAAGCTATTTCCTACCTTTAATATTTCACACATGCTATTATTTTTTCATAGGAAAGGCTTTCCTATCTTTACACAAAACTAAGCTCTACCAATTATTTTGTCTTTCAAATAATATGTTCTATCTTCAAAGAGTAGCTTACTGATTTTCCAATCTAAATTTAATTTCATAGTAATGATCTCATTTTTTTAGTATATGCTTTTGTTGTGTGAATAATTTGTTAAGTAGCTGCTGTACTGGATTATAGACTCAATTAGGGTGTGGATATGCCTCATATTCAGCATCAAATCCAATCTTCCGTACAGAAAACAATAAATGTGTATTTGTGGGGGAAACAATTAATGGAATAATTTTGTTAACTTCATGCTTGAAGTCACCTTCAGGCTGTGTTATAGAACACAAATATTTAATTGAGCATCAAGTATTTGATGTTCCTATCTATTCATCTTGATCATTTAGCTAAGGAAGACACCAAACTTTTTTCTAACATGTATATGTTTCTAAAAATGGAATTCATCCACAAAATATGAAAAGCTATCCTTAATTAGAATAATCACATAATTTTCTATAGGCTCTAAGTATAATTTCCAAAAGGAAGGTTCAAACATGTTTGGGTATATGCAGTTTTGTTCCAGGAAGTGGATCATATTGCACGTTTTCTGATGCAACCATGTTGAAGGACCAAACACTAATTTGTATATTACATTCTGGAATATTTGTATTACTTTAAGCTTTTACATATGTACCTATGTATGTAGCTATATACAAATATATAACCCATTAATATTTATATTTCACTGTCCGGGAAAGAAGCCATCTAAACTTAACATATAACATGGATTTGTGGTTTACCGTTGTTTGAAGGTTGTTTATTTGTAAACTCTGCAATATCTTTTCAGTTCTTCCAAATTAAATTGTCATTTACTAAGACAAGCTTTAAAACTGAGAAAAAAAAACATACGTAATTGCAACCATTACCCAAATCTTTCAATATTGATCA